>NC_067286.1:55656835-56263502 GCF_020740795.1 Apus apus | reverse complement strand
TAAACACCAGCTACAGAGCTGAGACAATCAGCAGCAGCTCTCCACGCTGCTCTGTTGTTGCACCAAGAAAGGGGAAGAGCTCTGACTTCCCATGGGGGAGCTGTGAGCCACTCTGTCTAAGGAAAAAAAAAAAACAACAGCCTCCTGGTCTAAAGGGAATAAATCTATTACTGCAATCTGCTACTTTCTTTGAGACAAGAGTCTGGAGAATATATTTACATTAAGCATCATCTGATTTGTTGTTTGTTTTGAGCTTTTTTTTAAATAAAGAAGACTGATAATAAATACAAAGCTTCATGTTACAAGGCTTAACCTATTAACTGACAGAAGTTAGGCATGTTGCACTGTGAGATTTCTCATGTATTTTCAATCCAGCTGGTACTCTCCGATATTGAAAACAGGATATTTGATTTATGGGTGATTAATCTAATCCAGTACAGCAATTTCTGTATTTTTCTTTCCCTCTAAATATACGCAAACATAGAATTATAAACACTGTTGGAAACATTCGAATTTGATGTACTGAAGGTCACCAAAGAGCACACAGTTCTCCCATCCTCCCTCTCCATTCCACAAAACAGTGTGCTTAGTTTTCCCAGAATTAATTTCTATTTTGTAAATAGCTCAGCTTTTAGATAACTTGTTACTCAGAAAATAATCGAATACTTGCTCAAACCTATGAGGTTTAGATGGTCTTTTTTCTCGTTAAAACCAGGATGGTAAAAAATCCTGATTTTAATAGCACAACATGTAACTCAGAGTTCAAGTAGTAAAGCAATTCATCTTCAACAGAACAGTGAGTGGTAGCTCTTAAAACAAAGCTTTACATTCTGACCATCATCCTAAAATATTTAACACTGAATCTCTTCGGAGATTTCAGTTAGAACTCAATAGACAAGACCAATCGTCTGCTAGCAAAATAAATGCAAATCCTTACAAGGCTGGATAACCATAATATGGCTCCAGGCATATCTTCGGCTCTTTCTTACTATCAGCTCCTATGGGAATCACCATATTCCCTGATGCTCAGGGAAAGCTTTTTAAATGGCTGCTTTTCCCAGTCTCTTCCAACACACTCATTTTTTAGGCATCACCTCTTTTCTCTTTCCCATTTAACACTCCTACTAATGACTAAGATCAAGAGTTCACGTTTTGGTGCGTTAATCCAATCAACTCACAGCATGTGATTTGCACATTGTTTTATAATTTATACACACTAAACAGCAAGATAAAGAAATAAATTAACATTGTGCACGGTCAACATAAAGTCAGTAAGAAAATTATTTCCAGTTTCTTCTTGAAAGGGATTAAGCTCACTTCTGAAGCCTACACCAGTGCTACCAGGAGCAGACCCTCTGTGGTTTAGCATTCTCATCACACTGAACACACAACCAAGACAGCAACACTCTAGGTCCCCTCACAAATAATACATGCATCTGTGTGCCATATCAACTTTTGGTTTGAAAATCACCACAACCTCCAAAAGGTAAAAATGAGGAAAGCAAAATTTCCTTCTCTCACTGACCTGATACGTCATTCCGTTTTCTTGTCTGCCCTGAGTTTCTTCCTTCTGTCTTTGGGATCACCTATGGGACATGTTTCACTATACAGGTGCAATGATCAGCACAATGGTTTTATCCCAGCTGTGACCTCCAGATAGGAGTTCAAGATAAAGCTTCAAGAGAAAATACAGAGTAGGTGAAGGACATTTCCCAGCACAGACTCAGACACAAAGTCTCAGCCCAGTTGAAAACCATTGACTTTGATGGATTATGCTAACTCCCAACAGTGAACAGAAACTTCTATAATTAACTTTTTTTATTGTGGGAGGCATCTTATATACAATATTTATTTGACACTATTTCTTACATAACTTCATTTCACCCACCTACATACCTTGCCACAACTAGAGAATCTAAGAAAGTGCACTATGGCATGTTGAAGTTCAACTCAGTCTCATCCTTAGAGAAACAAAATAATTCAGTCTTCCTTCTTCAGGCATATTTTCTTCCCCTTTGTGTTGGTTCTCATGGACTCTTCTCATCTCCTTTTTTATCACCTTTTTCTTAAAACACTGTATTAAAAGGAATATTCCACACTTTCTCCTACATCACATCTTACCTCAGTATGTGCTCCTTCAGTAGATCATGTAGAAACCATCACTGCTTTGCTCAGCAGAAAAAAATGTATCAGACTTGGACTCATTCCCTGGAGTCCTTGAGAAATCAGGTGTGCCAATCCTTTTTCAATTGTGATTAAACAGACAGTGAAAATAACAGCAGCCCATATGACACTCTTACAGGAATGGAAATCATATTTTTAGGTTGCTTGTATTTGCATAAAAATATTGCTTAGTGGCTTGTATATCTTTGCATATGTTTGTGAGAGGGCTGGTCACCTCTGCAGTAATAAAGTAGCATGTTCAGTCAATCACACATTGTTGCTGCAAATCAAATAAAAAAGGGTTTTATGCTTGTAACAGAAAAGCTACACCAAATGCAAAGGTCAGAACCTAACAAAAGAGGAAAAAAAATTGAGAAGAGAGAGGAATTTTCAGAAAGGAGCATGTGCAGTTGTAAAGCAGCAATTGCTCTTTTTTGAGACTGTATTACCAAGATGCTTGTAAGGGTTCAAGTGGCCAATTACTATTCTGAAAAATAGTCTTGAAACTCTGAAGAGCTGATTAATTTTAGTAGGCTACATTCATCCTCTGAAAACTCCCAAAATACATTTTTGATTATACACTATCCATCATGAGTTCAGTTTCTTGTTTTCCAGTCACTGAATGGTTAGAAAATTATGTAGCTCTTCTTATGCATGGAGCCCATTTAAGTGAATATCTGGCAGTTAGGGAAGTTTGAGTGTCATTATTTTATGCTGTGAAGACCAAAATGTCTTATAGAGGCAATGTTGGGACAGGCCAAAAATCCACATATGTATTGTCTTCCTGGCAGATACTTACAGAGACAGTACAAGGAATAAGGCAACTAGGGATGGGAACCAGTGTTTCAGAAATCGTTATTCATAAGACCCCCAAAAGAATCAACATAGTTTTATTGGCAAATATGTTCGTCTGCAAAGAGCTGTCCCGGAAGAAGTCAGAGTCGGAAGTGTGTGAGTCTTTTGACAAGACAGGGTTTGTCATTTTTTTTTTAAACTGTCTTGTAATTATTTATATTCTTATCACCATGCCTGCAGAAGATCTTTGGACTAAAACCGTGCCTCAAATGGTCTCCTTTCATTAACTGTCTCCAGACAAATCAATATATGGGGTGAGAGATGTGGGCAGCATCTCTCAAGACAAACAAATTGCCATTGTAACTTGTAACATCCAATTAGTCATGCAAAAATTAAATGCTCTGCAAATACAGTCTGTTTTATAAATGCTTCATTGTGAAGAATAGATGGTACTTCAAAATGCTGGTGCAGCAATAAGTCCTTGTTTGTCAACATAATATTGCCATATGTAATTACAAAATGGAGTGCAAGCTGACCACTTTGCTGCATTAGGGAAATGGACTGCTAGCATTAAGAATACCATGACAAAACATCTATTTTCAACTATGGAATGAACAATAATTCCAGTCACTAAGTTACTTTCACGGCTTTTCTCTCTGACATATTTAATCTGTGCCCTTTAACCAAACTCAGACCTTTTCCCAGTCCTTCCAGGAATAAATATATTTTACAAAAAGAAGAAAAGATTACCAACTACTCAATTATCTTCATGTGTTTACAAGGGTAAACAAGAAGAATCCGTTTAGTTGCATTTAAAAGATTCATTCACAGATCTAGGAAAAACTTTCTACCACTAAAACTGGTGACATTAGGAAAAGGCTGCCAAGAGAGGTCATAAAATCTCTTATACTGTCCCTATGTTTCATGAAGGATTTTTAACAGCTGCAGAGAAGATCCATCCTGTGTCAAAGCAGAGCATTGGACTCAGCTACTTCTCAAAGTCCTTTCCAGCCTGACATCTTTATTATTCTCTGGTTTTATGCACCCTGGCTCTATAAGCGCATTGCTGAACTGTTGCACTCATACAGCCGAAACTGACAGGGCTTGGCATAAGCAGAGGGTGCTGTCAAAATGCAGCTACTTGCAGGACTAGAGCTTTTCTTTAACAATCCATGATATTTCATTAAGACGTGAGGTCCCTACACACTTCACATTTCTTGAGGTCATAGCAGCATAATTTTGATTAACTGAGCAGTAGTGTTTGGTTTTTTTCAACTGCAACTAAAGACCTTCCTGAGGAGTAACAAAAGCAGTTTTCATTCCTGGTGAACACACTTGCATAGGAAAAAGTGGTTAAAACAAGTTAGTGCTTAAAACTTACCTATGTTAGCTGTAGTTTAAACAGCAAATGTTATGCAATGAGAAATTAAAAACAAAACCAAATTCCTAACATAGTTAATAAAAATAAACGAAATTCATAGTGTAAACTACCCTCGAAAGACACTCAAGACTAGATATCATGCTGATTACTACTTTTTCATCCTCTCTCAAAAATCATTGCATCTTCCCACAGCTAAATAACATTCAATGTGAAGATAATACGTAAAAACATAGAGAAATTATACTTGGAACAGAAGTGATCACATTTTTAGCCATATTCTGAGTCTCCTAAATTTGATGTGAGTCTCCAGTTTGCTTTTTATTTTATTTTTAGCCACAATCATAAACTAGGCTGCTGCCCTCAGGGAAATTTCTATATCCGGCCCATCAAACACTATTCCTGGTCAGTATAGCATGACTGTTCCCTTCAATACGTACTCCCTACTTTGCTCCATTACCCAAGAAACCACATTTTTCCACTAGCCTGAGATAAAAATCAGGTAGCAGTCATGAGATCTGATGGAAAAATATACTTTATGAAACCAGCCTTTTATGTTCAACAAATAAAAGATACCGCTTCTCATATGTGTACATAAAACATAAAGGGTTTGTGCAAGCATATTAAAGAGGTTCCAAAGGACACTGAAATGGAAAAACTTCTAAGAATTTCAGAAGCAGCAGAGTGGGTGCTGGGAGCATTATCTTCCCATCTGGAACAAAAGCATTAAGCTTGAAATTTCAAAGTAGGCTTTTTTGTTTTCCCCTCTGTACCAATGTTTGCTGAGTAGAGAAGCATGTGTAGGCAACGGTGCCATCAGGGAGACTATTACTGGTGTAACCAGTTATCTCTCATTGCTACCAAACCCCTGTTTGGTACTGAGCATATCAAACAAATGTTTTGGGGTTGTTTTTTTTCACTCTCCTGACAGCTAACATAAGCTGGATTTCACCTGACTAGAAATCCTGTCTGTTTTAATTATGCTAAAAAAGCGAGGCAAGCTTGACAGGCACCAGAAAGAAAATAACATTTCTTCAAAGATGTTACAATGGGATTAATTTTCATAGGCTAAGCCATACCACCCATGAAACTTCTGGTTTATTAAAGTTTAAACACAAGACAGATACTCCTAAACTCAATTTCAAACTACCAATGCCTCTGCACTACAGGGTGGTCCTTCCTTCTCACCACAATGCCTGGCTTTTCTTTCACTTATTACATTAAATATGTTAAATGAGGTGATCTCTGGTCGTTGCTGTTTGCTATACATTCAATCAAAAGATTACAAATACTCTTAGACCAGACCCAGGCTGCTTGGGCCATGGATCTGCACATACAAAGTAAGCAGCATCACACACTGTATTATTTCCTGAATCATGTAAGAGAAAAGCAAAAAAAGACTGGACAAAGCTTTATCTCTACAAACATAGAGGTACACACAGATTCTTTAGCAGACATGGACAAAGGCTCATGAACTTTCCAAAGAAAAAATATTAAATTATTTCCTAAACAAGTGGTGTAATATACTCTGCTCCTCACTTGGGACAAAAATCAGTTTCTGTATGACATTTAAATTCAATGGTTTTTGTCACTTCCCAAATTTAGAAAATACAAACATACTAACCTGACTCAGCTGAAGACTTCAGCTGTTACCTTTTCTTCCTTTAATACTGAGAGATTTCTCCTCCCTTCTCCCCAGCTCTGAACAGTATATAATTTTTTAATGAGAATGTACCCTGCTACTTGGTCTGTTTACTCGTCTTAGCTTGCTGCTTCAAATTACAGCAAATTCACCAGTCTCCTTGACAGAGCCACATTTCTTCTCTTCTTTCTCTCTAAAGGAAAAAAAAAATATGCAATTTTTATTTTGCTTTTTCAGAGAAAACAAGTGTCACCTGTTTGTTCATTCTCCATTTTCAGCTCTGTCCCCAGCTCCCCAGGGAACCAGTTCTCTGCATACCTTACACGCCACTGTCAGTATATTTGGAAAACCCTTGACCTAAGGTTAGAATGCACCGCATGGCTCTCCACATTCAGTATTCATATTTACTCTCAATTATTTTTAAAACAGATTTGTTTATACAGTCCGCTATACATTGAAAGCTGCACACTTGTTGCTTACATCTGCCTGAGCTGTTCTCCCGCAATTGTATCTGCTGCCCTTTTGCCCACACACTTACTCAGTGCAATTGGGATGAACGTCAGCTGCAATCACTCCCACTGCTGTCCCGTTCCTGTGCTGTAAACTGATGAATTCTAATCAAAATACCTCAGGGCATTTTACAGTCTCTCAAAGTCACTTTCATCTAGTGCTCTCTCTTAACAAGTATTTCAAATTGGATGATAGCACTAGAAGGTTTTACTCAAATACAAGTAGTACCCATTTTCCAGCCTTATTAAATCATAAAGCACTTGATTCATTTCCAAGGATTAGGTCCAAAATATCCTCTGGCTATATTGACCATTCCACAAATTGCATTATGAAGCAGCACTACACTAGAGTAGCTCTAAAAGCCTGTCTTCCTTGGATTTTGCATGGTTATTATTCCAATCAATACTGGAGGGATTCAAATCCCTCATGATCAGTCTCCAAGGTTTCTTTTAGGTGCTTTTCTTATTGATACAAACATTTCACAAATAATTTTTGTGAACCGCCTTCAGGGTCTATAACAACAATCAGCCTTTTCATCATCAATGTCTTTCCATACTATCTCTGGTTTATGGGACATAATACATGTCTCTTGGGGAATTCTTTGCCATTCTTCAGCATTAATGCTTCCCATCACAGCCAGTTTTGTATGTTAAATCTCAAAACACTAGACCTTTCCTGGTTGGTTGGCAGGATATCACACCCCTTAAAATGTTTATTCATTCAAAAATTTTAGGCTACTGAAGACTAAGAAGCCTCCTTACCCATTCCTATCAAACACCCATGTGGTTTGCATGGGAGACAATTACCTTTTAAGCATCAAAAGCAAGAAACAGAATCCAATACTGTATTAAATATTTCAGTCAGAACATTTCCGTTCTGAAAATAAAATGCTTTTTCCCCCAACAAAAAGACGTGTAGTCTGACTCTAGCCAGGACTATGTTTTTTCATTTCCATTACTGTGACAAATTCAAACTACTAATGGAAAGAAAATCTATGGTGTCTATACCCCATAATCAAGGAGAAAAATTCCATCCCCTTTCCTCACTCACTTGTAGAAATGCTTTTTTTAACATACGCTTCTAGAACACAAAACCATGAAAGTACATACTGTCATTCAAATCTGTACCTTTACATAGGTCTACAGCATGACCCCCACCACATCCCCCAAATTGAGGTTCATTATAACCTGTCTACTGCAGGGGGTTAAATCCGTTACAGTCCAATGGAATTTCTATTCAATGCTCTCAAGAGTGTGACGAATTGAGAGAGAAGGCAGGGGCACATGAAGGATGCACTAGTTTCAATCAACTCTTCCCAAGTGTGTGAATGCCAGAGAAAGATTGGATCTCAGATTTCATCATATGTGTGAGTATTGCTTTATTGTGGATATTTACATTAGCAGTTTCATCCCTTTAGGAAAATAATACTCAAAATGTTCCCTTCATTAAATCTGTTGCAATTTCTTTTGAAATAAAAGGCACAGTCTGAGGTAGAGAGAATCTAACAGATGAACTGTTAGAAACATTTGATAAGGACCTCTCAACCCTTAGAAGGAAATAAATTGTTCTGTACATTTCCCAGCTGAATTGTTGCAAAATTTTAACATCATTTCGGGGAATAGAATTTTAAGTAAAGGCTGGCAATGTGTATCACATATTTGAAGAAAATCAGCCACAAAATAACAAGAGCTTAAAATGTGCAAGGAGGCTGTATCGACACGTGGCCACTCGAGTTTTTTCTGTCCTCTCTTTTCTGCCCTTTATGGTAGCTAATTCACAGTACTTCACTGTGTTGGGAGACAGAATGATGTCATACCACCACAGGAAACCTGTCTCAATTTTGCTCTTCAACAAATTGCCACATCAGAGAAGATCTTGTAAGATTGTCCTAAGTCTTGATTTCTTGCACCTCATCCACTCAGTGCATCCCACATTGGCAACAGAGATGTGTGTATAACTTTTCACTGTTGTGTGAACATCCGCAGCCTGTTCATAAAACTGAGGCACCTGCACTGGTTACACCACCAGATGTCAAGAGCAGAGTTTCTCTTGGAAATAGTACTTTGGAGGAACCTCTCATGGAAAGCAGAATTTGGTTCAGTAGAATCTGCTTTAATTAAATATGTTCATGCTTACTTCAGTCCTGGGGCATGTGTTACAAGCAGTTATTGTGGCATGGTGTATGCTCAGTAACCTGCTTGTGTCTATGTTCTCAGTCTTCCCCAAACCACAGGAACAGCCAGCTATTAGCTTATTAGAAACGTCTACGGTTTCAGCCTTTGGGTCAAGCAAATTCAAATGGTCTCAGATCAGTCATACTCTATAAACACACATGAAGGCTTTGCTGTAAATTAGCTGAGGTACTTGTTACTCCATAATAATTTATGAGGATGATAGAGGTCTAGTCCTTTCCCTGGAATTAATGTATTCCTCAATTTTATTCTTCCAGATGCCAGAACATTTTGGGGTGGCTCACACTCTCTCCAGGGAAAGTTTCACTGCAGTTGATCTATTCTGTGAAAAAGTTCCTACTTTGATGAATTCATGCTTTCCAGTCAGAGAATATTTCAGTCAAAATTTCCAAACACAACTAAAGGCAAAATGTTTCAAGCACTTTAAATAGCTTGTTCTGTAAGTAGAAATTAAGGATAAACATCTTACAGAAGTTCGTAGCTTTTCTATGCAGCAATCTAGCATCCTGAACTAAAAGCATGATGATACTGAAAGCATGGCATTGGTAAAGCATATATGGTTGATGAAATGTCCTTTTGCCTTCTCTGCTTGAATTCCAATAACCTGTTACTTGTCTTTTTGTGCAAACAACTTATGCATTATAACATCAGAATTTTTAAAAAAATAAATTTGGTAAAAATGCTCATCTGACCCACACAGAAAAGTTACAGAAAAGACAAAGTATAAATTTATGAATGAGACTAAGCTAGGCAGTACAAGACTGATCTACAAAGGAGGACTATTTGGTAGTTCTGTCTGCAAAAAAAGAAATCTTACAGAAGAGCATTTAATGTAGCATCACACAGAAAGCCCTAAACTCCTTCAGCTTCACTTCTGTGATAGTGTTTGGAAATATGAAATTAGGAGTGTACTTTTACACCAATTGTAGGAGTGTAATTGCCACCAATACCAGTGGCTTGATGAACCACAAACAAGAGGGAATAGATAACCTGGGTGAAACTCCCCATGTGACCTCTTGTCTAAGAGCAAGCAGGGTATGTCAGCATTGCTCACAAGAAAACACCCATGACTGGGAAGGTTAAAAACTTCTGCTGAACCATTTTATTGTAGGACACAGATGCAGAAGTATGTTGGTAACAAAAGCAGAGGGCAGCATTGAAGGTAAATGAGGTTTTCCATAACCTCACCCTTGACCTACCTACTGTGAAGAGTTGTTTAAACAGACAAAGTGTGGGTGGAACTGACACAGAAAACACAAGCACATGCTAAAAAATTTTCCTTGGTGAGAGATTTTTTTGAGTTTTCAGAAAAAGAAACTTCTAGACTCAGTCTTCACCTGCAGAGATGCAGTGGCTGTGAAATAGCCCAGGACACATTCCTCAGGACCAAGGTCCCATTAGGAGCAGGCTGCACAAAACAATATGCAGAAATCCCACTTAGCTTGGAAGAGCATAAAAGCTTCAATACAACTTAATTCCAGAAAGCACATAGGGAAGCATTTGAACATTTTCTTATGTTCTAGTGAAGCATGTGGTGAAAGTTAAGCATTTGCTTTTGTTCTTTCCTGAACTACAAAGCAACAAACAGAACAGAAATAGATCCACTCGTTAGTCTTCTTATGTGCCCTGTCTCAATAAGAAACAGCAAACCATGCCCTCCGCAACTGAGTCTGCATACATCAAATACCTCCAAGAAGGTATTTCAAGGTCTGCAATTCTTCAAAATAGTAATCCTACACTCTGCAACATAGCGTTAGCTGAGGAACTATACTGGTTCCAACCAACAAGAAACCAATTTAATAAATACTCTTTACAGAAAATTCACAGCAAAAAAGGCATTATGAAAAAGCACTTTATAGAAATTGATTGTATTTTATCTATTCAGTGTTGCTGTTTACTGCCAGTAGTCCTGCATTAACTCAAAAATGGCTGGGTCTGTCCTTACAAAGACACCCAGTTAAACAATTAGGAGCCTAATCATTAGGGTTTAAGACAGAAAACAGATGTTCCAGCCAATTTTGCCAGAGCTGGGAGCCTCTGAAAAGGGATGCCTGGATTGTTTAGCTTGCTTATTTCTGCAGCACTAGAGATCATTCTTGTTACTGTGTTTTGAAGCGGTAATTTCTGAATGATGATGCCGGCAGAACTACAAACAAAGAATTACAATAATCCAATCTGCATGTTACTAACACATGTAAGACTGTCTTCAGATTTTCACAGGTCAAAGAGGATTTAAACCCTGCTCCATTAATAAAACAGAAAGGCACTGTTCTAGGACTTTTTAGAGTGTCTTTGCCTAAAAAGGCACAAGAGTCCAGAGTGGGTTACAGTTTTGTCCTGCACAGGATTTCAAGGAAATTATTTCTGTAGATTAGGCTGCCAACAGTCAAATAGCTTTAAACAGATAAAGCTCATCTTACTGTAAACATTTGCAAAACAATAACACTGTTAACACAGAACTGCCTCTCCAGGGCTTGGCCATGTACATAAACTTTCACCATAACTGATAACCAACATCTAAGAACAAGAAGCATTACATTAGTCATGAACTATAGCTTTGCACTAGCACCTACCTTCCCCTCCAAGATACCAGACAAGAGGACTGAGGGTTGATTCAAATCCCTGGATCAGAAGCATAGCCCTTTGGAGTCTGGTTATAGATCCAACCTGGAAACCCAAGGCAAAAAAAATTGTACCTTTAGTTTTTATATTACCTAGAGCAGCTGAAGGAACTACTGAATTCTCAAAGTTTTCTCTAGTAACAGCTGTCATGAGAAAAACTTACAAGGCACTCCTTTTGCAGTTGAGAACACATCACAAAAGAGAGAGTTTAGCCCAAACCCAAAGGCCAGAATCCAATTCTGCATTTTATCCAGCTGCTGGTAACACCTCAATCTAAAGAGCACCTTTACCAACTGTATTGCAAAGAGTGATGAAATAAAAGGCCCCAACCCTACTATCTGCTAACTTAGCATTCACCAGGTTGCCCAGAATAAGATAAAATAGGTTCAAAATTAAGACAGGAGTACTGAAAATGAACACTTAAGAGACAAGGATTAAATAACATTCCACAACAAGATCCAGTTGCCATTGTTCTGAGGATCAGACAAGCTAGTGGCAGACCATCAGCTTTACCTTAAAAATACCAAGCCCAGTGACTGCTTATTTATTCTGAGATTTCTCCTGTAGTTTAGAATGTATTTCATAAAGATCAGGCCAAAAGCACTTTATTTTGATAGTATGAAAAAAAGAATTGTAAATGCAATAAAAGTATTTTCTTGACAGAAATAGCAAAACACTCAGTTTTCTTAAATTTCCTGGTCCTTTTAGTAAACAAAAGAAAAAAGTAACAATCTTGCCTATGCTTTCCCTCATTAGGTGAAAATCTAAGTAGTCACTGATTCAGTACAGCTCTTTTAGACAAAATATAAACCAATAGCAAAATATAAGCAAAATATAACAAGGTTTTTCCTTTCCATGAAACTTCTGGCTGGATAGAATAATCTCTTCATGAGTGCAACTCTGTGAACACCAACATGGTGAATTAACGGTGACATTACTCAGCAGCAAACATCAAACTGCCAAGGACAAATCTGAATTCTACTAATTAATTTTTTTCTTTCCAATTACTTACATCTATCATTCAAGGCAGTGGACAGCAATGACTGGGGACTTCTGAAGTAGGTGGAGCCAAAGAATATATCCACACAGGGGACTAATACTAAATAAAGTTCTCTTACAACCCTCAATACAGTCCCCAGAGCTTGAAACCCAGGAGAAATAGCAATTACTGATATAGATACCTGCATAGAAGAAAGAGGAAACTGATGGCTAGTAAGCAAAGCCACAAAGAAGTTCAAGATGGACCTTCACATACAGCCCTCTCCAAAGCTGGTCATGGCCTACTGCAACTTATTTATCATCCCTTGACAAAGCTAACTTCATCTCTCCAGCAGAAGGAAAGCTCCTGCCAAGTGACTGCCGTTAGGTAAGCCTGCACATCCTCTGCTGCTTTAGTCTCCAGTCTCTGTTTAGCCAAAACAAACCGGTGTCGGTTGAAAGAAAAGGCTTACTAGCACAACATCTTATACGTGTTCACATCTGGCTCACATCTGGCTAGATAAAACTGCAAGCAGAGTAAGCATATTGTCATCTGCTCTGCTGCGTAGGTGTACCAGTAAACCTTGCTAAAGACAGATCTTTCTCTGCCAACTTAATTAGGTTATTAAGCATTTTAGGACTCAAGATGCAATTAAACAGAAAGCCAGTGGCTTTAGTCACTTCTGGTTTTGCACCCATACAACAGCAATGAAAACCAGAAACCTTCAAAGGTGCTTAAATTGGAAACCTTTAAGGGTTTCCAGTTTTCAGTCACCAGATTTCCCTACCAGCACATGAGCCAGCACCACTATAAGCTCTATAATTAGGAGATTATTAAAGACCTGGAAACAGATGAGAAAAGAGATGACAGAAAGAGCAAAAGATGCAACACCACACTGAAATATGGTTAGAGGAATCTAACCTCAGGATTCTCATTAGCCACAATTACCTCAAAGAAAAAGGAAACAAATAGTTACACAATAGTGCAGCATGAAACCAGAATTCAGTGGGCAACTGGAAATAAAAAACATAAAATAAAAAGAAAAACACCGATAAACACACTCCAGCACAAGAGGCACTGATCAGCAGAAAATTTTCCCTCAAGCTCAGTAGCAGCTGGAAAAATCAAATCAGAAAAAGATAATATCCATGATCTGTTTAGATGTCCAGACAAGTTTATCAGGAAGAGTCTGGAAGAGACTAGAAGTATTAAAAACAAAACAAAACCAAACAAAAAGAAGCCACAGAAACACAAAAACAAAACTTGAAGAAAAAAGAGGAAGAGTAAAACAAGAAGACATCAACGTCCTTTACTGCTCACACCAGAGAAGCAATGGCCCATGGAATGCACTACACATCATGCCTACACAGCTACAGAAAGAAATTCGCATACACACATTCAAAATGCTTTCAAGTCAAGCTATCCAGATGTTTCTGCACAGCTGCATATTAGTAATGTTCTGTGGGCAGAATGCAACAGATCCAACAAGCCCCTTGTTCTTGCTGTGCAGAACATCTGTAGGAAAATGAAAGGCACAACCATAACTCACAAAAGCCAAAATTAACTTCTCTTGTGCATGCTTTATAACTGAAACTCAGACAACATATGTGAAAGAAAAGAGAAAGGAGGTAACCCAGATGAAGACAGCTAAAGAAAAAGGAAAATATATCCTCACATTGGTTTTCAATTTGGATTGTAATAATGATTTTTTTTTTCTCCCCTCCCCTTTATTGTTCTGTATATTGCTGATTTATGCTCCTTCACAGAGGAACTTAATAATTTGGAAAACTTCAAACTACAAAAACTCTCTAAAAACCAAAATATACAGGCTGGAATAGTAATGAATGGCTCTTCTCAGAGAAGTTCTGACCATACAATTTGTGTCAAAAGATTATGTACCATAGGAAGTAACTGGTTTTAATGATATTTTTCACAGTAGATTTGACAAGGTCCATGATGACATTTTCAGAGTCTCAGAGTGAAAGAGGAGCTTTCCCTGAAAACAGAATTTTCAATCCAGTTTCAGTTCACACAAGAAAGGGCAAATTTTGCTCTGCTGTAAAATAAAATAAGCTTTCAAATGTCAGAATTAGTTCTCTCTCTGCTTCTATTCTCTGATCCAGAATCAGTATTTTGAAAAGCAGAGGCTTGCATACTTAAGCATGACAGGACTTTGGTGAATCTCAGAGGAAAATCCAGAAACCTTCATTACTATGAATAATTGCTCAAGTTGTAGGTCTTTATTTTAATAGCATCAGAGATTACATCTTCTGTTTGAAGAAGTTAAATGAACAGAGTTGAATCCATGCCTGATATTCCATGAACTTGCCGCTGCACCTCTGCTAATGATCTGCTGAGAAGGCCTCATGCTCCTCTTGTCTTCAGATCTTCCTCAATTATAGGCATTTCCAGCTAAACTCTTACCAAGCCACTATAATTTTCAGAGCTCAACCAGTGATAGAAACAGAGAAAATCTGAGCATATGCATCACGAGCTTTCACTCAGTCAGGTTTTCCCAGGCATATTTTGTGTAGAAACCAGCTCCATGGCCAGAAATCATGAAAGGAATTGACTCTAGGAGAAAAGCCTATAAGCTTATTCCAACATATCAGAGGGAGCACGAGCAAAGCATGTTGCTACACCTGTCCTTTGGATAAACAGAACCTTCTTGCGTTGTCAGTTGCTATCAGCATTAAAATGATACTTTGCTTTAACAATACCAGATTTGCCTTTTAAGTGGCTTAGAAACAAACTCTCTCCTCTGTGGGGAATTTTGCAAAGGGTGCTTCCACAGCCTGACAGATAAGCCCAAACCATTCCTCGTCTTCATTTTATCTTGAATGTAAATCTGCTCAGGAAAGAAAATCCCAATCTCAGTTGAACTCATAGTCATTTGATGTAACATAAATTACTTAGAAAAGCCAGGGATGCTCATATAACCTACACACCCCAGTGAGGACTTAAGGTCCAATAAATGCAACAACCAGGTAGCAGTAACAGCAAGAATATTAACAACTTAAAAATCTTAAAGGCTGGAGATAAAGCCTATCTGAAAACACACTATTTTGACCTTTGGATCAAATCTTTGGACTGCGAGGTCTCCAAATCAGAGCTATTGACCTCTGCTGTATGTCTTTAGTGCCTAGAAGGATCTTCTCCTCCTGCCATCACAGCTTCCTTCTCAGAGGATCTTGAAATCAGTCCTCACCTCACCTGCAGCTCAATTTCCACTCTTTCTCTCATCATACAGATCTTTCCTGGCTTCTTGATTTTGAGCCCATATCTTCCACCATAAATTCACATCTCCCCTGTCCCCATTTTCACCTCATTTTTCCTATTCTCATTTCTCTCTCACACAGTTTCTTTCCCCTAAGGTTCAAGTATTTAAAGCTTGCTTTTTACAAAATCCACCCTTCACTTCAGTTTACTATCCAGCTACCAGATCATTTTTTAAATTTTTGTTTAAATCTCAAAATGTTAATTGTCCTGTTCAGTCTGCCTGAAGTAGAATTAGATGAGAAGCATTTTTCCCATGTCATGAAAGATCCTGGGTTTTAATTGCCTTTTGTGCTGTTTCACCATGAGATAAAATTGAGATTCATTTTTATTAAAACCAGAGACAGAGATGTCTATCTCAAGCTAGGCAGCAAGTCTTGCAAAGGTACTCATATGGGAAAATCTGTCTGCTTAATTAACAGGAGAATTTTTTAAAACATGACCCAGATTACTGATTTTCATATTGTGCTAAGGGCTATAAATAGGAACTCAGCATTTAATCCATAATCCACTGCATTTCCTTTCTCCTGAAATTTAAGCTTGAGCTGGGAAAAAGCTTCCATATTACATACTTCATTCAGATGAATACGGCCTTGTGAGCAGTAAAGTTTTCAACAGAAAACAATGCTGAAAGATATTTATCTGCATTTACCTGGACTTCTACCCTACAGCTCCTCTCTACTCAGAGCTCTTAAGCAATTCTGCCTAGCTGAAGCTTGCCTGAAGGTAGCTGTCAGGCCTCCACCTTAAACCTGGTCCTCCCAAGGCAGCTTTGTTACTGTCTAAATTATGACTGCATTCTGCTTCCTAGCCTTGCCCAATGACATCTTCTGGAAGACTTTCACTGTGTGGGAACAGCAGGACTGGCTGTGGAGGACTTTGCATGATTGCCAGAGGTGGCTGAAAGGAGTTAGCCCAAGACACATGCCTTCTGATCCGTTTAAGACTCTCTGTCCTGGTCTTCAGAGCATGAGCAAATGAAGATTGCCACATATCAGACACCAGCCCTTGGATCAATGTAGTGTCTTAAACAGCAGCTTGGTTATACATACGTACATATATACATGTATATGTATACCCACACACACCCACATATATATATATATATATATATATATATATATATATATATATATATAAAGATTACTCCGAAATCTGTCTCAGGTGATGGATAGCAGTGGATATTGTGGGAAGAGCTCTTGTGGGAAGAGCATTAGAACTGAGTAAAATTATAGTAAAACTTCTCCAATTTTACTGTTTCCTGAACCAGAGGTCTCTTTTCTGGTTTAACAGTTCTTATTCGCTATTTTCCAGTAATTTATCTAAACAGTATCATTTTGAAGCTCTTACAAGCAATCAGCCCATGAGCCAATCTAGCACTTCTTACTCAAATACTGTATGTTTCCTTTTATGAAGCTCTTCATGGTTACCATGAACTTCCTTGAATTTTTGTGACCACACCTGTGTGTGGTGCTTGACAACAGCCTATAGCTACACCTGGGTCTGCCTAGAGCTGAGCCATCATTTTTTTCACTACTGTCTGTTGCCATCTTGTACTTAACATAGACTTGTTGGGACAAGGGCTCCCTGTTCTGTATTTGTATAGCATCCAAAACAGCAGGATCCTGGCCCATGACTAGGAAATATGGCAACAAAAAATTACAGCTCAAGCACAGTGTCAATAAAGATTTCAGCTCAATCATCATCTTTTTGGTTTAGCTGAGCTGTAGGGCTCTGAGAGTGGGAGCCATTATTTCTAAAGCGGTTTGCACACAATCTGGCATGAGACTTCCCCTTAAACCAATTTGCCTTTGGGGAAGGAAACTGGGCCCTTACTAGAAAAAGTCAGGCATGTTTATCCACTGAAATCAGCCTCCCAGTGCCAACAAAAAAGGAACTATCCATGCAACAACAGGTAAATGTAGTTTGAAGGACTTCCACAAGTAATAATTGACAGCTGGAATGAATATGACCTCAAGCCTGCCCTTCAGGCCTTTGAGCATGACAGGTAATCGAACAAGGAATATCTGATCACATTAATAAGTGGGTGGGGGGAGGAGGATCAAAATAAACTTACTTATCTAAACCACTAATCCAAACCACTTCTTCTACCAGATCTTCGCCTTTGACTATTATGACAATATCGCTAAACCTTGTTATTTCAGTATGTTTCATGATTTTGGGGAGATTATTTTTTTAAATAACACCTCCTCGAGAAATCTTATAGGCACCCGTGCCTTAATTTTTACGTAGAAGAAGCATTTCAGCCAAAGTTTAAGGACATGAAAAGTAAAACACAGAAAACAGAAAACAAATGGTATATACCTTAACTTACTTGGAGGAAGAGGAGTAGGGAGGTGACAGGCACAATTATTTGGAAGGTCTCTCAACAGTTCAAACTTCTTTGTCAGATCAAGCCTTGTCAGGGACTCTTTATTAAAAATTACAAGATGTAATACTTCCACTGTCTTTTTCCTGCAAAAAGCTTTGATTAAAGACAGACCTGAAAATTAAAGATTGAAGATAAATAAAGTTAAAGTTTGGATAGGGCTTGGGAGTGGTGAGGACTTGGGAGGAGTCCAGGAATGGCTGTAAATAGGTTGAATATGTAAACAACAACTTACAGTAAGAATTTTCCTGAAGGATGCTGAATTCCCACAATTCCTGTCTCATCACTAGCCTGTGTTTCTTCTCCAGAAGAATTTTGTAATTTCCTCCTTGTTTAATTATCCCCCTAACTGAATTAGTTTGTCAGTATGCAGAAGACATAAATAAAACTAGTCATGGGCAATAAAGCCTTGCAAATCTTCTGTTGTACAGCTCCAACTCCCTATCATCCCTCCTAATTTTTAATTGAATGTTGCCATTAAGTGGTTCTCTTTAATATGCAGCCAGTGAGGTTTCTTTAGCATGCAAACTCCTGTACTCCCAGAATAAGCATTACTGACATGACATTTCTAATTCTAATCATTCTAGATTATTTTGTAACAGTCATTAAAAATAGAGGGATCTTCAATATTCAATTAAGAAATAGGCCAACAGCCTGAGAAAGAGCCTCAGCAAATACACTGAAAGTATTCTCAAATATTTAAAAACTGCTGCCAGAGGAAATGAGCATGACTTCTAAAGCTGCTTTGTGAAACTGCTGCTAGAGATAGCAGGATAGACTGTTGTAATCCGAGGTCTGGAAGCAGGGATACCACATCTTTCAAACTGCTGTAGGCAGTAACCAGGAGACTTTTTCCCCCCCTTTCCCCACACTTTAAACCTGTTTCCAGCCCACTGGAGTGGGAAATACAAGCAGCGATACCACGGCCAGTTTCTGTCACCAAACAGATGGTGACTGCTGGAAGCCAGCAACACAGATCCCAGTCACTGAAACTTTATTGGGAGAGCCCACCAGTGTGAATAAATGTCTTTAGATGGCCTAATTAAAAGGACTCTTTTCATTAGTTAAGACCATCTGCTAGGCCACAGACCTGGTGGAATTGCATACAGGTGGACATTCCTAGGTGGGAATTGGCAAAAGAGCATCTCATGGCTTGTAAAGCTATTGTGTCCCAAAAACAGATTAATGAGGTTTCACACAAGATACTCCTTCAGTCTGTGTCAACAAAAACATTTTCACTCCTCTCTCCCCACCTCAGCTGGATAGGTATTCAGCACCAAGCTCAAAAGCAGCTTGGACTTCCTGGCACAATATGCCAAATATTTCTGGATGTCACAAGTGTATGTACCTTCCCATAATTATCCTGGTTTCTCCGTCCAGCAGCAAAGGGGAAAGAAACTTTTTTTTTTAATTATTAAAAAAAAAAAACTACAAAAGATCAGCTTGTAAAAACTCTGGGAAAGTCTACAAGAACGAAAGTGGAATCTATGATAATGAGCTTGGGGGCAGAGAGAACAGCAGAACAAACTACTTACAAGCTTTGCTTGAAATCAAATCCTTCACATAGTACAAGGCAATTCATGTAAGTCTCAGCATTAAAGCCCTATGCACACTGATTCAGCCTTCCTTGGAAACCCATATACACATGACAGATGCAGTGCAATGGGCCAGGCTTGCAGTTCTACACTTATTCCTGTTTTCTTCTCAGCTCAGGACATCCAGCTCCCTAACATTTCTGGGCTGGCTGCATTTGACAGCCACGCTTTTGACCAAAAGGGCTTAAAACTCAAACCCAGGCAGCACTTTTTGTGGATTGCTCTTCACAAGAGTGGGCCCTTGCCTTATTGCTGGCAACTGTAACAGGGGTTCACAGTCCTGGCAGGCTGGTGCCCAATTCCCATATGGCTGCAACCCCTTGGAAGTCTTGGATCTACTCCAGCTGTGCTGCCTGGGGTTTGCTATAGCTTCCATTGTCTTACTGTTGCATTGTACAATCAGCCACTATACAACTATTTAAGCCAGCTATAAAAACTGTTTAGCAGCCAGAAGTACCCAGACAAATTAGGAGAGTGCATTATTTCATTTTGAGATCATGGCTAGATCTTAACAAACGCTTTTGGCTTTATGCAGTAACTTTGTATTTGCTTCGATCCAGGAGCCTTGGTATCAAACTCTGCAAATACTCACCAGACTTCAACAGCAGTTTCTGCTCTTACTGAAGGAAAGCCACACACATTTTTCTTGGTACTTTATTGGAACATTTGTCCCAAGTTCCTCAATTTCCTTCCAAAATTTGAGCTCTGGAAAAATAGCAGACAAAAATCTTAAATTACCAGGTATCTCCAAAGGAAACAGGTTAATAGTTACTATATGAGAAATACCTGAATAATATGGTACAGACTCACACTCAAGACACCTCTTCAACTACCCTATAGCAAAACTGTATTAGTTAGGAAGATGGTTGGAGGGAGTAGTCAAGACAGCAAATGAACCTTCTGTAAATCTTAGAGATTATTTAGGAACCTGCTCCTTGTCTCTGAGCATTAACATGCCAGACATACTAACCATATATGTTACAAGCTGGAGAGACCAGTAAGATAACCAGAGAAAGACCCTATTGTTGTTGAAACACTTGTTCACCTCAAGACAAAATTTTGATCTCAAGAGCTAGACCCCCAAGTGCTCAGACACATTATCTCATATTCAAAGTCACTGGTAATGGAATGCCTGCTGAAGCCCATATCTTGTGACTTTTGAGAAAGCCAAGCTACACATTTACCCCTGTGAAGTAAAAAGCTCACATGTAGACACCGACTCGTGGCTATGAATCACTTGTCAATTGCTCACATTCCCTACAATGACAGCTTCTAACAAGTTACACTATTATTTAGTATTATTTACTTTTCTGAGACACCTGGAATTCTCAAATAAGCCAGACAATGTACAAAAATAGAAGGGTTAAAAATCCCAGTCTAAACATGTTAATACAAGTACTGGTCTCTGCAATTCTCCTGTACTATCCTATAAGCTGCTAAGACTCCTGTGGGTGAGGCATGGAAGGAGAAGACTTCATTGCTGAAATAAGATAAAGGTCTGGAAGGAAACATTTTCAAGAAAAAAAAGAAGAAAAAAAGTTTTTTCTGGCCTTACTATACCCAAAAGGTCACCAACAGTTTATTTTTTCCTCCCTTATACATCACCTTTAGACAGTTAAGGCAATACAGACATCCAGGAAGCTGGCTAGCCAACACAAAGTGCTTTAAAAACAGCAAAAGGGCAAATACGTTCCTATTTACAATATTTTGTGACCCTAACCTAATCATCATGTTTTATTATTTCCTCATTTTATAGCTCTACTCTTTCAAAAGAGCCAACAGCCAACATTTCTTCTCTGCCGGCCAAAGGAGCAGCCAAGTGTCTGTTTCACAGCCAATATCAGTTACTGAGCTATAAGCTAAGAGGAGGCTGTGAATGCACAAGGTAGCAGCTGATGCCCTTCTACTGGAAAATTAGACCTGGGGTTTAGGTATCTAAGGATTTTTTTCATATAGACTTAATTCATTCTGCAACCTGATTTGAATTTTTTTATCAAATTTGGATTTAAATTTGGGCAGGCAGTGGAACTATGCTGATTTATGCCAGCTGAGGTATTGAGTATATATTTAATACTACTTTTTTTTTTTCTTGTGCAAGAATAAACAGGCAAGATTTCAAGCCCAAAGAAAGCAAAATACCATTTCAAGGCCAAAGAGAAGCATTTTGTGCTGAAACCAGAAACCTCCAATTAAAAAAAACGAAACGTGGATAAAACAAATTATTTTCCCAGGGTGGGAGCCTACAGGTCTCAGTAGAAGGCCTTCAAGACCCAGAAAAAAGAGTCACATATCTAAAGCTAGTCAAAAGCATTCACATGATGTATTCACTTGCAAACCTGCATAAACAGCAGTGATGACTCTTGGAGTCCTTCAGTTGACACCTCTACAAGCAACCAAACCATTTGTAGCTAAGCTGTTTAAGATGGCAAGGATTCATTCCCATTGTCTGGGAATTATATAGTGCTTCACAGAAATGTAGCTCCTTTACATGACTTTCAGTCCTAGCAATAACTAACAAGGCAGCACTGTAAAATCTACTCTAAGTTATTCAGATCACATTTTGCCTGCTATACATCTAACAAGTCTTTTTTTCCTCCCATTCCTTTTTTTAATCAAAAATCATACCTGTCAACAATTCATTCATAACCATAAAACACAGGAGGGGATCCAAGGGGGGATTGAGATGTACAGTTTAGACAGCAAAAAAATCGAGGAAACACAACTTTAGAATAGAAGTTAACTAGGAATGTGAAGCATTTAGAGTTACTAATCATGCACAAAGCATCACAACTCGTCATCCTAACCCAACAGAAAGGCTGCCAGTAGAGATGGGGCCTGGAACATGCATGATTTGTGTACTGGCTAATATATATTGTAATAGCATCCTGAAACTACTGGCAACAGCAGAAGCACAACAAAACAAGCAAGACTGCTCAGCTAAATATGCCATTACAATGCATGCACAGTTGTTTTATTATACACAGGCCAGCAGATTAGTACTTATCACCTAATAGTGTATGATGAGGTTCACTTCAGAAGCAGATACAGAAGGGCAAAGTGGATGTCCACAGAAACTGCACAAGCAATTAAAAGCTACGTGCATGGAAAAACTGGACACACTTTGCCCTCTGACAGATGATGCGTGTGGATACAGGCAGCCTGATATTTTTCCTCACCACATGTCAGGGGTAAAAAGGTGTTATAAAATCTTCCATTTCTTGATTACATGCAGCCATAAATGCCAGCTTGTTTTAATTAAAAGGATGGAACATCAGCATTTAACAAGGTTTAGAAAAACTGCTTATGAGAGAATTTCCATTTACCCCTCTATAATATGCTACTTATCACAACACAAATTCCCCCACATGTGAAGCTCATGTTTCTCAGCATGGCTATTTGGGTGTCCCAGCATATATATAAGTTCCACATAAATTAAGATAATGAGTGAAATTATACAGTGCCTACCTCAAGTTACCTACCCACAGACTGCTTGCACTCCATTAGCTTCTGTGGTGCTGCAGCCACTGCCTCTGAGAAATTTTGTCTAAAATAGTTCCTCTAGAGCAGGATAAAAAATCTTTTTTTAAATGTCATAAGGAGGCTGTTGCTAGTCACCAGCCTGGCTGTAAATATTTGTTGTCCATTATATAACATCATTGATGATGATTTCCTACCATAATGGTTTTCATTACATGAGCCTGTTTTCAGGCCTTCAGTCCACCCTTAACATTTCCCCTTAAATCACATTTGATAAATTTTTTTCCTTTACTTTTTTTTCCTTCAAAGACTTGTTTTGGATGTTTGACAGTGGTTTAAGTGTAAAGAGTTTAATTTTACAGTATAATTTTGTGTTCACACTGTTCAGAAGCAACTCTGATATAAATAATAGATGCAGACTCGGACCACATGAAATAGTTATTTTAAATATTTTTTTAAAAGCTCAAAATAAAAAAAATCTTGAAAACTTAAACAAAGGCTACAAGCCAGATCTTCTGCTGCTTGTTCAATACTTACAGTGTCATCCACCTTCAACCAAACAGACCCTGTAGGTCATGTTTCCAGCAATGAGGAAGGAGTTAGAAATGCCATCATTGTTCACATGATTTTGCAGACGGTTTTTGAGTGGTTAAACCATGTTTTCAAACTTCTTATCAAAAAGCTAAACCAAGAATCTCAGGTACCAGCTTGAAATAAGAGGACAGGACTCTAAGATTAACATCAAATACTAAGATTCAAGATGAAAGCTGAAAAGCTGGAAACACCAGTGCTTTCCTGTTAGAGCGAGAGAGCTGACTCCATGGAAAACATAGTCCATTTCTGCAGTCAACAAATAACATGCTTTTACCTGATGCTTTGAAGATGTGATTAGGAGCCAAATCTTCAAGTTTTAACTCCCACTCTACCCTTCATTTTAGGCATTTCACCCAGGTGCATACAGCAAATATAAAATGGAGTACCAGAATACCCAAAGCTGGCAGAGAGCAAGCAGACAATCACCATTAACCAACTGAGCAAAATCTTGCTTTTTCCCTGGCCTCAAACCATACACAATTGAGATTTAACCATAACAGTGTAATTGTTTCTGGAATCTCTCAGCCCTTAGCCTCAGTGCTTGTGGCAATGAGCTCTGCAAATCAACAGCAGGAGTAAGTTAAATCAATTACCCACCACACATAGTTAGTCTTGCTTATGTGTACATAAATATGTGCATACATATACAGAAATACACTGGCACAGCCTCCATCATAAGCCACAAAGCACTAAGAACTCAGTGCAATGGAAGGAGGGTAGTCATGATGCTGTTGCACATTAGAACAGCCCCATATTCCTGAGGCACATCAGCCTGGAATGACACCCTAAGATCATGAGGTCATAAACCAGATGCATTAGTAAAAAGTATATATACCTTCTTCTTGTCCATAAACACTCCCTTTGGCTCCTGAGATTCAACTGCTTCCCTGCAGAGCCCAGAGGGCAGTTGCAGTTATACTCACCAGCTCAAACACCTGCTGATTTCATATTTCTTCAGTATATTTGTTTAAATAGAAAAACAAGAATGAAAAAACATTAAAGCATATATACATTTGAATTGTGTAAAAAACTAAAGCAACAACAGGCAGAAAATTATGAGCTAAAACTGCTACTTGGTTCTTTCTGCTACTCCATCATCAGCACTCCTTCCTGTCCTTCCATCTAAATCAGATGCAGGGTTATTTAAATGCATTTATTTAATTTTGCTGTGCACGGCTCCTTCCTATTACAAAGCAGATAAAAAATCAAGTAGATAGTGATCAAAGACTTTAAAAGATCAGCAGTCAGAAGGACATGGCTATTTTATCTTCCCTTCTCTCCACCTCTTCTAGAATAAATTGTAGAGGCTTACTGAAAACTGGAGGGAACTGGGTCTCTCCAGTTGATTCTGACCCTTTAATTAGAGTAGCAGAATAGAAATAAATAAACCCTGCCTTCTACCTTTATGACCCTTGATTTCTGACACTGCAAGAGACTCTGAGGAAACAGGTTAATAAGAAAATTTGACATCTGACGGAGGAGAAGAGTCTGCTTTTCCCCTTCTCGTACATTAGTTTGTTTAGAGATGAGAATTTGTGACATTTCTGTTCAACATTTAATGTCCCTTGCAGCTGAGGTGGGCATTAGATACTTCATATTACACTCTTACTCTTTAGTGAATAGGGGTGTCTTCTGAGTCTGAAAAAAGTTCTTCCTGAATGTTATTGAAACAGTTGTGTTAG
This sequence comes from Apus apus, assembly GCF_020740795.1. NCBI lineage: Eukaryota > Metazoa > Chordata > Aves > Apodiformes > Apodidae > Apus > Apus apus. Next base: position 56,238,208 of record NC_067286.1, on the reverse strand, counting down.
ACGTAGTGAGGAACTGATTCTCATTTTCATAATGAAAAAATAAATAAATCAGACAAAATATTAAATTGACTCAAAACACACTGTCCCATAACATTAGGGGAATATTAATTTAAAAAAAAGAAAATTAGTTATGGCTCAATTTCAAAGTGAACTCTGCTACTTAATTTGGGTGTAACCCTGTAAAGCTTTTTGTTGTTTTGATTCATTTTTAAACTGAAAACTCCAGTTTCAGACAATTTGGAAAAATTCTTAAAAGAATTCTCAGCTAGATGAAATCATTGACTAGGATCCAAATTCGCAACATTCTTAGTTAATTTAGTTGGATTTCCAGTAGATCTGATTATTTTCAAAAGCAAGTCAGTTCACTTAAATAGAGCTCTTTATACAGGCGTACTTGCAGACACTGCTGCAACCTGCAGCCACTTTTATCAGCCTCTGTTCTGTTCACATAAAATCTCTGTATCAGAACAGTGAAAACTGAGGCAGATCCTCAAGTTGGTATAAAATAAAGGAATTTCTCTGACTGGTAGATTTAAGCTAGAGGGATATTCTGGTCCATTTCAGCAGCAGGTATTGCTGTTATGATTAGTTTAGAAAATACATTTTGTAGAAAGGTATAAAACACTAGTTTAAACAACACAGGTAAAATTATCTCATGTAATTCTTCCAAGTGAACTAATTTTCATCAGCAAATGTGCAGTCTTTGTTATCTAGTGGAGACTCCAGCATAAGCAGTGATGAATGGGCCAAACCCAGAGCTAGCAGAACTAGTGATTCTAGGAGAAACCGCCTATCAGTTTTGATCAGATAATAATATGATCCAATAATCTTATTCTTCCTTTCATGCCTCCATGGAAATCCTTACCTATGATGCATTTTCAGAGGTTAACTTGTAAGAGACCTTTTAAAAATTATTTAGGCATCTTTATTGGCAATTACTGGATGAATAACAGTAAAGCTTTACTTCTCACAGAGCCATCCAAGAAACAGACTTGTTCATCCAAGGAAACAGCCCTTCATTTCTCTCAGTAGCACAAGAAAAACTCCCTAAAGAGCTTTCTGCTACTCTGCAGGGTGTCTGGAAAGAAGAGGAATTGCTGTGAACAATATCTCTCAAGCAATCCATTGTTATCAGCATCGTTGCTCTTTCTTTGCCCATTTTCCTCTCACCTTTTGCTATTTATATTTCCTCAGGCATAATTTCCTTGCTTTTTAAAAACTGAGAAACCTACCTGACTCATGACAAGATTTTCAGAAGTAGAAATAAAAGATAAAAATAATCCAGAGAAAAGTCATCTCAAGTTTTACATACACAAGTGTAACTTGAAGACACAATGGTTTCACTTTTTTTCCTGTATGTCTATACCTGCATTTTACAATAGACTCACGGTACAGGAGTAAGGCTGCATGTAATTCTCCTCCTTACTGCTAGTTCCTCATGATGCCTTGAGAGATGCATTTAGTCTGGGCCTCATGCACACCATATCCTCCCATGGTGCCAGACATCTCAGGATTTCTGTTGTTAACACCCACTCCCTCTCCAGTCTGAAGTGCTACAATGAAGCAGGTAAACCCCACTGGTCTCCATTTTCACTGGTTAAAACCCAAGCTCGTACTCCTGTTCTAATTCTTAAGAGGCATCTTAATTACTCCCATTTAAAAATCACAGCTGTGCTGACATTGCTTTCATAGGAAATATTAAAATACAACAAAAGTCACAAATCCTTTAATTTGTGCACAGATTGAATTTAAATTAAGGTATAATGGGACTTAACGTACATTGAATCTCTCTGCTCCATCACCAAACACTCAGCTGAGATACTGGCTGCTGCAAAGAAATTGCATAGTCTGAATAACTAAAAATGGTCAAAAAATAGACTTAGTTGTGCTAAAAAAATTCTCCATTGTGAAAAAAATGTTTCTGCAATCCAAATGATCAATTCTTTGCAAGTCCAAAACAAAAATAGTCTAGTTGTACTTTGTAGCTAGCATCTGACATATACTACATTTTCACCTTTGTAAAAATACAAGATCAAAAGAGCATAGCCAAGGGGTATAATTTTCTCCTCCTTTGTCACATCCCAAAATGGTAAGTACATGTTCTTTTCCAGCAATCCCCACACAAAAGGACAAAATGAACAGCAGTGAACTTCAGTCTATTAAATGTCACCCCAAAATAGGTAATTACCGTAAGAGCATTAAACTGATGCACTCCTCTCCTTACAAGCTTCCTTTTTACTAGCTGAAGATATTACCAGAACTTAATTGGTGTGGCAATGAAATCTCTTGGAGCTACAATTTGAAGACCTTCAAAACTTCGTCTACCAGGTTATTCTAAACAGTGTTGACAAAATTAGGCCAAAATAAATATTTTTTTAAAAGCAAACAAACAAACAAAAAAACCCAACACAAACCAACCAGCCACTAGGTACACATACATTAGAGCCAGAATCACATGCAGAACTTTGAATTCATGTCTAGGCATATAAGCTACATGAGTCAATTCTCAGCCAGTAATTGCTGGTGTGTTCCTCAACTGAGAGGTTTACTGCACCTCAGTCGGTGTCCTCACTTGTAAGCTTTGTGGTGAAATACAGACACATGAGCATCAACGTCTCATACACTATAGGAAAAGCGGGTATCACCAACTGGAATCAGCTGAGCAGTTCAAATATAAAACTACAGACAAACTTAGATTGCACATGAATCATAGAATTATTTGGATTGGAAGTGACCTTAGAGATCGCCTAGTTCTAACCCCCCTGCACAGGCAGAGACACCTCCCACTAGACCAGGTTGCTCACAGCCCAAAGAAATACTGAACAGGAGACTTTTCTCCTTTGTCAGCTTTTTCTTCAATTACAGAAAAAGGGAGAAAAACCTCAGGGCAGTTTTCAGGGGCCATGAGAATGACTGCAGTCATGTTACAATAAGGGCAGCCACGAGCAAAATCTCAAAATCATGTATCGAAGGAGAAAGAATGGAAAGCACTCCAGCCCAGGTGGGCCAAAGCACAAAGCCATGGTACATTACATTATTTTAGTTCATGATGTCCTAGCCAGTTTTGTTCCTGGATGAACTGAGGCAAACATATTTTTTTCTGCTTATTTAGTACTTGAAGTAGAGGGTAGATATAAAAATGCACTGATGCTGAGAGGCTGAACATATCCTGGCATGTTTGCGGACATGATCTACATTTACTTTCAAATACTTATTTACACCCTTCCAAGGATAAAACAGCTGATGTTCACCATGAATGAAGAATTTTTTTCTTTTTTCTAGAGGCATTGAAGAATCTGAGAAGTTTCTTCAAAAGGAGGCAAACATCTGAAAAGTCACATACAGACATAAATGCTCTGTGATTTTAAGGTCATGCTGTTGATCAGTCCTTGTAATCACCAATTCAATATGGAGAAGTCACACATGAAAATACACTGCCATATTTCTAAAAAGGCCTCTGATAAATCTCTAATAACATCCTTCCATGGAATCAGCACTTTCTTTGATGCTCAATACCCAAAAGTCATTGCTTGTAAATTATTCTCCCAAACCCACAGCTTTCTGCTTAACTACAAATTTTCTTTAATGAGCCTATGAGCACCTCTGTGATCATAGTAAGAAATGTGTTTCCTTGGTTCCTCACAGCAGATTCTCATGCAGGAAACATCACTACAGCCCAAAAACTGGGGAAAACAAGGAGGCATGTCACAAAGCTGCAGCTCTCCAAAAGCTTTCAACACAGAAGTGAGCATTCATATCTCTGTGCCAATTAGACTGTTATTTGCTCCATTTGTGTCAAAAGATGAGTCTCATCCACAGTCTCACAGAAGACCAAGTCCAACTGGCACTGCCAAGCTCACTCAGGCTTGATGCACCAAGTTACCAACTCTGCCATTAGTTACTGTCCTTCCTCCAAGACCTGCTCCCTGCCAGAGCAGCAGGAGGAAAAAAGAGGGCACCAGACTTAGTTGTAAGGGGTTTATTTTTCATTCCTCAGTATTCAGCATTTATTTGTTGGGACATCCACTACCATCACCATGCTAAATTCACAGGAAACTGGAGTTGCTGATTTATACCCCCTGCAAGAAGAAACAAGACCAGCACGCTGCAATTCAAAAGCAGCACACAACTTATCCCCCCAAAACTTTGAGGAGAGAGTGGTCTCGTCTTACCTCCCTCCCAGCTGCCACATACCAATCCTCTCTGAGGTCTCTGTGGGCTCCTGGGCCCCCACTCCCTTCCATCTTCCATCCCCCCCTTCTCCCTTCCATGTGTGAAGCTTGGAAGTCAACCCTGGACCAGCACAGATCTCCTGAGCACCAGTTCCACAGAGACCAAGTTTTACAGCTGCTCTCCAGGACCTAAGCCACAGCTCATGGTCTAATTCATTTGAGAAGACAGCTTGCCAGCTCCTGGACTTGATTCTGCCTGTGAAGAGCAACAGCAATAAAGAAGGTCACGACTGTCACTGTACAGCATGTACTTTTACCATGCTGAAATAGTTTTTGCAAGAGTTAGAACCGATAGCAAAAAAATTCCTTTCTCCAGGATGCTCACAAGGAAAATTATTCCCTCTACAGACACATTGGTGAGGAATTTTATTTTCTTTTCCCCTCACACCAGTGCTTTCAGATGGGAAATCTTCCTTGCATCAGGGTGCTGGCCAGTCTAACAGCCCACAAGCATCTTAAAGCTGAGATTTTTTAATTTGCCTAACAGGAACGCTAAAGTATTTCAACTTCATTAACTGAGTTAGACATTTGGAAGGATTATTTTCAATAGGTGTATTTTCATTTCCCTCACTAGCACCTTCATACAGACAACTTTTTAGGAATATGAGCCATTCTACCATGAAGAGATATGTAAGACATCATAGGTTTTGTTTTGTGCTTTGCAGAGACATTGTGTACAGGATCTGTCACTGCTACATGTTGTCTGTTCACATCAACTTTCTTCTCCAACCCATATCACAACCTTAATTTTGAAGCAAGAGCATTCTCAGTTTTGGTACTAACATGCTGCAAGCCAGTAGGTTCAGGGAAAAACAACCTCCACCCCACTCTGTTTTGTAAATAAAGAAGGATTTGCAAGACCTTACTCTCACACTCTTCAGACGTTGCTTGGCACTACAGGCACAGCTCCTAGTTTATAGCACATACTTTCTGCATCATTACACAGGTTGCAGTGGAAGATGAAACTGGCCTACAATTTTTCTCATCTCAGACCCAGAAACTGAGGCCCCTGAAACACGCCCACAGCTACAGATACTCCATATCCACACCCCTGGTGTCTGCTGCGCACTATTTCCCAGCAGGTTTTATTGGCTTTGGTTCACCAACAACTGCGTGGCTTTCCAACAGAAGCAAGTTTGGGACATGGGTAAAGAGCCTTATGCATCCCACCTTACAAACTGACATCCATTTTTATATGCTTTGGACATTGCAGTATCTACCAAGGGCTACTTTTGACTTCAGGCAGAACAGAGTCATGGTGAGTTTAGTGGCAGCATTTCACAGTTAAGGTCTTCCCAAACAGTTACGTTCTGCACGATGAAAGCAAGACTCCCCGGACAGCCAATAACTGGCTCCCTGCAAAGTTAGTGCTCTATGCCCTTCAGATTAGGGAAATTGCAATTTGTTTTCATTATGAGAAATAAACTGATTAGCAGATGGCTATTCATTTTTCCCCCTCTGTCAACTCTAATATAATATAAATGGAAATCTTACTTCAATGAACATTCAAAGAGCTCTCAGAAAAATCAAAACTCCTGTGCATTAAGTGTATGTTTTTTGCAAATGAAGTAAATCTTTTACAAAGGAAGTTTGTTTTTACATTTGACTGATAGCATGCAATATGATTAAAGTGTATTGATCTTCAAGCTTTAAACAGATGATTGAAGGATTAACTTAGACATTAGACCTACTTAGCTAGGTTTTACCCACTGAGTAGATATTCTTCAGGCTGTGAAAATGCCATTTGTTGTCTTTATTTCAGCTCAGTATCTTTATCAACATGACTAACAAAACTAGGGTGTTAAAGGATAAAAACTCAGGAAAGAAAATCCCACTTTCAACTTGCCATACTCTCTTTGGGGCCTGAAAGTCTGAAGGTTTTGCCAAGACTTTGGTTTCATATTTTTGCAGTGAGTAGTGGAACGTACATTTGAGATATGCAGGAAAGAGCCTGTGCAGGAGCCACACAGCTGTGTGCAGGGAGGCCTGAACCCATGGCTAGAGAAGGAGGTCGAGATGACTTGTCACCCTAGGTATGCCATTCCACATCTCTTTTTCTCCCACCACTTCTCTGCCTGCTTTATTTTGGTTACAAACACTTGGTTGAGGATGTTCCCTCATTGAGTTGTCAAAATAGCCCAGCAAAGCATTGGCTGCAAGGGGCTTCCCAAGCACAGCATGATGTGAAAACAAGTAGCTCTGGAGGGGACACAGGACTATAACAATACAGGAGAATGTTTTATTTCCTCTTTAAGCTGCTGATCAGGAATCACTGCAAAAAACAGTGTCACCATTACACTGGTGTCCTCCCTTACACTTGCAGCAGATGCCACGTTGTAAGGATGTGATCCAGCCTTGCTGTATCATCACACAAAAAATACCACAGCAGTTCAGTGTATTGCTATCAGACTTTCAGATACTTCATTCCTCCTTGATCCCCATCTATCACCTTTCCCAGGTATTGCCATCAACAAACGCATTCTCCCAGACTCAGGAAATAAGTGCTGCTGCTATGGTTACAATAGTTCCTTTTTCTTGCCCAAACCCAGGAGACAGAGCAGTAGAACACACTAGGCTCCAACACAACACCAATCAGAAAATATTAAAAGTTACTACATTATAGTAGCAAATACAAATCTGGACCAGATAGAAGACCCATGGAGTAATGCACATAGTCAATGAGTGCTTGCCTCTCACTGGGAATATACCTCTAGTAAATAAAGTACTTAAACATATGGTTAAGTCACATTGCACTCAGTGAGCCTTAAAATGATTTAGTGTTTTCCTGAACAACAGCTTAAAGAGGAAATAAAGTATTCTCCTGAATTTTTATAGTTTATTTCAGAAGAAGGTCCCTAGATTGAAATAATACTGTTTGTGTTGTAACTATTTGACTCATGGCTTGAATTTCTGCCATATAGATTTTCCCCAGACAACACCTGGAAATAATGAAACAAAGATTTGTCTTAATGGCTATTTCCAGTCTTGTAAGGACACCAATTATCTTTCCTTCTAGACAAAGAACAATGAATTGTTAACTGAAAAATTCAGTCAGATATCGAAACATATTCTGTGGAGCAGAGTAAGATCTAGTGCTGTCATCCTAGCCCAAGGTCAGGAAAGGAACTGAACATGAAGTCCTTAGGAGCTCTGAGGGAGCAGAGACAACCACAGGTCTTCCTAATTCTCTTCTCATTCTCAGTATAATCATAGAAATCTTTGGGATGGTAAGGACCTTAAAGATTATCTAGTTCAACCCCCTGCATGGGCAGGGACACCTCCCACTAGACTAGGTTGCTCAAAACCCCATCCAAGCTGGCCTTCAACACTTCCAGGGATGGGGCATCCACAGCTTCCTTAGGCAAACTGTTCCAGTGTTTCATCACCCTCACACTAAAGAATTTATGTCTAACCTAAATCTACCCTTTATCAGGTTTAAAGCCCTTACCCCTTGTCTGATTGCTACAAGCCATTGTAAAAAGTCTCTCCCCAGTTTTCCTGTAGCCCCTTCAGATACCGGAAGGCTGCTATAATGACTCCCTGGAGCCTTCTCTCCTCTAGGCTGAACAACCCCAACCTTCTTAGCCTCTCTTCATAGGAGAGGTGCTCCAGCCCTCTGATCGCCTTCCTGGTCCTCCTCTGGACTCACTCCAAGAGCTCCATGTTGTTTCTATGTTGGAGGCTCCAGAACTGGATCCAGCATTGCAGGGGGGTCTCACAAGAGCAGAGTAGATCTTCCCTGACCTACTGGCCACACAACTTTTGATGCAGTGCAGGGAACGGTTGGCTTTCCTTATCCGCCAAGTGGTCCAAACATCAAATCCCTATGTTTTCAATATAGAGACCAGGATGTCATTCACAACAGTGTCAAATGCTTTGCACAAGCCTGGATTGATTATATCAGTTTCTCTCCCCCTGTCCACCAACACTGTGATACCATCATAAAAGGTGACCAAATTTGTCAGCATTTGCCCTTGGAGAAGTCAGGTTTACCTACCATTTATAAAATGTTCAACTACTACCTCAACTTGAGCTCTGAAGCTCTCCAGAAAGTACAGAAGAGAGGCTTGCCATGTTGACCCAACTGGCATCCTTTGAGTAACTGCTGAAAGAAGACAGGCAGAGCTGAGCACACTTCAGCCCAGACCACCAGCAACAGCCCTCAGTCTTTTCTGAGGAAAGTGTGAGCTCAGAGCCCAAATCAATAAACCACAACCAGGAGTGTTGGATTACTGGACTTGGCTTCAGGTCCACATTGCAAAGCCTTTTCTTGGTCATATGATGCAGTCCCTCCAGGGTTACCTCATCACCAGGAATCCTTACAACCTTCTGCAATATGCATGGCTTCAAAACCTTAAGAACTTCCCAGGTTTTTTTCACCCCAAGAGAAAGAGTTAAAGAATTTTAAAGCCAAGAGATCGGATTTTTACTGCGTGAAATGAATTCAACTGAACACAGCAACCCAGTAGAATCCCCAGACCTCTTTAAATGAGCCCCTACAGCAGATAATCTCTTCTTAATCAGTTTGATGCTCTGATAAATCGGCTGCTACTTCCTGGCATGGAGAGAAAAGGAGCAATGGAGTTGACGCTTGTTTGAAACACAGTATTTTGAGATAGAAGCTATTTGTATATGTAAATGCCATAAAGCCTCTAATTTAGAAACAAAAGCAATTAATTTTTATTTCAACTCCATAAGTCTATGTTTGTCTAATCCTGGGATATTTTGAGGGATTTTATGTTAGCCCATGTGCATATCATTCCACTTGCCTGCACAGTAAAATTTGCTTGAGTACACAAAACATATAGCAACTTGTTGGGCTGAGTAATAGTAATAATCCATCTAATCACAGTCAATTCAGCTGCTGGTTGCTTATGGGCATCTTCTGCACATTAATTTAAAGACTGAATAAGCAAGATCAGAGCAGCTACTTAACAAAAGCGTGCTCATAAAACTCTTCTAAGCACCCAACACTCATCAGAGGCTTGTGATCTGGAAGCATGCTTTTAAAATAAGTTCACTAGCTTTAAGCTTTCTGCCTGTCATCAGAAAAACACACTGAAGTCAGGGAATTCTGCTTCATTTGTTACTAAATAAAACACATTTCTGATCACTAACTTGGGCATTGAGAAAAAATATACACAATAATACTGTGATGGGGGTTTGGTTTTGTTTGGTGTTGGTGGGTTTATTGTGTGGGGGGTGATGGAGTGTGGTTTTTTTTTTACATAAAACATTTCTTGTATCCATTCCCCAGTCTCAGCTTGCCTTATTTTCAGGGAGTTACACTCAGTTAAAATTATCCCAGTGAAGTGATGGGCAGCACAGGAGGTCTAGGTGGCAAAAAAATAAAAGTCTTCATTAAGAAACAGTTCTCATGTAAGTGTATTTAAGCAGTGATACCATGTGCTCTGACTGGCTGAGGCTGTGATCCATGATGGATTGCCAAGGTTGTTTCCAGCTGTCTTGGAGCTGGGTGGCAGCAGTTAACAGCACGGAGCAGTTCATGACCTACCCAAACAGGTTACTATTGCAAGTCTGCACTATTTAAACCTGGTGACTTGTGTCCCTTACACTGTCACACCAGAGAAATAAAGTAGCTCACTAGCTTGTGGCTTCAAGATGGAAGAACTCTGGGTCAAATTCTCCCAAACTGGATGGACATTCCCACATGAAACAAGCACTCCCTGATCAGGGTATCCAGAGGTGGTATTGCAAAGGGCACACAGTTTAAAAGCATGACTCCAGATTTCTGTCCAAAATTGTGTCAAAGAGCATGCCAGTCCCTGCCACTCTAAACAGGATCTGGTGACTGGGACCATGATTCAGAGCTGGCTAGAGATGATACCTCTATATTACTCCTAAATTTGCTGCAAGAGTAACTGTACCTCAACCACAGCAATCAGATAATCACAGGGAAGTGCATTTCCTGTATAGGTGTTGTCACAGGCAAAGGTGTTGGAGAAGACCAATTAATTCCTCTCCCAAGACAGCAGCACAGCAGTTTGACTGCACAAGAAGGTGCACTCTCTGCTTAAATTCAATTCTAAAGGCACTAAAAAGCAAGCATCAAAAGAACAGAAGAACCCTCTGCCTTTCTTTGAATGTAGAAAAAAATATCCCACGACAAAAACAAACCAAAAAAAAAGTGGCAAAATGCAAGTAGTGAAGGTGTCAGAAGTGTCAGTGACCACAGATGTCTGTACTTCTGCATGGAAGTAGTTCTTCTGAAGAGTGCCTGGAAAAAACACATCAAAATGCCATTAAAGAATCAGGCTCTTTTGTAATAGAACTGTATGGATCAGTGACATGTTTTCCTGCAGGGTCAATGTTTCAAGGAAAGCATAGGTCAATGCAAGCCATGGTGTTAAAGAAATTAGTAAGTGGAGCAGGGTGGGTTTTTTCAGTGGAGCATTTGACATGACAGGTAGGTATGGGTGGAGTCGTCACTGGTTCAGCTCCAATATCACATGCAGAACCTAAACTTCAACTGGAAGGTGCAGATGTACACATTACCCTTACCCCTACTTCTACCTGGAAAAGAGATATTAAAAGGATCCCTAGTTCTTTTTAGAACACACCTTTATTTTAAAAGCACTTATTTACACATGACTAAGGATGTGCTAAGTCCTTGACAATACATCTGGTTAATGTAAATTTGACTTGTCAATACAGCATTCAGGTTGTTGGTTTATGAAGCCCAGAAAGATCTCTGGGCAAATGAACTCTGCTGGTACTGGCTACAAAATTTTAATGTACAATTAGTCTTCTAAAAGTAATCACTTTTGTTACACCATTCACTAATCATTGTTGTTGCATCATTCTGTGGTATATTGCATCCAGGTTTCTCAAAGAGGCTCACTAATCATCCTAAGCTTTATTATATTCCAGCTAGATGTATTTACAGTACCCATACATTGCAAAGTAAACAGATACTGAGAAGCTTAATGTCTTGCTCTCATATCCCTTAAATAGTCTATGGCAGATTCAAAGTGTTTGTTATATCAATGAAATTGAAGGCTGCTCAATAGCTAAGCACCAGATTGATACTTGGGAGACCCAAAGTCACTTTTTCCCATACACCTTTTGTGGGTAGCATGTTCCCATGTATCTCCAGGTTCATCCTTAGTACTAGTGGGCGAAACTAAGTAGGCAGCAGCAAGATATGGGCCTCCTTAGATAGAGACAGAAAGTGTCAAACTAACCCAGCCGCACACCAAGCAAGCAAGTACTGCTTGCTCAGTCATGTGGTTTTCCATATGAAAGAAGGAAAAAACTCCTCTCAGAATTGCCAACTGCTTAGTCTTAGACAATAGGATCTAAATCACAGGTAAATCTAAAGAGATTACACACCACTCCCGGTGCAGATACACATTACACAAGGCAGCTTATTCCACCTTTCTTTTTAAAGTATAAAATAACATCACTTCAAGGCAGCCTTGGAGCCCCAAGAATGTGGGCAGGTTCACACTTGTGCACTGTAACCCCACACCACAACTTACTGCTCATGCATATCCAGTGCCTTATAGCCTAATCTACAAGCCTTTGGGATTGTGCAGCTTCTGCTTCATGGCAGCTGAGGCATCCACACACACAAGTAATAAAGCAGAAGACTTTGGGGGGAAAAAAAATGTAAATGCTTATGGGACTCAACTAACAGTTGAAAACAAGAGAAGCTGGAGGACAAGTATCCATTCCCAGGTGCTTCAGTAGCAGTGCTGCCATCCCATCTCCCACTAACTGGGCAGAAACAGCAACCCGCAATACACAGAAGCAACAGTATGGATCTCAGCCTTATGAAACTAAAGATACGAAAGCAGAGACACAAAAGAGTGATGTTGGCTTTGGATTCATAATTCCTTTGGTTCTGTGCTTCAACAGACTTCCTCACAAACTTGCTTAATAAGACAACACACCTCATGCATATGGGCTCCTAATATATTATGTTGATTTCAGCCTTTCTTTGATATGTGCCCAGGGCCACTGCCATATAATTCATATAACACATTAGCTTCAATCTTTTCATTCCATCAGCTGTCATACACCTACTATGTATTTAAAAGTCTTCTTTACAAGAAAGCAAAATTTAACAGAAAACACTCCTGAGTCAGGCTTAGAAAAAAAGGTACAGAAAATATTTAGTTAAGCTTTCCTCTATGGCCTGTACATGTTCTCCTACTATCAGTAAGTGTGTTTATCTCAGGGGAATTACATTTGATAGCATATTTAGTTCACAGGACTAGCACAGTAACATTAAACAGAGGCTGCTAATAAAACATTACATCTCCCTCCCCCTGGCACTCCATTTGCCATGATGTAAAAGGCAGACACCCCATAGAGAAATTAATCAGAAAGAAGGAGAATGAATCTAAGGAGTGAAAATTAAAGACCCCATGACATCTACATTCATCTACTACACCAGATGAAACTGTGTTCCAAAACTCAAGGATGTATTAAAACCCTTCTGAGAGATGGAAGTGGTTATAGAATTCAGCATATTATCATCAATATAAATTATGGTTATTTCAATGGAAAGATTTCTCTTTGCTCATCACTGAAGCTCCACAGAGAACACAATGTCTTTCAGAGGAAAGCACATCTGTTTTGCTCCGCAAAGTGATGAAAAATACTTAAAGCTTAAAGATAGATCCTGTAGAGGCAGTGTCAGTCTGAATTCAGGAAAGCCATGCTGCTTTGCCTACACTAAGGATACATCCTAAGAATGTACACTTCTCCTATAAAGGGAATCTGAAGTGTCTGTGTTCAAAGAAAGGGACATCACTGGTTGTTCCCCAAATCCCTTATTCTTCCCAGTTCATGTAACAGCTCTCATAGCTTTTCACCACCATAACTATTCCAACATAAAGAGTGCCTAAAACTGCCTGAAGGACACTTTCTTTTCCATTTAGACCTTAACCAGATACTCATCCATCAACATTCCTAGAAAAAGACATTTGCAAAATCTGTTAAGGCTGTGCATGGGAAAGATCCCAAACTCCTGGGCTAACAAATTTAGCCAGAAGGGATTAACCTGGGTAGAATGCAAAAGAAGCAATTTGGCTTTAAGCACACATGCACTCCTCTAAGCTTTATAAACTTTTAGTGCAGAGGGCAGCTTTAACCAGCAAGGGAAACAGTAAGATGTGGGGGAAAGTGCATGCATTATGCAGCATGTTGCTAGCAGCCATGCAATTATGCAGGTTTTGCAATACTGGGACTTAAATTTCTGATGTGAGCAAAAGTATATGTAAGAAAAACCTCATGAGTCTTACCTCCTAGAGACAGTACTAGATTTATGAAGCATTACCCAGATTAGAGCTTCCTCAAGAAGAATTTAGTAGAGCAGGGATTGAAATGCTACTTTTAAATCTGTTATGCTTAATTCAGATAGAAGGCCTGAACTTGGAGTGAGGAGGAGAGGGACAAAAAGACTCTTAAGTAAATCACTTCCCTCACAATACACACAATACCCAGACTGTATAAGTTAAGTTACATCACTTCAGGTGTTTAGAGATGCATAAGGCTTAATCAACCATGCAAGTGTAGATTTGTTTGCAATTTTTACCAAAGGCTTTATTTTAAACCAAAAATAAAATCTTAATTCTATATTTAAACTCACCTCTTCTAGACACACATACCAATCTTAAATCACTTAAAGGGAGACTGCAAAAATCCCAACAGGATAATAATTTTAAGTGTACAGCTGCTTCTACTCTCAAACACCAAGATTATTCCAATCCTGGCAGCTCTGGGTCAGAGATCACAACTGGGTCTTGAGAGATTATTAAGCAAGTATTAGAGTAGGATGAGGACTGTATTAAATGTTTGTGCTAGACAGTCTCATACTTCCTGTGTCACAAATTCTGTTGCTTTTCAGCAAGTGGCTGCACAGCAGAAGACAGATAGGAAACAGCAAATTTAGTTAGAGTTGACTTTCAAAACTTACATCACGATTGATTCAGATAGAAAAAAGTTTCTTTCCTTGTGCTCCTGGGGACTGCTGAGTTGAGAATACAATGTTCTCGCCTCCTCTGGAGGATGGATGGTAGTATCAGACTGTTTGAGGGTGGAAAGGATCTCCCCACATATTTAAAAGTCCCACCACTAAAGCTCCAGAGGAACGAGCAGCAGCAGGCAATTGCTTTGCTACAAAATACAAATCTGCCTTTCTCACTTTGTCTTCCCAAATGCTCTTTCTGTTTACTCCATCTTCACAACAGCATCCCTACCTTTCTATCGCTTTATATGTAAAAGAAAGCCAAAAACTACCCAGCTGCCCAGGCCCAGTGTTTTCCAGAAATGCCCCTCTGAGCCTTTCTGCTCATAAGAAACCTTCTGCTCAAATTTACCAAAGAGTCCAGTGCCCAGCCTGGTGACCAACCAGCCTCCAGTTATCTCAGCTCCTGTAACAGAATGCTACAGGCATTTAATTTAACAAGTTTCACTAGACTGTAGAATCATTTAGTTTGGAAACGACCTTTACAATCAGTGAGTCCAACTGCAAATCTTGACACTGCCAAATCTTTCACTAAACCATGTTCCTGAGCTCTCCATCTACACATCTTTTAAATACCTCCACTAAGGATGGTGAATCAACTGCTTCCCTGGGCAGTCTGTTGGAATGCTTGATAGCACTTTCAGTGAAGAAAATTTTCCTAACTAAGCTCCCCCTGGAACAACTTGAAGCCATTTCTTCTTGTCCTATCACTTTTTGCTTGGGAGAAGAGACCAACCCCCGCCTCATTACATCCTCCTTTCAGGCAGTTGTAGAGAGCTACAAGGTCTCCCCTCAGCCTCCTTTTCTCCAGCCTAAACAATCCCAGTTCTCTCAGATGTTCCTCATAAGACTCGTTCTCCAGACCCTTCACCAGCTTTGTTGCCCTTCCCTGGACTTGCTCCAGTACCTCAACTTCCTGCTTGCAGTGAGGGTTCCAAAACTGAACACAAGATTCGAGGTGTTGCCTCACCAGTGCCAATTACATGGGGACAACCACTGCCCTAGTCCTGCCGGCCATGTTATTTGTAGTACAAGCCAGGATGCTGTTGGCCTTCTTGCCCATCTGGGCACATTGCTGGCTCCTATTCAGCCAGCAGGTGATCAATATCCCCAGGTACTTTTCCACCGGTCAACTTTCCAGCCACTCTTCCCCAAGCCTGTAGCATTTTATGGGGCTGTTCTGGCCCAAGTGCAGGACCCAACACTTGGCCTTATTGAGCCTCATATAATTGACCTTGGCCCATCGATTCAGCCTGTCCAGGTCCCTCTGCAGAGCCTTCCTACCTTCAGGTAGATCAACATTCTTGCCCAACTTAGTGTCGTCTGCAAACTTACTGAGTGTGCACTTGATCATCTCATCCAGATCATCGATAAAGATATTAAACAGAACTGGAACATCACTTGTTTATAGATCAGACACTTGATAGTAACAGTTCCTCCAGGTACTATATTATAACAGACTTTCAACAACACCATCAGTAGAACAACAGCAAACCACATCAAAGCATCGTGGCTGTGTCCAAGACTATCCCACTTTTAATTTGTCTAAACAATTAAATTTATCTTGTGCTGTGGCAACATCTGTGATACCAAGCTATTTTATTCCAGCACTACAGTGATAGCAAGGTGCTATCCTGGTTACATGATAGGAAAGAACAAGAACAAAGGGAGTGTTCAAGTATAAAATCATTTATGCTACAATGTCTTCTGGGAGTTAAGAAACATCACAAATATATCCTATAAAATCTGTGGTGCTGTCCTTGTAAAAGACAGGAGGGGATGAGAACATTTGTAACAAATGTTCCTGACAGATTACATCAAGATGCCTATCTATGCTTAAATGCCATTTGGAGGATGCTGGTTTATTTAGCTGGTAAAACACTTAGGTGGACTAGATCTTAGTACTGATCAGCACTAAATATGCAAACACTCTGCAAAATATTAACTAAGTGAAATCAAGTGAGGTAGAAGTTGCCATGTGTTTCTGACTTTGTATAATGCCAGATTTTTGTAAGTTAATTCTCACTGGATTACTCTTGCCATTTCCCTTAATCATTTTCCACTACAGCCTTCTGAAACAATAGGGCTTTACTTCATTACTATGTTTAATGCTCTATTTTCCTTTCTTCTTAGGTTACCATCACAAAAACAGTAGAAGGAGGGCTGTTCCTTATACATTGTAAGAAAAAGGTCTGGCTCCGTAGGCACCTGCTGAGTAGAAACGTAGAAGCTTTTTGCCCTTGGCACATTAAACCATTCCCTAACACAGCAGGCAAATGACAATTAAGATAAAGGCTTAGGTATACAAGTAACTTTCACTACATGTTAGACTGAAATCAAGAGTAACTTCACTCAAGGGTTAATAATCTGCCCAGGGTTGAGGCCTTTGTGAAATGTCAGGATTTATCTGAAGCTGTAAGGAAGACTTGTTCTAGCTTTCAACACCAGCAAATAAAACACCTTATTTTAAGAAGTTCACAAAGACATGCAATTTTATTGCTACCACAGTTTTCTGCCTGAGTGTGTGTCAGTGCATATAATAAAACGAACCATTTAGTTCACATCAGCTTTCCCAAGAAATGTGACAATATCCAATTGTAAAAATAACAGTGAATTCCTACCTAAGGCAAGTTCAGCAGAATTCAGATTTGCTAGTTTTACAGTGACAGGACAAGTACCCTTTTCTCAGAAGCACATTTTTCCCTATAAATAACATTTCTGCATTTGATTCAAGATGTTTGGGCAGGTCCAGGCAATATTAGATGCTGGTAACTCTGGGAAATGATGTGTGCATTTTCCAGCCTCCAGAGTGAGGAACAAGGAGCCAAGTCTACTACCTTCTAGCCCCACTGACTTGCATGTTTTTGCTCTTCCTCAGTTTACCCTCAATAGCCCTCTTCTAATAATAGCTTGCTCCAGTGTTTGCAAAATATACTGAGTGCAAGGCACCGCTACCCAAATACATTAATGATTCCTCTTCACAGCAGGGTGCACAGCTCTGGAAACAAAGTATTTTTGGCATGCAAAACGAACACTGGAAACCACTTGTCAGGCTAAATGCTTCAGTTCAGACCTACAATTTACATTGGAAGGATTCACATCCACTTCAGGCTAAGCTGCATTTCAAACATAACTTTTTTCACTACTACAAGAATAAGAGCACTCTGGTAGGAAATACACACATCAGCACTTTCTTCTCCCTTTAAGCACAGTGCAGGCTTTGAAGTAGCAACAAATGAGAACAGGTGTATTTTGTAAACAACCTTTTACATCAGCTTGCAAGATTACCATGCAAAGTGATTAAAAGACTTACTATCTTCCTAACTGTAGAGCAACATAAATAAACAATTACATATTTTTTTTTCAAAGATATTAGGGTGATCAATTAGGCCTATTGCAGAAAGACTTGAATTAGTCTGATTAGTCTCAGCTACTTAAATTCAGAAACAGATGCCTCACTTTGCAAGACTGGTGATTAAAGGCTGCATTCACCAAAAAAATTGGATTACGCACACTTAAGACAATACCTAACATTTTTCAGCCCCCCTCCCCACAGCAGATGGCCCATACAATTAGTGACTTCAAAAAACTCTCACTAGAACTCCTCCAAAGCTGAAACATGCTTGCCCTCACTTCTAGGGACAAAGGTATGTGCAAGCCAAGACTATTTTCAAATGTCCTCCTCACATTAGGACCGATCACGCAGGTCAAGAAAACCATTCAATCCGTTTACACAGAGGGGCAAGTCAAAATACAGTGCTTGCACGTTCCCAAACAAGTCACCCATATGGCTACTAGCAGCAGAATAATAATGTTGGAGGTTTGGCAGCAAATAAAATCCACATCTCATCCTCATAACACTCCAGCCAGCACAAGCAAGAAAGGCAGAACTCCAAGACACTGAATGGCTCATTATCTACCCCAGAAGGCACAGCCCTGCCAACGCTGCTCTTTATCAAGTCCTTAACAGGTGTAAAATTAGCACTCGTTATTAAAGACAATGGAGTTACATGTATTGCCAGCAGCTGAAGACATGTGCTAGAATTGTTTTCACCTCCAGTTAATTCGCTACCATTCAATAATGCACAGGAAGACCGTAAATTAGAAAAGTGCTTTCTGAAGCATGGCAGTGAGTTAAGCCTGTGTGGAAGCATCCTTTCTAAATACAGGTGCTTTCCTGAATGAAGGCCTAAGGACCCAATCCTCTTTTCATCAATACTGCTGTAAGTTCAGACAAACTACATTCACCTGAGCATGCTCTCAGGTAAACCTGTGCTGATGGACTCTGTAACAAAAATCTGGACCTGTAGGAAATCCTCATAAGTAAATTCCAAATGAGTTGTTTTCAGCTTTTCTGATCCCACTGAACACAGACCAATTGGCTGCACCGATATTCTTTCTTCTTGAACTACTTAAAACTTATTTCCAAAAGCAGAGAGAGGTGTTATTTACTGAGACAAGCAAAACCCCATTTTAGGTGTATCTCATTAGGGGAGATGACTTCAGGTTTAGGACTAGAAGTCACTGAATTACTCTGGAGTGTGTAGCTTTATTGCCTATCTGTTTTAATACCATGCTCAGCTTTGAAAGTAAATTATTTAGATTCATACTGGACATAGGAACTCTAACTGCTGAGCCATTTTTATTCAACAGCACTCTACAGGTCACCACTCCCCTCCTTATCCCCAGTAGCTGGTAGGAGGGTTGGCTGACATCAAACAAATCTGACCAAGGGCAGAAAACTCAGTGATAATTACATTCCCACGGGGTTTTGCTGGCAGCTAGATAGGGGAGGAAATTAACTCCTCCACCACGGGAAGGGTGGACACAAGTCAGGCCTCACACAGTCCCTGTGGCAGCAATCGGCCAGGCAGCCAGAACGGGAATAGCCCCGCACCAGCCCCAGCACAGGCTGCCTTTTGTCTGCTGAGGCTGGTGCTGGGAATGTGTCAGGAGCTCGACTTTAGTGGGAGGGAATTGAGGGGAAGTATTCACAGTCCATGAGAAGTCATGTTTCACCGCTTCCCCTGCCAGATACCAGGCATGGCCTGAAGTGAGAACCGTGGGGCAAAACTCTCTTGCGTTATTATACTCTGTTGCTGGTGAGTGTGGGAATGGTGTTGTCCCAAAAGTGGGGCCTGTCACCTGGTGTGTAAGAAGCCAATCCACACATGGAGTTGAAATATTTGCTTAAATATCCAGTTCTGTGCAGAAAAGGGAGCAGGGTGGTATCCCACAAAGCAAGCTCGGATTCTTGAAACACAAATGCTACTTTTATACCCAAAAACATGAGAAAGAACTTTGACATTATTCTATAATTCACACACGTGTTTGGTTAACTAATTCCTCACTTCCATTTAAAGTGGCAATGCTCCAAAATTTCACTACACATGCTCCAAGAGTGGGGGACTTTTTGCAAGTAAGAGTCCCTCTAGCCTATGGGTGGGTATTTTGTTATGCTAATAGCTCATTAATATGTTAATATGGTTATTTCAATTACCCAGTGTTTTTCTACTCAGTGCTAAAGGCTGCTACCAAGATAAGCTGGGGGAAGTACTGCTTTCCATCCCTTTCATCTGTCTTACAGGCCTGTTTCAAGGCCAGGCTGTTGACTACTTTGGATGTGTTTTTCTCTAACTGGTATCTGGTTTTGCCTAATTCATACTGTTTCTTTGTTATCTAGGCCCTATTTTTATTCTGCATGTCCCTTATGTTCTCTTTTATGTGATTTTTTTTCCCCAAATTTTGATTTTTCCAAAAAATGTTACTTATTTCAATTAATAACTGACATCAGTAGTACTGGTCTAAGGAAGAACAATAAAATCAGAGGTAGTTACTAATAGCTACAGGTTCTCTCCTATTATGGTTGTTCTGCACTTTTCCTATTGTCATTTTATGATGAAGTCAGAACATGTCTGAAACATCAAATATTAAAAGCAAACTGCTTCTTCTCAAAGGCCTCTGGACAAGTTCAAGTTTGGACAAAATGGGGAAAAAAAACCCCAAACCTATTTGCTAAGGTATGAAACATCTTACCACTCTCCTCAGTTTATCATGCATCTTAGAAAAGGCAAAAATAAACATACAGCAAATACAAAACACTTTGCCTTTATACAGGGCAATTCTCCAGCTCTGCTGGATTGCTAGGTGTGGTGAGACACCAGCACACTACCAGGGCTGTCAAGTTGTCACTTACGCTGGCTACAGTACAAAGCTGAGTCCTTCCACATGGTCACTGCTCCCCTTTCTGCATGCAGAAGAGCAGCAAAATAAGACTACAGCCTTCTTGCTCCTTGTTGCAAAGGCACAGTGAAATCTGTTATTTCTTCATCGGTCTCACATCCCTCTGGGCAAAGTGATTGTAATCTGATGCATGCAAATGCTAACAAACTCCCGTCTTGACATTAAGGTACCAGAAACAGCAACAGCAGTGCAGTAAGGACAAAAACTGGACAGGTTCCAGGTGGCCCACAGGAACCTGTCACGCTGGCACCGTCATCTGTAACGTTGCTAAAATGAGACCTGGGACTTTTCAAAGACAGAGAACAAGCACGAGAACTTGAGTCGTAGTCTGGTTACAACAGATACTTCTGTCAACCAGTGGAGTTTCTCAGTCATGTACTGACCCTTCTCCCCAGCCTACACATGTGCACTCCAGAAACAAAAAGCAGCAACAGGTCCCTTAGAAGAGTGTGTGTCAACATGCTGCAGGCTGGCAAAACACATCAGTCATTCACTCTGATAAGATGATAGCACAACAAAGGCAAGGCTGATGCAACACATTTGTAAACACAGCGCCATGCTGACTTTGTTGAATTATTGCCACATTTTTAACTTATATACAAATAGCAGAGCTACTGCCTGTGCAGCTTGTAGCTGTGGGAGATTACAGTAAAATCACCCTTTGCAAAGTATTGGGAGCTCTGTGTAAATAGCAACACAGTGGAAGCCACTCAAAATGCATGCAACAACTTGCTTGGGTTCTAAGAGTGCCGGGAGCAGCCCTACAGCTTCTTAGTTACCATCACCTGGAAAATTATTAACTAAGGGGCAGAGACAGGGTTTAGCCAGAGAAGGAAAGGCAAGGCTCTAGCATTTCCAAAGATTCCCATTTAGTTTGCATATGGTGCTGCCAGACTGCTGTGCTGTTTCCAACCTGATTATTAATAATGATAATGGGGAAAGGCCTTGGAGGGCAAGGACTGCACAGCTGCATGCCTGGTGCATACAAAACTGAAATTTCTGGCCATATTCCCAACATATAGAGACCTATCTATTTTATTAACTGATCTTATAACATCAGTGACTCAAATACCACATCAATGCCATGAGCACCATAAGGGGTAAATTTATTAAGCTTTCAAACCTGCATGTACAATTTACACACCTCAAAAGAGAGTTTACTCGCTATGGCAAACCACTTAGTGTGTTGTCAGTACATCTAGAAGTCCCTCCTGACAGAGTTAATCAAAATAGCTTCCCTAGTTTCTGATCTTAAAGAAAGAGTAAATGAGATGTGTCTTTCAAGATAATTCTTCCACACTATTTCAGAGCGTGGCTTCTTTTGGGTCAGCTGTCTATCAGGCACAACCCCATTACATAACTTCAACATCCAGACTGGAGAAGGGAATTTTTTTAAAGTCATGGACTTTTGAAGGCTCCAGGGCACCCTTCGTTTGCTGATCCCCTGCATTTGTGGGTTTTTTTCCAAGCAGTAGATCAATAAGGCAACATAATAAGCTCTGAAAATGTAAACCAAGAAAAATAGTTGGTTTGCTTCCACATTCAAAACTTCCCTCAGCAGCCTACTACATATCTTACAGAGAAATCCCATTCAAATGAGGAGCTGTCTTGCTGGAGCTCTTTGGAGTGTGGTTATGTGGTGTATACATGCTATTTCAGTAGTTGTATAAAATATAATCTTAAAAAATCCTAGAAGTGTGAAGTTCTATCTTTTGAACTTGGATTCAGTAATGATTATGACTTATTGTCTATTCCCAATAGTGTAATGAAAGTATGACAAAAAACTGAGCAGTTCTCTAATGCAGTTCAGATATGAGCACAGCTCAGTGAAGTTCAGGCAGAAGAAATTTTGACCTATCATATATGAAGACAACTAAGAAATGCCTCAGCTGTGCATACCAGCACTGCTGGTCCAATTCTAGATGTAACCTCAGTGGCCCAAACACAGCTGAAGGAGACATTCTAGAATTGACCATTCCCAGTTTTTCTACCAGGCAGCTTTAATTTTCCTAACCATTCACTTCTCATCCTGTATCCTTTCCTGGCAGGGGCCAGCTCATATAGCACATCTAACGGCAAAATACATTTACAAGAGGAATATTAGTAAAGAAGAGCTAGAAGAAAAGGTGGAGATACTTTAGATAGCAAATAGAAAATCAGAGTCTCGGCATTACATCCAAAGATTCAACAGCAAGAAGACTAGACAATGCCCTACAGAACATCAAGAACTTGGAAAAGGAGAAAACAGGGAAACCTTACATTTGCAAAAGTGTTTTACAAAATTGCTACATCAAAGCTATAATAGGGGCTTTAGAAATTATTTGTCTGGGAGGAGGCTGAGCAGAGATGTGACCACAGATATAAACAGGGGAAGGATGAAAGGTGCAGCACACATGGCTGCCCTCGGTCTGATCTCTTTGTGCCTGCCTAGAATGCACAGCTTTTGCAAAGACACACACAGTCCAGGCACTGGGATTTTCCTCTTTATGAATGTATTATTACATTTTCCTACCTCTGTTTCTCTCCCCAGTAGCTGAAAGCTTTGCTTTCCCTCATTTCCTATCATAAAAGTAAATAATGTGTCTTGACTGTGAAACTTGAGCAGCTTGAAAATGGCATCCCACCAGAGCCTGTCTGCAGGCTTTCAGCTGCCACGTCTGAAGGTTTTGCTCTTTACTCAGCAAAGGACATTGAGAGAGACACATCTTTAAGAACTGCTACAGGCTCAAGTAG
Organism: Apus apus; assembly: GCF_020740795.1. Taxonomy (NCBI): domain Eukaryota; kingdom Metazoa; phylum Chordata; class Aves; order Apodiformes; family Apodidae; genus Apus; species Apus apus. The sequence goes on along the minus strand of NC_067286.1, from coordinate 56,215,003 downwards.
GGGGGAAGCACAGTAGTTCACTTTGTCCTTCCCTCTAACCTATTTAAGCTACAAAATTGTATTTGTACAGTACTTAGCCCCATGAGACTGAAGCCTTTGGGTACAAATGTAACTCATTTAAATGGTAATGTACAACAAAATGAGTGGCACCCTTCAAAACAAGGGGCATTTGTAAGCATATCTGTGCCAGGTGCTGACAAATGGAGTGTCATTGTTACAGACCCAGGGAAAGGTCTTGGTGAGCCAATATTTAAAAGTCAGTTTTTCCAGTCAAAGGCCAAACTCTGAAATGTCTGCTTGTTTCTCTACTGCCTGTGCCCTGGAGAACTGTGCCTGTCTCCCAGAGAGCAGCACATTAGGACTCTAAAGGTATTTCCCACACAAGGTCAGATCAATTAAAATGTGCTTTAAATAAAGTCACGTGAGCTGTGTCAAGAGCTCGGCAGCCCTGATTAGGTGCCTGACACTCTGAAGGGCAGAATCTAAGGCAATCCACTAACCTCGGGTAGGAGAGCCAGATGACAAGGAGGCATGAACCTGCTTTTTCACTGCGCTGGGACTGAAGGCTTTGATCCTTCTGGCCACATAATATTCCTATAAATCCAGTGATGCCAGAAGTTAACTAATAACCTGCTTCTTCCCCTGCTGAAGTCAACAGCAGAGATCCATTTAGTCTTGGTGAAAGACAGTGTTGTGCTTTCAAAAGTCAAGACAGGCTCTTTCAGCCATCCCAGAGAGACCAGGCATCACAGTGTGTGCTGCTGCCTTCCTTTGCCAGACCTGAATGGGAAGCTCCCATGGAAATGTTTATATTAAAGAAATGAGTGAAGAAAAACTTTTGGAGAGTAAAGCTGTACTGGAACACACCAGAACCTGGGTTGTCCACTTGGGAGACAAATGAACCAAACAAAAGCTGTCTCACAGAGACCTCCTTACCACCAAGATCTGAATAAGGTCCTCATCTCTATAGAATATATTAATATAAAAGTACAAGAAGTTACTTATGCTACAGCATGTGTCGATGCAAGTAGATAGAAGGCAGAAATGTTACCTGTATTTGCTGTATGAGCATCTCTTTACTGTTGGTCTCTCAATGAGATGTAGCCAAGTGACTGCTCCCTCTCATCTGGGAGTGACAGGAATATACCCAGGAATGCCCCATCTCAAGCTGCCTGCAACAGTCACAAGCAAAAGACATACAAAAGCAGTAAAATCAGGCCACTGAGGAAGTGTGCATCACCCAGAGTCCCTGTGTGGGTAGCTCTGAAGATTCCCCTCCTTTTACCCCTGTAGTCCTGCTACCCACTCCAGATTGTGGGGAGACTGTTGGAAAGGGAAACAATGAGTGAAACAATGGGCTCCTATGTAACCTGTCATAAGGTTACTGCTATGCCAAACACACCCCATCATCAGCCAGTTCCTCTGCAGGTCTGATAATAAATCTCTGTGAATATTTACACTGTCAAGAGTTATGTTTTATTCTATATATTCCACAAACAGATTTCAGCAAGTCAAATTCTGCATGAAGCCTTGAGACGGTACATAGGGGAGCAGCATGGGAGGCAGTTTCTGCTTTCTAATATACACTTATAATAACACTGCACATTGAGAGAATTAGTCGTTCCTTTCTCCCAAATACCAGTGATAAGTAAAATATTTGCAGCAGGATCTTCACCTGGTGAAAGTCAGCAAATCCCACTGAAGCACTGCTGAAGCAATTTACACCATCTGAAGCCCTGGAGGAAAAAAAAAAAAAAAAAAAAAGAAGAAGAAAAGAAAAAAAATCCAAGTCAATGGGATATAAGCCAAAATTGGAGTGTTTTGCTGGATACAAACCAGATTTAATTACTTGCTTAAACAGGTGCTTAAGTGCTCTAGAGAGTTGGGGCTCAAATATGGCACCAGGCACCATTTTTTATTTGTGTCCACTTCTGTCAGCTTGGACATCTGATACAGAGGTCATCTTATAGCTGACATGTTTGCCTTAAACCCTGCCTATAGCCACAATACAGAACAGCTGCCTGTGGCGTTAGGTTCCACACATAACTTTAAAAATAAAAGGCAAGTGACTGGAAAACGTGGGTTTATAACTAGAAACAGAATACATGGGTACCTTGAAATAGAAAGAAATGAAACACTTTCTGCATGCTGAGAAAAGACCAAATCATCTCCTATTTTTATTGCATTCTCTTTTAGTACTAACGTTTCAATACTGTAGTTAGAGCGTCCTACAAATGCCTTAGCTGGAACTGGTTAGACCACTGTAAGGGAAAAGGTTTTACACATACATGAAATGAGTTTTTGCCTACACACCACCTCATTTCTCTATAGGGAATCTGTATTTGTAATACCTGCATTCCCAAACACTTGTAGCAATGTAACAATGCCCCCATAGATGTACACTGCTTGGTACACAGTTAGCAACAGAACAGTTTACAGGAGTGGCTACTGACTCCTCCAACTCATCCATCCAACCACCAAACTCTGACAAGTTGAGTTGAACTCCCACCTCCCAGGAGTAGTTTTATATATTGGACCATGACCATTGGATTGGAAAAATGAAAAAGTAAGCTTGGAAACTATGTTCAGAATGCAAAGTTCTCCTCACTTTCCTGAGTCCCTGGTCACCAGGTAAGAATCCTGCTTTCTCACATGTTTTCTGGTCCAGTCCATGTATCTTCTCTTCCTGAAAGGTCCCTGATCTCATGACTGACGTGGTGGGGACTTCTCCTCTCCCTGCCCCTCAAATACAGGAAAGCTCACCTCTGACCTCCTGGTTAGTGAAATCTGGTGAGAGGTGGTGATTGAGGCAAAGCAAACTTATGTCCTGCTCCCTGAACTTAGGCTTATTTAGAGTCACCTTTACATTGGTTTAAAAAAAACAACAGCAGTCAATACATTTTTTCCTGTTGCTGGGCAATAAGCGTTATGTGAGCTGCTTGGTAGATTGGGCCCCCAAATGACCTCGACAGAGTTGCCTCAGCAAGGAAAAGGTGAGGGATTTCATGGGAAGACCTACAACCAGGGGAAAAGGAATTAAAGTGTGAATTAGACCTGAAATAGTAACTCTGGCAGTTCTCCCAACACCAGTGGGTTTCTAAGGTTTTATTTGATACCGTAACAAACCCAACAAGTTTTCTTCTTTAAGTGTGCAATTTAATAGCTCTTTTAAATCATTAAATCTCAATAGAAAATTAATGAAATAAAGCATTCAGCTTTATTTTGCAATTATCATTTGTAACCTTATACAATTAAGCCTTTTGCACAGTAGGCTTGAATCATAAACTAAGCATATATTGTATAAATTTTAACTGGACAGAACTGCAAAAGTAACCCTCAAAGAAAAGCAGTATTACAGGCTCTGAGGTCTTCAGATATGAAAGATAATTTACTATTCACAACAACCAATGAAGAACAGAATTTGCATAGGGAAAAGTCTGCTATTTCATCCATCAGTGCCTCATCTTATTTTGCATCTCAGGCTTTTTTTTTTTGTCCCCAGACCAGAGGCTAAATGCATTTAGTATGTATGCTATTGCCATGTTGACATGGAACCAAGCAGCTCTGAAATATCTCTTTTTGGTACTTTGTGGCAAACATAAGCACAGTTAGAAATTAAGGAGAAAGTAACAAAGGATGCAAGACTGATCAGCAAAGACTACATAGCAGGATATTTTTTTTTCTAATTGTCAGTTTTATAAAATGGGGGCTAGATGATCAGTGTCTTGATTTTTATTTCAGAGGATTATAATATTGCCAGAGTGGGGGAGAAACAACAAAGACCTTTGAGAAGAGGATGAAGTGGCTGGCAAATTAGACAAACAAAAACTCTTGTGTCCATTCAAGAGGGAGTTACAGGTTACCTTGAAAAGACCACAAGCTCAGCCCTGATGTGCCCAGAGCTCAGTGGCTGGTATAGGTCCACCCACCTTGCAGCATCACCGTTCAGATGTGCATCTCCAGAGAACTCGTGCAATGGCATCAGTGCAAACCCCAACACCACAGCTCAGAGCTCCCCAGTGATATATTCTCCTTTTGCCCTCTCATTTGGTGGTTTTCCCGTGTTGAGTAATACTCATCTCTCAGCTTGCTGTTGCTTTATTTTGATTGCACTTACATATATCCTTATATGTCCTTGCTCTGAAACAAACCTGTACTTTCTCACTGCATGGTTTTGATTCCATCTTTGGAAGAATAAACTTTCTGTACACACATAGAAAGTAAATATAGAAGGAATTTACAACTTAATAAATATATCTGGCATTCAAGGCTATCAGCAAGGCGATCCTCCAGAAATTCTAGATGCTGCATTTCCCTGCATACAACCCAAAGAAGAGCTAAATAGCAGTAAGCAAACGAGGTGCACACTTTTCCAGGGATAAATCACAGAGAGGTAAGCAAGAGCAGAGCATCCTTTGTAACCTATGCAAAGTCACAAAGATATTTAAGCATCAAACTCTTGCTCTCACTCACACATTTCTCCACCTGCAGAATGAAGAAAGCACTTCCCCCATCTCACAGGCCCTCTTGTGGGGGTAGCAAGCAGAACTTGGTGCTTGGATGCCATGCTGTTAGGGCTACATAAGGAGAGATAAAGAGATAAATTTCACACATTACAGACCCCTTTGGCCAAATAGCTGGAAAATACTCGAGATGGTGTCATTAGAAGTACTAGCTTTATGTTAAATCTGCCTGGAGTTACTTCAGCCACTATCAGTGGGAGATAAGGACCAGGCACGGCTACTGTCAAACCAGAGAGCAAATGCAGCAGTGTCAGAGAAAAATTAATGCAGTTGTTTGCTATGATGGACCTACAGGGCCCAGGGCTTGATTCCAGCTCCTGAAGTTTTCTTGTGATTTTAGACACATTTAATTGCTTTTTCTCATTAGGGAAAACAAGTAGGTGAGCCACAAGTCTTTGTTCCGTAAACTATGACATGCTAAGAGAATATAAGTATTATCATTGCTATTTATTTTACCCTTCAGTGTTTTAGTCTCTCTTTCCCAACTGGTTTATGATGACTAATGTCAAAACTCTTGTTCCCAGTTCTCTCTCTAGGGCAAAGACATAATATGACATTTAATACAGTGTACGACAGGCCCTCCTCTCCACTCCAAACATTAAAATAATGTACATAGCAAGAAGCAATCATTAACAATAGATGTATCTTTTATTCACAAATAAAAACTGAAGCAAGCTGTTATATTACATATTTGTACAAAGGATTTGAAAAAACCATAAAAAGGAAGATGATTACAAAATATGATTCATTATGAAATGTGGTATTACATACACTATTAAACCTTTTCAAAAGTATTTGTTTGGCAACCATTTATCAATAGTTTCCACACTTAAGTGGCCTCCTTCAAAAAAGCACAAATCTCATGCAGCATGTATAAACTTGATCCTGAGGGTTTGCCTTCCTTAGAAAAACTGTAAAAAGATATACTATTTGTCTTAAAAGTTCAAAATGCAAATGCTATCTTTATAGTCAAAACTATATAAAAATATGGACCTAACTTAACATTTACAAAAACTTTTTGTTCCTTTTTTTTGTTTGTTTTATGGTTTTGGTATTAAACAATTCTCAATTCCTGCAGTCAAGAGAGGAAAAAAGAAAACAAAACAAAAAAAAAAAAAGCACAGTGTCCTTTTTGTAGACTTTCCTCACATATAAGTTTATGACTCCAAAAAGACCAGGTCTAGTGGTAAGTGAGGTTAGTAACCAAGTAGGTAAGCTGTTAATATATATCTATATATGTATATATAAAATGGAAAACAAACATTTATTTTGATCTGAAAAAGTAATAATACAAAACCTGAAGGTAAAACAATCATCTCAAAATGCCATAATACACCTTTTCAATAGATAAATGTTCATAAAAATATCTTGAACCCTAACCAAGAAAACAATTATAATACAATTTTTATTCTGCTACATAAAACAGCTTTTCTATGAAACAAGAAGGCAAGTTCAGGTATGAAAACATAATTTACTTATTGCTTTTGCTACAATGTTGTTTGTTTTTTACATATAGTCATAAATACACTATACAGTATAAAATATTTCATAGGAATACATTTTGTGGTCTGCTTAGGTTTGCTGGCTTTAATTCTAGCACCAAATACCAAAATGAAAATCAAATTAAACTTTAAAGGCACTTCCATTGTGGGTTTGTTTGTTAATTAACATCTTGGTTTGTCCTAAATTTCTTTGCTTCCTACTCTGGTAGAAGCAATGCTTGATCCTACTTTTATCTTTGTACAGTTCAGGTCACGTTGAGGCACCAAATGATTTATGAACATTCCCATCCCTCAGCTGTTTCTTTCTCTTACAACATTCATTGATGCTTTTTAGTCTTCACCTCTTCACTTCCCAGCTACTCAATCTCTTTACTTCTCCATGTCGGACAATTCAGCTTCACTTCCTTCAGTCCCTTGGAAAACCTCTCTTCAAACCTCCACTTCCCTTACTCCATCTTGTGCATCTGTTATTCCAATATCAAAACATGTCACTATCATGATATGTGACTTGCACAAATTAACACACTGCTCCAGTTCCTCTGTCACTTGTTCCAGTGCCTCCAGGTACTCCTGTGACTCCTTATCAAGATCAGGATCCACTTCAACTGTCAGATAAAAAAAAATTAGTAAGTAAGAGAAACAGCTCATGGCAAAACATTATTCTAGCACAAGAGTGTGTATACACACAGAGCACAATTTTATTTCTCTTGAATTTTTTTTCACTTTGTTCAGCAGATGCACAAACTACCTTGAGGCTCCAGTTAAGCACAGCACACAGTCTGTGAACAGCCTCATGCCTCAGTTTCCTAGCTATAGAATGGATAGGGATTTTTTTTCCCTGGTCATTGGAAAGAACAAAAATAAAAAAGTTATACAAATATTTCATATTAACAAGCATCACACTGAATCTCTGCATTATTTTGACATTCTCTTCTGGTTGGTTTGGAGGGGGTTTTGTGTTCATTTCCTGTACTACTCAGCACTAAAAAAATTCCCTACCACAGAAATACAAATGGGTGTCACAGAGTATTTCAGGACTCAGTTCAGCAAAATATCTTAGCAAGTGCTTAACTTTTTCAATGGACTGCTCACATGCTAAGTATTTGCTACATGCTGATCATACTGCTGTTTTTGCAAAGTACTTACAGTCTTCTTTCCACTTATTTGGATCCATCATCAATCTGCACTTAGTCTCTTCCAACTCTTCCTTCAAAAATTCATGCTTTGCCTTCACTTCTCTGATGCGCTGCTGGCGCCTTTCTAGTATCTTCAGCTTGGTATGGAAATACATCAGACCCTTTTAAGACAGAGAGAGACCATTTCATGAATTTGCCTGTTATGAGCTGACTTCCAACAGTTTGACACAAATTGCTCCCAGCTCATTACTTGGAAGAGTTAGCAGGTGGTTTGTTCGCTTGGTTGTGAGGTTGGTGGGGGTTTTTGTTGGGTTGTTTGGGTTTTTTTTTATTTGAAGTGTATATTAATGGATTCTAATCTAGAGGAACAGCATGGTAACTCACTTGAGCATTCTTTGCACTTCTCTGAACTAGCAAACATTTCCAATACGTTCCAAAATTATTACTGCTTGTAAAGCTTTTTTTTTTTTTTCCCCAGTAGTGCAAATTATAAACACAGGCTAATAATAATGTGAAAGTTACATTCAATCCTAAAGCATATCGATTCTTATTTTCTTAAAAGCATTCCTACCTTCTCAACATCCTGGAAAGGCTATTATGAAAGAAATGGGAAAAAGGAATCAGAAAGAACATAGAATTCTGATCTCCAAAATAGAATTAGTTGGAAGTGCTTTCCAATTACAAGTAAATTAAACTCAGTGCATTCCTGATTTAATAGAATTCTGTAATTTACATAAAGAGTTAATGACCCTATAGTTGAGGGAGGCTGTAAGGTTCCATCAACCAGGCTAAGATTATAAAGTCTTCTCATAATGTATTCATTGGTAACTTCCATTTACACCATCAGTCATGTTAGACACAATTAATTTTAGACAGTAATAATTTTCACTTTCTGTGCCAAGCATACCCCAACATATGAATTGTAAAATTAATAATTATAGTGCTTTAATTGCAATCAATTTCCTGAACACCATTCCAGCATTCAAGCAAGGATTCTGCCTGTATACAATAATTTAAGTTGTCTACAGTTGTTGTAATATATGTGCTGACCTCAGTCTCTTCTTGTCTGTGTCGCTGTAATCGTTCTACATCATCTATCTCATAAACTTTAATTTCAAATGGCTCTTTCAAAGTGCCTGGCAAAGGTGGTAGATCAACCCACTGGCCAGTGACGCTGGGTTTTCTTCCGAGGGAGGCAGTATCTGGCAACGGAGCAGGAATCAGTCTACGACGCTGGAGACCTAAAATACAAAAGACAAGTCTTCCTTACTCTCTAGGAGACTATCAGACTGCAGAACATACCGCAGTCAATGAATTAAAGGAAGATCTAGATTCTCAGGATACTTAGGAAGAAATTCTTTTATTGATGTTTTCCTTTTCATATAATGCCCTGAGGCTGCTAATTGAGTTATCACCTTGACAAAGTATGTTCCACCTGGTTCAGGGATGGGAGTAACAGTAGTTCCTTGCCCAAAGCAGATGTCTGAACATCAGTTCTTTATTCTCTCCTTGCAAAAATATTTTGTCTGGATTAATTTCTCTTTGGTGAGCTACGGAGTTATTCATTAACTTGCAATGGAAATGAGATAGCGAGTAATTTCCAACCAATACTGATAATGGCAGAAGACTGGAAATCTCCTGCTCCATCTGTTAAAGCCAAGCAAGGCTATCTAAGATCCCTCTCATTGTGTTACCTCTTTGCGAAGAGCAAACAGTTCCCTCCAGAACTACTATCAATGTTTTAAGGTGCTAAATACCAGCAGTTTTCAAAGACTTTGTGGGACTAAGAGGCATTCAGAAGGCAGCAACCAACCAAGCTGCAACTTAAGCCACCTCTAACATTGAGGCCTGTCACCACCCATTTGCACCATCACTCAGAAAGTCAGAGCACAACAAACCTCACCAGTTCCCCATCAGGAGGGCTCCCAGATTTACTGACAAACAGCACTCTACCACCTTGATGCATCTCCTAGGGCTCAAGTTTCATGAAGCAGGGTCTGGCTTATGTCCTTCAAAACCACTAGCACTTTTGTATACAACAGCTGGTACTTTCTTGTCCAGCATTTTTTTGTCATTATAAGTCTCTCTTAAATCCCTAAAAGGCTGACCTTCACACTACATGTGTCAAGGGTGAGTGCATGCATAGAGCTGGTCAGGCAATACTAACAAGGCTGCAGACAAAGCCCTGGTAAATAGGAGGGCTGAAGGCCATCTGAAACAAGCTGAAATGTCACATGGTAGCAGTTAAGGATAAGCAGTTTTGGGTGACTGTTGACAAAAAATTTAGTGCCTAACTTCTTTTTCTTATTGAAAACCAACTCAGAGGAAGGAGTCTAATTTCTTCTGGTCTTCTTGCAAAAGGGAGCACATCAAACAGATGAGACAGGGTTGCTCAGAGGATTGCCAAAATAACTTCAGGGCTGAGAACTCTACAGGAGAGTTAAGTGCAAGGTAAGGCTGTCAGATAAACCACAAACTTCCACATGAAGTGGAGACAAAATCCCAGCAGGTACCACCAAACTCTTTTATTTGTTTTAAAGATAAACATCCCTAATTCTCAGTTGCATCCTTACTCATTTCTAAGTAACATGAACAATCACAACAAGAATGTTTTAGAACGGGGAAGACTTGATTCTACTTCTACAACACCTATCCATCATTCTCACAACCCCAGCTTATTTACCCTGCATCACCACTATAGCCCTGCCTACTGAAATCACACTCTGTAACTCTGTTCCTCTGACCACTTTGATGAAAGCAGGATCCCTCTGAAGACACCAAACAGATGCAGTCCAATAAATATACTAAGCAAACAAACTTCATATCCTTCCACTGCATCAGCCAAGGCCAACGTTATTCCTCCAAGGATGAAGTTAAAGGATAAGGGGATGAGGTTTCCAGTGAAATATTTGGGACTAGAATCTGTCCTAAAATTCAGAGACTGGATGACTCCAACAAAGTTTGGAGTAACATAAATTACTCCACAAATCTCCAACACTTTGCAAAGATTACATCAGACATTAGGCCAATTAGGTCTGCAGCAAATATTTCCTTTAAGAAATATTTCAATAACTTACTTGAAAACCTCATTTAATGTATAAAATACCTTATTGTCTCAAAGTCTACAGCACTCTAAAAAAGTAATGCATAAATTACTGATACAGAGCAACTTCAGTTGGGAAAAAAAATAGTTTGTCATTTTTAAAAACCTTATAAGCATTTCCTGGAGCAAAAACAAATACAAACCCATCATTGGGTAATGCCTTCTCAAAATACGTGCAGCTTATACAGCTGTTAATATTGATTTGTAGGAAAGGGTTAAAAGGTTCATATGCTACGGAGAAACAACTGCAGCGAATGTGGCACTAAGCTTCCAGAATGATTTACCACCTGCTGAAGTAACAGGGTTGCTTTGACCAGAAAGCACCATGAGATCTACATTAGTTTAACTCTTTTGGTTTTACTGCCAGAATTGAGCATTTTGGGTGCCTACAGGAATTGCAATAATCACCACTTTCCAACCAAAGCTCAGATTCAGCACATTGCTGATATTCCTACAATATTTCCAGTAGTCAGTATGCTTAGGTTGCTGGATGAGACTGCTGGTCATTAGCTACACGGCAATAATTGCCAATTCTTTACAATATTCTTTACAATGATACAGGATTTCAACCTAGATCAGTAAAAAATAATGTTGTAACAGCAGCCACGAGCCTGATTTTGAAGCTGGCTACAAGCAGCAGAACTTAACAGGAGCACCCCCTGAGAAAGCAATAAGGAAAGGCACTGGAGAGCAGGAAAGGGGACCTGGATCTCATACGCCCACTTCTGCATGGCATGGACATGTCTGCCTTGGCACAGTATGTGAGCCAGAGCCACCTCTTCTGAGCGACTCCCAGAGTAATTTTCTATTGCTTACGGTATCCACCTGAACACACCAAGATTGCTTTATAAAAACACTATTACAGTGCAACACAACAATTTTGCAGTTAGCTGGTAGCACTACCATAGGAGTCACTGCCTCTGACATACACACTCTTCTGCTCTAACCCTAAGTCTAACCTTTGGGTAATATAATGCACATTCAGCAATCCTCATTAATTAATAAACGCTCTTCTCCCCTCCAGGCCTATTCCCTTGTTTCCAAACAACTGTCCCAGCCCATCTCACCAAAATTCCTTCACAGATGCCTGACAGCAGGGCTCCTCTCCTCATCTGTCTTCCCTGACACTCACTCGATCCTCACAAAAACTCATCAGCACCTGCCCAGCACCCTCACTCTTCCCAACCCACCCTTAACGCTCTCCTATTTGGGGCCACCCTGGGTGTCACACTCGCTGCCCACCCTGCTGAGGGAGGAAGGACATCCCCCCGCCTGCCAGCAGCCATCTGCTGCCTCCTTCCTTGCAGTGAGGCTGTGGCGCCCCAGGGGGCCCAGCGGCCCTCCTGCCCTCACCACCCACAGCACCTGTGTCACACCTGCAGCTTTGAAGTGAAAATAAATGACAAGTAGCTGCTGTCACAGCAATACACATTCACACACAAGCGCAGGCAGGCAGTCCCCCTCCCTGCTTTGAGCTCTCCCTCTCCGTCAGAGACATCATTAAACCCCCCCATCCTCACGGACACAGTGGAGCACCAGTGGACACTTGGCCACCTGTGCCTTCATTTTGTACCTGTTGATCGTTTCTTGGGGGACTTGAGGCTCCTCATGCGGCCCGGCGACGACATCCCACTTTCACTCATGGAGTCGTGTGCCGAGGAGGCGCTGCCGGTGGCCTCGCTGTCCCGAATCATGCTCTCGTAGCCGCTGCTGCCCCCGCTGTGGTAGAACAGAGCCGTCCTCCCCATGGCTGGCGGCAGCTCCCCACTGAGGACGCTGCTGTTGTCACTGCCGTGCCCGCTGCTGTACCGCTGAGGCCGCCGGGGCGCCGTTATCTTGCTGTATGGAGACGGCAGCACAGGGATTGGCGACTTCTCATCGCTGAGGTTAATGCCGCTGTCATTGCCGCTGTCAGAGTCGGTGGAGCCTCGGAAGTGGCCCACCTTCCCAGAGCCACCCGACACCAGCTCGTTCACACGGCTGTTGGCAGCCCTTATGGCCTGCTTGGTACCCATGATGGTCCCCCGGCCCGGTTTGCCACTGATGGGCTGCATGGAGCGGGGGGCTGCCTTCCCGCCAGGGGCCATGGCAGAGCCCTTCCCTGCAGGCTGTGCCAGGGACTTCACAGAGGAACTGAGAGACTTTGACCCACTGGTGGAGAGGCTCCGGGTTTTATTCCCATTTGTTTGTACCTTCTGGTTAGCTGCAGGTTTTGCCTGGCTGTTTTTACCAGGTGAAGGGGCAGTGAAGGGAGGCGATAAACCCACACCGGAGACAACAGGGGGGACCCCCAGCCTAGGGACAGAGCGCCCTGACCGGCTGCTGCTGGCACTTCCATTCTCTCTTGCCACACTTGCTTTGGATCCGACCGATGTCAGACTGTCACACCTCTCCAGGGACATGTGGCTCCCATAACGGTGCACAGCTTCACTCTTTGATGCTTTCGCCTTTAAGCTGGATGTCATCTTGGGCAGAGAGTGGTCGCCCTTCAGATTCATTTTGCTGCTGGCACTTTCGCTGAAATAAGACCCAACTTTCAACCGTGAATCTGCTTCGTCTTCAGCCTTTGGTGTGGAAGCTCTGGAAAAGTCCAGGCTGGAGGCTTTTCCCCCACCATTACCCAGACCAACAGGTCTGTGCTCCAGGCTTGATTTGCGTACAGGAGGTGTTGGAGGTGTTGGCCCACCTGGCCTGGGCAACATGGTAGACTTCTGTGGTGCGCTCTTCTTTCCCAGTGACGACTTCAAGCTACCAGTGGCCAAGGGAGCATCAGAATTCCCTCGGGTCACAGCCTCTGACAAAGCACTGTTGCCATGCGACACTGGCATCACTCCCAGCGTGGTGGCTCCTCTCTTCAGCTGCGGTATCTTCATCGCAACTTCTGACTTCTTGGCAGCTCCGCTGCAGGATTTGCAGGCCATTTCACAACCATCCACAACCCTCTGCGAACAGGCAAGCATAGTCTGCGACTTCGTTGGCCTGGATGCTGCATCAAAATACTGGGCAGCTTTTCCTGGCTGCTTCTCAGTACCAAATGCGTGAGATTTTGGAGACAGCAGTGAGTCTGCAGGTTTTGCTTCCAACTGATAATCGGTGCGCAACAGCCAGGGATCTTCAAATATACCATGTGGATTCTGCAGCTCTCTATAACCAAGGACAGTATTATTGTGGATCGAAGACGAGGTAGTTTTTGTTTTCCGAGGAAGACTAGAATGTAGTGTTTCTATCACAGGCGTATCTCGAGAATTACTAAATTTTATTTTTATGGGCTGATCAGTGACACAAAAAGCACTTTTTATCTGAGATGCTTTGGTAGTTTCAGAGGTTTGTGGGCTTTTGCTGATGCCTGAGGACAGCTTGCTGGAACTCAAACTCTCACTCTCCAGTTCAGAGAAGCAAAATCCACTGTCATTGAGAGTGCTTTTCAGGGGGATGGAGAAATGTGACGAGTCCAAGTTGAATGGTTCCTCGGACTTATTACAGGTGTAAGATGACTGTGCTACAAAACTGTCACTAGACTGGGCTCCATCGCTTTCGATTGTACAGATGCTGACTTCACTAAGCCACGAACTGATGGAGGAACGTCTGCTGCTGGTAAAGGGATCCTTAGCAAAGGGCACAACAATGTCAATATTTACACCAGTAGAAGCCTCCTGTGAGGTATAAGCATCAAATTCATCATTTATGCTGCTGATAATACTGACTGGCCTTGAACCCGATGCAAGAGCCTGAAGGGAGCAGTCGCTGTTAAAGCTAATGATACTGGAAGGTCTTCCATTATCCATAATCCCACTAATGGATAGTTCTTCCACCACAGTGAAAACAAGCTCGTCCTCTCCATTCAGTTCAACTGGCTGCTGCAAAGTCACCGTGGTGGTTAATATATCCCGGTCAAAACATTTCCCTCTAAATGCTGACCTGAAGCTGTGTACCTCTATTGCACCTGACTGATTCTGGGCATTGCTACCAACCAGGAATGTGCTTCCTACTGGGTTTTGCTCAAGTTTGTTTCCCATCTGCTTGCTCATTCCCACAGGAGGAGTCCGAATTGCATTGCCATTGTCCAAATCCAAATCCTCAGCTTTGGAGCTTGGGATGTGCTCCTTCGGTTGTGGAGGTGGTGGTGCTGGGCTTGGCAAGGGTCTCTTCACATACAAGGACTTTTCCTTAATGACACATTCCGCTGTGGCCTTATTCTGCTCTGGATTCCTGGAAGGGCTACATTTTAAGGACTGCAGGGAATCGGTGATTGTCTCTCTCTCTCCCTCCAGTATCAAATCTATTATTTTGTTGTCAGCTCTGCTCTGTGGCTTGGAAAGCTCTGTTTTCAAGTGAGGTGTGCTCTTTTCATGACAATTGCCATTGCCACCCCTTGGTGCAACAGCCTGGAAAGGAAGGTTATGTCCTTTTTTGGGAGACGAAGTTTCTTGTGGTATTGGTTTCTTAAATCCTCCAGAAGGAGAAGATATTTTTTCCTTTATCAGCTTAGACTGTGCATTTTCTGTACCTCCAGGAACTGGACTACAATTGGACACAAGAGAGATTTCTCCACATGCAAATTTGATGGGTTCCTCACTTCCATCAATGCACTCTAGCCTTTCTTGCAGTTCAGCAAAAGTGTTGCATTTAAAATGGTCCTTGTCAGAACTCCTACCCATAGCAGAATTATCTTTACTTCTCTTCTTGTTTAAGGATGGGATTATGGGAACAAACTCTGGAGGACCTTCATTATCTGTCAATTCTCTGTCAGACAAAGCTGCACCATTGGGACCAACATAGATGACAGTATCACAAGACTGTTCACTGCTGGAGGAATAATCAGGATCACTAGATATACTCAGGACAGGAAGGTCAGGGTCAAGGGCAACGGTTCGTGGGTGGAATGGTCGCAAATGGGGTGGTCTTCGGACATGTCCTTCTTCACATGAACTCTCTCCTCCAGACGAGCTGGATGCATACTGCAAAGGACCAGTAAGGGAAAAGTTTTTAATTTATATATAAATATGTATATATGCACGTATAACTGATTAAAAGGTCAGGCTTGCTATATACTCTGTGTTTTGTGTATACTATCACAACTACATCTAGTGGAAAAATGTTAGAGTGTGCATTAAATTCACAAGGTCATGCGACATAGATTTAACTGATATAGCAGTAACATAAAGATCACACTTTTTCAAATAATTTCTATTAAATATTATGTATTGTATGTATTGTATTTCTCTCGGTTCCTTTCTTATTGCTTTTTAATTAATACAAATAGGGGTTTGTGAGATAGTTCCACATATAAACAAAGAAATATTAATTGTTTGGAACAAAAAGAAGGGAATTTCAGGATTAAGGACTAAGGGTGGGATGATGGCTCAATGCCAAGTCATTAGTTCCTCTCCTGAGCTTTTATGCATTTTGTATGACTTCCTACTGCTGAGAAATCCCATGATCCCCTACCAAGAGGTTAGGAAAACTCATTTTCAAATGAATTAATTTCTGCTTGTTTGTGAACCAACCTTGGATTTCTTCTTCCTCATTCTGTGGATTCGCGAGGCAAGCTGAATGGTGGTGAGAGTTTCTGCATAATTGGCTGGGGAGTCAGAAATATGTGCAATCATAGTAGTTCTGCAGTTGATGTTTCCAAGTGATTCCCTCAACAACATCGTCAACTTGTTGTCCCTGTGTAACAAATGAGAATACTAGGATAGTTTAAAGAAATCACAATCTTTTTTTTTCATACTTTTACACTTTTTTACACAGGATATATGCATGTAGGGTACACATATATAAGAAATATGCTCCTATTATTTGACCACACTTAAAACGTGTTTAAATGTGCACGTAAGAAAGATACCAATATTTGAATTATTTATCTGCCTCTGTATTTGCAGTATGATGAGTCATTTTGTAGCTTAGTTATCTCGGGTTTAGCTCATATTACTCAAAATGCTCATGGGTGCTGTATTTTTAGCCAAGCAGTTTTAGTACCTGGATAGCTAGGCTCCGTGAGCTCTATGCAAACAATTTTGACAATTAAAAAAAGTCAGCAGAAATAATAAGAGATCTCTAAGCAAATACAACAACTTTGATATCAGAAATATATTAATCAGTTCCACCCCAACTAATCTAGTTTCCATTCTGCCTGCTGTGTTCTTCTCTGACATAGCAAATGGGAAGCAGAATTTTTCTTTGAAAACCTTCCTGGTGATGTGAGTCCTCTGCCATGGACAGCAAAGCTCAAGACATACCTGTCAAGACAGGTGATATTTTGTCCTCCACTAGTGTCTGAGACATCTCTCCCCAGGGCTTCCTGGAGGCTGGTTCCTATTACCCCCTTGAGCTGGCCCAACACATGGGAACTACCACCCTGTCTGCTCACTAAACTATGGTAGGTGACAAAGTTGATGATCTGCCCTTCCCTGTTCAAACCCTCTAGCCCATTCACAAACCTAGCAACTAGCCTGAGGAAATTACTTTTCTCCTGAAGAAAAATAGGAAAGAACAGAAAGAACACCTGTTTGAGATGCAACACTAGATAAATATGTGCCGTTGTTATCAATCATCTCATTTCACAAAGTTAGAATGCATGAAGACACACAGCAATTAAATTTAAGGACTGAAGGCCAAGTTCTAGTAAGGGTATTTACAATGTGGCTGTTGTCTTTAAGCTGGGTTCCCCACAGGTGTGTTTGACATAATATTATTGTCAAATACACTGCACCTAAACGTCCTTCTATACTAACAAATAGGCAACATGGTGGTGGTCTTTTTTTAAACTGAACAGATGCATAATTCAAAATGGCACACAAATAACAACCTTTGATGACAACACTTGATAAACTCTCTAGTATTTTCTGAAATTTCAATAAAATGTTTAAATTTGAAGAAAAGGAGAGAAAATCCTATTAAACTTTGATGAAATTGTTCACTGATGTCCAGCTGGCTGAGATCAGTATAAATTTCAAACCCAAGAAACAAAAGAGGAGATGGAAGAAAACATTTTGGCCACTTTCCCCTGCTTTTTTCAACAATCGAACCTCCCCCCCCAAGCATTTTACCCACATTATATGCATATTCCAGCATGCATATAAGTTTTAGCCATGTAAATAAGAATTTCATATGACTATGTGACATTTTAAAAGTTGTGTGTATGTATATATAGACAGGTAAATGAATGGATGTGTGCACCTGTAATATGGAAGTGACCTTAAAAGAAGACAGACCCCTCTCTGACAGAACTTCACCTTAGGTGAAAAGTCAATTGTTGATGCAATTCATTGCTAAGGTAACACCAGCCACATATTTAAGACAATGCAGACAATAGTTCACTTACTTATATGGCACATGCTTAGCACCATTAATTAAGGCCAAAATTACATTGCCCAGGGCGGAGAGAGACAGACAGAGAGAGCCTCCCCCATCTCTGCTCTTGCTCAGCACTTTTTCACAGCTCCCCAGATCAATGAGATGCAAACGGCTGCGTCCTCCAGACACTAAAACAAAAAGAGGAAAACCAGTTGTACATCACGTTATTTCATGGACTCGAGCCAAACTTGGTATTCAAAATGTATTCAAATGAGAAAAACAATGAATACAGCATGGGATAATGACCAAATTAAATATTAATGGTAAGGAAACCAGATATTAGCCGCAACTGCTAAAGTTAAAGGTGACTTGCCTGGCTTGAGGGTTCAATTCAGTTGTTCTTTTTAAGTTTATTGCAAATTATTGTTTAAACTAACCCAAAACCACACTATTTAAAAATAAACAATATGGTAAGAAGATTCATACTTCCTCCTTTGCCACTCTTCTCCATGCGATACTGGTATATATGAAGAGTAAAGAGCATATGTGAATTCCTCCTATCTTCTTCCTCGCAGTCAGGTTTGCTGGTACTTCTGGCAGCAATTGCAGCATCAAGGAAAAAAGCAGCTTTCTCTGCTGTAGGAGCCCTTAACTCACTTTGGTTTTGAAGCTTGAATATAAACAAGAAAATTACTAATTAGCACAGGGGTATTTTTATTATTATTATTATTTTTGCTGAGCTGGCTTAAATCTCTAGGGCACTAAAGAAAACAAGTATGTACACCAAGGGAGAAGGGCTTATACATTGAAAGCAATAATTTTTTTTTTTACCGTCTTAAAAGGTGGCATAATTGTTGTTAGATAAAAGGAAATAAAAAGCAGAAGAAAGTCAGACTCAGAAAAAAAAAAAATCTATGTTGTGATATCCATTATACCTGGGTTCCACATATTGGATCTTCTCTCAGATAAACCCCAGGAGACTGGCCATCCTGAAGGCTGCCAGTGGCTACTTCAGCTAACAAATCCTTCAGGTTTTCATCTTTGCCACTGATCTCCACAGCAGATACTCTAATAGAGAAACGAGTCCCAGTTTTTTCTTTACGTTCGTTGATTAATTTGAAGAGCCAAGAAATTGCACACGGGATGATACCAAGGCTTTGCGTGGAGTTATCTTTCCCAATCATGGTAAAAGATTTTCCTACAATGAAAAGATAAACAAACTACATTTACCGTTCTTGTACAAAACAATGTCTCTTCAATATCACCACTGTACATTACATGCAATGCCATATGCACCACAGATAATGGGAAAGAACAGATGCAAAAATGCAAAGTATTTAATTAATAATCCATTGCTACTTATTCAATTAGTTTTGCAATTTTTGTAACTCAGACCTACAGCAAATTAATGTTAAAAACATCTCTGATCTTTTGATTTTCATCACAATGCACCTATATAAACTTACTCTTGAATAAGCTAATCTGATGCTACGTTTTACCTTTTCAAATTGCAATTTACAATCCCAGCGTAGAAATAAACCATGATAAGTTTGCAAAGCTAATTAAAAAGAAATTCTAATCTATTCATATACTCCAGGTTTATTGTTCCAGGAGCTGACAGCATGTAATTACCAGACTGACATAGTAATTAACTGTAACGAATTTGGGAGCTCACCAAGCTTGACATGACCAAAGCAAAATATGCAACCATCTGCACCATTCACAACAGACTGGATTACTTCTGCTACTGTTCCAGAGCATACCTCAGCCTGAAAGAAAGATTGGAGACAAATAACTAAAAGATCACATACTGCCATGGTTTTTACTGTTCTTCTGTAATGAAATGAATGACTCAATATTTTTTGAGGCGCAATATTCTCCCCATTTTTATGGCACCAGTCCTATTATTTTAGTAACTATGCTATCTTTAAAAATAATAAAATACGCTACTATAGCCTAAAATACTTCTCAATTCTATTAAACTAATTCTCCTGGAATATTGATTCTACGACTAATGTAGCAAACTGAATGCTATCCAGCCAGGCTTCCTGCTGGTATAATAGCTTCACCAAGGCTATTCAGCAATAGTAGCAACTCCACTGAAATTAAGTCGCTCAAGAGTGCTCACAGGAATTAAAAAGACATTTATACTGGAGAAAATGCATTAAGATTCCTGAAAAGATTTCATAGTATCACATTTTCTTCTTCCAGGGGAAACATCATCATCAATAAGGAGAAGTTGCTAAATATCTGAGAGTACTAAAAGCAGTTTATCCACGTCAGTGAATGATTCAGAATATACAAGAAGATGATCTATCAAGTACAACAGTTGGAGGCAGGGGAAAGGGCTGTTGTACATATGTAACTATGCTGAAAGTATAAGGCTCTGTTTGCAGGTTCATGGCAGCAAACTTGCCTTGGGCAACAGCGGCTGCACAGAAGTGGCTGCCCTGGTTCAACATGACCCAGAAATACCACAAGGAGGCCACAAAAAGGCCCACCACATAGACCTGACAGAGTCTATCCCAAAACAAGGGTCAAAAACCTGAAGGACTGATGGCAAAACTAGAAGAGAAGCAGGCTATGACTGGCCACCTTGCAGGAAGGCTGGCAACCCAAGTAAGAAAAAGCCACTTCCTGTTCTGGACTGATGTAGAGATCAGTGTTGTGTATTTCTGCCCAAATATGCTGTTTGAGCTTTCACAGAATCTTAAAGCCAGTCTCCTGGCGTGGTTACTATTTTTTTAGGCACTGATCTGTGTGGCAGGTTATTCTCCGTCTTTACTGCTTGGGTAGAACTAGGACCTAATAGATACTTTTGTATCACTAGTTTGGGACACATAAAATTAAACAAAAACCTAGGGGAATATCTGAGGGTGGGATTCTGAACTAGATCTTGTCATGTTTTCTCGATATTACTATACCATTTTCACCTTGGATCCTTTGTGGTTTATCTTCCTTTCATCAAAACCTATTTTTTTTCAGGCAGTTCAAATGTGAAGTAATTCATCATACTCTGCTTAATATTGTTCCTTTTTTTAAAGTTCTATGATTTTTCCAGAACCCAAGAATTTTCCCAGAAGAAAATTCCTGGTGTCCAATCTCACCAAATATAGTGCAGCTCAATCCTCTCAAACACCAGCCATGCTATCTATGTATAAGATTTCAGGTATGGGCTTCTACTGCACAACTAAATTGTTTTACAGGGCAAGAGAACCATAGAATCATAGAACAGTTAAGGTTGGAAGGAAACTTAAAGATCATCAGGTTCCAACCCCCCCGCTCATGAGCAAGGACACCTCACACTAGAACAGGCTGCACAAGCCTCATCCAACCTGGCCTTAAACACCTCCAGGGAGGGGGCTTTCACAACCTTCCTGGGCAACCTGTTCCAGTGCCTTACTACCTTCCTGGTGAAGAATTTCTTCCTGATATCTAACCTAAATCTCCCCTCTTTCAGTTTAAAACCATTACCCCTTGTCCTATCACTGCCCTCTCCGGTGAAAAACCCCTCCCCAGCTTTCCTGTAGCTCCTTCAGGTACTGGAAGGTACTATGAGGTCTCCCCGGAGCCTTCTCCTCTCCAGGCTGAACAGCCCCAACTCCCTCAACCTGTCTTCGTAGCAGAGGTTCTTCAGCCCTTTGATCATCTTCATGGCCCTTCTCTGGACCCTGTCCAACAACTGCATGTCTTCCCTGTGCTGAGGGCCCTAGAACTGCACGCAGTAAGACAGGCACGTCCCATAGCTTCCCCAAATAGATAAAATATCAGCCAAAACCACAGTATAAACAAACTGCAAAAGGCAAGGAAATTTTAAAAGCTTCCTAACTGTTTCAGTAAAGGAATCCCAAAGGGCTGTATGTATCTCTTCTAACAACAGCATTTAGTTTAACATTAAGCACATGTTTATTTCCCATTGAAAGCAGTGGGGAAGGACTTTATTTCAGTGACATCAAATGGGATAAAACCTAACTGGATGGAAAAGTGATTTTCAAATTGGCTGTGTGTCTTTCTCTAACAAGGCAAAATGCAGGAAGATAATTTAGTCAGTAAATCCATCTCCCCAGCTATTACTCCTTAATTTTACATCTCGACTAAACTAAAAATGTAAGAATTTACCCACTTGTCTACTAATTACCATGTTTTTCCAGGCATTAAGGCAACTCATTCAAACAGAATTCCCCAGAAACAGAAAGAACTCTCAAGGCAATCAAACGCAACCACCACAAGAAGACTCAGGAGGTTTATATGAGTGACTCCAGTACCTGAGAAGCATCCTGGGGGAAAACTGCATCAAAGGCAAACATCTTTGGGACAGCAACAACACCTCTCCTGTGACCTGCATTGGAAGGCCCACTTGCTGCTGGATCGTAAAACGTGATTTGCTTTTTTCGTGGGTCTACCTTTAGGAAGGACATGGATTCAGATGTTTCATGTGCTCCTTGAGAGGGACAAATCCTCACCATTACTTTCACCTGCAAGAATTCAGAAACAAGCAACAACTCAAGTTACCAGCTACAGATACACACATGCAAAGCATTCCTCCCAGACCCACTCCCCCTCCCATGACACGTTCATTTGTAATATTTAGGTGTGTCTGAACAATCGTGGGACAAAACCAAAGCCAGATTTTCCAGCTTGGTTTCCACCCCGAGGTCTTCACTGAACTAACTTTTACATATGCACTTTGTCCCTTCAATTGACTCTGTTCCAGTTTTATCATTTCAGCTTAAAAATGTCTGATCTGCAGGTATAATCTACTGTGGGTGTAATACCATGCCTGAAGAAAAGGAAACTCTAGTCTCCCACCCTTCAAGTACTTACTGTGACTGAAAGCACAAACCAATCCACTCTGAAAAAGTGTGAATAATGCAAGGCTTAAACAGCTAGTGCATTCAAACTGAACTAAATCTGGACATTTTCAATTCCTGGTTCACATTGTTCTAATAAAAAGGTGCTTCTCTTATAGCCTTCCCAGGCAGACACCTTTGTGCTGCCATTGCTAGACTCTTCAGTGGTTAGTTGCAAATGTAATGGGAAAGAAGGGAAGAAAAAAAAAGAAAAGCATTATACAGTCAAAAAGCTTGAAAAGAAACCACTCACAAAATGCATTTCTATTGCAACATTGCAAATGTTGATTTTCTACACATGGAATTTTATGACAGTATTTTTAGGGAGGTCAGACATGTTGGCTGTGATTTCCAAAGCAGCTTATAGGAGCCAAGTGATTGGGTCTCACTAAAGTTCAGCAAAGGCTGCACACCTGCTTCTTTTAAGCTTCCTGGAAATCATTCTCTTCCTTTGAAAAAATGTGAAATACTGCCTTACACTCACTTAGGACCATTTATCCTTATTAAATGCTCCCAACTCAGAGACAGCATGTTTTATACACCTTGCACTGAAGTAAATTACTATCACAGGCACATTGAATCACTTCGCTGATCTTCAATTCTGCACTGCCTAGCAGATCAACCTTAAGAAAAGCAATGCTCAGCCAGACTGACTTTCCATGGCCATCATGAAATGTTTCAATAACAATCTGAGCAAGTGCTATCTCCTTATTCATCTACCAGAAAACTTTCACAGCACCCATATTAACCAATCTAGCTTCACTGGGTGAAGAGCCCGCATGGCTGTAATGCAAAACAGCAAGTAGAGCCGGAAAAATTTACATCCAGACTTTCCAGAAGACCCATCTGGAGCTTCATCTTTTGCAGTGGAACTAGTGACCCACAAAACACCCACCCACTCCTTTGGTAGCACTTGCACCTGATTTGGAAAGGAAGTGACAGATAGCAACCCTTCTGCTGCAAATCACCAGTTGAACACTCCAAACACAGAGAACACAATCACTTGCTGATCTGAGTCAGTCGCACCACTACCCCTGATCTGAATACTGCATGGGGAAGCTGGGTTGGAAAAGCTGTATCTCTGATAAAGAATTATCCTCCTTTTCAGTAACATTTCGTTGCTAAATTTAACCTTAAATCTGCCAGAACAATTTGACTCCTATTTACTATGTTATGAGAACATTACTTCATTAAAATGGCGTCCACTCATTACACTGACACATTCTTTGTGTCTTTACAAAAAAAATGCACTCTGCACTCAGCACAGCCCTGTCATTCCTATACCCAGAGAAATAATTACAAAGGCAGATCCAAAGCTGAAAAAGTACTTCAGCAAAGCACAACATGGGAAATGCAGGCAACAAACAGAAAACAGAGCAGGCCGAGCCACCCTCTAGGGCTGCCCTCCATGCCAGCCAAGATGACAAGGTGATGGCACACACAACTGTACCCAGTGGGTGCAAGTGAAATGTGAAGTCCAAGTGAGGATGATCCACAGCAGACAGGTGGGTGCAGCAGTAAACACCATGCTACACTGTCCCTGCCATTATCTGCTTGGAAGGGAGGGTAACTTAAAGATTTCATTTAGGTCCTCAACTGTTTAATTCTTCCAGTTTCTACTTTCCACAGGGGATAAGCTGCACATATGTATCCCTGTACAATTACTCAAGTATCCGCACAGAAAATATTTTCCAGAAAGCAGCTATAAAAGCTTTTCCTGAACATTTTTTCCAAACAAAGAGGTTAAGAAACAACCAAGCCCTCCAGTAAACACTGCAGGAGATTTCACGAAAGGCAGCAGCAAATTCTACCACTTACTGACTCTAGCAGTCCCCCTATTTCAACACTTTATTTTCTTTCCCTTTCATAGTGGTATGAATATGAAAATACAGTCTCAGAAATAATTGAACCTTAGAATAAACGAAACAGCTGTTTCAAAAGCAAAGTGCATCAGAGGTGACACACTCAAGGCTGTTTCCCCATAAAAGCTCCATGATGCTAGCTTTGTGTATTAGCCTGCTAGCTCAACCTTGACATGCTACCAAAGTGCTGAGAAAAATAACCTCAGGAAAAACAAACAAACAAACAAAAAACCCACCTATATATATATTTTTTATATATAAAAATTTTTAAAATGCCCACTTCAGGGTCACTTGATTAAAATGAATTTTAAAATGTATGCTGTTTTCTCTAAACAGTCCTTTATGTTCCCTGTTCCAGCTATTATTAGATTATAGCTTGGGCAAGAGGAGAACTGGATTACTCCTGACCTAAACAGCAAGTTACCTGCATTAGGGCATTGGTCCCCCTAACAAAAAGATGGCTTCACCCCAGAAAAACCTTGTGTGTCAAATCAGCTTTTTGAGACCATGTCTCTGAAGCAGAAAGATACTAAAATAGCTTTTCATAATGGATCAGATCCTAAACTTAACAGCCCTCAAGGGTCATCTTCATTTTTACAGTGGAAGTGAGCTTTTAAGACAAATGAGAGAGGAAAGAGAAAAGCAGCTTGAGGGAGTTCCTCTTTTAGTGTTTTGTATATAAAAGCTGATTTGTAGCATAGAAAAACAGTTATTTCAAATTTAGTTTCTCTGCCCACTAAATCTACCTATAAGTGATGCTTACCAGAAATTGTAGGGTTATAATGTGTCACGTTCACTCATAATGCTAAGCCAAACTCTAACTTTTCTTGGTAATGAAGCAGAAATGCTCATGGAAGTACCAGAAAGAACAAAGGTTAACTCCAACATACCCCCTTTGCCATAGCAAAAAGTGCAGGCAGATCCTGGGTGCATGCACAGGCTTTGAAGGACGTAAAAGAAAGGTTTGGTGTTCTACAATATATTCTTCTCACATTTCTTGCCCTCCTGTGTTTCAGGGCCAATTTTAATTGACAGGTTTATAGTCTCAGCTCTGAAGTTCATCCCAGTACTCTCCTGTGATAAGTTCTGCAGAAAAAGCAGCATACCACAGAGCTAGCACAGTTCCTGCCTTAAGGATCAACTGAACTGCATCTTCTCCTGGGTCTCTTTATCTAGTCTTCGTACAAAAGACATGCTCACCTGTGGAGACAGCAAGGTGCAGTGCAGGAATTCATCCAGATAAAGGGCCTGCAGTGAGGAGTATTCAAGAAAACATGGGAACCTGCAATTTTCAAGTAACTTTGACCTGTAAGTAGGGAGCACAGCAGCAATACCTGCACTCTAATGCTTTTATTTGCTTACGAAAATGAATGGCCAGAATTAAGTGCAGTAACATTACTTTCCAGCCTATTCAGGATCACACCCTCTGTGGCAGTTATTCAACAATATGATCAGCCTCTGGTGGTCAGCTCCAACTGCAGCAGTACCAGCTGGTGCTGGTATGACTTGCACAAAGCAAGGAAATCAAAAGATAAGGAATTTAAAGGAGAGTGAACAAAGAAACTGAAGAATAACACAGGTCTGAAAGAGTAAGAACAGCCCTAGGGGGAAAAAAAAAGCAAGAGCTAAAAGGAATGGCAGAGGGATGGAGGGGGAATAATGCAAAAAAGGAAAGACAATACAAATATCCCAGAAAAATTATCTAAGACTCAAGGCATATCTGCTTTGACCACTTTGACATAAGATTCCTTAAGGAGAGCTAAGATGTCACATCCTTCCTGTAATGGGGGTGACCCTTCCTGCTAGAACTAGGGAATTTTAGTAACCCCTTTTTTATCCTCCCTTTGCGTATTTCTTCTTCAATGCCGCAGAAAGAAAAAGTATTACCAGTGGAAGGTTATCATTATCAGGGATACAAGGATTTGTACACAGACATTCAAACAGACATTGGATGTTGGATAGAGGATCCATTTTAATGAGGACATTGATATAAAAAGAGATTAAGTTTGTATGTGTTCAATTTCTGTAAATAAAAATAAAAGAAACACAAACATCACAATAGTATTTTTTCTCAGTGCCTGAAGACAGCCTAAATCATGCAAACCTCTGAAGTATCTCATTAATTAACTGACTCTAATCTGGTGGGTTTTGTACACGGAGGGTTAATACTCAGCTGCTGAACTTTCCAAATTCATGTTTCTGCCGGAAACCAGAGGTCAGTAGAATTGCTGAAGGAAACTCTATTAAAATCAGAAGTGTTTGGAAAAAAGAAGATGGCAAATACATCCTGAATATGCCATTAAAAGATAAAGAATGTTAAAAGTAAATAAACGAGCACATAATTTGGAAAAGCCCTTGAAATAGGTAGCGTAAGGTCAGAGGCCCACACACCCAACACAACAATGGGTGTAATTTTAACCATCACTGGCAAGGAAGGGAGAGAGATGCAGAGCAATCAAGGAATTTTTTGTTTGTTGGTTGTTCTTTTTAGTTCAACTGTCAGCCTACAGTGGAAATCAGGGAAAAGAAAGGCTATAAAACCAAGTATCTGCAAGCTAGAATTCATTTGCATCAGCTATTTAAGGCCAAGCCCAATGGAGAGATGCTGTAGCACAAAAACAAAAGTTGTATTGCAGCTTCATGCACACATTAAGAATTTTAAGGGACACAAATTGGCAAAGGGCAGATTTCTGAATAAAATGAGAGGGGGGAAAAAAGAGTTCCCTGCGTGAAGAACAGTGTCTATGGGGAGGACTATGGGGCTAAACCCCAAGCAGTTTTAGAAACATCTGATAAAACCACTGGAGAACCACAGAGCCATATAGTACACTCAAATATCAGTAATTTGTTGGGGCCCTGAGTCAAAACTCTAAACCCTGATATCATAGATACTTCTGAAAATCAAAACAATGAAACATCTTGGAAACTGAGGGATGTACAACCTGGCAGGTAGCTTCCCTTCCTCCTCTTACAGCCCTCCTCCTCCATTGCTGCTCTCCACCCTGTTTCACACTTAACGGTCACAAGGAGAGATCTTCTGCCCCATCACCACATGGCAGTCCTTGTTCCCATGCTGTGGTCTCCTCCAGGAGTGCCAACCCTACATGCTCCCTTCATGAAGAGTCGTGACTTCCAGACCTCCCCCCTGCACACTGAAGCAGCTGAAGTTGAGGAGAACGAGACAAGGGAGTCACGGTGACAAAAATAACGGGCTGGCTGCAGGACTGGTGAAGAGAGGGCAGAACATCAAGAACATCAGTGTCAGAAAGCAGGTTTGGAAAAAGCAAGAGACTGACCAAAAGTCCGTGAAAGCCAAATTTCAAAGCAACTCTCTGACATGAATCTGAGACTGATGGCCAAAGACAAGCTATCAGTTTTGTCTAACACAGCCCATATATTTTGGATATGCTGAATTGAATGGAGCTAAAGCAAAGCCATGCATCAACAAACATAAAATTCCTCTAAGACCAGTGAGGCATGTGTTGTCCCAGAAGAGATCACATCCAAGGCTGAATTTACAGGGAAAAGAGCCAGTGATAACAGAGAGAATGACACAATCCTACACAATTTTAGACAGAAACAGACAGAAGACTAGAACAGTCAGGTTCACATTGATTATTACCGTGTAATCAAAAGAGACAGAAGGGCTATCGACCCTGAGACCAGACAAATAGGAAGGACAGTCTCACACTTATAGAAACAAATTATTTGTATTCTGTTCTAAAAACTATGAGGGACCTCTGCATCATGTTTTAGACAATGAATTAAAAAAAAAAAATTTACTACATATAATGTCAGAAAGTTGGTGATTCATATTTCAGTGGAGAGAAGGGTGCAGAATACTCTGTGCTGTTCAATTTGAGGCAGACACATGGAGAAGACTCCACTAATTCACTGAGTAATAACTAGACTCCAGAACATTTTGAATGCTGTGGAAATTAAGACCCTGACCCAACCAAGTATGTTAGCACAGGCATAACTGTAACATATGGTACCTCCTTTGAAATCAATGGATGTGCAGTGTTCATGTGTTTATAGTGATGCCTTGTTAGTATTTCAGGCTTATGTAGTTGTAAAGTTTCAAATGCGACAGAATGAGAAGGAAAAAATGGGAGGAATTAATTTAAAAGCATGTCATTTTTTTTTTAATACAAAAAAAAGTAAAAAATTCTGACTTTATCTGTATTTTGGGAAAGTGCTGGCACTATAGTGGAATCCATTCTAAAAATGCTGGTCATATTCTGCATTAAAGCAGTACTATAATCCCTAAATGAACAAGTAATTTGGTCTTTAGCAATAAATGTAATTATAACAAATTTGAATGGACACTAAATATTCCCTGGAAACATACATCCTTGACAGGCATCATGTAGTCAGGAAGTTAATTTTGTCCAATGTTCACAAAATGGCATGTAACAGCATGTCAATTAAATAACTATGTTTAGGCATCCACCATTCTGAATTAAGATTTCTCAGCAACAAATTACAAAGAATTCACATTCAGTTGAATAAAGACCATTTTCCAATGAAATAACTTCTTTTTCAACTACAGTGTAAATCAAATTACAAAAGTCCTAGTTCAGAGCCAGTATTTTTCATGGATTTAATTGTAACTGACAGATATATATAACCCTTGCTAAATTGGTTTACTGTGGGTAGTTCTTACAAGCCTTTCATATACTGCCACTAACAGTGGATGGCAAATTTAGATGCAAAATTGCCATGCTAGCATAGACAATCTAGCTCTCCTGGGAGAACCGAAAAAAAAAAAAAAATCACTTCTGTATTGTACTCTATTAAAGAAGAATTGATTCTCTGCTCCCAGGAGACACGAAGAAAACTATTTCATTTTTAAAGGTGAAAACGAAGTAGAAGAAATTGTGTGGTTTTATCTAACTTTTCCTGCATTTTTATTTAAGCAGTTCAAGGCATTTCCGTGGGGATGTACAAACCTTGGATGATACGGGACTACACACATGGATAGAAGAGTACTTAGTATGATACATGATTTATATCAGAAATAACACTCTAGTCATTAGGAAACAAGCAGCAATAAAGATGACAAAATAAAGTACCTATTTCTTATCCATCATCAAACCATCGTAAGAACCAGTGAATGGGACATACAGCACACTTAAGAAAACCCTGCATGATCTGTAAATCATATCAGCAGTACCTTAGCTATGGCTTGGTAAAGCATAAATGAAAGTAAATGTCTAAAACATAAAAGGAGAACAGTATGTATATACCTGTCCAAGAAACATGTCTGACAATTCAGGTTCTCTTTAAATGCTCCACTTCAATTGTCTCACATAGCAGGATTCTGTCATTCTAACATAAAAAATTGACAGGATCCTTGGAAGAGACATGCACTTAAAGTTGCTGTTTTAAGTGATGCAGTATTATAAAGAATGAGCTGAATAGAACCCCAGAAAAAAACATTTTGCATGAAAAAGGCTTCCTTCCATGCTAAAGAAAACTAGCAAATTAGAATGCTACACAGCAGCCACTGTAAAAAGGATGTCTTTTTTAATACCACAATATGATAAATTACCTTAAGTAGCACATTAATGTCAGAAATTGAGCATAATCTAACTTCTTTCCAGTGACAATATTAAATGGCTTTCAGACATCTTTCCTACAATTCTGACATTAAATTTAATAACACCCAGAGAGACCAAAAAAATGACTCAGTTAAAAGAATCACACTGTACTGGATCATTGCCTTTTAAGTAGGATTCAGCTATATTATTTGGACTCTGGTGGTTTTGGCACATTCAAGAGACAGGTGTGAAATTTGCTACATAACATTTATCAGTAGAGAGCAAAATTCCTTTCAGTATCCCGTTTGCATTGGTAGCTGGATTTTTCTTTGTGCATGAGATTTTTTTTATTGGTGATGATATGAAAAAACAGTCCCAGATAGACTTACAGTTCTATTTTTTTTTTTTTTTACTTTTCAACTTTTACCTGCTTGGTATTCCTAACATGGACAAAACCTGCAAGTGCCTGTAAGAGAGTATAACATTTTGTATTCTTAGTAAAGAAAACTAAGCAAAGGGCTTAATTAAAGATTTGTATCACAGGACAAGTCCACATACTCTGCTGAAATTATTATAAGGTGAAAAATTGGTATTTGTGAAACATAAAACAAATCAGTAAGACATTTATTTCCCACCTTCCAAGAGGGTACTTGAAACAATGAGAAATTACAAGAAGAAACTGCAAAATATACATACAGGCTTTCTGCTGTATTAAGTCTCTGAAAACAAATATATTCAACCTTAAAAATGGAAAATCTGCTAAGGCTTGTGAAAAACAAGGAGGTGACTGGTGACAGCCAACATGGCTTCACTAAGGGCAAACCATGCCTGACCAATCTGGTGGCCTTCTAGGACAAGGCTCCAGAGATGGTGGAAAATAGCAGAGCAACTGACATAATCTACCTGGATTGGTGCAAGGCATTTGACACTGTCCAGCACAATATCCAGGTCTCTAAACTGACAAGTCACAGATTTGACAGATGGACCACTGAGTGGATAAGTAATTGGCTGGATGGCCACATCCAGAGCGTTATGGTCAATGGTTTAGTGTCCACGTGGAGGCAAGTGATGAGTGGTGTTCCTCAGGGGTCAGTATTGAGACCAGTGCTGTTCAACATCTTTCTGGAGAAATAGACAGTGGGATTGAGTGTATCCTCAGCAAGTTTGCTGGTGGTACCAAGCTGTGTGGTGTAGTTGACACCCTAGAGGGAAGGGACGCCACCCAGAGGGACCTAGACAGGCTGGAGAGGTGGGCCAGTGCCCACCTCATGAAGTTCAACAAGGCCAAGTGCAAGGTCCTGAACCTGGGTCAGCACAACCCCAGGCACAAATACAGCCTGGGGGAAGAATGGCTGGAGAGGAGTCCTGAGGAGAAGGACTTGGGGGTGGTAGTGGATGAGGAGCTCGACAGGAGCCACCAGTGTGTGCTGAAGCCCAGAAAGCCAATTGTGTCCTGGGCTGCATCAAAAGAAGTGTGGCCAGCAGGGCCAGGGAGGGGATTCTGCCCCTCTACTCTGCTCTGGTCAGACCCCACATGAAATACTGTGTACAGGTCTGGGTCCCTCAGCACAGGAAAGACATGGAGCTGTTGGACAGGGTCCAGAGAAGGGCCATGAAGATGATCAAAGGGCTGGAGCAGCTCTGCTATGAAGACAGGTTGAGGGACTTGGGGCTGTTCAGCCTGGAGAGGAGAAGGCTCCGGGGAGACCTCATAGTACCTTCCAGTACCTGAAGGAGCTACAGGAAAGCTGGGGAGGGGCTTTTCACCTGAGAGGGCAGTGATAGAACAAGGGGTAATGGTTTTAAACTGAAAGAGGGGAGATTTAGGTTAGATATCAGGAAGAAATTCTTCACCAGGAAGGTAGTAAGGCACTGGAACAGGTTGCCCAGGAAGGTTGTGAAAGCCCCCTCCCTGGAGGTGTTTAAGGCCAGGTTGGATGAGGCTTGTGCAGCCTGGTCTAATGAGAGGTGTCCCTGCTCATGAGAGGGGGAGTTGGAACCTGATGAGCTTTAAGGTTCCTTCCAACCTTAACCATTCTATGATTCTATGATAAAAAGCCATATAGCAATTTCAACACAGCAGAACTGCATAATATGCATGGAAAGGTTGATGTGAGACTAGGAACAAATTTAGATCTTGGGCTCACAGAACCACAGAATTACCAAAGCTGGAAAAGACCTTTAAGATCATTAAGTTCAGTCTAAACAATAACTGAGTTCAAGTGCAAGAACTGGCCATCACAATGTTTTCACATTGCTGCCTCCTCCAGCAGTTCTCACAATGCACAGTTGCAGCCTTTGCTATAGTCATACAGCTTACAAAAAATCAAGAATTCAAGCCTCTTCCCTTCCTCAAATGTCCATCAAGCTCAGAAGTTCAAGACAAGGTCACACAATCAGTGACAGGACCTGTCACCCAGTCTGACTAATGCCAATTCTAGTTACCACAGAAACATCCAAGATGGGCCTGATACTGCCAATGCTCAATTTAATAATTTCCCTAGATTCAAGTATCCCTTACCTCAATTCAGAATAATTCTTACTCATATGTTTAACTACAAAACCAATGAAACATTATCTAATGTTAATCAATAGTGAAGTTCATCTGCCTCTTTATCCACTCAGTAACTTCAATGCCATGAGTTCTTTTTGCAAGTCTCCACAGTCAGTTCTGTCTTTGACTACTCCAAATATGCAGCTTCACCTCCACATCCAAACCACTTTGAAAGACACCAAACAGCACAGACTTCCATATCACACCACTGATAACTTTGCTCCATTGTGAAATCTGCCTTCTTATTTCCAACCAGTTACTAAACCAATGGAGAATACATGACAGCTTAGGATTCTGTTAAGATGTCTAGGTCAGGACATTTGCCAAAGGCTTTTTCAAAATCCCAATATACTCTATCAACCAGACCAACCCTATTCAAATGCTTGCTGACTCTCACAGAACACTAACATGTGTGTCCCAGCTTTAAAAACTTCATCACCAGATCCCTACTATGTCACGTTAATCCCTGCCTGATAATTTCTATCTTTATTCTTGTTTAAACCACTTTGCCTGGTTGCCTGGTCTGAAAGTCAGCCTTATGACACTATGCTTCTAAATTCCCTCTGGAGCCCTTTTTTCCCCTTTTGGCCCCAAAAGAACACCACATTTTCCACATTCTGTTCTTATGTCTCTTCTAATGTATTGAATACCAGCTAAAAGAAAACCTTAAGAATCAGTGGGGGGATGGAAACATTAAGAATTACTATTGCAGGGGAAATACAGAAAACCAGTTATATTAGTCACTGGAAATGTTTCAACATGTACCTTGCTTTAAGCTTTCAGTGGCTTTCCAGAAGAAATGGGAATACCTAGAGTGCGTCATTACAGATAATAATTAGTTGTTGTAGGGTTCAGGCCTTACTCACTAGCTCCCTTCTAATATAAACAGCATTTCTGCACAGTTCATGTATCATTCACCATTCCAGCTTTTCATAAAGGGAGCTACATTTCTCCCATCTAAGTATCTTGGACACTTCATGGGTTTCCAGTTTTATTCTATTTTTTTTTCATATGACTTATACTCTTCTCCTTAAACATTATCTCTTCAGCCCCTTAATGGTAAGAAAAGGCACATTTCTCTATGGAATCCTGTCCTGCTCTGAAAGAGACCATTCAACAAGGAGGGAACACCAAAATTTGTCAAACTGTCTGTGCTCAGAGAAATCACTCATCTTCAATGGCTCATTCTCAGCTTAGTAAGGTGAAGTTAGGAGGTAATTAGGCAGCCTACCAGCACTGCTACATTCTTACCTGTACAGTAGAAACCAGCAAGGAACCCAGCCTCTACACTATAACTACCATTCAAGGCAAAGCAGCAGCACGCTGGGAGGTACAGAAGGAAAAGGCTGCACTACCAGCTGCTTAGCCTGCTGTAACCAAACAGTAATAAGAGGGCAAGGGACACCACTGACACAAGAACGATCACACAAACCAAGGAGAGCCACAGCCTCAGATGCTGTGGTAGGAAAAAGTAACTCCAGAATCCATCACTGGTTCTATCCCCTATGCATATCTTGTACTTATTACTAGACAGGCTGTAAGAAAAAGACACAGAAAAAGATAACCAGGAGGAAAGTAAAGTAAAAAGCTCATAGAAGAAGAGGGATTGAAGTCAACTGAGGACCACAGTACATCTGCCAGCATTTGTTGATTCTTCTCCCAATTGCTATATCATCCTCATAACAAGATTCTAGCTTACTAAATCCTGATCAGGAGAAGCTGACAATGAGGAAATTATAATGGAGTGGGCTAAATGATACCCAAAGCTTCTTGGCATTGCTCAGAGAGTGAAACTATCACTGTTTAGTACTAAAAGAACACCTATAGGACTGGCAATTTTCCTTTGAGCACAGGTTCTAAGAATTAGAACACATGAGATTTCATTTGTGCTGACTCATGGTTTTTATTAAAACTGTATTGTCGGAGGTAATTTTGTATGGGAAAACACTGTTATTGATAAAGTTGCAAAAGAGGAATGGGTTAAGAGAGATGTTTCATAGGTACTGCAAACTTTAAACTGTGAATCAGAGAAGATGCTTAGTTATTTTTTGAGGAGCATTAAAACTAATAACTATCATACCCCATCACCATTTGGGTGGACTAGATCTTAACTCAAGAACTAAAGGGCTGGTAGAGATCTTCCTTTTGAAAGCCCTCTACTGTGCTCACTAATTAAGAAAGTAGGTAGATCACATAAGCCAAGGGATATAATCTCCTGCCATCTGGGATCATGCACTTGATCTTTGTTGGACTTTGTTGATTTGTTTGAAGACATCAGATAAAGCGGAGCCTTCCATGAGACACAAATCATTCTGGACAGCTCCACTAGCCTAGGACAAAGCCAAGTATCTTGGCTACACAGAGGTGCAGGCACACAAGGGTAGTGAGATGCAAAGGCAGTTTTACAGAGCTGCAAGATACAAACATGCTTTAAAGTCTTCCTAAAGCAAAGAGCCTCAGAAATGCCACACTCCCTGTTATTCCTGGTGCCACTGCCAAGTGCTAAGCCTCACAAAGATGCAGGCACAACAAAAAGGCTCTGCTAAAACACACACATAGAAAAAGTGTTCCTTAGCAAAACCGCCTCTACCTGGGAATCTCTGCACTATTGTGTCAGGTTTACTGTATTCCATCATTTAATACTAATTCCTCTTTTTTAACACAGGAAAAACAGGAGAAGAAACCAGATATTAATGTGTGAGTTTCTACCTGCTTAAAATAGCACCTATTACTTCTTTGTTTTCCATTTAGCACAAACCCACTGACTTAAGAAACAGAGTATTCTCTGTGAGCAACAGTGTCAGCCATAGGTATTTAGGCTGACAATCCCTTTATGTTAATGCTGATTTGTATGGTTACTGAAGGTGCATATTTTAGCTCTCCTGTGCACATTACATACTTCAATTCTATCTTCAAACACTAATCTCTTATGACCTATGTAAATAATTATTCAGACTCCGCTGTGTGGGTGATTAAACAGTTATAAATATGAATAAAGCTCTAAATAATTGGGTTGTATGCTACTTCTTTTCCATGTCTCTGATTTACAATTACATACGAAGCAGAGGGAAACAAAGCCCCTTCAACATATCACCCCCTGACCTCAAGCAGACAGACAGCACCAGCACCAGTGGCTGAGCCTTGCTGGCCATGCAGAGACTACTTCTGCCAAAGGTGAAGCCTGTATGTGCTAAGTTTTTAGACCAGTGATGGTCAATGACACAGGGAAAGACAAAACAGCCTTTGCCAATATTGTTGTCAGTGATGTTAACTGGCTTCAGGGAAGCCAACACTCTAGCACTGAATCTGCTCTGGGGCTGCCAACTCCTTCCGAAGTCAAGAGGTGACAACAGCTCTCAGGCGCACTCGAATGGTTGTGGCTCTTTCTCTATCCCAAGATCCTTTCCCTTGAGCCTATCCAACTCTCTCCCAGGCTGAAAGCTTCCAGCCCTGTTCAAATTTATCTAGAAAACTATTTTAAAAAATAAAAATCTGAAGTTACCTTTCCAATGCCAGGGTTGTCCTTGATTTTGGACACAGCTCTCAGAAGGCATGGTGGTGCTGGGGGAGGACAAAGCTGCAGGATGCCACTGAAGTTAGTGGCATAAATTGAGAAGTCGTGTGTGTGTGGCAGGGGCGGATGGTATTTCTTTCTCTTCGAAGACAGGTTAAGCTTCTGTGCTGCTCTGTATAAAAGTAATAGCAAGAAAGGACAATGTTACTAGGTGTTAATGGGACTCTGAACTAGACAAACAGATGCTCATTGTCATCACTACCTGCTTAACAAATCCAGTCACTGTGTTCTAAACTGATTTCATACAGATAAACCATCAGGAGACTAACAGAAGGAAATCTGAGTAGAAAAATTATTGGCAAAATATTCCGTTAATTTCTCCCCTAACAGAGTTTCAATTATAATCTAACTTTCCCCTCTTTACCCCCCAACAGCTTGACAGCTGAATCCTAAAATGCTAAAATCACACTGACATAATAAAAAGCTGAAACAAGCCCCTTGTCGCCAGCAGGACCAGATGGACTTTGCTGGTGATAACATTATGAAAGCGGTCCTTTGTACTCTACAAGTTACTCAAGGCAGAGAATAACACTCCAAGTCAGCTGAGCTCAAGATCCTCTCATGTTGGCTGCACTGAAAATCCTTAGATAACAGAGAATTTCCTTCATGACAGATTGGTTTTTCCTCCTCGATTCAATTTTTTCACATTAAAAGGGAAAGCTATTAAAAAGACATGCTTTAATGTTCTGAATGATAATGACCCTGCTTTTGAAATGCAGAATTTCAAAACATAAAAGATGAAGAAGAAGGAAAAATTAAAACATACAATTAAAATTGTAACATTTTTCCTTGTGAATAAGAATAGGAACATTATCATTTTTTCTGCTATTCACCATCAGGAACACCAAACAGTACAGCAAGAAGCAACAACAGGAACTTAACTCTACATCAAAATCCACACGGGAAAAATCACCCTGCAGAATTAAACAGAACAAATATATGTGTAAGTGAGCACATGCTGGGCAACTGGAGGGTGGCAGTGAGGGTAAAATCTCAGCTCTGTCAAAGCCCAGGAGAGCTTTGAGACCTGAATAACATGTGTGTGACCTGACCCTGAGACAGTCAGTAGATAGCCTACCCTCAGATATGTATCATAAAATTATCCAACGTGCTATCTTTTAACACTACTTTGAACGACTGTTAAGCCAGGAATAATGCAAAGTGTTACAGTCACAGCACCTGTGGACAAGCTGAGACCCTGCTACTGATACCAACAGGTCTTCCGGGGACAAAGCACAACTCTGCTCCATAGTTGCAATATAAAAGCACTTTGGACAAGTTAGTTCACAAATATGTGATGACAAAAAAGTCTCTTTACACAATGACTACTTCATATTTTCATTATGCCTTTCAGCCCACAATCTTCAAGTACTTTTCAGTGAGATCAAAGTGTCAGTAGCATCTGTGAAGAATTATAAGAAATAGACATATGGAGAAACTAAGGCAGTGTTTTGCTGTCAGACTTAATTCAAGGTAATTCTAGACCTTGCCATGAATCTAGTCATCAGGCAGCCTCAGGCTGAGTCAGCTTTGTAAGCTGATCAGAGAAGGAAACTCTTCCTTTGCCTGTATTTATGGTAGGTTAGAAGCAAAAATTAACAGGGAGCAGGAGAGCTGGACAGTTTCTTTCAGCAGCACTATTTGCTTCAAATGTTACAGTACAAAGAAATGGTGGTGTCTGAGGAGCAATATAACTCACTTGGGTCAAGATTAGACAGCTAGTCTATATATAGAGCAGGACTTAATACCGAAGCCCAAAATTCTCAGTGCTATGCTCTTTGTTCCCAAAATAGTGTGTTAAACTCCTAGATCTTTTTACTTCATCAAGTTTTGGAGAGGAAGGCCCCCTACATGCTTCCTCCTCCTTCTACAAACAGTGTAGTATTTAGAAAGAGACAAAGCCTCAGGTGATGAAAAAATGAGGCTGTAGTTCCAAACTCAAGAGACTGCCAGAAGCCATCGTCTTGTGAGGGACAAGTTGGACTTTTGCCTCTGAGTGAAGAAGCAGATTTTAACTCCTGCTGCATCCTGAAACCAGCAGGAACTGCATCCCACAGTGAAGCAAAACACTGCAAGCGTGACTTTATACAGAACCTTGGGGGTTTGGTGGCAATGTGAACTGATTTAACTGCCTAAATCTCAAATCCTCTTGCTAATACCTCATACAGTATGAAAACATATGCCTGAAATGGGACACCAGGCACAGAGTCACACAATTTCATCATGGTTGCAGCTGCACATCAAAACCATAATGTCTCCTAAATGATATGCAGCTTTATTGTGCAGAAAAGAGTCTCTACCTGTTGATACTCTCATTGTTGAACTCAAGGTGGTCATTACCTTCTATCTCCAAGTACCAATTAACAACTGTGGTTATTATTCAATCGTCTTGTTGATTAGTACAAAAGATAATGTTTTTTTCCTTGTTTATATGCTATGATCCCTTGTTGAAATTATAAAAACTCCTCAAGAGAACATCTTCAAAGTGCAATCAAGATATACATTAAATCCTGAGTAAATAATTGTTCCTTCAAGAGATTTGGCTGAAAGAATTCCTCTGGGAAACATACGTGAAAGAGAATGAGATACAAAGGACAAATTTACTCTGGAATTGTGTTCAAACACCTAAGTGCTAAGAACTCAATGAGTAAATGTATCCAAAAAAGGCAAAGCTTAGTAAAATATATAAACAAACAAACACCAAGCCTTTTTAACATACAGCATCTCTCAAAATAGTTCAGTCACATAACTGTGGACCATTTCAAAAAGCAGACTGAACATATCAGATCCATTACTAGTTGTCTTAACTTCCCCACCAAGACAGAACAACTTTCAAAGTGATTCACTTCCAATGGTGCATCTCCACTGTTCAAAGGACAGTGCCATATACTAGCTAAAGCAATTAACTGCTATAAACCCTCTTCCTATGAGTCTGGAGTGCCATGATTTGACTAAGAAATTTGGCAAGGGGACTGCTGATGTCCATGTGAGATAACAGGAAACTGAAAAAGCAGAGGAACTGCAATAGCTGCTGTGGAAAATAATCAGTGCTTTGATGGGCAACAGGCCAAGTGCACTAATAATGATGTATGTGGCTCATATTTAAAAAGCATCTCTTGTCAGGTAGCAGTGCACAAAGCTTAATTACAACCTCTTCGTGTTTGAATACAAGAATTACTTTGTCCGATGTTAAAATGAAACTGTTTCTGGGGTTGGAACATCACAGACATCTTGTTCCAGATTTATATCAAACAGCTCTTTGGTTTTGGTTTGTTGATTTTTTTGTTGGGGTTTTTTTCTAAAAGAGAAAAGCTAAGGACCTAATGGAAAGACTAGGGCAATTTAGGCAAAATGAAGCATTGCTATCAAACTGTAGACTCTGAATATAAATTTAGGTAATTATCACCCTCAGCTCCTACAAAAAACAGTCAGCTCTTGACCTACTACAGAAGACAGCTGAGCAGCCACATAAGGGGTCATCAATCCTCAAGCACTTCCTGCAGCACCAGCAATATACTTGGTGGCATCCCAGCCAAGTACTCACTAGGCCAACATGTAGGCCAAGTTGGCTTGGACATGGGCCCAACTAAATTAAACAAAATACAATGTCACTAAACTACTTAATTCAGTAAAATTCATGAGGTTATGTATTTACTTGGCACTTCTGAGACACCCCAGAGTGCTGGATTTTCTGCAGTCCTTATCAAACAACCCATTACTGAATTTCCATTTAAACTTCCAGTCCTTTTTCTCCAGAATTCGTTGTCTCAGGGGGACTTTGTCCCATAAAAACAGGGGGGCTAGGCTCTTGTAAACTGGGCTCTTTTTGCCTAGCTCCAGAAAGACATTTAGCTCATGTTAGATCACTTTCTGTAGGAGCCTAATTAAGTGTCTCCCCTCTGCCCTGATTTGCTTCTTTTTCTTAAATTTAATCTTGCACAGGAGGTCTCAGATCCATCTTCATCCCCTCCGTTGGCTGTCTGACCTTCTCCAGTATCAACTTCTGTTTCCTCACAGGGAAATTATGATCTCTAGGGAATACTCTGTAAAACTTAAGCATTACAGTAATTTGGTTTTCTTGGCATTTTCCAGGCATTTTTCACAGCTTTGACACAGATATATGCTTTCCATCTACCTTCACTTCGCCCATTCACAAAACATTCTCTCACAAAACATTCATGTAAAGGAATCTAAGCTCTACACTCTCACACCTCTCTTCCAATTAAAGCATAGAGACAGCCATGTATATTATTTTTACCTCAGGCTGTGAGATCTACCGTCTGCATTTTGCTTAACTCTTCCCGTCTTTAATAGAAGATGTCTTTTAAGATGCTCTAGAGAGTTCTCTTCT
The DNA here is from genome assembly GCF_020740795.1 of Apus apus. Classification (NCBI taxonomy): domain Eukaryota; kingdom Metazoa; phylum Chordata; class Aves; order Apodiformes; family Apodidae; genus Apus; species Apus apus. The sequence goes on along the minus strand of NC_067286.1, from coordinate 56,174,709 downwards.
CATAGCTAGGTGTCACAGTAGAAAATAAAACTAATATATGGCACATGCAGGGGCACTCAAATACCAAGTGACAAGGGACAGTCTCTAACCTGCTCTTTCCCCCACACAATTTACAGATTACTAGGTTTTCTGCCATGCAGGGATGAGACTAGTGAGGAAAAGCACAACCAATCAATGACATAATGCTTGGCACTTAGGGAATAAGGCTGTGCAACAGCAGCAGCTATAAAGCCTGACCATTAAAAGAACCTTCCAATTTTTTTATTTTAAAATCTGCCTATGTGGTTAACATGATACTTCAGATATCCTGATGTGCTGCAAGCTGCTTCTAGTTTACACACACTGCACACATTCTGCACATTATAGTTGAGAAAGTAAATAGCACAAATAAAAATCTCTAAAGATTATTATGCCCCACCTGGTCATAATTTCCCCATGCAAAAGAAAACTGGATTTGAAACTTTTTACACTATTCACAATTATAGCATTTTTTGCTTAACACTTCGTGGAATTCATTAAGCTTTAGAAGGAATTGAAATGTGAAAGATACTTTGGGACACATAACTAGAAAACAGGTCAACTGAGAGAGATACAGAGGATTTCATTTACACAGTGGGTTTAGAGAGAAACCACCACAAGTCAGAAATAGAACTGGGAGTCCTGCTTCCCATTAATGACTTCCACTTAACAAAAATAATAAAACTTTTGCACATTCGTTTCAGCATGACTCATTACATATTAACAGCTTTAATGTTATTAGCCAGCCTTATCTTTCAGAGATCATTGTCACTATTCATACTGTGAGAATGCTTAAGGGCTTCACTTCAAGGACAAAGAACTGTACAGTCCAAGCCTTAAATATCCTGAACTTTGGCGTTTACTCAGGTGCACACTTACTCAACAGTTTTGGGTTGACCTTGACAGCCACCACAGGAGTGCTGGTTCTGAACCCTCCACAGAACTTTCAAAATTCAGGATGCAAATTTAAGTTGGGAATCCATCCACTCTTCCAAACTTTCCCAGTTTCCAGCCCAACAAGCCATCACTCCTCTACCACATAACCAGTATCCCAAGCCTTTCCTACTGCAAACCAGGTCCAAAGGAAGCAGGGGGAAAGTCATGGTCTGTCATTGTATCTGCAGTTCCAGTTATTGTTTCCTTAATTACTTGTCAATATAGACAATAAATAGACGGATGTCCTACAATACACCCTCCAGCACTCTGTCCTGAGCCTTCCACAAGTCACAGAATAAACTTGGGTGGCATTAATACTTTTGTTATCACTATTACTGTTTGATTTGTGCTTCTAAAATTAGAAAAGCAGCACAATGAAACGGTGCAGTTGCCACGCAAAACCCTGAGCAAACTTAAAAATATACAAAGTATCCATTTCCACTAACAGCATTCAATGGGGAAAATAAAAACTGGTTCATAAAGTGCCATTTTTAAACAGAAAACTGGCAATGTCTAAATCTGTCATGAAGGTTTGGAAAGGACAGGCACCATCTGCATTCCTACAGTAAATTTTGCCAAGAGTCCCTTAAAAAGGACATATCAAATTTTGAGGTTTGGGTTTGTTCTTCCCCCTAGAACAGGCTCAGTAAATTCCTGTGGTGCATATATAGTTCCAGGAGGATATAATGGCTTTTCTCACATTAGTACCATTATACGAGTGCAACACCAAACCTTTGTTTGCTTAGCTGTCCCAGCAATGCTGTCAAGAAGCATTGCCAGGAAGAACAAACAATTAGTGTTCCTTATTTCAGTGGTTCACCTTCCTCAATAAATAATTAGTTCATGTGCATTACAATGCACAGCCCCACACAATAGCATTTTTATAATGGGCGATGGTAATAAAGTTTCAATAGAAAACCACTCTTCTGAAAGATTCCAAAATGTCAAACCACATCGGATATTGTGGGGATATTACCAAGGCAACATTATGAGAGAAAGTATCTCCAATATAAGATAGAGTTCATGCCTTGCCTCTCACACATAGCATAATCTTGCAACTCAGGCTTGAATTTCAGCCTTGCTTTGAGTGACCTCTTAATTTTCTCTCACTATCTTAGTAAAATCAGCAAGGCAGAAATAAAAATCTGCTGTGTTGACATATTAGGAACATCATTTGCTCACAGTTGATCCGAGAAGACAGGTCCAGAAGGGATTTTAAGAGGTTATCTACATTTTCCCAGTACTCCACGGTAGGATGAACTTTACTTAATACACTCCCAATTTATATTCATCCAAATTGTTATTTAGAAACCTCCAGTGAAAGCAAGTCCTCAGCCTCCCAAGGCAATTGATTACAATTTTTAACTATTCTTACTGTTAGAAAATTCATACCTCATGTCTCTCATAAGTCTGCCTTGATGGAATTTATGTTCCCTGTTTTCCCTCACCTCCCCAGCAGACATGCAGAGGATTTTATTTCCTTCTGCTGCAGCAGCTGGTATCTGTAAGAAGACCACTGCCATACCTCAGTCTTCTATTTTACAAATGAAAAAGTCCCAATACTTCCAACCTTTCCTCACAAGTCAAGTTTCCTTGATCTCTAACAATCCTTATCGCTCTCCCTCTACCCTCTGCAGATCTTCGTAAAATATAGAATTCAGGCTTAATGCTTCTTCAGTGAGCAACAGGTGAGACTCATCTGAATTCAGGCACCACTCAAAAAGACCAGGCAAAGCCATTTGGGATAAACTCAGATAGACCTCTGGAATACAAAAAGTTAAAGCAAACCTGGAAGCTACCCTGACATCAAAAGAGCTTCCTCATTCCAAGAGCTGATCCATCCTCTCAGCTACACATTATTATTGAAACAGAAGCAACCAAACAAGCCCAGGAATCTAAAGAGGAATTTTCACAGCTTTTCTCTGTAATTTTTACCCAGTTTTAAGAAACACCAAAAAGCAGATCTTCACGAGCACCAGCTGTTGAAGACTCCAGCCATTTTTGCTGCTCTCCCAAACCAGCAGTTTCTGCTTCAAAACTCTGCAAGTGGTGTCGGCTCCATATTCTCCTCAGCATTGCAGAGCTACAACACTTTTCTGACCAAAGAACATTGCTTCAGGAGCCAGGACTGGGGTTTAGGAACTTAGTTTTACATATATATATATATACACACCAGAAAAACAGCTAGTCAGTGCAGCCTGCCACACACCATTTCCAGCTCCGTTCACTAGTGATGTTAAACAAAGCAAGAGCAGATGAACATATTGCTGTACTGCCACACTTGCCATTTACAATTGTACCATATGACAAACTGCTGAAAACCTGTGTAGGTTAATCTTTATGTAAGCAAGACTGTCAACACCTAATACAGAAATATGTCAGCTCTTGGGCTGCACACAGCATAGATAGCTATGTATTGAAATTACAGCTACCTGAATGCCAGCAATATTTCCTCGCTCTGTTTGATGAACTGAGCTAAAGCAGGTAGAACCACATCAATCTAAGCACACTCCTTAAGCAAAAATTTGGACTTATCTGCCAGAAAGACAGACTCATGAAGCAGTCAGGTTGAGGAAAATAAAATTCTAGTCTCATTTGTATTCTATCAAGAAAAAGTAATAAAGACATTTTTAAAACTACAAAGTAATCAAAGAGAAACAATGGTGCTATGTAGCCCTTCATCATTAAAGTAATTATTTAAATAGAACACTTAAAATTTTACCCTGGAAGATCAGCTACAGAAAGAAGCCAGTATCAAAATTACTTACCATGCAATTTATTATTTTTGTTAAAAAGGATATTACATTCCATGCTATTCATCAAAAACAATCCAGTACAAAACGAAAAAGCATTCTGCTCATTCAAGCTGCTCCAGGGAAGAAACAAGCCCATTTTGTGAGTGGAAAGAATGAGAGAGAAAATGCAGGACATGGCTAAGGAGGGTTCAGCACGAGATTCAGGCGAGTATCAGACAGGAATGAGAGGGACGGAACACGCAGAAATTCAGCATTTTCACATTCCAAATCACAAACAGCAGTCTGGAGACAAGTTAGCATCTGTGGCTGTAAAGTCTCCTTTACCATAAAAGCTCTGGGGTGGGGCATGTTTTCAGGTTACCTTCCTTTGCCCCTCCACATCACCCCCACAGACATACCTTCCTCATCACCTCCAGCTCTCTCAGCTCCCCATTTTAGCGCACATCTAGAAAATCCACAGAGGATCCATTTCCACTTCAGCTGAATTTTATTTCAGATGCTTCGTCAAAGGCTTGACACCTATACTGCCAAGGAAATAACTTCCCAGGGGGACATTTACTTATTCCTACTGTTAGCAAGTTAAACAGTCACTGACAGCATTAAATGATGCAGTGGAAATCACCCAAGTACAGAAGTCATATGCCCACACAATGAGTATTTTTTAACAGAGGAGGGACACACAGGGTTCTTAAAGCCCAGTGTTCCTGTGAATTATTTAACTGACATCAGTTCTGAAATGATACTTCTCGGAGGTGTAACAGGCTGAAACTGCAGCCCCATTTAAAATAGCACTTAGCAGGAAAATGGGAGATGCATGTTCTTCCACCATAGCAGATGGAGAGATTTGACTATTGCTGACCCAAAGATGGTAACTTCAAATTTCAGCAGAAAAAAGCACCTCCTGAAGATCTGCTTCAAACCAGGACAATTATCAAGGAATATTCTGAAGCTTCCCCTGAACTCCAACTAGCTTCACTAATAACGTTTAGATTAGATTCATTTTATGCTGATTAACTTCCACTGAGTCATTTCCTCCCAGTAAAAACTCCATAGGGCAGTGCTTCTTGGTAAGTGAGCTCCACCACTAAGGACACAGAAAGCCCAACAAAGCAGAAAGCCACCCCAAGAGCGTCACTCAGTGATGACCAGCAAAGCAGCACTGACTGATGCTGAGTGAGGTATTGGCTAAGCTCTTTGAAATGTCCTGCCAAAAGAAACATCTTCCATCCTCCAGCAGGAAGGATGAGGGAAGTTTTACAATGCCAAAAATCACTGCTGTTTCACAGAGAATTTAAAAGTACCTTCAGAGCAATCCTGCAGTTGATCAAGCACTGCAGCTCTACTGCTGGTGCAGTATTTCGGCTTGACATTTCATTTTTGTTATAAATGATAATGTGGTATTTCTTATTTTGCCACAAGCACAAGCAAGCAAAGCAGCCTACCTCAGAATAGAGACAGTGTCACTTGAAAGTCCATCTGCCCTGCAAACCACATCATGCACACAGCTGAGTGTTAGAGACACTGCAAGTAAACCAGGAGAACTAAATATTCAATTAACTATCAATCTGACTTTATTATTTCATCTGCTAAATCCATCTGTCTTAACGAAGTATGAAAATAGTTGAATATCTTATTGGAAGAGGCTGAAAGTCAGTCATAAAGTTGCAAAACAGGTGCAAACTGTCAAATTACATCCCCACAGAAAAAGTCACCATTATCATTTTACCTATGGAATGCTCCATTCCTACTGCAGCAAAACCACCAGCGCAGCTGCCGCTGCCACCGAGCTGAGGAGCCCCAGATAACGGCGTCAGAGCAAGCACTGGTGTTCAGGAGTCCAGGCACCAAAAAAGCAGGCAGGCTGTGAGGGCTAGGCTGGGGGAGGAGGTGGAAGAAGTGCTCCTCTTGACAAGCTAGGAAGGGCAGAAAGAAGGGAAGAAGCCAAAGGGAAAAAGAGACTGGTAGCTAGATAACAGTGAGATTCCACATATTCAGGAAAACAGAATAATCAGGTGCATTCAGCTATGGATGAACGAGAAAATATAGAAAAGATCATAGTAAAAATCCTTAAATTAAAGGCGAAAATACTTAGTTCAGGAAAGCAGAAGATCTCAGAAAGGACAAAGAAAGAAGAAATATCTGCATGGCTCCAGTCATGTATTTACTCATAAATACTTCAGACTTTTCTCTAGTTTAAAATCCCTTCCACTGACCACTGTTTACCCCCACCAGTAAATTCAAACCTGGGTGGCTCTGAAGGCACAGATTCTCTCACTGGCTAGCACAGCTGCTTTAAATTATTCTGCTTTGCTCTTCCTCCTAGGTATCATGAATGTCTCAGAATACAGAGCTAATCCAAAACTCAACTGCTGCAACAGCAGTCTGCACTGAAGCACCTGGAGTAGCTCAGGAAATGACCACCTCTCCTGGGGGGCTGCCTCCAGTGCTCCAGAGCCTCCTGTATTATCATCCATCAAGGCACTCAGGGCTGACAGAAATCAGCCCTCCTCAGGGGTAGCCTCACGTGAATAAGATCTTTAAGGCATTTGGTCAGCAGGAAACATTGCAAGTGTTTTGTTGTGCTCCAATTCTGCTTTTGCTATGAAGCTGGAGTAAACCTACAACATCCTCTCCAAAATCCTAGCTTCACCGTGAGGTCCCCACATCCCTAGATCTGTTTTTTCCCATCTTTTACTTCCTCCTTCTCGTATTTCCTGTCAAGGGACCAGGCTCCTTCCTTTCTTCATTTTGCCAACTCCACCATAGCCTGTGCTCCCACACAACCCCTGTGGCCTGTGCTATCCAGGGGAGGCTTCTCCTTCCAAAGATCTCCCTGACACTGATGCCTTGTACAATCTCCCCTTGGTTCATACCATAATCTCTAACTCTCTATACAAAGGAGCTTCATCTTCCAAGGCAATGACTCCTAGATACCCAAAACTGTTTTATCGGGTTCCCACCATCTTTTCTTTCTCTGCCAATTCCCTCTGATGGTCATTCAAATCCCCACCACAGGCTCCCCACTTCAGCTGATCAGTCAGTGCCTCCTCTCTCTAATTAAACAGACATAACCTGATCACAGGTCTACTGGCCTTTGGGCCATTTTTCATGCTTTTAGCAGTGTTCTCACTCAGCAGTGCCAATGTCCAAAACTCTGTCTTCCCTTTCCTCTCAGCCACTGCAATTTGTGTACCTCCTCCCTTTGCTGAACTACCACTCTGTGTCTCATCTCTGCTTGCCCCATCAGCCTCACAGTCATCACAGATGAGCTCTTCATAGCAGGGAGCCTGGCTTACCATATGCTGATAAAGCACTGTGCAAACATATGATGCTGTATTACCAACAATACCAGTAATGATGTTCTGCTCTTAAACATGCTTTCCTGAGAGTCATTCCTAAATTCAGTCTTATCTTCTAATTTATCCTCCTTACAGACCAATGTGAAATGGGATACACCTAAAGCATACACTCTTTTGTTCGTCCTTAATTATAGGCAGTATTATGCTGCCACAGCAACTAGGAAAGCTTAAGCTGCCTTAAGATGACACAAGATACTGCACCACGCTGCACCCCCTGCCCTGTCCCCTGTCCCTGCACAGTGCTGTGCTACACACGGGTCATGTTTACTCTCTGGGGACAGCTGGCCACTACATTCCAGCAGCCACAGAATGGCACCAGCAAGACGAGGCAAGCCCTTCGGTGGCACCCACTCCAACTCCATTAACACATCTCCATGAGGGCTTTCTTGCTTTCCCTGACCCCATGGTAATGGGGGCTGGGATGGCATCCCCCTCTCCAGCACCACGTGATGGGGAAGATGTGGCAGGGCCCAGGCTGCTCCAGCCCACTAAATTCAGAGGAGACATTAAGGGGAAAAGGCTAATTATATATCTGGCTCCCCCAGAAACAGCTGGATGCTCCACTTGATCTACACATCTGTAGCTCTCCCCCAAGCCATAGATTGCTCAGCCAACCTTCTCAATCAGCTTGCAACAGTGACCAAAAAGTAGCAAGATGAAGTGGGGCACTGCGAGGCATTTAACAAAGAAGGGCTGGTGCGCTGAGGGGCTGCTGAGCTGCGTTAATGCCAGGGAGCCAACACATCCCTCAAGAGCCCCACGGCTCCTGCAACACTGCTGTGACACTGCAAAGTAGGGACAAACCGTGTCTGGGTTTTGGATGTAGCTGCCAGCAAGGCAGTGGCAGTCTTGATTGGGAAAAGCTGGTACCCCACTTTCCTAGGTAATTGATTCAAATTTAATTTTCCCACATCACCTCGCCAGAGGATGTCTCAGGCATGGGTTACGCTTAATGAGGAATATTTAACAACTGACTTCACTTCTTCCCTTGATCTGTCAACCACCAAGAATTTACTACAGTTACCAGTAACTATAGCAAGCACTCCTCTTTCAACCTCACAGACCAGCTTAACTACCACAGGTCAGCACAAAAACATCTAACTCAGGATCCAGTTAATCACACGTTTTCTTCACCCTTTGGTGAACTACTACTTATTCATAACCCAGCTATCCACTTTATCTGTCAAAGAGATTTAAACTATGCCAGCTCTGCACAAAGCCAGGATACCAGGGAATCCCAGCAGTGTACAGGGCAAAAGTTTACAACTATTAAATACAGAGAACTGGTGAACTACATTATGAGCTTTGCAGAAATATAATACTTGCTTTTAACAGGACAAACAGGCTGAAGTGATTTAGCTAGAAACATCTTATACATGGCAACTTAAAAAAAAAGTATGTCTCATGTTTTTGTGCTTTTTTCCCCTGCATTAAATTCTGAAAGTACCTATAGTCATGTAATGATGAGGTTTAACAGGTTAGCAGTAATATATGCCTCGAGTGTTCTTAATACATCATAATTTTCTTTCACAGAATTTGCATCACTGTCAAACCAAACTACTGATTTTCAGTTGATGCTTTTAACATGTTTCTATGGTTACTTTCCAAGGTCACATCACAGAAGCCTGAACAGCAGTTCAGAAAGACAAAAGGCAATTTGCATCCTTCACCATATTAAATAATTTATGAAAGTTAAGGCATCCTTGTGGAAAAAAAAAATCATAAAAGAATAGGTTCTGAGGTTATTTTCTCAGCAACAGTTTGAAGCACAGTAAAATCAATATTTCTACAAAAGCTTTCTAGAACTAGACTATTTGACTAATGTTCCATATGGTACAACATGCTAAAGGACACACTCTAAATTTAGATCTATATGCACAAGCCTCCATGAACTGCTTGAACAGACCTTAAAGCAGAATATGTAGACACCTAATTTGCTGCTGTCAGCTTCAGCTTTTAAATCAGGCATGAGGCATTGTCTCAGAAAGTATTCTACATCTAAAAAGTGCTAATGTAAAACTGGAAAAAAATGAAGTAAAAATGGTAATGACAGCCTTTATTATTTCCATCATTTTTCACTCAAAGCCACACAGATTTCATCTGTCCCCAAAATGTTACAAATTCAGACTGATGTAATGAAAGCTTGTACACAAAATATCTGAATTCTCTGCCTACCGCTACACTAGATCAGAGTTTATTGGAACTAATTGAAGTGTCTGAGGCTTGGAACAAAAACACATTAGTCATTTAGTGGTTGTGCTAATATTGCTATGCCTTTCCTGCAGTTTCATTAGATACAGACTGCTTCAATACCCTAATCATATGCTCAGTCACAGCACAATCAGTACACAGAGTACTGACAAGCTGTCCCACCATGCCTAAAGCTGATAAGGTGTCTGCTCTATGAGTAACCTCAATTATTGACTATATTTTATGGTCAATCTAATGACCAAATGCTTATCAGTGAACCATCAGGTGCCTGTAATAGGATAGTGACCCTTAGTTTATATGTACCATTACTGCTCATTAGTGAATAATTAGATTCTTTAATCCACAACTCACAGGCATGAAAATATGATGGAATATCCTGAATCTAGAAAAAGACAGCTATGCTTATTTTAACTCTTAAGATGTCCAGTGACATTACTCAGAGGTTGTATGTTATATCTTGTTAAGAAAAGCTGCTTGTAGAAAAGCGTAGCATGTGTAATGTTTTTTATCATGTCTAAATTGATACAGCTTTCCCAAACACACAGGAGTATCGTGAGAGTGGAAAGATAACCGGTGTGATTCACCACTATGACTCTTTAGATCATCTTGAATGGTTTTAATCTAGCAAAGCCCAGAAACACTGCAAATAATTTAGTAACCTGAAAACTAGTGAGTGCATAGTGAGTGCTAGGTTTGGAAAACTAATTTGTCAAACAAAAGCAGATGGATGTAAGGGAAAGTAGCTGCAACTACACAGCTATTTCCCTGCGTCAAATGCAGCCGTCCCACGGCAACCAGTGCAACCCTGTGATCAAACCAGTTTGAAAAGATGTGACAACCAAATTTCTAACACAATTAACATTTAAGAAGGCAAACTTAATACATGTTGTCTTCTACTCAACATTGCCTAAGGTTGCTTGCTTTTATACATATTTTCTTCTAACAGCTTTGATTCCTCCTAGCTCCCCTGTCACTGCTCAAACCTTCCTTGTGATCAAGGCCAGACACCCCTGCTCTCAAACACTGCAACCCCACCCAGCAGCACAGGCAGTGCTGCCATCATTGTCACCAGCCACCAACACATAGAAATGGCTCATTAATGGTGACAGCTTCAGTTTCTTTTCGGGCCTTTATTCTCCTCCCAAGGGAGAGGTTTTCTTTTTTGGCAGATAGCCCATTAACCTCTTGCCAAGTGCATACCCATTCTGTTCCTCCTCCTTGCTGCCCTTCTCCTGCCTGTTCTTGGAAACATCATTTCCTCTCTTCCCAAGGTGTTCAGGTGACAAAAAATGCCTACAGTTTATTACAGCTTTATACCACAATATGCCAATATTTACTTAGTTGCAAGCATAGCCCACAGAAGGGTCCTACAACTATCTCACATATTTTCACTTGGCAATATAAAGTTTGTTCAGGTTCCTTACACAAAAATCCCCACACCTGGAAACAGGTATAAAGTGTGGAGCACTAAACAAGGCACAGCTCATACCATACTATGGGACAAAGCCCAACTGCATTCTTCTTAAATCTAAAGAATGCAAGATTAAACTTATCCTCCTGCACTGTAAGGGTAAACTGGGACCCTTTTCACAGCCATCCATGCTCAGAGTGCTTTTTGCTCTGGCTTTCACACTCTATCAGCGACTCACTGAGAAGCTGCATTTTCTGCTTCATCCTGTGGTCCTTTGGTAACATGACCACTGAGTAATGTCTGGCAATTTGCTTGTGTGACACAGTCAGATGTTAATCAGAACCTTCCTCCTTCTGTGACAGATCACAGCAAGGAAAAAAGCTTCAAACTGATTTAATTTCTTAATACCCTTCTGTCTGCTGGCTCTAATATTTGGCTTTGATTTTGAATACTTAGCACTTCCATGATAGACACTCTGCTTTTCTAGGTAATGAATAAAATACATTTTTATTTTTTTTTTAAGCAGAACATAATTAAGCTTCAAGAAATTAAATACAACATTCAAATGAGAAAGAGCTTTGGATGAATATGTAGATTTGGGCTGCACATATGCTTTACAAAGCCAAAGACTGCACTGCAAAGACTATCTTAAAGATACCAATTTTCACCATAGGTACCTCTTATCACCAGGAAAACATTTTGCCCCAGCTATTATTATTTTTCAGGTGAGGATATGAACTTTCTGTGTAGTTCCTTGAGTTTGTGACCAGACAAATCTGGAACTCAAACCAGAGTAAAAAACAAACGAACCAACCAAAAATACCTCCACAGGCCTCCGCCCTTCCAAGGGCACAAGACAGCTCACAAGCAAGAGTCAAAATTTATAATTTTACTGCATAGAGAGTCTAGGTTTAATGTGGAAAAGACATTTATTTGCTGCCAGGAAAGCATGCCACAGCCCAAAAGCTAATTGTGCTAGAACCTGTACAAACACAGCTAATGCTACTTCATGAAGAACAAGACTGGAACCCTTTATTCATGTGAAAAAAATCTGTATCTAGTGTTGGTGCTGCTAAGTAAATCACAGATGCAGTTTCTACAAGCACCCTACAAAGGCTTTGTCTTCAAAAGTAACTATGTCCAATTGCATTGAATGTTAACAGACATGCATATTTTCACTTAGCTACTCTATTTCTATGACAAAACAGCCCCTCTCCCAAGCTAGAGTTCCAACCACAGCCCCTTTTACAAAAGGGCTCTTGTAAAAAGGTGGTGGATTTGGTCAAAGAGAGGGCAACCATTTGTAAAAAATAAATAAATAAATAAATAAATAAATAAAGGAAAAAAATAAATGTATGTGTTTGTGTGATTATCGATATATTAATGGCATTTATTCCAGTAGAGAACAAGGAACAAAAAGTGCCAGGCTCTGCATAACACAAGTAACACAATGGCCCTGCCATGAGGTTCAGAATTTAAGTTGCTGAGGACAGAAACACAGTAAGGAAAGACTCAGCAAATGCAATAAGCAGGGACTACAGCATAACATGAGTGCCACCACTCCTCTTCCACCTCTAGGTGCTTGCTGAGAGAGGATCAGCTGAACAGAGAGGTGAAGGACAGAACTGGATGCTGCTGCAAAGGATTCAGGGATGACCTTCTTCCTCAACATGGTCGAGGCTGGATGGTGCAAAGGAAAAGAGGAGACGGGACTGAAATGGCTGGAGCAAAGAAGCCTGATATCCCATCATTACTGAACAAAAATCGCCAACACTGTTGGTATCCCAATACTTGTGGTCTCTGGATAAGCTGCTTCCACACCAGTTTCTGCCAGTACCTGTCTCTCACTCATCCTTTTAGATTTTCTGCTCTTCCTCTCCCCTCCTGCTGAGGGCTGTACTGCCCAAGGGCAGGAAGAAAACTCAGCATGGAAACTTTGATCCATAAGGTCCCCATGGCAGGAGAAGTCAGAAGAGAAGAATGAGCAGTGGGTGAGGGAGACCCTCCTGAGGTCAATGACAGTGATGGTTGAGCAGCCTTGTCAGGTCTATGCAACAGTACCCACCTGAGGACCTACTCAATATACTTATGACAGGGATCAAGAATGGATCTTTCTCCCCCAGCCTTTGTGAGATTTCTGCATTCCAATTTGTGTTCTTAATCACAGTCATAGCTGAAGTTGTTTCTTGAGTGCTTGCTCTTAGGGAACCCAAGATTCTTAGATGGGCTCTGAAATGCTGAAATACACTAATCAGCAGAGCGATGAAAGATCATGAAAATGCTACAAAAATAATTCAGATAACTGATAACTGTTAAAGGAAAAATTTATTTCTCACTTAAGTCTCCCTCTGGAACAACCACCACAAAAAAAAAGAAACAGAAGTGCTTTGTACAAAAAAACTTCAGCCAGCCCTGTTCTTCAGATAAAAAACATGAAGAGAATCAATTTTGAACAGAGGAAACATGGGTAGGGAATAAGCAATGTACTAATGGGTTTTAAAATGTTTTAGCTAGCACATAGCTGCTAAAGCTATAAAACTGATTCACTCAAGGCAAAGACAGATTCATGAGAAGCAATTAGGGCCTGATCCAACATACAATGATGTCATTTGCAGCCTCACTTCTGAATTCAAGAACCTTTGAATCAAGCCAATAACAACCATTAGTGTCGCTTTGCAAAACCAGAACTGCTTTGCTGACCAGTAACAGAAGCATGACTGGGTGAAAACATTTTTGGTCTTACTTCAGATTATTAGGCACTGATTTCTTTCTTTCCATTCCAAGGAGGATATTCTATATTCTGGATTCCCCAGTGAAAGTTAGTCTTTACGTTTGCTTATGACATACAGACTCACACTAAAATAAACCCAAAGCAGATTAAGCTAAATCATACTGTTCATACCCACAATATGAAATGCAGGAATGAAAGCTGTGCTGCTGTCTAGTCTAGGTACTTTGCAGAGGATTCATTTATCCTTATTTGGGTAACAAAACAGGAAAAGACTTTTGAGCTTTTGCCCTTGCCTTTCCATTCCCACTGATTTCAGACACCTATCTTATTAAACAAGTCATTCTTTGTAGGCAGCTGCTTCTCTGTGTTGACTTTAAACCTGCAGCACCTTGCACAGGGACAAAACACTAACTGACACACACCACTCTTGGGGTAGCCATTTCCCATCCTCTTGTGCACAGACTATGATGTGTAGACATATAATGCTTAAGACTCACTGTACTATACTCTCGTAAACAGCAAGAATGAGGGAACTTGAGCTCCTTCTGAGGTCAGATTGTAACTTCTAGTAAACGTCACTTTTTTAATGGCACAAAACTTTTTAAAGATCAAGGAAAAGGAAACAATACAATTAACATCAGGATTACAGAAAAAGAACTCTCAGTGCATAAATCTGACTTTAATACCATTCACAGACATACGTTTTTCAATATTGTCTCAAAACATGTTCAGTTCTAAATTAAAAAAGGAATTTGGAATTCAAGTACAAAGCCCTGGATTTTGTTGTTTTAAATACCATCTGCTTGACAGCCTAGTGCATTTAATCAACATTGCTAATTACAACAAACATTTCACAAACAAAACCAACACATAATTTTCATTATAAGACTCAAGAATGGAAAAAAATAAGATTGTTCTAGGACACTGCTAAAAAAAGAATGCCTTAAACTGTTTTAACTCGTTACCAACTATGGAACAGCTTTTATTTGCACACATAGGCCATGCTACTGAACATAAGTCAACCTTTTTTTTTGAGATCTGAGTGAAAGAACTTGTTACTTCAGCTTCTTCTCCAGAGAAACCTAGAGAATAAGAGATTCTGCTACAGGTGGAAACGTCCATTAAGGACTAGAAAAAGACCAACACACATTTTATTGGGTTTTGGTCAATAAAGTTTCCTGCTCAGAGAGAAATGGGGCATCAGCAATACAGCCCTGCTCGCCAATGACCATGGGAAGCCACAGTCATGACCAGGTGACCAACTCCACCTCTCAGCAACCAGCATCACACGCTACACCTTCTACCCACGGCAAGGAGACTCAATAACATTTCACAAATGTGTGAAAACCCACAAGCAGTTACAGAAACCAGAAAAGTGAAAAACTACCTTATGAAGAACGAAGCTGCAGCTGAGGTACCTGCTGAGACCCCGGCTGGGGCAACCAGGCTCTGGGAGGCTGCTGAGCCACCTGCTCCCACCGGGTCGGAGGTGTTCTGCCCTGAGCTGATCTGAACATTGGGACCATCCCGGCCACTTTCTGGTGTTGTTTCTCCCTTAAAAAAACAAAAATAAAAACATATGTATGGGTTAATACACTTGCTGAATGGCCATGACATGGAGATATCTCATGCAGCATTTCCAAAGAGTGTCTTTGCAAGGAGGAAGGTGAAAATAGCAGTGGGTGAGGAATGATACAGCTGAACAAGAGTACTGCAATAGGTCCTGCAACAGAGAAGGTAAAAACCATGACTGCAGAAAACAAGCAAAATAACACAGGGACCCTTTGTGATAGGTAATGCACAGTTAAATAGTTTGACAGGCATGAAGAAATGGAAAACGATAAGCAGAACCCTTTTGTTTTACAGTGTTATTTGGGAGCTGGCAGAACTGTTTATCTGGTTCAGTTGTAACTGTCAGGAATTATTTCTCAGTGGCACATCATCTGCAAGACCTATCTGTTTAAGAGGAACTAACCAAACAGTCACATTTGTAACATGTTTCCACATGAATAACCCCAAGAACTAAATAAAAAAAAAATTGATTTTTTTTGAAACATATCTCCAGTCCTGCTTCTCAGCATTATCCATCTTTGCAGCACAAACACACGGCATTTTTGTCTCCTACAAACCATTCCAATGGAAAAACAGGAGTGACTGGAGATTAATCTTCTCCAGCATAATGTATCTGCCATATCTGAGACTGAGTTGGGGTGGCAGGAGGGCAGGGAAATTGTTTGGGGATTTTGCCAAAATATCAGAAATCTGTATTGTGAAATCATGTCATGTTGATATCTTCATGCTTAGGCCACCAGCTCTTTCAGTACCAAGTTCAATTAAGTCCCATCAGTCAAATGCTCATTGACAGTGCTGGGAAGGCCTCCTTTTAGGAAGAACCTGCTCTGTGTCTAGTACTGAAAATTTAATTAAAGATGACACCACAATAAATATTTGTCAAAAGAGTTAATTGCTTCATGTATGATAATATATGATGTTTCTGTCATCTGAAATACTACTTTGACATTTCCACCTAATTAGCTAAAATAAATTCCAGAAAAGGAGACAACCTTGTAATGAAGCACAAACGCAATTAAGTACTTCCTGGGATGCCATCAAATTTTAAATTTTGTGCTGCCATAGATCATGTTTTACAACTACAGATATGCAGACATGGTAATGGGGCTTCCCAGCTACATACACACCCTGAATTTTCCCATACGCTGACAACCTAAAGAGAGTTTTCTCATGAGAACTGAGGCAACCCTCTTATTAGGTACCAAACAAAATAAAACTCTGTCCAACCAAGCAGTGCTTGACTAGCGCATGAAAGGCCACCTGGAGTTACATCTGAACTCATTCCCATAGGTTGAGTGCTGAATTCCCTGTTCCCAGTAAAGCCAACAAGCAGGAAGTGCACCCAGTACTTCTGAAGGTCTGTTCTTTAAAGATTAGTACTATCATCAGTATTATGGAGTGGTCAACTAATGCTTTACCATAGACTGCTACAGAAAAGAGTTCTTTCACAAAGCTCACCTAAGAGATCTGAGGCTGAGACACAGAACATTCATGCAGATTAACCTAATCCTAGTGAAGCTGCTCACACTGGAAGTCTAACTGGACCCTCTGAACAACCCTCTGCAAAACCCTCCACTTTGTAATACAGAAGTCTCAGGAGACTTAGCAATGCAGGCAAAAAGGCAGTGACCAAGCACTGCTAGAGATCAAGGCTGGCACAAAAAAAATGGTATCCCAGTAATATGAGCAGTTCCTTGAGCATTAACAAAGTGAAGTGACAAACTGGTTGACCTAAATTAGCCACAGAAAGTATTTGGCATGGGGAAAACAATGCAGGCTGGGAAAGATCCACATACAACACCTGAACTTCTGAATTACATGAACTGACACAAAGAGCTAATAATAAGCAGCGCTTACGGTGGATTTGGCAACTTACAGGCTAAGAAATCTACATCAGAAACTCTCGAGCCAGTATGTAGGCCCATGAATTGGCACACCAAGGGGCTGCCATGCACAGAGGCCAGTGGCATGATGACTAGCAAGAGAGGGAAACCCTAACAGCAGCCACTGGCAGGCTAATATCAGTGTCTGATTCTCCCGTACGTTCTGCCAGGGATCACAGATTCATAGAATGGTTTGGGTCGGAAGGGACCTCAAAGACCACCTAGTTCCAACCCCCCTGCATGGGCAGGGACACCTCCCACCAGACTATAGCTCAAAATGCCATCCAACCTGGCCTTGAACACTTCCAGGGAGGGGCAGCCACAGCTTCTCTGAGCAGCCTGGTCCAGTGTCCCACCACTCTCTCAGGAAATAATTTCTTCCCAATATCTAATCTCAATCTACGTTCCTCCAGTTTGAAACCATAACCCCTTGTCCTATCACTACATGCCCTGGTATAAAGTCCCTTCTCAGCTTTCCTATAGCCCCTTCAGGTACTGGAAGGCCACTGTGTGGTGTCCCCACAGCCTTCTAAACAACCCCAACTCTCTCAGACTGTCTTCACAGGAGAGGTGTTCCAGCCCTCTGATCATCAACAATCATAACCCTCCATCATGTGTGCTGTTGTCTCAGCCTAAAAATTACAGGGTCGAGATGACTTGCCAAGACATATTTTTCTCTATTTCCACTTTCAACAAGGGCTATATTAGACAACAGGACTTTGAAAAAAAGAAAGAGAACATGTTTAAGCAAAATATTGAAAAAAGAAGGAAGAAGCAGCAACATGTTTCTAATCAATTGTCCTTTAAATTATGCATACTCTACATGATGACAAACTAAAGCTAAATATAAAATCTCCAGAGTTAGCATGAAACTTCAGTGAATTTTACAGCAAAGTGTAACAGATTTGTAAGAACTGATGGAATCTCTGAAGAGATTGATTCCTGTAAAAGCTATTCACACTTAACAAAAAATATGAGCAATACAGAACATACACTCCTTTTTCACCCTTATTTTTTAATTTCTGTGAGAACTTAGAAGCCTACATTTCTAAAAGATCAATGATTGTGGCATCTAACTTGAAATATCCAAATCAACCCTGATATTTGAGATACCAGATGGTTAATATACTTTCCAAAACAACATAGCCAAATTGAATATCTGTAAATTGCCGTTCCCATATTAGACACTTTTGAAAGTTCCAACTGTAATTTCTGGGTAAATTTGGAAGTTTTATTCCCAGTTCTGTGTGTACATAAAAGGAGGATGAGGGGAAGCCAAGGAGAAGGCATTAAATCTTGTAAAGGGGGAAAAAGTGAAGAGAAACATGCAAGATAAAATCTTTAGACTAGTGCAGAAGACAACCTGTATCTTTTTAATGAAGTTTTCAATTACCCAATTAGTATTCTTAAGCAGAGAGGTAACATCAGTTTTGCTGCATGGTGAGAAGCTGAAAAAGCACAAAACAAGTTCTTCCAAGGTTAGGATTCATTTCAAGGACTGCTTGCACCATCCAAAGCAACAGCTTTTCCCAGCACAACCACATTCAGCTCACCGGTGTGCCAGCTGCATCTCTGCTGATGAGGAGGGCTCAGGTATGAGGAAATTGGGTCAGGTCAGAGTGATTTGCCCTGAGGCTAGAAAACTAAATGGGACCCTCCTGGGCTCTCTGGTTTGTCACACCATGGTTTCAGCTTATGTCCTTTACAACTGCTGGAGAGGTATGAATAAGATAAGGGGGGGTTGGTTTTAAACTAAATGTAGGAATTCCTTCATGCGTCTCTCTCATCTCAACCCATGCTCTTCCAGGGAAAGGTAATTCTCTAGGGAATGGGAGTAACTTTGCATGACTTTTTAAGCACACAAGTCTGCATGAGGAGAAAGACTTCAGTCTACAGCTGAAAAGGAACTCAGCTTCACTGTTTACTCAATTTTCATAAATCACTCATGATCAAACGCAGAAATCCCAACCTTGTCACTACAAAGTGTTACTGACTGCACTGAGTATTTTGTGTGTCACAGGCCTCCACATCCAGAGATTAATTTTTGTTTTAATTTTCTAAGAAAAGGTTTGCTGGACAAAAGCCATTAGCCCTCTGGAATCCTAGAATGGTTTGAGTTGAAAGGGACCTGAAAGATCATCTAGTTTCAACCCCCATGTCATGGGCAGGGACACCTCCCATTAGACCAGGTTGCTCAGTGCCCCATCCAACTTGGCCTTGAACACTGCCAGGGATAGGGCATCCACAGCCTCTCTGGGCAACCTATTCCAGCGTCTCACCCCCCCCATAGTGAAGAATTTCCTCCTGATGTTCAGCCTAAATCTTCTCTCATCCAGTTTAAAGCCATTACCCTTTGTCCTGTCACTCCATGCCTTTGTCAAATGTGCCTCCCAGCTTTCCTGTACCCTTCAGATACTGGAACATGCTTCAAGGTCTCCCTAGAGCCTTCTCTTCTCCAGGCTGAACAATCCCAGCTGAAAGCCTGCCCCAATAGCAGAGGTACCCCAGTCCTTGGGTCATCTTCATGGCCCTCCTCTGCACCCTCTCCAACAGCTCCATGTCCTTCCAGTGTTGGGGGCTTCAGAGCTGGAGACAGCATTCTAGATGGGCTCTCACAAGAGCAGAGTAGAGGGAGAGAATCACCTCCCTTGATCTGCTAGCCACACTGCTTTTGTTGCAGCGCAGGACACAGTTGGATTCTGGGCTGATGTTTTTGCTATTAAACCAGCTAATCCTCAAGGAAGGATTTCCAAAACTGCTCTATAGGAATCCTTCTCTCTACTTGCTCCGAAGCCACATGAAAACTGGTACCAGCAAGGGCACAGCAGGGACAACAACCAGGCATTTTGCATATGCAGGAATTACTGATCTCTCAGTACTTCGTACTGGTGCCTGCATCATGGATGGGAGGGTTTTGGTACCAGGTCCCAGCAGCCATCCTAAAGACATAGGAGCAAAGCTTGAGATGCTGTGTTTTGGCTGGCAGCAACCACACACTCGTAACAGAGGCTGGCAGGGCCACAACAAGCAGTGACAGCATGGGTTGTTCCCAGTTCAGATCTGGGGGAGAGGGCAGGAAGAGATGGAGGCGACCTGACATCCTCAGGCTGTGGAGGTGTGCTGGGCAGCACAGCAGCATCCCCTGCCTCATCCCTGATTCCCAGTACACAGCTTCTCTGCTGTAACTAGATGACAGGAAACATCTGCCCAGGTTTAAAAAAGTCAAACTAGTCCAAAATTACACTGTAGTGAAGTTGGCCATAGATTAATTTCCAGGAACACAGAACACTGCCAGGGCATTCCCATGTAAGGACCATTACAAACCCTGAGAAGTTCTTCACAAGTTTGAAGCGCAAAGCCAAAAACTATGCCACAATGTTTCCAGCTTCCTGAATATTTCCATTCTCTGGACATTTACCTTTATCCAGGGATCCAAAAAGGCCAAGCTAAGTGCTGCCACTGTTTTTCTCTGTAACTCATGAAAAACATGCGCCTGGTGACAAGCAAGAAAAACACAGGAATATAGAAATCTAAAGAAAAATAGATCAATCCCAGGATTGCACAGGGATGATGAAAGAAAACCAGAAGGTTGGATTGAGCTGCAACAGAAACCAATCAGATATCGTGTCTAAATACAAGTATCAAGAACAGATTCACACAAGAGGGAGCAGAGAAAATTACAAAAGCATCCAAAAGTCTGATACATATCTGTGTAATCAAGAGTCAGAACTCAATACAATTTCTCTTCTTTCAAAATATTGGTCCCATAATGACAGCATTTAGCAGCGATTCAAGAGTGAACTGCAGATGAAGCTCAGCAAGATCAAGCCTGAATCTGTACTAGGTTTTTTTTGTTCATGTTTTTTAAGTTGTTTTAACATCCTTCTGACTCTCAGGCAGGCATACAGAATTTTGAGTCTTTGCTTTAACTTTCTATATTCCCCTTTCAGACTGGAACGTCATAGCCAATTAAATTGTAAAAACTGCTGGATCTAATGATTTTGCAATATATTAAATCTACTGCTTGTATATGATAAAACAATAATTTCCCTCCTAAATGATTCATGCTAAGACTCTTATGACCTACTACCACTAACTGGAACAAGTCTGACGTAAATCTCTATCTGGATAATGCTCATACTATAAACCCTTCCTTCCCGTAAGCGTGGATAAATCCTGCATGTGTCTTCTTTATGCAATGTCTCAGACTGCCCACCATTATGTACAGTTAACTGGGCAGTACATGCCAGGTTGAAGTGAAACGTGCTCCGGATAAACTTTTTACTGCCTTTTGATCATGTTTCTACCACGGCTCATTATAAAATAACTAGGGCATTTCATAAGTACAATACACTACTGTACACATTCTATAACCTGCAGCTGCAATGTGGTAACAAGAATGCTTAAACCTGTAGTTTCAGACTTTCATGTGCAACTCTTGTTAAATGTGAATCAAATGTAGAGCATAATATTCCTTTCCCCAAAACAGATTTTCAGCTACAAGAGCTGCTAATGCCCAGCTTATCGTTGATCTCTAAAGATAAGGCAGAAGGAGAAATATCACAGAGAAGCAGAATTAAGTAGAAATAGGAGGGCTCATCTGCTGCCACCGACTGAAAAGTAATACAGGAGATCCAAAGACAACCTCAGGGCCCTTGCCTTTTAGATTAATACATTAATTACTAAGACCAGTTAAGGGTTTGGATCTTCACCACCAAAAATAACTGGCATTCTGTGCTTTATGAACACAAAGGACCTCATCTTTCAACTGCAGGGCACTTGCACCCAGCTGCATCCAGAGCTGATGCTCTTGCAGAACAAGGAAGAAGAAACAGCTTGTTGCCCACTGACCAGAGACTCCTGATCTCACTTTGGCCCAAGATCTCTCCTAAACCTCAGTCCCTGAGAAATATTTTAAGGTTTTGGTCAGGCCTCTTTCATCTACAAAACACCTATTCCTTCCTTCAGCCTGCCCATATTCCCAGGCTGGAAGGTGTCTGCAGCCAGGGCACAAAGATACCACCATGCAGTGATGGCCCAATTACTTCTCATTTCAGCCACCCAGGACAGTGGTACCAAAAGAGGCAGCAAGGGATGCTTTCCGCCCCCCTCCCTCACCTTCTTCACAGCTCTCTGACCAGCAGTCACACAAGTGTCACTTTCCTAGCTGCACATGTACACCCACCACTTGGAAAGTCAGGACATGAAAAAGGGCTACAAAGAATGTTGTAGATCCTGCTGCACATAAACACTCTCAGACTGGGACTTTTCACGTGCAGCGGGTGGAGAACAGCCAGACCAGAGGAACTGTTTCTTCTAATGCCTCTAGGCAAACAACAGAATGTGTTGCCCAGAGCCCTCCCTGCTGACATTATTACAACAGTTACAGCCTCCAAAGCCAAAAAATACAGCCGTGTACTGCACAGGGTTCTTTAATTTACCATTGTGGTCAAAATTAAAAATTAATTGTTTATTCAAGTGGACAAATATACAGTTGAATTCCAGCTTTTTGTCAGAGGCTGATATAAGCAAGCAAAGGAATTCATTAGCAAGCTCATAATAATGCAAATTTCTGTCAGCTTAGGACTGGCTTTCCTACAAGAAGACAAATGCTTTTCCTTTAGGACTGACTTCCACAGGCCAGATGGGTCTCCAACAGCAACAAAACACAGAACATGTACTGAGCTTTGAATCAGAGAACTTGTGTCACCTTCCTGACTGCACAACATTTCTCAATTACTTTAGGCAACTCAATCAAAATCTCACTGTGCCTTGATTACTCTCTATTCATCAAAATGGAATAACCATCTTCCCAAGAATTACTGGTCTTACCACTTTATTATAATCATTATATTGTTATAGTGGTTGTCATAAAGTGTCAGCAAATAAAGGCAAAGGTGGACAGAGACCATCATACCCAACCTCTTTTTCAATCATGCTTCAACTACTTATATATTAGATGCAACTATTCTAAACAGAACCTCCCTTGAGACCAGTTTGCTTGAAAATTACCCTATGCAAGGCACCCATTGACTAGCAGTTTGCTTGAAGAGGTACAAGCCCTCATTACATGAAGGGAAAACTGGGTCTTCAGTGCACCCAAACCTAGAGAATGAGACTCAATTACAGATAAGCTCATGAAGCAGCATAAAGTTCACAGAGCCAGGGACAGCTCTGACTGTGTTATCATTGTTGAACGACACCGAGCTTCCAAATTAGGGATGGAGCTTTGCAGATGCTGGTCTTTTTTCCTTGAGGCTGTTCCCTGCTGACCTGCTACTTGCTCCCCACATGGAAACCATGTCACCCAGATGACTAGACAATCATGAATCACCATGACTAGAGTGAAACCTCCAAGTCTGCAGATGTTCCAAAGCTCTTTCAAGTGGCCAAATGCAATGCCAGTGACAAGGAACTCCAGAACTTCCCAAATGTGAGTGGGCAAAGAAGTGAGATTTGACATAGATAAGACCATGCATCTAGAGGAAAATAATCTGAACCACACCTAAACAATGCTGAACTCAAAACCGGAAGTTACAGCTCGTAAGATCTGAAGGTTGTTGACAGTTTCTCTGAAATAACTGTTTCAAGGTGTAGCAGCAACCCCTCCAAACAAAACCAAAAAAAATCCAAAAAAACCAAAAAGCCAAACAAACCACCAAACAAACTTTGGACATCACAAGGTCGGACACCGTGAACGAGAAGGAGGGGATCCACTTACTGAATATCAGGTGCAATCCTAGTCCTGCATCTCAAGACTGTGGTAGTGGAGTAAAGGAAATGACAGAGCTAAGCAAGTAAATGGTCAAAAGGATAAAGTAGCTGCTTTAGAAGGACAGAAGAAAGAGGCTGGGATTTTGGTTTGTAGACGGGACGGCTGAGAGGGAAGCTGAGGGGGATCTTAATGAGGTTTACAAGGTCATGAAGGTGGTGGCTAAGCTGAAAGACAGTGAATGTGACTTTTCACTGGGATAGTGAACTCATGGATCCTGCTGACACTGAAGGCAGTGGAGCGTCCGCAGGATCAGAGAGGGTTTAGATAATTCTTGGACAGCATATCCAGAAACAGATACTAAAAGAAACAGACAGGGATGTGTCCCTGAGACTTCCCCAACTGTGCATGATGGGGAGCATAAGCAGATTGCAGAAAGCAGGTTCCATGGCTCTCCCTAAACACCATGTCCAGCTCTTGCTGCTGGAGACAGCCCTGGGCTAGACAGGCTACAGCTCAGAACCAGCAGGGTATTTCTTACATTCTTATCATTCCCATACAATCTTTTCTCTAGAGTCTTTCTTAGCTTAACTAGTAACGGGAGGTTGCACTGTTCCCATAGACCCCCATGTGTACTTCGGAGTCATCAGAGGAAGTTGGTGAGGCTCAAGGGGATGTCTATACAGCTACCCTGCCTGGATCAACTAAACCCAGACCATTCCCAAGGCAGGCATCCCAAGGGCCACTCTCCCCTTCTTCATCCTTCTACCACCATCTGCCCCCTTACAACAGCCTTGCCCAGCTTTACCACTGTGACTTCTCACAAGCAGAAAGGGGATGTTCTGAACAGTAGATGCCTTGTCTTTGCCTAACAACACAACAAACACAGCAATGAACTCCTGCCTATGGCATCTTTTAATTGCTTCCTTCAACTAAGGTATCGGAAAAAAACAAACTAGTCCAGTTTTGAGATTGTGGCAGCTGTGTAAACCAGAGGAAGGAACTCATAAGTACTTGGGCACCAAACAAAAGTAATGGCAATAATAACAGGTCAACTCTGGAAAATGCCTAACCACAACATCAGTTTGTATAATAGTTTATATGGACTAACTTGCCTAGAAGCATTTCATGCTTGAATCTTTGAAGCACCACTTTCAGATTCAAAGCAAACCTCTAATTATTGATCCTTCGTCACACTGGGAAATTACCTCATCGTAGTTTTAAAGTTCTATTTATAAGTCTAATAATCCTATCATTGATGATGGTGACTGTATTCTAATTATAAATCCATTATCTCCCCAACAATGAAATAAAAATCAATAACACACATAAATGGGTAAAAGGAATTTAAATGCGTACATTAATGTCATTTCAAGTAGCACTATTTTATGCACCACCTCTAACAAAACTGTGTCACATCATTAGCAATAATGTGAAAAATCTTTTTCAATTAACAGAGCTGATTCGATGCTATGTTCAGTAAAGTGGCAATCCATTTCATTAAACACACACATATGAAATGCTTGAAACATCTATGAACTCTATCTGTACATGACAAATTCTCTCCTAAATGCTGAAACAGAGAAGTAGATACATTTTCTATTGATGCTTTTAAAACCTCCTTTCAGAAGCTACCACCCAGGGCATTTCAGTGATTCTAGTTGCAAGTAACAGCATCAATACTTGCCACGTGCTCAGCCACTCATGCCACAGAACAACAGGAGATGCTTTCAGCAGTGCTCACACTGTGCACAGCTTGACTACCTAGTCTCACAACCTCAAGATGCCATCATTCCAGTACACAGCCTATGGAGCAAATGTTAAATTTCAAGTGCTTTACAAATAATGTATGATTTTCAACCCCATTTTACACAGGCAGAACAACTTGGCAATCTACACTCATATCCAGCCATGTAAGTCAGTTCCCTCCATGTAGTATACAAAAGCCTGCACACGACTAAGGTCTAAGCTCAGTCCTAATTTATCTGGTTTCTCTGCTGCATTAGCCTCTGAAACCTAAGGGGTTCAGCTGCAGCCCACCCTTAACAACCAGTGTAACCACTGCAGAGCAACGGTAGCCCAGTAAAAGCACTTATACATCAGCTATACAGAGTCTTTCACAGCTCTTGGATGACACTTGAGAGCTCCAGCCAAAAAGTATAACCCTTCTTGTAAGGTGATTTCTAATGTTGGGGTAGCATTGAGTAACAATCAGTTCACTGGCAAGTTCCCAGTGGAGCACATGCACAGGATAAATCACACAATCATTAACTTTGGAAAAGACCTCTAGGATCAAGTCTAACTGTCAACCCAACACCAATATGCCCACTAAACCATGTCCCAAAGTGCCATAACTACAGGTTTTTTGAATGGACAAATGGGAAGCGAAAGAAGCTGAAAGTCAACTGAGTGGAAAAAAAAACATTTCAAAGGCAAGAGTAGAAAATTTAAATATTTGGGGTATAAAAAGGAGGGAAATTTTTATCTTAGTGTAGCTTACAATACACTTGCCAGAATAGAGAATGACCTGTGAGCCATTCAAAAGTAAATCCTGTGGATTATCATTTGCACATAATCTCTAAAGTCTGCTTGTCTTAAGTCTAGCTCTGATGAGTACAGGTGAAGTCTGGGCCAACATTCTTTATTATTGCTTGTTGACTTCAATTGTCAACAAAGGCGAGTATGGGCTTGCTTCTCTGTGAGAGCTGTAATAATAACTGCTTTGCCTGGAGGGGTGAAGGGATCAAAAGAACTGTTTTCAGGTGGTAATTTGAGCCTCAAGAGGGTCTGAATCCTGAGAAGAGTTACTCTGTCCCACACTGTAAAACCAACAGTATGGCAGAAGTGGCAAACACACAATATAAAGAGATGCAATCCACACCCTCACCTGAGAAAATGCTCACATCCATCTTGTGGCCAGCACCCTTTCTGTCAATCTTTGCATTTTTCCTAAGTCACTCTGATACCTGGACATACTTTAAAAAGTAACCTCATTTTCACCCTCAGCATCCTACACTGCAGGAAACCTAGGACAGAAAAATAGCATTAAGTTCATGGCAACTACCCAAATCAGAGCATTATTTTTTTATCTGTGTGTTGAGGGCTGAATTTCCAAGTCACACTTTCTAGGCTGGTCTGCTCCCTGGCTGCTGGGGCAGGGAGGGTCTCACTGACTCTGAACACAGGGCTCCAGTGGCAGCATCATCCTCCCACATCTTCCCCCCACCCCCAGGTTCTTCATTCCCTTAGGCAGCAAAATCCAATGCAAAGCCATACTGCCCAGCCAACATGCAATAGACTCTAAAAAGGTCTTTTCTATGGGGGCTATAAACTAGGGTAGTATGAGAAAAGCATTCAGTAACTTAGATCAAAAGGTTTCCTTCTGCTGTTCAGACTTGTTATGGAGAGTGACCAACACCAGCTTTAAATATTTTATTATTTTTTTTGCCACCCCTTTTCCTGTATGTGCTCCCTCTATAAAAGCAGTAGCACCAACACCAATAAAGCTAAAAAGAAAACAGAAAAGCTTCTTTCCAGCCCTGTCCCTGCCTCCTGTCTGGGGTTTGTTATTGGCTTCTGCAGAGTAAAGATGTTCTATGCAGTGTGAGAAATGGCCCAAAGCTCAAAGTCATTCATATGTCTCACTGACAAGATTTATGGTGAGAGTACTATATTTTAATTGTTTTGTTTCAAAATATATTTCATGCACTGTAGTAATAAAAGGTCACTGAAAAAGCTATCAAGAAGGATTTAAAAAATTAATTTAAAAATCCATTTGGTATGACATTTATCAAAGTACAAAAGTAAAGGCTAGAAAGTAAATCTTGTCATTCTTCTGTTTTCCCCAGTCAGCTTTTTATTGCATCTTCTAAGCAAAACGTAAGTCACCCTTACTATAAACAAACAAAGAGGATTTAAGGAAAGCCAACAGAGGCCGAACTACCCTCAGCTGAATCCATCTGGTTTACATTAGGGTAAGCAGGAGACTTATTACTAAGAGCTACAGGAAAGCTTGAATTGTGACTAAAATAACTTCCAGAGACTTTTCACATAAAACGAACAAAACTCCTTTAATTTTGGAGAATATGCACCCATTTACAGATGCTATGGGCGAACCCCCCCTCTCTGAACCTCAGTGATTCAGGTCATAAACTTATACCCAACTTTACATCTGAGAATTCTCTAAAGGACATACATTGATCTATTGACAATTTGATACACACATGCTTTAAAAGTTTTACTTAAGTCCCTTTCCATTTTCCAGTGCTCCAGCTTTTCCAACTTCTTAATGGTGTATTTGTAATAGATTTTTAAAGCAACTTAGACCCTGGTAAAGATTGAAGGACACACAATATTTTGCCATATAACCAGTACCATTTGTATATATTAGAATTAGAAATACAGTGTGGCAAGGATTTAATTTTGTCGAAGATGAAAGAAAAAGCAATTTGCAAAACAAGCTCTGTTTCACTGTGATGTCTTTATAGCACGTGCCATTGGGTACTTGACCACTTCTATGCACTAGCATATTAATAACACAGCCAGTTGAAAGCATATGTTAAGACTTTTTTTTTCCCCAATACATGCAGATACTTCTAATAGGTGTACAATGTGTTTTCAGTGGTTTTAATTTTCTACCTCCCAGTCAGATTGTGACATATCTAGGAAGCCTAAATTCACCTTGCTCCTCTGTTTCTGTGTTAAGCTGAGTGGCAATGCTGAGCACTGCTAACATGTTTTTTCATTTGAGTCATAACCTTATATTCACTTGTCAGCTCTAGAAGTAAAAACATCCATATAAAACTATTTATTAATTAAAGCTGTTAGTTGCCCACTACAAATCAACTGTCTTACCCCAAGTTATACCAGCTCCCTCCCCTCCACAGTGCTTGCTGTCTGGTCAGACTACTTATCAATGCTACTGGTGATTATTTTTTGTAATTTTTCACAACAGGCCACTTGGGTAAAGCAGTTGATTACAACTTCACCTTTTGCTCCCTGGTGGCAATCCCAGTCTTCCCCTCCCTGGACCTTCCTCTGCATCCTTAATTACTGCTCCTCTTCAGGGCTTCCGAACCCCACGGTTATTATTTTGGTTCAAGCATCACCTACACTACCCTTCAAAGACACATGCCTGTTCAAAAAATTTATAATCTATATAATGGATTTGCACACTTGAACTCCAAACATATATTAAAAATTTAGTGTCCTGCACTTCTGACCCACAGCACTCAGCCCAGAAGTGTTTTTGCAACTGTGACATTACAAGGTGATACATGAGAGTTGAGGAGGGAGATGAGAAAAGCAGAAATCACGTATTATTTTTTTCTCTCCGCAGACAATTCCATTACCACCACTATTAAAACTAACCATAAATAAAAAATACAGATCCTGGACAAATATTTGTAGATATGAGGTGTCCAAAGGTTCAGCAGCCACACACTGGGGTGTACTTTCACCCCTGCAAAGCACTGTGCAGACAGCACCGCACGTTGGCCTGCCAAACGAGAGTGTTTTGTGTCACCCACCTGGGCTCTGCCAGCACCAGCAAAAACCCACAGGCACCTTCAGAGAACAAGGTGAGTGAAGACAAACATCCAAGACGAGGACCTCTTGGAGGTGCCTGTTGCAACTACAAAGGAAGCCTCAATAATTACCTTAGAATAAACACCTCTCTTTTTGGCACCTAAAAATAGTTGAGATGAATGCTGGACTTCATCTGTGTCCATCTTCCTGTCTTTAGAAGATTCATCATGCTCACTTGGTATGCAGCACCCAGTTAAATCACTGAGAGGTAAGGCACTTGAGTAAGTTTCCCACCAAGGAGTTCAGCACTTGTTTCAAGAACAACTCTTTGGTAAGAAAACAGGACAAAATCAGAGATTCCCAGTGAAACTGGGGTATTTACAGAGTTGCAAAAATAACTGACATCCAATTGAAAGTATAAACTCTCAAGGGGAGGGAACATCTTTTTCTTCTGCATTTCTTTGGCAGCATCTTGCCTAGGTGGCGGCTGTAGACTCCAAGACGCAGTTATGTTACAAATAATAATTAATCCACTCAATGCTATCTTGTCTACTGCAATTCTTCTTGCTCCAGAATTCCTCTATCCAGATCAGCTTCACCCCACACAAAGATGGGAAAGGCTACCAAAGACTGACATCTCTGAAAAGTATTTATTCCCACAGCTCTCCCTCCTGAATCAATCTTAAACCTAAGCCCTGTCTTCAACTTCAGGAAATAATAGCCAAAATAAAAATAAAAAAATTACAAAACTTTTCCAATGTGAAAGGAAGTTCAAACTTTACAAGCAACAGAAGTCAGGGAAATCCCAGTCCTTGCAAAATTTTAAGTGAGTTGAGCATTGAACAAGAATGTCTTGCAGCTGATGCTGTCCTAAGCAAGGGCTAGACTAGCCAATTTCTGAAATTCCTCCAAGCCTATTTCCATCAACACCTGTGATTCCTCTGGGGAAGAGCGTAGGGGAAACACTTTTTGCCTCACCCACTCAAATAGCTTAATCAGACACAAGGCTCTTAATAATACAAAAGGCAGAAGGGGATTCAGACAGACACAGAAAGCACCATCTGGGAGGAGGTGCAGAACAGAGTCTTCAGTAACCACATTTGGGCTTAAATGAAGAAAAAAAAACTAAATTAAGAAATAAATTTTTAAAAGCAACAACTGAAGTCTAGCTTCTCTCCAAAAACCGCTTCTAAATCTGAGCTGTCCTTGCAGATGACTGGATCACATCCAAGCAGCCTCCAACACTCACAGTCCAACAGTGTTTGTCCTTTCATTAAAGGTCACTGTTTTCCAGGCTGCTGAGTTTCCTCACACATTTCTACATCACACTTAAGCTCTGCTGTATTAGACACATTTTTCCTTCACAGGGGTTAAACGAGGCAACTCAGTTTTATCTTACAATAATGCAGTGGTTAGAAAAAACCACATCTATCAGTCAGCATGGTTAAGCAGGAAGAAATCTGGAGCTGGCTGTTAGTGAATTATTTAAGACAAGAATAAAGGCAGGCAAGGAATGAACATAAAATGAAATAACTTCTGCTTTCAGAAAGTGCAGGATTCTTAATCCAGTATCCTTCTGTTTTGGTTTGGTTTGGGGTTTTTGGTATGAACAATTTAAAAGATAACACCATTACATGGGTCAGAATGACCCCTAACACATGAAGCAGCATTTTAGAGGAAGCACTCACAGCAGCAGCTCCTCATAAAACATAAAGAGCTGAATGGGCCAGTTGCCTCCCTTTTCTTAATGTAAAATCAACAGTGAGTGATCTGACATCAGTGAAGATTCACTGGATTTAAAAGAGCACCCCTCAGAGGTGAGGTGTATGTGCATTCACAGATTTCCATATGAGAGAGAAGTATGGGAGTGAGGAATCACATCTCCAAGCTTTATCTGGAAGGAAACACAACAGCCACCCTCTGAAAGTAACGTTACACAGCAGCACTCTTAAGTATTTTTCTCTGATGATCTCGGAGCTTAACCAGCTACCAAAAAATGTCAGGCAGTGTTTATATACAACAGCACATAAGGCATTATGTTAAATTTAAAGCTGTGTAGCATCAACATACCTAGTCTTGCAAGAACTGCTACAAGGTTTTTAAGTGAAAACCACGACTTCTATCTGTACACATTCATCATTACTCACACTGCCCTGTCCATTACCACATGAAAACTGTTTAGGAATAAAAATCAGTCAAAGCCAGTCACTATATCCTTCCTCTCAGCACAGTTTCACAGACAGTCACAAATCTGTAAGGAACTTGTTTTTAAAGGTAACACACACCTCTATAAAGCTTTTCAGTTTCCCAAAAGAGTTCTTAAAATATACACAGAACACAGGAAATGTTTAAAATCGCCATCAATGCTTAAAATCCAAGTGCAATGACATTTACAGACATGTGGCTCTGAAGCACCTTTCTGAATACCCTCCTTTACAGCAAACTGTTTTGCAGCACATCCAACCTGAAGATTAATGCTCTCCATCACAGTTTACAACAGCATCTGGTGAACTGAACACAGCCGTAGAAGTTCTTTGCTAGACTTCAGGGTCAAGTTCATCTTTGATGTAATCTCATGAAGCTCCCAGAGTTTCAATTGTAACAAACTTATTCTTTTTTGCTTTTCTGAAGGGGTCACCAGGAATGAGACAGCCAAATAACATCACCTGCACACATGAAGCTAAAATAGGTGCAAAAATATCTGAGGAACAGATTTCACCATCTGAGATAAGAAAGCAAATTCTCTATGACATCTGACAGAACATCGTTCAAAGCTTTTTCTGCCCTTCACTTCTTGAAACACGGTTTAGAACACCATTAGCTGATCTCCACTAAGATAAATATGTTTACATCTCAAATTTTAGCTTTATCTCTCTGTATATCCACACACATGTAAACAAAACTCAAGGACCTGAATTATTACTACTTACTAGACAAGCCTGAGGCAGGAAGCTGTTCACCCTGGAGATACTCCACATGCCCTCAAGGTACTGCTGAGCTTGGATGGTGACAGAGCTCAGAGCCCCGCTGAGACCACTGGGGGCCACCGTAACTTGAACGCTGGAGTTTGGAAAACTGCCCGTGCCTTGAGACCATCCAAGTCCCTTCTTCTTCTCTGCCCCAGAGAAGAGATTTGCTGACTTTCCAGGCTGCCTGCCCACCTGCCCAGCAATGAGCGGCAGGTCTCTCTGCGAAGAGACAGTGACCATCCTGGGTACCATGCTGGTCACCGCCCCAGTGCCAGGTGGGAGGTCGGGCATCTCTGGGTAGCTGCTTTGATGAAGGGTGTGCATCATCTGAATGGCTTCCTGCTTCAGCTGATTCAAGTGAGTGGCACAAGTTTCACATCTGCTCTCCCCTTCATTCCTGTTTTTCTGTAAATAGTCAGGCACTTGAAGCTTGTCAAAAATTAAAGCTGATAATCGTGGGTCCTAAAGAAGTGGGGAAAGGCAGAAAAAATACTTCATTAATAGGATTCAGAAAAAGGAAAAAAACTAAAGTTCTCTGTGAGTTGCTCTCCACCCATGGAAGTACTTTAAATCTATTCTGGTAACTCTCAGCCTTTCTTCCCCCAAATACCCTAAAATATGCACAGGGCACAGCAGATAAATAAACCATAAGTGAATTAATTTGTATTAGACCCAGCATGAAAATTATCATTAAACAGTGGAGCTGTGGCGTACTTGATAACTACTCATTCTTCTAATTAACTCTCCTTTGGAGACATCTAATGTGCCTGTGTTTCCCTAGCTCAGGAACAATGTTAGTTGAGATGCTGAACCTACACGTATCATAATGAATTTCAAAGGCATACCACCACCTTAAACCCAGGAAAATTAAAGTATTTCAAAAAATTAGTGCATGACCTGGTAAATGTTTTGTTGTCCTCGCCCTCAGAAATGATTAATCAAGTGGCACAAAAAGCAGTTTACATGGTGCTGCCCACAGCTGGCTCCTCTGCTAGTGAGGACTGTTATTTCTGATCTTTCCAACCCAGATGGTCTCAATATTCCCTTACGCTACAGTTGCTTTGATGAGAAATAGATTTGAGCCTACAGCCATGTGTGAAGGTGTGACAACGTGCACACTAAGATGCTGATTTAAAAACAACACCTATTTTGTTTCCACAGAGCAATTTCTCCCCCCTCCCCCTTGCTAGTTCATTTTAAGGATGCCCAGACATTTTAAAACCCAGCCCTGTGTTTGCAGTTCAGAGATAGAGTTACCTATCTCCTGAAACACACAAATGCCTTCCCATCCCAAGCCTGCTACTGTAAAGATTAGTCAAGAGATTAAATCCAGCCCTATAGTAAATCTGCTATCAAGACTAATTCTGTGCAGTAAAACTGACCCAACTTCACACCCTCTCACTGAGCTCTCTAAACAATTAAGGTTTTAATGAAATCGCAGCACAGCCAAAGGTTTATTTGTATAATTATTTTAAGTGAAAATATTTAATTTCCTTGTTAATAATGAGGGCACACAAAGCTAGTAAGTCAGCCATCCAACATACGCTGGGGGTATCCCCAGATCGGTACTCATTTTAAAAATGTATTACTTTATGCCAAGCTGCAATTGCTCTCTAGGAAATGAATGTCCTATTAGAAAACTAACTAATTCTGGTTTTAATTACAGCACACATCAATAAAACTCTTTAAAGAAGTCTTGGCACTGGTGCTTTGGCTTTGCTCATTATTCTCTTTCAACTGTGCCATTTCCCTTTTCTCTGAATTCAGAAGGTCCTAAAGCACTGACTAATTTCTGCAGCAGCAGCAGCATGGAATTTATCTCATTTTCAGCTGCTGGACTCCTGCAATAGTTTTTAATCTATCTCACAAGACACAGCACAATGTTGATAGAAACCATTGTGAATCCATCTAGCATCACATCCTTCTGCAGCCAAAAGCTGTTCACAAAAGTTGCTTTTCCTGCAATAATCTAAATTATTGTTTATTTGTTGATGCGTGGGGGAAGGGGAGGTTGGTAATTCTCAGGCTAAGGAAAGCTACTCCTGTTCCTGACTAAACAATACTTTGCATTCACATTAGTGAACCAGTTTAAAAAATCAAGTGAAGGACACTGGCATTTTTTTCCCCTTTCTCTTTATTGAGGTTTAGATCCTGGTTAAAATACCTTGGAAGTTGGCACCATTTGCTTACCCTCCTGATTAACAAAATACTTTGCCTCCAAACCTCCCAGATTAACAAATACTAGTCAGGATTAAAATAATAATAATAATAATATTTTAGAAACTCTTTTCTAACCCTTTAAGCAGAAAGTACTATTCTTTAGACTTAAAAAACTCAGCGCTGCGAGCACGATTGAGCTTCAGGCAAAACAAAGGCCACGCAGTCTATCTCCCAAGAAAAACAAACAGCATGGTACTCCACAAAAACCTTTCCAAGGGAGAGCCCTCTCAGCAAATTCTTGCCGAGGCTGACACACAGCATCTATTCAAACAGCCCCTGACAACAACAACTTCCAGTGCTGAGTGCCCCAACCACGGCCAGGCACATCCCTGGGCTCACTCCTTTGATCCGAGCTGGGCACACAAGGAAGCACCTGCAGGTCCCGACTGCATGAGCCTCATCTGGCAATGTTTAAAATTCCTATCAAATGTCAAAAGTTTCAAATAAGCAATTAAAGCAAATTACTAGGTGAAACAGGCTTCTCATTTAAAAGAAACTACTTCTTTTGATGTAAAGAAAATTAATGACCCCAATTGTAGCTCCATAAACACAGTTTACAGTGTAAAGGCAGATCAGAGTCAGGCCTGTCTTGCAGTTACAAGGAAATGGAGTGGATGCCATATTAAAGGGGGAAAGAAAACAACAACAAAAATTTATTTCTTTAGAAGATTACACAGAGCAAACCATACAAGTACATAGTATGCCAAAATTAAACATTCTAATTTATTTCTAGTTTAAAAAAAAAAAACAGCTCTCATTTCAAGAGCTTGTAATTTGCCAAGCATTTACCAGGAGCTTTTTAACCCAGTCATCCAGCCCCTGTGATCCCCAGTTTCCATCTGTGGCCCCCCTCTTGCAGCACCTCACCGAGGGCCCAGCTGTACGGTTAGATTACTTTTATTTTTCCATTCTGTGCAACAAAAACACCTGGCTAATGGTTGGGCGTGAAGGGCAGAGGAAACACAAGTTACTGTTAAAAACATTAACTGTAACTTAAAAGTTAAGCCAGTCCCATTAAAGAGGTTTTACTGCCCAGTGACAATGCCCAGTCCCGGGGAGCCCCTGCTTCGGCAGCTCGCGCCCTAACAAGGTCGGGGTGGAAATTACACTCTCAAGTTTTACAGAGGGAAGAAATAAAACTTGAGTGACCAAATGTGTCAGATGTCCACGTGGGAGTTGGGGAAGCAGTTAAAGCTATCCTTGTTACAGCTCCGCCAGCAGGGAGGCGAGCCAGACAATGGGGTGTGCAAGTCACTGGAGGGACTAGCACAAAAATGAAATATACAACATGCAAGCCTCTATTCCAAACAGAGCTCCAAAACCATTCCAGTCTGCTGTGCTACAAAGAAGCTGACTCATTTATTCCCCCACAGCATAAATAAATTGTGCTGTCTTTGTCACACCTACTTTCCGAATGCTGTTCTCACCTTCCGAACAAGCAGGGTAAGCAAAATACTGTGATGCTGTAACATCCACAACTTCTCTTCCTACTACCAAAACCCTAATTTCAGTCTCGGCTTGTTAACTTTTTCATACCAATTTCAGATACTCAAACGCTGCAGACTGTTAGAAGGGTAAAACAAATGGTGCCATTAGGGACAACTGCACTGCAAGGTCAAGGCACAAGATAATTTACCACTATTTTTCAGCAAGCAGTTCTTAAGACACAATCAAGCTTGCAAAACTGCTCCTGGGAGATGGAATATATACATGCAAATTGCCCACATCAGGAAGAGCACAGGGATGGGGTCCACAAGTCCTCCCAAGCTCAACCAAGTGGAACGGTTAAACTTGGGAAAACAAGACTGTGCTGCTGCTAGAACTGATGACAAAACACCCATTTAGTTCAAAAACAGCTGCATTTAGCCTGGAGTGTGCCTTCAGGCTCTCCCTCTGAAACCAGGAGTAGGGAAAATGAGCTCAGATTTGAAAACACAGCCAGCAACATATAACAGAAAGAATTAAATAGTAATTTCAATTCACGCTTTCCTCTCTGATGTACATACACCTCAGCTGCTGCAGTGCCTCCCTGTGAAATCCAGCGAGGACCAGGGTAGGTCAATAGCACCAAACAAAACCCACATCTCACAACTGTAAAGTCCTATGGCCTGAGAGTGTTCCCCTTGAAACTACGGACGTACTCAAAGCAACTGGGATGTGGCCAAAGGCCAACAGCTCCCAAAAACTCTCCTGCAGCTTAGGCACAAAAATCACAGATGCGTATTCAAAAGCATGCAACGCCAAATGACCTTGCTGGAGCTGAACTGTTTTGAAAACTAGAAGCAGTTTGCCAGTGATACTGAGCTTCAAAAAATCAGACTCTTTTGAAATTGTAGCTCAATCTGTAATTTCCCAAGTATTTAAACTTTGCAGTTAGATTGTTTAGTTAACAAGGAGTAACGGAGAGCTTTTCCATTATAAAAGAGAAACAGAGACACAAGCTTTAAATCTTACCTGCAGCTACTGACTTGTAACTCCCAAACTAAGCAAGAGGAGAGGAGGCAGAAAAGCATCTGGATTCTCACTTAAGAAGTCCCTGAAGTAATACCCACCCATCTGTAACCCAATCCTTTCAGTGAGGAACTATCCACAGAGTGTGAACAAACGATGACGAACAAATGATGAAAAGTCAAACTGCCAACAACCGTCCTCAGTAATTACCTGCAATTCTGCCTGGCACTAGTGTCTGCAACACAAGTGTATCTGGAGCAGTATTCTGAAGTAAATTAAATTCTTTATATAAATGTAGTTAAAAAGAAAGAAGAATAATCACTGAATGTCACACTGAAATATACTTAAATGCAGACCTAGGCAACCAACATTTTAAAGGATGCTTTGGAAGAAAGGAATGTACTTCCCCAGTGCAAAACAATCAATGTTAATGATTTTTTGTCTTAATTGTCTTTCCGGATTTCTGCCGTGCTGGTTACAAATTAGTTTTTATCTTACATGACATTGTGAAATATCTGCTAATATCTTCTATATTGACAAATAAGTTTGAAGGCTGATGCTTGCTTTCAACTATTCAGCAGTCATTGTTAGAAAAACATAAGAGAACACTATATTCAGCAAAATCAGAGACTGCTCACTGTAATCAAGGAAAAAACCTGTGCTAATGGTTATTTATTTTTTTTTTTAAGTTTCTATGTAGCTATCTCAAGGGAATGAAAATATGAGCTGTAAGTCTTCAAGTAACTCATGTTGTGAATTCATTCATTTACTGACCTAATCTTATCAGAATATAAACAATCAAGGAAAAACAAACACACAAAGCTTTCACAAAAACAAGTCATCATAAGTCACATCTCCTGAGGGTTAAGGGTATCTGGAACTTGCAGCTTAACTTTGCTATTCTTGAAAATAGTCCTCTGAATAAGTAGGAGAGAAATCACTTCCAAAGTGAGTAAAATGCATGTGCATTAATAAAAAAAAAACAAACAACAAACATGCATTTTTAAGGCTGAATTCCAGCCAGCCTCTCTATCCAAACATTTCACTACCTTTAGGCAGAAAATTAATTCAAGCCAATGGACTATGGACCTCCTCCCATGCTGCCTGCAAGCAGGTTTTCTTCAAATCTCCAGTCCCCTTATTCTAACCACAACCTGAGGCCCTGCACACAGACATGTCCCACTGACTCTACCCAGCTGACACTCAACCCAATTTCTTTTAATCTTTGGCATCCCAAATAAAATAAAATAAGTTAATAAATAAATCCAAGCACATTTTCTTATTTTATAAGTATACTGCATCTCTTCTAAGCAGCACCCATCTTTCTAACAGAAGTCAAGCAACATGATAAATCTGCTAAAAAAGCGCATGACCCCGCACTAAAAATGACTGCAGTGCATTTAGTTACTCTGCAGCCTCCACTGAACTCTATTTATTTCCATTTCCTGCCCACTTTAATGTATTTCAGTGGCCCTCAGTAAAGTTAAAGCAATAGGTGTCTGTCATAAAGATGAATAGTGCTATTGGAATGCATAATACAGTGGAAAGAGGAAATGAGAGCAATCTGGTTTATTTACATCTCAGACTCCCATCAGCACCTCAGCCCACCTCCCAGTGGCTTCAGCCGCTTTTCCTGTTGTCTTGCTGCAATAGTCCCCTGCAATGAGTTGGCTTTTAACCTCGCAGAACCGGAGGGTATGAGATGATCTCCCAGATCTGCCTTCAGGAGCCGGTGGAGTATTGGAGCAACCAGCCAGGCCCTGTGTTCAGTGCCAAGAAAACAAAGTAAAGGTAGGGGCTGCAAGTTAAAATAATTAAAGACACAAACAGGGAAAAAAAGACCCCCAAAGAGATCTGCTATCATAGTTAAACTGAGATCAGCATACAGGAACCTGACTACTGAAAAACAGTAATTACTGTATCACAAAATATTACTTTTAATCTCTTTTCTTTACGACCTAATTAAACAGATATTTTACTTGCCTTCGCAAAGTGTTTTTCTTAATTTCATTCAGTTTTAACATTTGGTATATTCTATAAACTACACATCCAAACTAGCGTGTAATTTTGTACTTATTTTTAATACTGTATTACTTCATTTAAAAATGATGACTTTTAATTTGCATGTTTATTGTTGGTTTTAAGTAATCCTTTCATTTTCCCTCTTGGGTCTGTGGCTTACTGCAGCTCCACAATGCAAATTCAGTGCTCATTTTGTTCATATGAAAACACCATCTTCTATCACACATTGTCTTTTTTCTCTCTTTTTTTTTCTTTTTTTTTTTTTTTTCCAAACCTTCAAAGTATTATTATTTTGAACAGGAGCAAGTGTTTGAGGAAACAGTTGCATACTCATCACCACACAATACTTTGGTGTTTGCAAAGCCTTCGTTTGACTGTTATTTCAGAAATAGCCACTTATACAAAGCTGCCTTTCAGAAATTCAGACAAAAACTTTTGATAGAAAATAGACACTTTTATTTAAAAGGTAAATATCTTTCCATCCTTAATTATTTCATCCTTGAAACCAGACAGTAAATTTTGGTCAGCCTATGAGCATGGTAAATCCAATTGTAGAAATTCTGTTTAAAAAGTCACAACTTCTCTTTCCTCTTAAAAGCAAACTGAGAGCTTACGAAAAGTGTTGGAATAACTAGTCTGGAAACCGATCCTCTCTGAGATCTTCATCACACTGAATACTTCCTACTGCATATACAATTTGAGTTGGGTCAGCCTGCCTGGATAATACAATAGCTCTGATTTTTAGCACAGGGATGACAATCAGACAGCACCACCACTATATGGAAAACAGGCTGCCTGTCAAAATTCCTCAGAAACATCAACTCTTTATATCATTGTGTTGGAAACCAAAGGATGTTTCCACAGTTGTAGTTATTTAGGAAACAGCCCATGTTTACAGACTGACAGATTGCAATGGAAAGCCTTGTGAGATGGACTCCTTCAGTGATGAAGTCTGGCTGGAGATCAGCAACCCAGCCCAGACAGCCCAAAAGATGAGGAGAGGAGTAATGCCCTAGATGAGATCTTCAGCATATTTAAGTGATCATAACTGCATTTGTCCCAGCAGAATCATGCCCATTTATATTAGACAGACCTTTAATGAGGGAGTTTGAGAACGTCTGGACACCAGCCACAGTGAAAGCAACTTTGGCTTAGAAAAACTGGATAGGAAAAAAAGTGCTTGGAGCATTCAGGACATCTGTATACAAACCCTACAACTGTTTCAGTCCAACCATCTGAATCCAATTAAAAGAACGCTCAGTGGCAGAAGTTAGGGAGTGGACAGATTTTCCAAATGAACATCATTAGCATAATGTAGATTTAAAATCAACTATGAAAACCCGTGCTTGGCATTGGATCACACCCTCTTAGTGTCTCTTTCACTTGCTCATTTTATCAATTATTTGTTTGGTAAATGAATACTTGAGGACTGTACAGAAATGATTTAGCTTTCACAACCGAAGGGCTGCCCATTGTGCACTTCTCTTGCAAGCTACAAATTGCTGCATGTAGTGCACAGTTAGCATACCAGGCAGTCTATCTCCAGAAACAAAGTGGATTACACTTGTTCTTTATCTTAATTAAAGTGCCACTGGCTCAGTTTAAGTGCTTCACCAAAAAAACCTACGTCTTGGCTGAAAAATCTTTGGTTTACATCTGAATTTAAGCAGTACTGTAGTGGATCAGAGTTTTTCCTTTTTCTCCTTGCTTGGACTTAATCAAGAAAAAGAGGAAGGAAAAAAACCACCCTCTAAGCAGGGATGACCAGACAAGAAATGATGAAGTGTATTTCTAAATCCTCAACTTCAAGCCTGAAGAGTCTGCTTTAGTTCCTTTTCTGCCACATGTGTGAGACACCACCACCCTCTCCAATCTGTTCATCCCATGGCAGCTCTCTAAAGTGGATTCTTCAGTGTCTTTTCCTAATACCACTCTTCAGCAGAAGACCTTCAGCAAGTAAATTCACAAATTTGTCTTCAGCTACCTGCTGGAAAGTGGGGTCCTGGCACCTCCAGTATCTCTGGTCTTGACTGTCCCTCAGTTTCAGTTAAGATGCTGGTGCATAGAAGTAACTGACCTTATTCTGCTGGCCACATTGTGCATTAGAAAGAAAAGACAAACATGCTGATCCTAAGAGATATCTGCAGGTGGGGGACACTGTTCAAAGAATAAAATGATCCAAGGAATCTCATTAGGGTGAAGCATAATCTCAACCATAAAGAACAGCAGATGGAGATAGACCATTCAGGAGTGTCTATAGGACAAAAAACAGTTTAGAAAACAATAATGTTGTGGGAAGTTCAAAGGAGTGTAGTTTGTTTAGTTTTGAAGAGAGAAAACTGAGCAGAGTCCTCCAGTACACAACAAGTAGGCACAAAGAGACCGGTGATCAATTTCTTTCCATATCCAGCTGGCGATGGAAAATAAGAAGTCAACCTACTTTTCAGCAAAGATGCCTTAAGAAAAACTCACTGATGAGTGAGTACTGGCAAATGCTACAGAATTATGTTGAAAAAATCTCATTCCTTTGTGACAGGTTCTGAAGAGCAGGTGAGAAACATTCAAGGGAGGTGATCAAGGGACAAGTGATCCCACTTCAGCAGAGGAAGCTGGACAACTTTTTAAAGATCTAAAGATCCTTTTCCAGCCCTATGTACTTATGATCCTAGTTTTGGAAAGATGAGTAACCCATCTGTAGACACACTTGTTACTTGGGTTCAAGTGCCACAGACAAGAACTATAGACTTCAAAATACTGTTCTCCTTAGATGACTATTCAGTAACCTATACTACCTTGCTCAAAGCAAGTTGTTCAACGGGCATTATTCCTGTATTAATTCCATGTCTCTTATCCTAGTTGTGACCATCTGTATCACCTTGAATAATTCTTCTCTTGCCATCTACTCACAGCCCATCATCACAATACCCAGGATATTATTTATCAGTAACTATTTTACATATATATTTCCATTTTCAACCTATTCTTGCAGATAAGAAGTACAGAATTATTACATTTCATTCGCTACAGGTTCAGGGGGTAATTTTAGGAATCCAAATGAGATTAGATGATGTAAATCCAACCACTCCAATCTGTCCATAACATCCTGGAAATACACATAATATTCAAGGTAGCATAAACCTCAGAAATGAGAATTGGGGGGGAAAAAAAAATAAATTAAAAAACCCACACTCATTGCAAAGCCCAGTAAAAGAAGCTGTGAAGGAATGCAAACTGGCCATCCCACATTACAACTGGAAGAGATCTCAGGGCTGTTGATGGTACACCAAATATGTTTGTAACAGGATGGCCTGAGAAAGATTAATCCATACCTATCTGCAGGCTTATCTGTGCAGATGTTTCTAGAGGCTCTGCCACCAACACATTTCACAGCATCTTAAAAAAATTAGCCTCAGTATACCTGTTGCTCCTCTGACCCCAAGACACTTCCAACAGGTTTTCAGGAGCAACAAATATCCACACAAATGACAGGTGGACAGAGATTTCAAAAACCTAAATATATTTGCTGAACAAAGAACGGTAAGGATAGTAATTTTTAAAGGTCCTGAAAACTTCAAATAGCCCAGTGCATTTTATGGCTATTACTTGCTTACAGACTTCTCCTATTTCAACAA
Organism: Apus apus; assembly: GCF_020740795.1. NCBI lineage: Eukaryota > Metazoa > Chordata > Aves > Apodiformes > Apodidae > Apus > Apus apus. The sequence goes on along the minus strand of NC_067286.1, from coordinate 56,132,300 downwards.
TTTCTTTAGATGAGAAGTTTAGCACCTAGAACCTCAACATCATGGACCATGAACTAGTAGCACTGTTACAGTAAGACACAACATAGAAACACAGCAAGAATAAGATCATTATTAGTAATAAGATATTCTCATTGCTATTCTTGTTGATCCTGTTGATCTTCAACAGCCATTACCTCACCAGTATTAGATAATCCTTATGTACAAATCAACTTATTTCTAGTAGTCCTATGTCATGTCAAACAATTGTTTTCCATAAGAGTACTCTGGCTTCCCATAAGAATAACACTTTTTGCATGTTGGCTGCTCTCCTTTGATCATACAATCTTGTAACCAGCCCCTCAATAACTACACTGCATTGTGAACAACAAACCATGTATCCAGCCTTGAACCCCTAAAATACTTGACTGGGCACCAAAGGCACTGATTGTCTTCTATGCAACCTAAATAACAAATAAGAAATGCTTTTGTCCGCCCAGCAAATCACACTCCTGTGAGCAGGACAAAAACAGTCCTGTGATTAATACCCACCTGTAACTGTCACGGTGAGAAGCCCTGCAGTGGTCCTGTGAAACCTGCAAGCTGTGCAACCTCTCCCCATCCAACAGGCTGGGGTAATCAAGGAGAAGCAACTCCCTTTGCCAAAGGTCTCTCTTCTACAAACATAAACCAACGTGGCTATGCCCACAGGCAGACAAAAACCCACTGCACCCATGCTCAGAGCATCTTGAAAGCCATGTTAATAGGGTTTATAAACTCTGCTGTGAGAGAAGTTATAAACATATGAAGAAACACATGGGCAAAATGAGTTTGTATCTGCCTATAACATGCAGACATGTAGACATGCCTACAGATGGGTGGCTAAAATATCTCTGTAAACTCTTTCAGGCTCCTCACATACACAAAAACGCCTTATCTCCTGAGACACAGAAGCAATCAAATACCTGGCAGCAACTTTCAACACCCTGCAAGCCAGGTCCTATTAAAACCAGCAACTAAAAGATGAAAGGCTCTAACCTGTCCTACCAGTCACACTTACAGGGCTCTCAAACATTTATGATATCTAACATTGCTTCTATAGAAATTTCATAAATGTACATAATGCCTAACATCATAGGATACATTTATGTTTCCATTCAATTGAAGGTGCTACATAAAAAGATGATTTTATTTTAATTTGTGTTCTAGGATCTTGCAAAAGAAGCTGCCTCATCAACTGCTGGAACAGCAGGAGGAAAGGGTTCTTTTAAGAAGAGAAATTACAGCCCCAGAGTAAGACCTGGGCTCTAAGGGAATCCATAGCAACATTCAAACTGAGTGCAAAGTCAGTATTTCCCCCACTAAGGTGAAACATCCCCGTTCCAAGCTTCAGATTAACTATTAATTCTTTCACCAACCTGCCTCACCATTTTACAAAATGCCCGTGAAACGCATGCTTGTAGTTGCTGGGTGATGAGTTAAGTTACATCTTAGTTGTACAAATTTCCCCCTTCATTTTAAAACAAAGTTCTGTGGCAGTAGGTAATGTGTCAAATTTGTAGTAAATCACTAGCATACATCCACCCAAGTTGCTGTATTATTATTTTTTATTTTTATTATTATTATTATTATTATTATTATTATTATTATTATTATTATTATTATTATTATTATTATTATTACAGATGTAAATACAGACTTAAAACCGGAAAACTATGTGCAATCATGCCTTGCTAACATCCTTATCACAGAATCATGGAATGCTTAAGGTTGGAAGAGGCGTTATAAAATCTGACAGCTCGTCCAACAGCTCCCATTGTGGACAGAGCCAAAGCAGTTCTACAGGTCATTAAAGGCCAGTGAAGACAACCATCCTGTCCAGCCTTCTGCACATCACAGCCCTGCTAACTGCAACCACAAGAAGTAGTGACCTCAATAGGCTTATTTAATGGAAATATATGCTTTAGTGTTTTAAGAAATTATCACTTTTATTGGAGCATGTCTTCCAAAGCCACAATACTTCTGAAGGAGTCGTGTTTTTAAAGTACAAGGTGTATGAATAAAAACCATACAATCAAACAGACAGGGACAGCACTTGAGGTGATGTAAATCCAGAGCTGACACACACTATTTTTTGCTTCTGTGCCAGTTTTCATCAGCTGGGCCAGAAACTCGTATCCCAATGACCAACGTGGGAAATCCAAGTGGTTGATTCCAGGACTCTCAGCACCATCCCGGACACTGTGTACTGCTAACAGTTGATTTATGCTTGCAGCTCTAGTCTCAGAGAAACCCATTATGCAGGATATGCTCAGAGACGTGTGTTTTACTTCTCAAGACTGATACTGTGATTCACAGGGAAAACCTGCACAGAAGGCATAGACTGGGATGTTATTGCTCAGCACCAATCAGCAAATACTCACTGAAATAAATTAACATCAGCATCTCATGAAGTCTCTGCATGAGGAAGCTGGGCAAGATTTCTCAAGACCACAATCTTGGGAGCGATTCATCAGAATCAAAGGTAAGCCAAAAAAAAAAAAAAAAATGAAAATGGGACCAGCTAGAATAACAAAGCAGCACGGCCAAGGCAGCAGCCACATGACAGCCAGAGGCATCTCCAGAGCAATCAGAACAACTGTCCGCAGATCCTGCCAACGAGCCAGATGCTGCTGCTGGAAGAAGGCTTGTGTTGATATAAACTCAGAGATGTGAGATGCTTAACACCAAGAGCAATCAATCTTCATGATTCTCATGTGGCTGCCAAGCTTCACTATTTTGCCACAAAGAGATGAAAACAAACTTCCCAAAACACATGTAGATTCTACATGACATCAAACTCCCCCCGCCTTCCCTTTACTACTCAGAAACAAATGAGCAATTTGGGTGTAGCTATAAATGACCTGATGCTTTTCCTGAGTTAACAACAGGACCAGGAAAGAATATCTTTGGCTGAACAGCTCACTGCACACATGCTGCCAGAAAGCCAATGAACTTATCATACTGTATAGGAAATTCCTATCTTCCACACCAATTATGACCCAACAGTGATTGATTTTATAATCCCAAACTTGACTTACAAAGTGACTTCCTCTGGGGCCAACTTTCCATTACCCAGCATGTGGAAAATTGCATACGGTCGGTGCACTATGAAAACCAAGGAAAAATAAGTGCTATATAAACCCGAATTCTACTGTGCCTCCACATTCCTGCTTTCCTAAGGGAGATGCACTTTTGACAGTTACTTCCTTTCCCTGCCCCAACATCCTATCTCCACCATACACCAGCTGGGCACTCAATCAAAACAGAAACAACAACAGGAACTAGCAGCTATTCATTACAATAGGATCAAAACATTTCTAGGTACTCATGCTCTGCCAAGTCCCTGTCCTTGAAGACCCTGCCACAGTCCACTTCTTCCCTCCCATCATAGACACCATTACCACTTCAACCTGAAACACCATGTATTATGGTTTTTTAATCAGAAGCCACTCACTGGCAAGCAGTCACATCTCTGACCTGGAGCAGGCAATGAAACTGGGCAGCAGAAAGGTGAGAAAATTAACTGGCACACAACACAGGCCGATGTTTATCCTTTATTTTAATCAAGCAAACATTAGCTCCAGTCTATAAAACCAGAATTGCACTGCACACTAACTACCAGTGTAATCATAGCAACAGCACTGCAATATGATTACTGGACGCTAATTATATCTTACAAAGAGTCAAAGACAATCAAGTACATGTAATAAAGATTTATCTGCAATTTTCCACTGACCTGGAAATAGCTTCATACATTAATACCTTAAAGTTACTGCCAGTAGCAAAGCAAACAGTTACATCTACATGACAAAATGCATGTAACACAAGAGCCAGATGTTTGGTCCTTTCATCAAGGAAGCAATTATTTAATTCCTGAGAAAAGATTTTTCTCTCGCTTTGTTCCATCCATACTATTGCTCATAGAAGACCCAGTCCTGGCTTCGTGGCCTGGTCTGGGTACAAATCTGCAGTACTGCACAGGGGCATGAACCAAGGGTCTCCTTCTTCTGCCATGCAGCTCCTTCTGGGCAGTAAGCACAGGGAAACTGGAGACATCCTAGGACCACATTCACATCTCCCCATTCCACACACAACAGTGCAGATGCCAAAGTGGCTGCCAAGAGAGACTGTGCCTCCCCTCACACCACACCAGGGAGTCCAGTTCTCCACAGGTGAGCATAATAGGGAAAGCCAGGGTGCCCACAGAGTGGCCACAGAGCTGCCCACACTCGCCATCACAGCTGCTGATCTCCAGATACAAGATATAAAGGATTCCTTAGCCAGCAACCTAACAGCTCCCCGCTCCAAGCACCGCTGAGAACTGCTGGTTGTTGGAAAGTCATTTTGGCCATCCCCTTCTCACCTGTTGTCCATCCTCCTGCATAACAACAGCCATCATCATCCAACAGGTGGACACCCAACAGCCACCATCTGCAGCCACTCAAAGATCAGAGAATAGTTCAGGTTGGAAGGGACCCTTAAAGATCACCTAGTTCCAACCCCACTGCTACGAGCAGAGAGATCTTCAACTAGACCAAGCTGCTCAGAGCCCCATCCAACATGACCCTGAATACTTTCAGGGATGGGGCAGCCACAATGTCTCTGGGCAACCTATGCCTGTGTCTCACCACTCATAAAAAATGTCTTACTTCTACCTATTCTAAATCTACCCTCTTTTATAGAACCATTGAATCATACAACCATTCAGGTTGGAAAAGACCCTTGGGATCACTGAGTCCAACCATCATCCCTACTCCACACAGTTCTCCCCTAAACCATATCCACCAACACCACATCCAAACGACCCTTAAACACATCCAGGGATTGTGACTCAACCACCTCCCTGGGCAGCCTATTCCAGTGTCTGACCACTCCTTCTGTGAAAAAAAAAATTCCCTAATGTCGTCTAAACCTACCCTGGTGCAGCTTGAAGCCATTCTCTCTTGGTCTGTCATTAATTACCTGTGCAAAAAGACCAGCACCAGTCTCTCTACAATGACCTTTCAGGTAGCTGTAGAGACTGATGTGGTCTCCCCTCAGCCTCCTCTTTCTTAACCCTATAGCATTGCCTGGGGTTGTTGTGGCCCAAGTGCAGGACTCAGCACTTGTCCTTGTTGAAGCCCAGACCATTAACATTAGCCCAACCATCTAATCTATCCAAGTATCTCTGTAAAGCCTCCCTATCCTCGTGCAGATCAACACTCCTGCCTAGCTTGGTGTCATCTGCAAACTTACTGATAATACACTCTGTGTCCTTATCAAGATCATCAATAAAGATGTTAAACAGAAATGGTCCCAACACTCAGCCCTGAGGAACACCACTTGTGACTGGGCACAGCTGGATTTGACTCCACTGACCGCCTCTCTCTGGGCCTGACTGTCCAGCCAGTGCTTGATCCAACAGATCATTTGCTCATCCAGGCCATGAGCAGCCAGCTTTTTTATGAGAGTTCTATGGGGAACTGTGTCAAATGCTTTTTGGAGGTCCTTTGACCTATCACTACAAGCCCTTGTAAAAAGTACCTCCCCAGCTTTCCTGTAGGACCCCTTCAGATCCTGGAAGGACACTATTGGGTCTTCCTGGAGCCTTCTCTTCTCCAGGCTGAACCCCAGCTCTCTCAGCCTGTCTTCACAGGAGAGATTACTCTGAGGCTGTCACTAGATAAAATAGCCAGACTCAGCCTGAAAATATCATATGTAAGGTAAACTCCTGAACAAGACACAACAGATGTAACCACTTAATAAACAGATCCATTAACTAGGAGACATCCCTGCAGCAATTAAAACTTTGCAATGCACTACAATGGTTACCTGGTTATTGCTCTGACATCTGCTTAGGCTTTCTATGTCTGTAAGTTGGACCAAAGAGAAAGATAACTGAGTTTATGGAGATACCATGACAGAAATGACAACAAGGTATTGTTAACTGTTCATGACAAACAGCATAAAACTCAAATGAAGCATGGGTTCTGTTGGAAATGCTTAAAAGTTACTGCATTTTATAATGAACCATACACAACCAAATGATGTTTCTCCTGCTGCTGAACAATACTTTCATTCTGAACTAAGGATCCCATTATAAAATGAGAGGAAATTCACAGTCTGAACAATCACAGTCGTGCTGATCACATTTTGAGGCATATGGCCATTTTATAATGGCCATTGGGGACAAAGAACTAAAATTCTGTTGCAGACTCTGAATTTAAGATATTTCACATAAAACTGCATCTCTCAGGAAACAAATAAATTGTTCAGTGTGCAACCTCATAACATTACAGCCAATATTCACCATATGTAAATCTGACTACCTTGAAATATGAATCCTTTTTTCAGTGTAAGGACCCAATTACTTTATAAAGGGTGCAAATAAGTAAAAAAATAATTGTCTGAAGGCACCATTAAAAGAAAACAAATATGAGGTCTGACTTAAATTTATACAGTGTGAGTTACCTCGACATTATGCAGCTACAATATGTGATCCAACGTTCCCAAGTAAATGCCCTGATGACTATTGTAAGTCTGTCATTTAAATAGTTCCTTCCTGTTTAAAATGTAGAAAGCCAAATGCGTTTTCCCACCACTAAGCATTGTGTAAGACTCCTTTCTCTTCCAGCAAGCTGGCTGAAGATGGATGAGGTTCCAAACTGATATCATTTTTAATTACGCGTTTTTCTCTCATTACTAATTTCCTAAACATGTTCCTAATCTTGCAGTGAAATCTCTGAGTGCAGGAGGTGTATCCACATACATCATGCTCTTGAAAATTAATATGAGATAATGATCAGGCCTGCCATCACAACATAACCTGAAACAAGAACCTGAAACAAGCAAGATACACCAGAGGTGATACATACTCATTAGACTCTGATCTCAAGTGTTTCTGGAAAGCAGCTGTTAATGGATAGTTTTCCTCTCTCCTGCATCTTGGAGCCAATAACACAGCTACTGGGGTCGGGGAGAGGGAGACACTTGAAGCAACCCCCCTTTTGCACCTTCCACCAGGCAGTTAAAAGCTTACGACATCCAATGCATACTCACCAAGGTTGTGATGCCCAATGCACATTCACCCTCTTACCCTAAATACTCCACCAAGAAGCACTGTTTGCACAAGGAAGCCGTGATCATCTGCTCCTCCACAGAAGGTAAGCACAGGTATCCCAGCTCCCTCCAGCCATCACGGGTTGAACAGCCCCCTCCACTTAGGACAAGATCTCCTGGTGGGGCTGTCCTCTCCAAAAGCAGAGGAGGAGAGCAGCAAGCGTTGGAGGTTGCCGCACCCACCGAAGAGGTTGGAGGGCACGTGCCCACGCACGCCCCACGCACCGAAGGGGGTCACGCCCCCAGCAGCCGTCTGCATCGGGTGCTTTTCTGGTGGGCAGGAACCAGGACTATGCACAGACCTGTCAGCTTAGGTCAGCCAAGTGCCAGCCATTACACACACGGGATCTGTCTCGTTCCCCAGGTCTCTCTCACTGCCTGCAGGGCACTGCACAGCTGAGCGTGTTGCAGCGTTCTCTCACTATTAAACCAACAGGGCAAGATGGCATCTTTTAAGGGAAAAATGGAAAAAACTGTCACTGGGCTTTCTTCCCAGCTAAAACACCAAATTCTTACAGGAGTAATGCTTTCAGCATGCCAGCTGCCTTTTCATCAGCTGACACTTCCCAAATGTACGGGGAAAATCCTAGGAACTGTTCAGAGTGGCTGACATCGAAGGAATCAAATCAAGCAAAACAAAATAAATCATGAGCTCTTAAATAAGTTCATATATTCTAAGTGGTTTTAAAATATGCAGCAAGTATGTCTCTGCCTACTTACTCAAAGAAAAGGGACCTTGGCTGTTTCACAGCCATGTACCTATGAAGGTACATAGAGGTTAGCAATACTTGAAGCATATGCACTAGAGTAAGGCAAATAAAAACTGGTACCTATATAAAGAACACCAATAGGAGGGCTCTGGTATATAGACATGCAACACATTAGCCTTTAATTGCATGCTGAGCAAAAGGCATATGCTAAATGGGGTAAGTGTATCTAAAAATATCATGCTAGCTGAGCTGCCCTAGATCCCTAGGGAAGCCTGAGCAGAGTGTGAGTAGGCTGGAGCTGGGATGTGTCACTGTACTCACACACATTGCTACAGTAGCTGGCTGATGGAAAAATTACACCATTCCACACTTCTTTTCACAAAAAAAAAAAAAAAAAAGTCAACAGTTACCTAAAACTTCTACCAAAATTTCATCCTATTTTTCTACGTGCTGTGCATCTACTGACCAAGATCAAAGGCTTTAAATCGAGCCTTGACTTCCTCAAGAATTTGATTAAGAAATCTGACTTATTATGGGAACACTGATTCTTCTTGAAAACAAACACTTCTGTTCTACTAAACTTCATTCATTCAGCAAAGAGAAGGAAACACTGGGTGATGCCCCATTTTCTCTCTCCTACACAATCTTGACCACAAAGAGGACAAGTACAAACTAAAGGCTTCATCAGAGCTTTGCTGTGCACCAGTCACCCCCTTGACTGGAACTGGTGCCCACATGGCACCAGCTCTGAGCTGTGCAATGCAACCCTCCACCTCAAGACAGGAATTAACTGACCACTGCAGTCAAGACAAGCCTTTCAAATTACTTCACTGGGTTATGACTGGGCTCCCACTTCTTCTTAATTCTCATTAGCATTTGCTGACACCTCCTTTATAACCAGAGGGACAGGTTCTTTATGAGAAGCTGTTTTGGCTGCCCCAGCTAATGCCTTAATCCACAGTTTGAAGCAGGTCAGATTATCTACACCTATCAAAGACAATGTTATGCTTCATAAGCTATTTTTCTGCTTCAGTAAGGAGTAAGCACGTTTTTATTTCTTACTATGTCTACCCATTACCTCACCAAGCAGCATTATTGTTAGTTTTTCTGAGACTCTGCTAGAATAGGAACATCTAAAACAGGATTTCCTCCAGCTCTGCATACCTACTTACTCCGGAGTAATTAATGACATAGGACTGGATTGAACAAAGACTTAACATCAAATGAGCATTCAAAACAGATGGGAACAAAAATATATCTGCCTGGAACACTGCATCTCTGCTTTGTCTTAAAAAAAAAAATGCCAATGAGGCACAAACTGGCTTTAAAGACCACTTACACAGGATTATTTCCTTGAGAAAAATGAAAAAGCTGAACATGTGCATGAGGACACGTACCCCAATAAGCTCCAAATTAAGATTACTGCAGCTTTTACATGGCAATGTTCAAATCCGATTGTCCTTTTTACTAGAGAACAGATGTAACTTCACTGCTGTCAAAAGGACACTGCAGAAAAGATTCAAGTCTTGCATGAGAATCCTCCCAAAAACCCAAACCAATCACACATAGTCTTCCATGTGATTATAAGCAATAGCTGAACTATCCAAGCTTAGGTAACACTGCTCAACTCCTAAGATTTTAAAATACCTCTAACCAATATTTTAAAGAAAACTTAGAGATGTGTATCTCTAACAAAATTACAAGTGATACTGCTCCAGGATTCCTAGAAGGTGATTCCTCAGGTTAACTCAATTTGGGTGTTGGTTGGGGACATTTAGCAGAAGGACTAATTCCCCTGACAGAATGTGGTTCCCAGCAAAGCCAGTGCTGTGCAGCAGCACATGTCCTGTCCCCATCCCACCACAGGACACTCTGCTGATTGCCCAGCCCTGAAAAGCAGAACACCCTGCTCCCTTCTCCCTCCCCTCCCCACCATTCCACAGACAGACACAGTATGGTATGTTTCCAGGAGCTACCCTGTAAGTACATCTCCCCTGAAAAACAATAGGAATTTGGAAGAAAATTATAAGCAAACAATGAAAAAAGGAGCCAGAGGGCTAGAGACTGTCCATATAATTACCCTATAGAGGGCCGAAGTCAGTAAGATATAGAAGAAATAACCCAAAAGCTACCAGGATACTGCTTGGGTTCAGTGCTTAGCATCCAAAATTACCTTGGCAATCTCTGAAAGACCTCTGTATGGGTGGTGTACACAAAAGCAGAGGCAACTGGCAGACCGGGAAAAGCACTCAAGTAAAGTAAGGATGCTTGAGGAGAAACACTACTGCTCTGTTTAATGCTATCAGCTCCAGTCTGCCTGAGGACACTTCCTACTTCTACCTACAAACACAGCGATTCCCCAACCATTAAGTAAACAGTCTTTGAAGATAAGGTTATTCTAATCTCTCACTGATGTCACTCCTCTATTGTACTCAGCTGAGCTACAAGACTCCTGGGTTAACTAACTCCTTTTAGGATTACTGTAACTCTTTGCTCTTGCACAGATTAGGGAATCCTGCTGAGGTAATAGAAACAAGTTGATTTTTCACACAGTGAATCTACATTCCTTCTTGTGAACAATCTCAGAAATTTTTCAGCTCACTTCTTTAGATGCAGGTGAACTGTTTCTGTACCATTATGCTTAGTGAGGCAACCTTCTGTATCTGACCCTTCACCACTCCCAAAGGAAGCAGTACAGCCTTTAGTAAGACAATGCCCCACACTCCTTTCCAACAATGGCAAACAGGGCTGTTGCACCAGTGGCAAGAAGAATGAAAAACCTGGGCTACCAAGAGGAACTAAAAAGGAAACTATAGAAAGAGAACAAAGAAAAGCAGACATCTTCCAATGCATCACCTCAGAGAACAATGCCTTTGTGTTCTCACTTCCCAGGGTCAAGTGTTTATCCTGCATTGCAGTTCCTTAGCTATCTACTCCACGCTTTTCATTACACCCAATCCTACAAGAGTCAGGCCCTCCCACAGCAATAAAAAGCTCAGGGAAGAACCCAGGCTAGGTCAGAAAAGCCGGCCCTGAGTATAACATACCTTTCATGTCATCAAAAGGCTTGGCAATAAGAAGCTGAAACCCAACTAAAGTCTTACAGCACAAATCAGAGATATTTTGCTCTTGAGCTGCATGTGCTTAGGAGCAGCCATGACCAGAATAATAAAAGGATATACTGCACAAATCTGAGAAAAAGGGCTCAAGCTGAGGTTGAATATTCACGCTCAGTGATAGTTCCAAAGCAAATTTCTTTAGTAAAGTCTGAATATTATCAGCCCGGGTTCTTTGCCTATTCGATAAGCTATGTCTTAGTTATACCAAATAAATCCTGGCACTATTTACACACACACACATAGGCAATTGTGTTCCCACTGAACAGAAAAATGAAGGGGATGTGCTGGAAAAAAGCAGACAGAGGTACTGATACCTACACAGAGAGACAGATTTGGAATACAGACATTAATCCAGTTCTGCAGTCTGGATCCCTCTTCATTTCACCAGTGTAAATCAGCTGAAACTATGCAGTGCCAACAGGTTTCATCTTCCACCTGTTAACACAGGTTTTCAATTCCACTGTCAATAAAAGAACTGTGATGCAAACTGTTATGAAATGAAAATCCAGTGTCATATGTAACTGAAGAGAGAAGTAGAGGGATGTACAGCCAGACTCAGGACAACACATTTCTGAAAATACTCTTCCCTAAACCCAGTCATGGCTCCCCAAAGAGTTGTTACCAAAGACATGGCTACCTTCCACTGCCAAACACCCCTCAGGGAGCCAGAAAGGCCATAAGCTGAGGTCAGGGTGTTTCTACTCATGATCAAACTGGCACAAAGTCCACCCTTCCATGCAAACATCAGAGAAACCCATTCACAGCCCTTGTTTCATGGGCACAACATGGCAGGCTGAGAAACTCTCTAAATCACACACATACTTTTCTAATCATTTAGCCCTTTGTGAAGGTCTCCAATTTTAAACTCAAAAGTATCTTTACCAGAGGCCAGTCGAGCAGCAGTAAAACTGCACAAGGTGGAGGGTTAAAGCATCCCATATTTATAAGAGTATAAGCATGAAATGCAAAAGAGGCCCCCAGGGATCCCAATGCAAGACATGAAGGTGTAATTAAAAACCATAAATCCATCAAATGAAAAATATGTAAACTTAATACATTAACTCATATTTTTCTTCCTCCACCACATCTGTCCTCCTCTACAACTCTTTTGGAGCCTAAAAATAAAAAAATAACAATATCAGAAGAAATATTTCTTAATGTGTGAAATGGAAATATCAATAATAAATGCTTTTTACTTTATTTTTACAAGTAATTGCTGAAAGCAGCTCTCTCAGCAGACTGCTGAGTCTCTGCATATTACGAATTACTTCCACTGTATCTCCTCTTTACAAAACCTACAAAAGGACAGTATCTTACAGTGTTTCCATGCCACTCAATCATCCACACGAAATTACCCTTGTGAGAGCTTGTTGGAGGAATGTCAAATACACTTTCCTACCTTTGCAACAAAATCTTCAGAGACAGACACCAAAACATGTCACTTCTGCATTCACAGTTACAGAAGATACACTAACACCTGAACATTTTAACTGGAGATTCAGGGTTTAACTTTGTATTTAATTACAAGCTACAGGCAAAATAGATACAGGGCAAATTGTGGCCCATGTTTCACCCACAGTGCTGTTTTCAAGGTATCGTAGCTTAAGAAAGCTCTGCAGCACTTGTAGTTCATATTAAGGCTAAGGTACTACTTCTAAAAGGAGTATTTGTGGTAAAACATCCCTTCCATCTTCTGCTCACCAACCAGAAAAATAGCACCCGCATTCCTCAGAAAAGACAGCAACAAAGACACTTGTGCCTCATCTCCATCCTTCAAAGGCCAAATTTTGTAGAGCAAATTAATTTCTTATCACTACTGACTGTTTCCTTGGGACCAGATAGCCCAGGGCCAGGCAGCAGTAGGGAAAGACCTCTCTCCCTCACAATGCACCCAGCATGAGGGCACGCACCTGGGGATTATGTACGAATTCCATCCACAAGGATAGCCAGATTTCTTGACGGCACATGCCACTTGCATGGTGTTTCCGTCCGCAGTTGAAACTTCCACATCCCAGAGTCCCTGCAGACATGTCACAGTCCAGGGATAACAACAGCTCCCCACATCCTATTCTGGGATGGGAATGGATGGGTACCACCAATCAGCACAGTGCCATTGAGCTCAGCCAGCCCACCAGGCTCACCTCCTCCAGGACACCCAGAAGCACTGCTCTGCTGAGGGCCACATGATGTACCCTGGGCACAGCCACCACCTCTGAGCTGCTCAGGAGACACATAAAATGCAAAAGCAGCAGGCAAACCCTTGCAACAATATTGTACTTGATAAAGCTACAGGCAAAGCTGTAGGAGACTGCTGTACTGAAGTCCAGGAGAATAGTAGCAGTGCCAAAAGGAGTAAATACATGCTACAACACACAACAGAGCGAGAACAACACAAAGCAATTAAAGAAAAGAGTACAATACAAACTGAGTACATCTAACTTCCCAAATGACTTGAAACACAAAACCAAACACTGCCTATTTACAGTATAATCAGCACTGATCAATATAAACGCACCGACAGCAACACAAACCACGCTGTAACAAATTGTATGTTGTGGTAAAACAGGAAACACATTTAAACATAATCTTTTGAATGCTATGAGAACCAGGACTAATGCTTCACTTTCACAGTTAATGCTGAGCCAGTCAATGCCCAGCCTAGCCAGAAGTATCACATTTCAGTTTTGTACGGAAGGCTTCCCATCCCATTCACCAAACAGTGTAAAATCCCTCAGCAATATTAGGGGAAGATTTGCAAAGAGCTAAATGAAAATTGATCATTTTCCCATAGCTGTGCAGCGTTCTAAACAACTCTGCACAGGTACTGATAGATGGTAGTACTGGCCCAGCCCCAGCTGAAACTCAGAGCAGCCTGACAAACTCCAGGAATGCTGATCAAAGGGACTGATTTTATGGCTTGACTCAGAAAAAGAGTAATTGTGTGCACCTAAGCCTTTTTTTTTTGTGAGCAAGTGCTGAGATTTGGCTGATTCACTGTATGTTATGGTGATGCATACAACAGTCAGACTCTTAGTGATAAAACAAACACACAACAATGGCATTACACTGCCTAAAATAGGTGGGTATATTTATACTACTATATTTAAACATTCTTTCTCCAACATGAAAATTAACATCTGCCAGCTATGCCTTAAAAGCTCATGCAGCTTCAAAGCAAAGTCAGTCCAAAGAACTGTGCACCAAAAGTTTACATTCACTTTAACGTATCCTAGCAAAGAATACATAACTCCCGCAAGTGACACATTCCCACCACCCCCCTTGCTTGGAGCAATCATCTGAAGCTTTGGTTTGGGGTTCCTCTGCAAAATATTCTTTTTTTCAATTTAAAAATAAAACATTTTTAATGAAAAACTAATAAGTAACACACTTAGGCATAAACTTCAACTGCAGTAGAGGGACTGACACCACTGAAGAGTTCCCGACTTACAAGGCCGCACGACATTTCCTCAAGGCAGCTTTCTAGCTGCATCACAGAGAGGCACAACAGATAAACCCCTTTTAGACAGCACCAGCACAGCTCTAATCCATGTTCCCTGAGCTGATACCGCTGATACCTGCTACTTAAGCAAGCTCTACTTCACCTTCAGTCCCCTCCCACAGCCTCACCACCCCCCTCCTGGTGAACTGGCAGATTTTCAGGACTATCTGTTACTGTCTTCACGGTTTATCTGAAGTCCCTGGCTTTGTTTGCTGTTTCTGCTATTGCGGAGACTCTAGCCCCAGAACCCCCTCCCCAACACCCAGCCTGAAAGTTCATCTGCAAGTCACAGTCTGCTGCTTTTGTGTTATTATATACTCTTACTATGCATATTATGGGAGCAGTCAGCTCTGCTAAGGACTGCAGTCAATTATGCTGGATGCCATACAAGAAACAGAGAGTACCCACCACCAAAAAAAAGAAAAAAAAAAAAAGTGTGGGTTTTTTTTAATGGACAAAAGATGGAAGTATTTTGTCTCTGCTGAGAAAAGGAGAAATAAAGCCCATGGATATTAAGCAGCTTGCCCAAATTCCCAGAGTGAGTGACAAGATTAAATTCAGGTTTTGCATCTTTGCAATGAGACATGATTCCTCCTATTAACAAAGGCAGAATTAGGTATTATTATCTTGAAAGTAAGGCCCACATTTTCTCTCATAAACCACTCATCTGAAAGACTACACAAAATTAGTAGACACTTGTGAAAGAAATCAGCCATTTCCTGATCACGAGAACAGCCAGTGACAGATGATGCCTTCCATTTGGGTATACATTGGACATGTAAATGCAAAATAGTTATTCCAGTGCTGCAGGTCTGAAGTCAGAGGACAGGGAGACAAATCCAGACAAGTTAAATTCCACAGATTTCCAGGAAACAAATAAAAATGAGGATAGAATACTCTCAAATGGACAGCTGCCTGCCGTACTCAGTGTGAGCAATATCCAAATAGATCTAGTTCCTCAAGGTGATCCAATTTTGAGAAAGGCAAGAGCATCGTCATGGAAGAATCTTCAGTAAGACGTGCACGTTTCCAGTTAGATTCTCCTCCTCTAGCCAGGGTGAAGCAAAATCTCCACTCACTTTTCATGACAATGTTGTCTATCAGCCAGCTGAAAACCCAGAGACTAACTGGCTCTTCTGTACATCGGGACCCTCACTGTGGGAAGAAGGATTCAGACCCACAAAGTGCCATTATCCCAGGATACCCGCGCAGCAGGAAACCCACACAGCAACTGTGGGTGCAGTGGGTGATCCTGAAAAATCTAACGGTGGTTTCAGCCATCCCTGTTCCAATATCCTGCAGTGCCAGGTCCAGAGCAACAGCCACTATCAGCTGCTGTGGGCCAGAGAAGAGGAGGATGACTACTGATTCCTAGAGCCTCACTGTGAACAAGTTAGAAGTTGGGATCACTGTAGGTGGAAACTCTTGGCAAAAACAATAAAGCAGCTACTACATATTTCAACAGGTTCAAAGTAACCTCAGATGTTAGGAGCAGATGCTCTTTTCCACCCCCTGGGATTTTGAAATGGTTTATGTGTTTCCTCCCTTTTCCCTAATTGGGCAGGGTGCTGAAGGAATTAGCTACAGAAAGAGCTGGAGCAATATTAATTACCCTCAGCTACCGGGGAGACCACAATACCTTCAGCTAATTGCACAATCCCCACTCCTCCACTTCAGATCCCCCAGTAAGAAGGTCCCTTGCCTCCGGCATCTGAACTGCAAGATAATCCTGCTCACCTGTACTTTAAAAGGGCATGCTCAAAAATCCTAAATGACAAAGCAAACTCATTACAATTAGTTCCTGTGGCCTATCATATAGCAGGGGGACCAGCTCTGACTGAAACAAGGGAGCTGCTCACGTCAACACATTTGACACAGTGTTGTCACTAACCCCGTTATTAGACTGCACACGTACCTGCAATCCACATCTGAGCTCATAGCCTGGAGCACTCCACAGCCAAGTCTCTGCAAGAGCCTCTCTCACAAAATTAAATATTAAAAGTACATCTCAAAAAAATGCCCCATAGTTTCATATTTATTAACTACGACATTACTTTTCCACTTACACATTTTTGAAGTGTTAAATATAGAACATTTTAAGGTGCACGTAGTGCTTGTAGAGAGCCCTAAAAACTGGATTCCTCTAGAGAAGAATCTGTAAAAACAGAGTTCTCCCACCCCATTCCCCTTATCCACGTCAACCCAGCTGCAGAAAGGCTACCCATGAAAAGAAAAAACAGCCCCTCAGTAACAGAGGACCCCAAAATTAGGCAAGACACAGCACAGAGTTTCTAAATCACCACCAGGACTCTCAAATTCCAGGTGATCCCACCACTCAGGAGAAAGGACTGAAATGTTAACAGAAAACAATAGGCACAGGAAGAACATCTCCACAAAAAGTCAGGGTTTGCTTCTAAAAGCTTAGACCTATTCCTTGTGCACCTCAAATGCTGAGAGAAGTCTCAAGTGCTCTGAACCCTTGCTCTTTCAGGGAAGCATGAGCCTGCAGGCAAACACTGAGGACACAAAGCCCTGTCCCCAGCTCCTCCATGTGCAGCTCAGGCTCCTGAGGCACCCAACAGCCCACACAACAGTGAGGACATGGGTAGAGGCAGCCAGGGATCATGAAAGTTTTCCTTGCTACTAGCCTTGCTGATACTGTGCCCTTAGGGAAGACCCACTTGTCACTGTTTGACAGAAGCCACATGGCCAGGGAGTACTAGCTTACTATCACCCAAACAGTATATGTGGAGTTCCAGAGATGGTGCTGCCTCTTATCAAGTCATCAGAGACAAGGAGGAAACAGCTGGAATTAATACAGAAGGATGGGGAGAGCAAAGGAGGTGAGCAAAGCATCCATCCTACAAAACTGTCCTTCCTTGGTTCTACTGTTCATGAAAACATGTGGGGGTTATTTAGCATACAGGAGAAACCCACAGGAAAGAGCATGTCCTTCCCAAAACTTTGTTCTTCATCTCCCCTTCAGGTGATGCAATCAGCAGCACATACAGGTGTACCCAGAGAGCACCACTTTGATCAGAAGCAGGTGTGGTGGGAGTTCAATCAGCACTGTGTGGCATCTGTGCAGCTGAGACATGTCAGTGTAAACAGTGTGTAAAGCCACTGTTATTGCCCCCCACAAGTTTTTCTGGAGATGCTGGCCTTCCTCCAACTCTAGCTGGTGTAACACAGAGTCCTGCCAAGGACACAGGGCAGCTGGGACTTGCTTAGCTTCCTCACATTATTCATGGATTATTAGCAATGAAAGGCTGACCTGTCATGGTCACCAAGGCTCTCTGCAGACCAGGGCTAGCAGCATGCCTCTCTGTGCCCAACCACAGCTTACCTGGTCAATTGGGAATACAGACAATACTGAGGTTTTTCAGGTATTAGAGAAAAAGCATTGTCCAACCCACCAGCAATAAAGACCACACGCTCACTCCTTTGTCCCTCAAACTCCTGGGAAGCTGTTCAGTGATGTGCCTCGTGTAACACACACTGTAAATCATGCAAAAGGAGGGAAAAAGAAAACTAAAAACAAAGCTCTCAAAAACTGACAGCAAGGACGTGGTTGGACTCAAGCTACCATTACGGTATGAGTGTTTCTGCCCCCTTGAATGCTCCCTCCAACACCCACCCCCACTGGCAGCAGGTACAGACTGGGGGGGGTCAGGGTGAGGGTGGATGGAGACAAGAGAAACGAGGTGTCTGAATCCCTTGGCTGGGAGAAACCAAATCCTCAATGCTAATCACTTCCGAAGTGAACTTCTCTGATCTTGGCCTCTTTTTAACACTGATTAAGAAAATTCTTTTATTCCATTATAACTGGGTATGATTATTACTTTCCTGTGACCAAAATACTTATACCCATGTAAAACCCTTCTGTGGATTTAGCTGTGTACCAGTGCATACATTCCTCAGATCAAGAGTTTTCTTCCCTTGCTCATAAGGAATTAGCTAAAACCATTTTACAGTACCCATATATCCTTAAGGCTATTGCCTGCACTAGGGGGAGCACAGAGCTTAGTCCCAGCGATGCAGCTGCAGGAGCACATCTCTCATATTGGTCAGTGCCTGCCCATCCCCTTCCTTTCAGAGCCACCCACCCTGCTCAGACACACACCTCTTTAGAAACAATAGCACATTCCAGTTACCCAATAGGGGCATCACACAAATTGATTAATTAGCATTCGTGAAGCACTGTGAAGATTTTAGGTGCTAAGTATTATTATTACTAATTTAATCTATGTCCCCATTCATTCCACGGCCTCTCCTGTGAAACTGCCAACAGTGATGCCAATTAGCAGTAATTGTTCTGGTGGTTTTGTGACAAGGCTATTTGCCAACTGGGAGGGAGACAGAGACCACCAACTCATTTCCCATGGACTGTCCCACAGCTGCCAACAGCAACAACTTCCAAGCAAAACAACCTGCTCTCCACTCCAGCCAGAACCCTGGAGGTAGGAGATTCTGTATCCCATTACCAGCTCCCCGGGGACACAGCCTGCAAGGCACATACAGAATTTTTAATTAGGGATAAACCAATGCAGTGTTTGGGTTGGTTTTTTTCCCCTCTCCTTCCACTACTTCAGGACATGACCTGGCAACTGATGCTGATACTGCAATACCAAAATGCTAATCTGGAATAATTTCTGATTAAATGTTGTTCGTTTCCATCTTTGCTTGATGAAATCACGTTTTGGTTCACACACAGGCCTCACTGTGGCAGCAAACTGTAAAGGCAGCGGCAGTTAAAAGAAGGGAATTGACAGCGTAGGGGGCAGTAAATCTTGCACATGAGAGAACTCTTTAAGAGTTTTAACACAAGCAAAGAGCTGTATCTTTTTATCAGCTGTCCACAGAGATTTGGAGAACTTTGAAGAGACACAAACAACTACCAGTATTCTGTAATCAATGCACATCATCTGAGCACCGAAACTTTAAATTATTTATATATTTTAAATACATCTAATTGAAAGGACATCAACACATAAACGGTATGAATCATAGCCCTCTAAAGCAATTAGATTTGTTATCCCTGCAAACAGTAAATTGCCTTTTTATTCTAAGGTGAATTCAATCCCTTGTCAGCTGCCCCACGCATGAGAATACACCTCCTCTCTTTCATCAGGAAAGATATCAACAGCAGGAAACTAGCCCTTCTTTCATCTCTGAGTCATCCACCCACCTTTCCAAAGGGTTTTCAACCAGGTGTGGAAATCTTTCTGAATCTGTGCTGAAAGATCTCTTAATTATTATGGCAAAGGAGGTAAATCCTTTGAGAACAGTATGCTCCAAGCACTAGCCTTCTGGTGTTTACTCATCCAGTAGTTGCTTAGCTTGACAGTACGTCAGACAAGCTTGTAAGAAACTCTTTGGATTTTTATTGTATGGGCTTGAAGCTCTTACAGAGAGGAGCTGCTTTTTCAGATGTCTTGTTATATAATTAAACAAGAAAGGAAGGAAAAAAAAAATAAAAGGCAAGCTGCCTTTCTGGCACAAACATTACACAGTGCTCAACCTGCCAGCATATTGCATCAGATTCCCACTGCAAGGCCAATTCCCAGCAGCTGAGTAGCTGAACCCCTGTTATCTCCTGCTAACCTACTTCACACTCAGAAGGCAGTAAGTAGGACTGTTTATTGCATCTTCCTTCCTGAGGAGTTGCTCACTACACCAGAAGAAGTGGGGGTTTGAGCTTGCCACTAGGCTAAAGGTCTCACAAGCGTTAGAAAATGTTGTGGGGTTTGTTGCTTGTTTTTTTTTTTTAATTGAAACATCTAAGATACTGTATGCTACTCAATAAGTAAACTCCAGGTATCTGTTACTCTGCAATCAGGTCTGTCGAGGTTCTGACACTGTGATGACTACTATTTTATTACGTTCCTAGGCATGCTTTGAAACTCTGCAGAAAGGAAGGATTAATTTACCCATCATCGAGTGCTTATCAAGGAAGTCCCCTGAGACTTGCAGGAAGGAGACCACACAAACAGGCCTTTGCTCACAGGTCTCCTCACCTGAACACCTGGCCAAGGCCCCCTGACTCTCCTGCACTGGCGGCTTTTTTTTCTTCCCATGACAGATTCACTCCCAGATAGGACACTATTCTTCAGGGCAGAGGCCCACCACAACAAAGGGAAGAGGGGTTTAGGGCTCCTTCCTGAAGCCTATCACATGGCACTTTACAAGAAGAAATTAAACTCCTTCCCACTATTTGCAGCAATCCAGAAAAGAAAAGGTCTTGCAGTCCTGAATTCAAGGAGATAAGATACGTGACCTTTTACACCACAGAAATCAGAGCCCACTCCAAACCCAGCAAGTCAATAGTGAGACTCCTGTTGATTTCAAAGGGCTTTGGATCCGGCCTCAAAACACAAACCTCGCTGTGCATTCGGACACTGCTCCACAATGCACTTCCAAACAAAACTATATTTAGATTCAATGGGAATTCTGTAGATCATACAGGAACTCTTTGAATGAAAATGAAGGTCAGTAGGGTTTGGTTTCCTCTTCAGACCCTCCCCCCCCATTATTTCAAACATCCAGATAAGCATTGTTTAGAAAACAATACGTTACTTCCAAATGTTATCAAAAACCTAACACACATTTTGTGTGCCCTGAAACAGAATCTCAGGGTCTCCTGTTGCATTTTTGCCTCATCAGCTAATTCTCAGGGATCTCTTCAGGTGTCTAAGCAAGACACTGTATCAAGACTGTTTTTTTCACCTGTATCACCTTTTAAAAGTTTAGTTTCAAAGAGTCCAACTAAATGAAAAGGGGCAGAAATAATAAAGACCTGCGATATACAGCAAATAAGGAAAGGAAAAACTGTGCAGACAACAATACATGCAAATAAAGCTGCACAAGTGTTAAAGGAAACCTCTGGTGTGCATGAGCACGCACTTTCTCCCTTCACTACCAGACACGAAGAGCCGCTGTGAGGCACAACCTGGAGAAAAATGACACAGCCCTGGCTCGCCCAAGGTGACACTAAGGACTGGCATGAGCCCCTCAGCAAGGGAGGTACATTCAAGCACCCAGACAGCAAAAGCCCAGCGAAACCATCCCGCTCAAACTTCCCTCCAGCTCCCCAAACGCGAGTGTGTGATTTCCAGCTGCATTTTACGTGCTCTTCGGAAGGAGGAGCTGAACCGCTGCTACCGGCAGCTTCTCAGAGTTAGGACGAGGGCGCTGCAAAGCCCATCTGCAGCACCCAGCCGGCATCCCCGAACCGCTGTCACAGGGGCTGGGAGGCACAGGGCAGCGGGAGCAGCCCCGGCAGAGCGGGGTGAGGAGCTCGTTTGGCACCGGGGCTCCCAGAACGACTCCGAGCTCCACCGAGCCCGCATCCCACACGGCACCGCACAGCCTCTCCTCCGCTCTCCCGCTCCTCTTGCCAAACTCGCTATTATTTATTTTAACTGTTTCTGGCAGCCGGTGACTGTAACAGAGGGTGAGCGCCCAGCCGCACAGTTTCGCCTTTTCTAAAGCCCGGGATAGGAAATCCTTGAACTTCTGAAGAAGCCTCCTGGGACGGAAAATCGCCTGCTTTGCTGTCACGCTCCCCTCTCAAAACCGCAGGGATGTACACCTGACCCCGGCCGGGCTGGGGGCCAGGCTCCCGCGGCCCCCGCATCCCCCGCACCCCAATACCCACCCACCTCGCCCTCCCCGCAACCACCCGGCGATGCTGGGCGCTGTGCGGGCGCACTTACCGGCGGGGCGTTGGGCGGCCAGCCGCCGGCTGCCAGCCGTGCCGCCTGCCTCCTCAGCTCGGCCAGCTGGGCCTGGCAGCTCCGGCACCAGCCCCGCTCCAGCGGCCGCGGCTCGGCCCCCGCGGCGGCCCCCGCTCCCTCGGGCGGCGGGCGGCTGGCGCAGCGCTCCTCCTCGGCGGCGGCCGGCGGCCTCTTCCGCGGGGAGAGCTCCCGCGCCGCGCTCCCCTCCGCCACCTGCGGAGAGAGCAGAGCTCAGCGCCGCGGGTCGTGGAGGGCAACGCGGCTCCCACCCACCCCCCTCGCGGGGAAAAAAAAAAAAAAAAAAAAAGTAATACAAAAAAAAAAACCAGCCCAAATGCGGGGAGGAGTGTGGCGATAACTTACCCCCGGCGCCCGGAGCTCGGGTCCCAGACCCTTCCTGCCGGCGGCCGCGATCATGACCGCGGGGGATGCGCCCCTGCCCCGCGCCCCGCTCTGCTAGTGCGGTGCCCGGCGGCGCGGCCGGCCCGCCGTGCCCATGGTGAGGCGGGGATCCGGGACTGCCCGCAGTGATCTCGCCCGTTCCCCGCCGTCCGGGCTGCCGCGCTAGGTGATGTTGCTTCCCATGATGAGAAGGGAGTGAAGTTTGGGTTGGGAGAGGGAGGCGGAGTGAGCTCCCCACGGCGGTACGGGGAAGGACCGGGAGCACGTCGGAAAAAAAAACTGGAAAAGTGCTCGGAGGGCAGGAGAGGAGGGGCTGGGCTGGGCGGGGGCGGGTGGGATGGGGTAAGCGAGGCGGGGAAGCTTCGGCCAGGGCGGGATGGGGTTTAGGTTTGGGGTGTGGGGGGTGCGGAATGAGATGCTTCTCCATAGCGACCCTACAGGATAGTCCCAAAACGGTGTGACTAAACCGTGGGCGCTTCGGCGGTTGCCTCCTTCACACCCGAGTACCCAAGTTCGTCGGGAGGGGGGAAAAAAGGTTCGGGCTGGGGGTGCCGGTCCCTCCGCGGTGCGCGGGGCCAGGAAAGCCGCGCAGGCGTCGGCGCCTGCTGCGGGCGCTGCGGGTGCGGACCAGCCGCAAACGGGGGTCGAGCAACTGGCAGAGGGTGTCAGGGGACTGGCGGGGACTCGCTTCCCCCTCCGCCCCAGCCGCTGGTGCTACCCTGAGCGGGGGGGACGGACAGGGGGCAGATGCGCGGTGCCGCGGGGCACAGCTCCCCCTCCCACCCCCGGAGGCCGGCTCCCCAGCCGCTCGGCGAGTGCGATGGGATGTTCCTACATGCGAAAACTGACCTGACAGATGGATAAATTAACGTTCGCAGCTAATTGTCTACTTGGCTGCCGCTCTGGCTCGTATATTTAGCACTTTTTATTTTTTTAAAGGGCTTTTTTTTTTTTTTTTCCCCCAGAGAGAGGACTGTGCGGCACTGTTTGTCATTCCTGCCCGGTGCCCCCGCAGCGGCCGGGCGGGTTGCGGTGGGCAGGGGCCGAGCCGAGACGTGCCCGGGCCCCGCGGAGCGACCCCGCGGGTTCGGCGCCGCCGTCCCTGTGACCACAGCGCCACCTGCCGGCGCCGCCGCGGCGCTGCACACGGGAGCGCCCGGTCCCGCCCGGGATGGAGCCGGAGCCCCGCGGGAGGGCGGCGGGGCCGCGCCGGGAGATAACGGCAGCGGTGGCTTTACCCCCGCCATGCAAAAACGCGGGTCCTTGTGTCCTTCCCCGCCACAGCGCGGGTGGGTGCTGGTGGCACTGAACCTTGGGGTGGGGCCTGCGGTGATGTGAGCAGCGCCGAGCACAAAGAGTGGGAAAAAATATGTGGAGGGGGGAGGAATCTACTTCCCCGAGATGCCCCTTCCCTGGCCGCTCAAACTTTTCCGGCTCTCCCGAGCACGTGTCTGAAGCTCCCCGTCCCCGCCCAACCAAACGGGTGCGTGCCCCGGGGGAGGGCTGGGGCCATGCGCGCCCCCGCCCCGCAGCCAGAACGCCTGGGGGGGCATTGCGGCCCCTGCCCCCTGCCTGCCCGGCCCGCCCGCCTGCAGCCCGAGAAAAGTTTGGGTGGGGAGGTGAAGAGAAGGCACAGGGCGAGCACGGGCTGCTGCCCGGGGGCTACTGTTTGTCCCTCTCGTCCCTTTCGCCTGGGGGGGCGGGCGGGGAAGCGGAACCGCCGCGGACACATGCGGTGCGCGCCGGCTCCCTTTTCTCGCCTGCTCGGGACTCTGTAGGTCTCCCGGCAACTTGCTTCGAAATTCCATGTGCCCGAATAACGGCTGCAAAACCCTTCCTCGGCTCCGAGTGTCAGGTTGGACGGGGCGAGGGGGGGGAGGGCAAAAGGGGTGTGCTCCCCGGCCGGCGCTGGGGCCGAACCACCTCCTTTTCCTACTAAGTAAAAAAAAAAGAAAGGCAACCCTCCTGAAAAAGCCGGGACGCGATGCTTCCATGCACTTTTGAAGCCGGGGACATACTAGACATCGCGGTGCTCGGGGTGGGCGGCGGGGGGGCTGGGTCCCCGGGAGCGAGCAGGGCAGCGCCGTCCCCCCGCGCCGCTCCGCGTTGCTCCGCGGAGCCGCCAGGACTGTTCGTGGTGCTGAAAGCTGCCCCGGCACGCCCGCCGCCAACTTCGCACCGAGGAGTTTGACATACCCTGCCCGTGAGGCGGCCCGGGGCAGAGCAGACAGCTGCCCCCCTCCCCGCCCGAGTCCCCTGCCTGCCCGTGCCCCCCGGGGCCGGGGCAAGGTCCTTTTACCTTGGCTTTCCTCCGCAGGAGGTGACTGGTGAAGCCGAAGATGATCTCCGAGTCCAAGCACAAGGCTCCGATCTCCAGCAGGCTGGGATTTTTCCTCGTGGCGTTGGAGGCATCGGGCGATTTTTGAAAAGCCATAGTTTGGGGTTGGAAATATCCGGCTCCCTGAGCGGAGGCGATGTATTTGTATACACACACACAGAGGGGGAAAAAAAAAAAAAAAAAAAAAAAAAAAAAAAAAGGATAAAACAGCAAATACTTCCCACCCCTTAAAAAAGAAGCGGGGGGAAGAAGAAAGGCAGACGCGGGTGAGTTACTCCGTCATCTGCCAGGATGCGTGCTGCCGGGGTGAGGTAGCCAGCAGCCGGGCAGACCCACCAGCCTCCCTGCCTCTCACTGCCTCTCTCTGCCGCTCTCCCTCCCTCCCTCCTGCTCTATCCCCCCTCCAGCGCACCTTGCCTGACGAGCGAGCACGGTGCGGGTCCCGCTCAGCGCCCCGCGGGCCCCGCGGGCGGGACCGGGGCTGCGGTGGGTACGCGGGGCCGGCAGCGCCCTGCTCCCCCGCCGCCGGCCATCAGCTCGCCGAGCGAGGGGGCTCCCACCACCCGCTGGCCAGGAGCCCGCACTGCGAGCCTCCTGCCTCCCCCCATCCACTGCTGGGTGGGTTTAGTGGCTGTGTTGGTGGGGTTGGTTTCTGATGGGTTTCTTTTCCCTCCTCCTTCTCCTCCTCCTCCGGGGTGAGCTCAAGGAGGGAAAAGCTGCCAGTGAAGTCGGTTTAGGAGGGGAAAAAGACATGCATTTAAAAAAAAAGAAGAAAGAAAGGATGGTAAAGGAAAGCCTGAGGGAGCAGAAGTGAAGCAAGAAAGAAAGGAAAATAAAGGAAAGTCTGAGGGAGCAGAAGTGAAGCACTTTCCGGAAGGGATCCGGCCTTTCACTCCTGTGAAAAGCTTTCCCCACTTTTTTCCCCTCTGCTTAATTTCATTTGCAGGGGGTGAGGGCGGTGGCGAGGGACCGAGCTCCTCCTCATCGAGGGAGCAGCCGAGAAGCAGGTCCCTGATGGCTGCCCGCGGGCAGCTCTCCCTGCAGGCCACCTCCCCCACCTCCACGAACGCGTGTCCCCACTCGTGTCCCTGCCTGGGGGCCGGGGCAATGCTCTTGCACCGGGGGGCGAGGCCGGTCCCGTCGGGGTGGGCGGGATGGATCGGCAAAGCGGGGGAGGGGGTTTCTGGGCAGACCGTTAATCCCTTCTCGTGTGTTTTCCCGCTAAACAAATAATTCACCCCCGGACAAAAGCGTTATCCCGCGGCATAATGCCTGCAGTGAGAGTGAGTTGAATAATCTGTTTAGCTGCGCTCCGCGGGGCAGTGCGCACCGCTCCGCGGGCTCCGCGCCCGCCGGACACCAGGAACTGCTGCGGGAGGGGATGGGGAGCAGCGGCAGGTCTGGGTCTGCGCTCTGGGCAGGGTTTAGGTCCTGCCCCGCAGCATGACTTGTGCCGGGGAGAAAGGGGGTGCGCTGCGGGGCCAGGGGTGCTGCGGGGCGCGGAGGGAGAGACGGATGGAGGGGACGGAGAAAAGGAGGGATGGAAAGGAGAATGGGAAGGGGGAGGGAGGGAGGGAGGGAGGGAGGGAGGGAGGGAGGGAGGGAGGAAGGAAGGAAGGAAGGAAGGAAGGAAGGAAGGAAGGAAGGAAGGAAGGAAGGAAGGAAGGAAGGAAGGAAGGAAGGAAGGAAGGAAGGAAGGAAGGAAGGAAGGAAGGAAGGAAGGAAGGAAGGAAGGAAGGAAGGAAGGAAGGAAGGAAGGAAGGAAGGAAGGAAGGAAGGAAGGAAGGAAGGAAGGAAGGAAGGAAGGAAGGAAGGAAGGAAGGAAGGAAGGAAGGAAGGAAGGAAAGAGAGGCGAGAGGAGAGGAGAGGAGAGGAGAGGAGAGGAGAGGAGAGGAGAGGAGAGGAGAGGAGAGGAGAGGAGAGGAGAGGAGAGGAGAGGAGAGGAGAGGAGAGGAGAAGAAGCTAATGATGAGCCTGTGTGTTAGATGAGGGAGGTGGGTTAATGGCTGCCTCTGTATGATGCAGGTGGAATACAGGTGTCAGAGGCAGACACAAGAGGCATGCTGGGATGGAGGAAAGGAATGGTGAGATCCTTGCAGCAAAGGGGCAAGGATTTATTTGGCTCCTTATTGTGTTCCTTCCTGATGTAGGCATCTTAGACCAGAGATGTGCCAATGTGTCAGCTGATCCCTGAAACCACCTGCATGGAGTCTACAGGGGCCTAGCCCTTGTACCACCTTGCACAGACTCACCCTCTCACCACCACCCGCTCCCCCAATCCTGTCCTTTCTTCCTGCCTCTTTGTGTACCACTCCTCATGTGAAGAACTTCACCACCCTCCCCTACACAGATGGGACGTTCTCCTGTCCTGGAAGATAGCCCCTTGAAAGGTGTCATGGTACCAAAGAGGTGGGAAGAGAAGGGTAATGGAGAGGGCAGAAGGAAAAGCAATTCAAGCAAAATTATATACAACAGGTGTCCAAATAAAGTGTGTCCCACAAAGGTTCTCAGCACAGGTACTCCACAAGCAATAGAGAAGTGCCCATCATCAGAGTCCAGAGCATAAAATGTCATTTACCATGTGTTGAGGAAAAAGTCTTGAAAAATCCAAGGGCAGAGACAAATATGGCCAGGCCAGAGAGGCCTGTTGCCTGCTTTGGAGAGAGCCTGAACCATCTGTTCCATCCACCACATCTTCAGCCCAACCCAAATTTAAGCCCTCACTTCACACTGGTCTGGCGCCAAGATAAGCACAGCTCGTCCCTGTGCCCAGGCCAACTTCAGCCCACCAGACCTCCCTTCCCCACCATAGTTTGCCCCTCTTCACAGGCTCTTGGCAAAGACTCTGGGAAGGTCTGGGTCTAAAATATGCCCTGAACATTAGGCTCTGAGGGTCTCTGTGCAGCCCCAACCTCACCCCTAATCCTGGAAGGTCTCTGCTCAATCACCTCTGTTAAAGTATCTCCCCACCCCACTGCCCTCAGGTGTCTTGCCGATAAACAAGCCAAAGAGAAAGTTATTAGCTTTTATTCATGGTGTCTAAACTAAAGTAAAACATCAATGGGGTGACTGTACATAATAATAGACTAGATAAAGTCCATTTTTCTTGGGCCCTCTGAAAGCGATCCCCGAGCATTAAAATGGGTCTCTTAATAAATATCTTATCTCCCTGCCACAGAACCCTGGCTGCAGATAACCAGACAGCCATTACTGTACCTCTGAAATAACCCCATTTCCATCAGGGCCACTTCAAACAGGCTCCTCTTTAAACACCCACTCCCTCCCCAAGGCAGGGTGAGGGAAGGCTTGAATCTCCCTGGGTGGGGAGCCAGCCAAGGGGCAGGGGATTGAATCCAAGTCCCCAAGCAGGGTGGGGGGTTACTGCATGGCAATGCATCCTCTTCCATAACTGTCCATGGAGTGAGGCATCCCTGGCTCTGCAAGCCAAAAGCCTAAATCCATCCCCTGCTGTGCTCTGAATTGGGATGAGCAGCACTGGGCTCCCACAGTCCTTCTGTCCTGGATCCCCTCTGCAAGTGGAGAGAAGGTTGGACAGGAAAGCAGGGACACAGCAGGCAGCTGCCATCTCCTTGGGGGAAAAGGCCTTCCCAGTGCATGCATCCCAGGCTGCAAGGTGATGCTGTACAGGTTGCACTGGACTCCTTTATTAATGCACCATACAGGTGATAGTGGATTTATAAGTATATTGCTGTGATTTCACATTTAATTTACTAAGAACACAATGGTTTGGGCTAGAGGACCCAAGGGAAATCTAGGCAACAGTGAGCAAAAATCCATGAAATTCAATGTAGCACACTAATCATGGAGGCATTATAGTATTAATTGCTATAATGATATACTTCTAATCCTATCTTACACCGTGCCACATAATTTCATTGGGTAAGAGAGGAAAGGAATTAAATTTAGTTCAATACAGGCAAGCGTGTAACTTAATAGAGTAGTTTGACTTCTGCACACTCATGGGTTTAGGGATAATGTCACTCAATGTGGTCTGCAGCAGGGAAGAAGGACAGCACAAGACTTTTGACACCCTCACTGAAATCTGGAAGCAATATGGAAAAGTGTTAAATTTCTGTTTTTCGAGAGGCAACCCAGCCATATAAAGGATAATTAGAATTCGTTGTAAAGATGATTTATCATGTCTATCATTGTGTTTGAAAAGGCTAGGTCACCCATGAATGCTGATGAAATTTCAAAGATCTGCTCCCCAAGGACTTTCTGCATCTGCTGCCCTCTGAGATGGGGAAATAGCCCAGGGCAAGTTGCTCATTAATACCTCAGGAAAATATAAGCATTTTGTCCGACATAACATTTTTCTTCGATATTATACCTGACACGATCAGACTTGTAAATAACGTGGTAATAGGGCTCACTTTAAAGTTCATGTACTTGGTGCCGTGTGCTCCCTCCCTGTTCCTTCCCCCCTCCCTAGCACCCCCCCAAACCCCCCCCAAGTTTCAGCCAGGTAGTAGCTCTCTAACAGGGCAGCGTTTCGACCCGAAACACTTTCTCCCGTAACAAATATTGCGTGAGGTGGGCGGAGGTGGTAAAAGTAGCTTTTGATCTTGTTTGTATAATATGCAAAAGGACATCAAAGCGAGGGAAGAGGGGGAGGGAGAGAAAGGAAAGCAGAGCAGGAATAGCCCTAGATACTGGGACACCAAATAGCTCATGAATAGCTAAATAAAACATAATTAGGAAAACACGATAAATTAGTGGTTCTTTAAAGAGATGGATGGCGCAGTGGGCTGGGAGGGCGGCCAGGGGAGGCTGCCACGTCCCATTTCAAAGGTGGCCCCGAGGGCAACCCAAGCCCAAACCTGGGAGGGGGGGCCGTGCGGGAATGCTCTTCGGGCTCCGCTCTGCAGGACCTGGCGGAGACAACCCCGTCCATCACCCCTGCTGCCCCGGGAGAGGCAGCTTCCTCCGTCCCCGTCCCCGACGGGGAGCCCCCGATCCAGGACGCACCGGCGATGGGAAGCCCGGAGCGAGGGCTCCGGGGGGGTCCGGACACGCTCCCTGGGGCGGGGTAAAGGGGGAGCTGGTTTCCCCGCGGGGCTCTGCAGGTTTCGGGGCGTTCCCGGGCGCTCCTCACCTCGGGCTGCGGGAGGGTGGGGGAGCGCGGGGGGCGCCCAGGGAGCCGCGGGGGCGCCTGTTTGTTTGCAGTTGCTTTGTTTGTTTCTTTGCTGTGTGGCCTCTCCTTTATTTTTATCAGGCCCGGTTGCCGGCGCTGGGTTTAATTGATTTAAGGGGCGGGCAGTTGAGACCATCAAGGGAAACTTCAGCCCTCGCAGACTGGGGAGAAAATAACGATCGTATCGGTGAAACCGGCGTGAAAAGCCAGCAAAGCCCCCCGCCCCCCCGCGCGTGTTCACATGCAGATGGGGATGCGGCCACACAGGAGACCTGTGCGTGCTCGGGTGAAGCTGCAGGGCGGCACCGGCAGCCTGGGATACCCCTGGGGTGCGGGGAGGGAGGCGGCCAGAGGAGCCCCCGGCTCTCTCCCGGCAGCCAGCTGCAGCCTGAGGGCTGCAAGAAGGAAGACGCCGGCTGTGCGGTGGCTCCGCGGACAGAAGCCGTGGAGCTTCTGGACCAGAAGGGCCGGAAAGGACAGACGGAAAAGAGTGGCCAAATGCACCCCCCGAGGCAGATTTTCTCTCTGTCCCCGAGGTAAGCCAGGCTGGCTAACCATCCTGCCTCCAGGCAGCTCTCCTTCCAGCTTTGTGCTTAGGCGCCTCTTCCCTGCAACACTGGGGCTTTGCCCTCTGCTCACTTCTGTGGTGCTTCCTTGCCACCCCTGTGATCCTGGGGGGTCCAGCCCAGCCTGCAGGACGCCTTTTCAGTTCCCACCACAGTAATGGGTCTCCCTGCAACGTCAAAACCATGTTCTGCCCACACTTAAGGCAACCCAGGCCACAGAGTGGATCTCACGAGCCTGGAGCAAAGCAGACACTTAAGCAAGCCTCAGGTCGTGACCTGCCTTGTAGGGGAGGGCTGGGTAAAACAGCTTGATGCAAGAATTCTTCTGTCACTGCCTATGCTTGGCAGCTCAGAGCTCAGGCCTGCTCTGGCTCGGTCCCTTGCCTCTTTGTGACCCTGCTCTCCAAGGGGAGATCGAAAGCTCTCTCTCCTGCAAACAACTGGTGAAGGTCGAGGGAAGGAAAGCCTGACACCACTTAATGGAAGACAGTTGCAGACAATCTTTTGCTCAGTTGTCCGTGTCTGCAAGGCGTGGGGATCTCTGTATTCAAGCTTTTTAATTTCCATTCTAATTTGCAAGTCATAAAGAGAGACAGTATGCAGTCCATGGTCTCCCTTTTAATTTCTTGCCACCCTAATCATTCCAGTTTAACCCTCACCTGCTTGTCTAGATGCTTCTTACACTCAGCCCTCACTACCATCTCCTCTGCCAAACAGCCTAGTCATATACATTAGTGTTCTGCTTGCACTATAGATCTGTGGTTCCAATACTATTTCAATGACCTTTGCCCAGCCACATTTCAGTACCTCACAGGAAGAGCAGAAAAACAAAACAAAAGAAAAACAAAAAAAACCCCACCAAAACCCCAACCAAACAAAAAAAAGTCCAAACAAAAAGCCCGACACAAACCGAAGGTTTTAAAACAAAACAAAAACAACTCTGCATCCTGTTTTAATGTTCGGTTGGATGGTTTTCAGAGGTGGGGTGGGAGCGAGGATTACTTTTTCCGAGCCCTGCCTGTCTGGTTAGAACCACCGTTTCCCTCGGTGCGGGGCCACGCGTTAGGGGAGCCCCTCGCAAGGCTGTTCAATGGCGAGGGTGGGCAAAGGGGACAAAGCCTTGTCCCTTTTCCGTGCTGTCGGGGGCCGGGGCCCCCGCGGCGCCTCCCGGGGCTGGAGCCGTGCGAGCAGGGCGGCGGGAGCGGCGGTTCAGCACCCTGGACAGCGGCACCGCTCCCGCCCCGCAGCCGCCCCTGCGGAGGATCCCGGGAAGAGGTGCCCGGGGGACCCGGACTCGGTGGATGTGCGGGAAGGATGTCTGAAACAAACACAAAACAAAACAAAACAAAACTTCTGTCAGCAGTGGGGGGCTGGTTCCAGTCGCCTGGTGGCTTTGGCAGAGGGGTCCCATGGGCTGCAAGGGATGGGTGGTGACAGACGCGCCCGCAGGATCCCGTGCTCTGGCGACAGTTCTGGTGTTACCCGGGACAGGTTTGCGTTACCAAGTCCACACAAACAGCGTGAGAAGCAATAAAAATCACCTGTGCCTTAAACAAGGTAGCAGCCCCGCGTTGCTGCTGCCGTCCTCATGGCGCAGTGGACAAAACAGCACTCCGCTCCAGGGACATGAGCTGGGATTAACTGAGTGTCCTCCTCTTCCTCCTCGTGTGAGTGGAGTGGCTCTGGATGAAGCGAAAGCCTTCCTGTAGGAATGCGAGTGGCCTGGGCAAGCAAACGGGACCTAGGGGAGGCTTCGTGCGGGGGGAGGGCAAAGAGAGAGGGAACAGACGAGCTCTGGCTTCTAGCCTTCATCAAATGACGTCTCCCCAGTATGGCACACGTGGAGGCCGTCCCAGGGACACTGCTTTGTGACAAACGGCTTGATTAAAAAGCAAACATCAAGTTCTACACAACCATATTTTTACCAAAAGTAAAGAAGCATCGCATCAAATGTGAAAACATCCAAGAAGCTGGAGCAGAAAGAACCAGCTTTTCTGGAAACTCACAGCAGAAGCCTTTATAGCTTTGGTGACTTGAGAACATATTGAGCACGCTGGAAACATAGTCTCCTCCCCTCCCTTCTCCATCCATGCAGACAGAAGATTATATTGTGAGGAACAAAGTCAGAAAATATCCTCCAGAGAGCTCAGTGTGGCTTCTTGTACCTCCTCTCAGATCATCCAATGCCATGTCTTACTGGAAAAGCTGCTGGTTTTTTTCCTTCACCACATTGGATCTGGAATGCATTTTCCTTACTGTCCCAGCCAAAGCCAAGTGCCTTATTAATCCTTTAACCAAGCAGAAAGACTCCACTTTCTTAATCAATTTTTAAAATATATTTGATTGGAAAGATAAAATTGTATCTCAGCTAAAACGGAGCTGCTTTGTTCAGTAAGAGACAAAGAACAGAGCAGAAGGTGATGATTTTCCAACAGCCTGCCGGCTCTTCTGAGCAAATTCCACCCGCAGCAACAGGCAGGATTTTTTTGCTTGAAACATACCGCTAATCCTGAGAACCACACCGGAAGAGCTCGACCCCTTCCTAACCTCGAGTAAACACAAACCACCGAGCACCCTGTCCCAGCCCCCGAGCGGCAGCCGCTCTCCCGCCGCGCCCGCCAGGTGGCGCTGCCGCGCAGGGGCCGCCCGCCAGGTGGCGCTGCCGCGCCAGGAAGAGCCCGGCAGCCCCGCGCGGTTCCGCGGCCCCGTTGCGGGAGCAGCTCCCGCACCTGAGCCGTGGGGCTGGGACCGGCCCCTTGGGAAAAACGGCGGCCCAGGAGGCCTGAAGTCGAGACGACATGGGGATACCTAGGTGGAAACTGCTGGAGTTCAGCCATGCCTTTTGCACATTGGAAACGGTCCCAGCGGAGCCCACACCGCAAACAACAAATGCATCAGCAGATGATTGGTGATTCTCCTCTCTCTCCTTCCTCCCCCCGCTCCCCATCCTGCAAGGGTCCTTTATAAAGGAAGCTTTAAAATCAAGTGGCTAGACCAACCAATTCATCGACCGGTCTTTGTCAGAAAACCTTCTCTTTTTCTGAGTTATTCAACTCTTGCACTGAAGCTTGGCTGTATTTTGTTTATTCTCTGTTCTAAGACAGAAAGGATGAAAAGCTGAACCCATGTCAGGGTGCTGACAGCCTGAGAAGGCAAAGGAGAATTAATACAGTTTTCTGTGAAACAAGGGGGAAAAGGAGTATGAGAGCATCAGTCTTGCACATGGAAAACATTGTTGGAGAGCCTATGACACAAAAAGTGATGACAGCTTCTTGCATAACAGGACACTTACAAATACAAATGGTTCACTAAACTGGAAAAGCACTCCCTCTGTACCCACTCATACCCAGTCATTTTCTAGTTACAAATACTTTGCTGGTGTATGAGGCTCCTATGGACTTCCCAATGTTCTTGCATGAGTGTCTCTGGGCCATCCTGAACCAGTGGACAACAAACATAGTGGCAATGAAGAGGATGACCAACTCCAGCTACTGGCAAAGTAAGCAGCTGTCTAGAGTAGCAACCAAGAAGACATGGCTAAATGACCATGACCACCAGTGCCTCTGTTCCCTTTGCCAGAGCTTTAGAAGGCCAAGCTAGAAGCTACAGGCCCTGCTGTGGAAAAAGTTAAGATCTGTTTAGCTCATAGAATCATAGAATCATAGGGGTTGGAAGGGACCTCGAAAGATCATCTAGTCCAACCCCCCCTGCCAGAGCAGGGTCACCTAGAGTACATCACATAGGAATGCATCCAGGCGGGTTTTGAATGTCTCCAGAGAAGGAGACTCCACAACCTCTCTGGGCAGCCTGTTCCAGTGCTCTGTCACTCTCACAGTAAAAAAAAAAAAAATTCTGATATTCACCTTAAACCTCCTATGCTCCAATTTGTATCCATTACTCCTTGTCCTATCACTGGTCATCACTGAAAAAAGCTTAACTCCATCTTCTTGACACTCACCCTTTACGTATTTGTAAACACTGATGAGGTCCCCCCTCAGTCTCCTCCAAGCTAAAGAGACCCAGCTCCCTCAGCCTTTCCTCATCAGGGAGATGTTCCATTCCCTTCATCATCTTTGTGGCTCTGCGCTGGACTCTTTCAAGCAGTTCCCTGTCCTTCTTGAACTGAGGGGCCCAGAACTGGACACAATATTCCAGATGCGGCCTCACCAATGCAGAATAGAGGGGGAGGAGAACCTCTCTTGACCTACTAACCACACCCTTTCTAATACACCCCAGGATGCCATTGGCCTTCTTAGCCACAAGGGCACATTGCTGGCTCATGGTCATCCTCCTGTCTACCAGGACCCCCAGATCCCTTTCACCTACACTGCTCTCCAGCAGGTCGGCCCCCAACCTGTACCGGTGCATGACATTTTTCTTCCCCAAATGCAAAACTCTACACTTGCCCTTGTTAAACTTCATCAGGTTTTTCCCTGCCCAAGTCTCCAGCCTGTCTAAGTCTCTCTGAATGGCAGCACAGCCTTCTGGTGTGTCAGCCACTCCTCCCAGCTTGGTGTCATCAGCAAACTTGCTGAGGGTACATTCTGTACCCTCATCCAGGTCGTTGATGAAGATGTTGAACAACACCGGTCCCAGTACTGACCCCTGAGGGACTCCACTAGTCACAGGCCTCCAACTAGATTTTGCCCCATTGACTACAACTCTCTGACTTCTTCCTTTCAACCAGTTCTTGATCCACCTCACTGCCTGATCATCTCTCATACAAGCACATCTCCCTCACGACAGTAAGGACACCAAGCCAGAATCTCTCCCCCAAGATATTTCATTCTAATTGCAGAAGACACCTGGCCCACGGCCTTGTTTACAAGGCAATGTATCAAGTTTCAGCTGCTTTGCCTACATAGCTGAGAAGCCTTCAGCCAGCTCTGCTGAATACATCAGGCTAAAACAGTCCATCACATACCAGATGCAAATTGATCATTCAAACAAAGGAGAAGTTTGTCTCTAGTGAGGGAGGAAAGAATTCAGAATCATCTTCTTCAGAATACTAAAACAATAACTGGGAGAGGCAATCTCCCTGGGTCACTGATTCTACTAATCAAACCTTAACAAGGATTTACCTAGAAAAAATAGCAACAGCTCTGAGCAACTAAGGTTGCTTTCTCCTCTGTTGAGGCTTCTGGCAGCTGGGACTGCAGGAATAGGTCAGAGTGAAAGAGGATTTTGGAAATGAAGTCATGAAGAAGTCACATGGCAGAAGATTAAAGGAGAAAAGAGGGAAAAGAGAGGGAAACAGAATGGGCAAAGGAAGGCTAAGAAAGGGCTGGGAAAAGTAGCATTCCCAGACAGAGGCAGATGCCTCACTGGGAGAGAGAGAGAGTCACAACTTCATTGAAAAAGACCTCACAATAAATTAATACCTAAGACAGTCTCTTTCTACCCTTTTCCTAACACATTCATCCTAATTCTTCTTCCCTATGGCACCCATCCCCTTCTTGCCTTCATTTCAACTCACTTTTTTTTTATCAAACCCACACTAAAACATCATCTTAGTACAGCACAATAAACACATTGGTTGGCTGCATTCCTAGGCCAGTGCCTCATCCTGCTGATCCTACAGCCCCATCCACCCACCACAAATCTACCATTTCTCTACTGCATGAACAGCAGGAGCTCCCAGCTCCTCTGGCAACAGGACAGCTCTTCTGGCCCCACAACAGCCTATTATTTTCAGCTCCTGAATAGATCTTGCTCAGTTTCCAGTACACAGTCAGGAATAACCTCAGTTCATACAAGGTTGCACATACTCACCCCAACTCCCAACCACTCAGAAGTCACACTCATTGCAAGAGGGAAGGTGACAGCAGTACCAAAGTCTTCAGCTATACTGCTTGAACATACCTCAGCCATGATAACAGCTTCCATTTTGTCCACACTAGTGACCCAAAACTCCTGACTGAAAGCATCCAAAGAGCTAAGCCACCAGGCTTAGAGACAAAGCCACTAGGACTTCAACAGTTCTGTACTCTCTGCAGCTTGGGCACGTAGGGTGACATGGCACATGCTGCCACCAAAGAAATGGCTCTTTGCTTTTTTTTTTTTTTTTTTTTTTTTAACTAACAAACCACATACGAGAAGTAGGGACACAGGAGTGAATGGTTTGTCATTACAATTTTGTCTGCTCATAGCATTATTTTTCTTAACTGCCTCAGTTGTATTAAAGCCAGTATAGCTAAAAGTGGCAAAACAGTTACAGGCACATAGGTCCCACAGGTGTCTCCTCATGTCTCTGAATGGTCTTCTGTCCCAGGACTCAGCAGTTGCTACAGCAGTAAAGGTTATCTCTTGTACAATGTTTAGCTGTGCTGAAATGTCAGATCTTTAAGGAAGATGGGCAACAACTTTTCTATTATTACTATTATACTGATAAATTTTCTCAAGGGATACTATATAAAAGATAACTATAATCTTAATCTATGCTCTTTCTGGAATTCATAGTACATGGAAGACTACTGGTACTTGCTCTCAGTAGGAAGTCACCTGAAGCCAAGTTAGTTATTTCTCTGTCTCTCTATCAAAAAAAATACAATTTTATGCAAATACACTCTGTATTTGCTTTTATTGAGGGATAAATAATGAGAAATAATCATTCATACCTTCATGGAGCCATACCCACAGGCTGAAACTTCAGTGATAGAAACACTGTTCACTGATCACTAGAGTATCAGTAAATAGCACAGCTCAGACTGACACCAGCCCAATTGTGATGAGTATTGGACAGTATGTAAATACTGGCAATGCCCATTTTCCTGGATGCCCACAGGCAGTGTCTTAAATGTTGACTTTCTAGACCACTTGCAGTTAAGTCTAAGCTTGGATTTTGGAGCTAAGTTTACGCTTCGGGTCTGGAAAGGCAAGACTTTGCAAGGTGCTGGCCTCTTTTTGAATGTTAGATTTTTAATGCACAGTCTGCACTAACATAAAAATCCAGTGCCTGCTTTTAAAGGAGTGTGGTCACTCTGCTTGTTCTTTAAACACTTACTACAAAATGGAATGCATAAGGAGAGCCAGGAAAAATATGTTTGTATTTACTAGGGAAAGAAAAATAGGGAGGGAAGACATGAACAACATTATTATATGTGATTAATCTCCTGTTTATTTTAGAGAGTCTGGAAATTGCCTTATTTTTTCAATTGGACCACACTTCTGTGTAAAAGATGTGCTCCACTCCAAACCATAAATATTCCAGGGACATCCTACTAGGAGTATTATGCAAGAGAGGGAACTAGCTTATCCCAGTGGAAGACATTCACACTGCCTCCTGACATGCACTTAAGCCCATCTTCCTATACTTTCTCTACAGCAAAGGGGATTCTGACCAGAAGCCTCACTACACTCCTCTGTCCTCCCTTTGGAGATGTCTGGGAAGATAAGCCTCTCACACATGCCATGTAAAATTAGTATCATGTGAATATCCTCTTCTGGCCTTTTAAACTTCGAGTTTATGAAAACAATAAAACACTATTCTTTAATTTGACATGAGCACAAAACTGCCTTTTATAATTTTACATCTGAATCTGGTTAGAGGGATCCTGGGATGCCACCACTTTGACCTTTAGGATTTGGCAATGCACTGCTGAGATATGAAGCCAGCAGTGGTCTCTGAAGAAACCTGCACAAGTCTGTGAAGTCCACATCAAGCTGTGTGAATGAGAGCATGGCCTGATGAGGCAAGTTTATAGACAGGCTGCAATGAGAGTGGAAGGAACGTGCTGGAATAAAAGTCCTGTTAAGACTTTCTCCTTCTAATTCTGAATCACCTTTTAGATCCTGGTCCATCAGTGGGGGAGATTAAGGTGCCCAGGAACATGATCCACGTTAGTCAGCATACTCTACTGCAAGCTGCTTATTCCAAGAGAAAAAAATTCAGGGGAGAGCTCAAGATACTGCAAAGAGAAAGGCTATGGTGCAAAAAGCCACTTCTTCGTACTCCAGATCCCCCCTTGCATGGAGCCAGATGCTTATGAATTCTGGCCCCCATGTGACAGAGGCACCAAGGGAACCCCTTTCCAGATCTCTCACTGCCAAAATTTAAACTGCCCTTCTCAACAGCCCACCAAAATAAATTTTTCCATTAACCTGTTGAGCTTCACAAGCCTTCTGACCTAGGAATAAGATCAGACAGCATTTGGGATAGGGAATTACTGGGTGTACCTGAAATGACAAATACATTGATCACTGTAGCAGTTCTAGTATCTTCTGTTTGTTTATTCTTTTCCATCAGTGTACACAACTGGTGTTTTCCTGGTTTGAAGCCCATGGCTTTCTGTTTGGATGTCATAATAGGGAACATCTTCAGAGGCTTGTTACTATGCAATATTGCCAATTCCAAGCACTAAGAAAATGAAGAAAAAAAAGAGGACATAATGAATCATTCATCTCCACCCTACAACAAAAATCACGAGAGTAAAGATGGCTTTGATTCCATTTGTTTACCAGTTTCTGAACATTTCTGTGTTGTCAGATTACTAGTTGAAACCCTTCTGCCACAATGAGAGCTAGGAACTGTCTTAAAACTGGAGATTTTGGACCAAAAGAAAATCTAACAAAACAAGGTAACAAGGAACAGAACCAGCTAATGAGGCACTAGGGATGAAAGTACCAGAGCAATTAATGAACCATTGACACCAAACAGGTTTGGAAGGCTGGCTATGCTGCAAGGCCCAGAAAATATGACATTTGCTAGAACAGATTAAAACTGCCTCAAATGAAAAAATACCACACTTTGGGTATCAATCCAGATCAGCTATGCCTAATGTTCCTAGGAAAAAATTAACAAACAACACCTCACACCCAAAAGAATCAGCTGGGGCTTTTGGTTTGAGACCAGTTCTCCCTGTCCTGATGTCTTAGGGAGTCAGGAAAAAAGATACCGGAAAAAATAGCTCTGTGTAAGACTCATGAAATGTGGTAACTAAACATTGCTATAAATTTTTTTCCTCTTGACACCAAAACCAGCTCTACAGCTGTTTTATGATACTATGAAGGTTAAACTACTACTAAAGTACTCCTGCATGCAGCTACTATAAAAGTGTCACTGAATTATTTCTAATTTTAGTGCCCGTTGTTCTAAAAATTGCTTCCTGCTGCACTCCAGGAAGCAAGAAAATAGCTGATTCACATAAACATAGCAGCTGAGGAACAACATGGATCTAACTGACAGAGATGAGCAGCTATGAACAGCTAGAGGGTTTGTATTGGTCTAAGACTTCAGGGAGACTCATATGGGTGTTCAAGTCCACCATGTGTAAGTCTCACGGCTGATGTAGTGATGCTGCCCCTATTTCTAGCAAGCTAAGAGAAACAAGTACTTTCAGGGTAGAGTAAGTCCCACTTGCTTCAGCCATCTAATTTAATATGATGAAATTAATCACACCTGAGAATGGCCATTTGTCTGCATTAACCATAAAGTTAATTCAGGCAACTAAATATTTTACTTCTGTTTTTTCAGGTGAATTGTATCCAAGTGCCCAATAAAAGGTGAATTGGCAGAACACTGCTCTGACTTCAAACATTGCTATGTCCCCACCTGCTGGGACCCAAATTTGTCAAAAAAAAAAAAAAGGAAAGAAACAAGCTCAAACAGTAGATACTACAAACTTGCCAGACATCCTTG
Source organism: Apus apus (assembly GCF_020740795.1). NCBI lineage: Eukaryota > Metazoa > Chordata > Aves > Apodiformes > Apodidae > Apus > Apus apus. The sequence continues at coordinate 56,092,022 of NC_067286.1, read as the reverse complement.
TAGAAATTAGTGCTCTCAAAAGGCATTCCCTTTACTGGTATCCCCAGTTAAAACCATACTCTGAGAGCTGGGTCTGTCTAAGAACATCTAAAAGATGACATGAAGCCATGTAAGCTAAAGGAAAAGATAGATCCATGGTCTCTGTATCAGACAGAGAAAGAACAAAAACTAATTAGTGAGATGATCACTAGTGCTCATCAGCCACCAGTATAAACTGCTGGATACCATAAACCCCTTTAAAATGAAAGTAATGCAAATTCTAAAATCACAGGTTGTCAGATAAATTTTTGTCAAAGAAGGGAATTACAAATCAGCTAGCAAAACCCCCACACTTTCATTGTTACAAAGTATAGACTTTTTCACCCCATTTATCTTACAGGGATGTCATTACTGATGATACGGACAATTCACTATATTTGGAAAATTTTTTTTTTAAAAATTGTCTGCATACTCCATCCTCAGTTTTGAGCACAAAACCACTTAAAGGGAGAAGTTATTTCAAGACTTGCACCTGAGTTGGGGTAAACTGGCATAGACTACACAGAAATGGAAAACAATAGAGCAATTTATGTGTGCTGAAAGTACAGCCACTAATTCATGGCTATGGGATTGGAAGCTGCCAGCAGTGAGTGAGCCTCTACTCCCCTACCCAAGGTCGAAAAAGCAAACGCTCAGATCAGGCCTAAAAACTTCTCATCCTCTAAGCAGTCTCTTGGCATGAAAATTATTGTGTGAACAACATTACAAGTACCATCCCAGAAGCCACATAGAAATCCTCTGAGAATGTTGATTACTGATGTATAAAAATACTGGGGTTTTGCTATTCACATTTTTTAAAACAGCTTTTTACTGTTATTTTTAAGGATTTCTAGAGATGCAGCTACCTCTTGCTCAGGAACATAAGCACGATGTCTAGGATGCCCTGATTGCAGCATTATTCAATAGTTGAGAAGCACCACCACCTAGACTGCTCCTACACAGAGAAGCATTATTCAGTAGATGACAAAGAGCAACTTGAAGTACAACTTTCCTCATTCAAACGTGAATTTGCACTGAATGCATAATTTACTAGGTGTTGCCACCCAAGTCTCTGACCAATCAGCATCCCATCCAACCTATTCACGTGTATACTGAAACTAGAAGATGCTGCCAGAGCACTGAGCAGCCTACAGAAAAGGGCAGGGAGGGAGGAATGTGCTTCTACTTCCTGTTCTTGGGCAGAGCAGACAATGAGAAACGTCTCCTTAGTCCAGGGGGTAGTCCAGGACCAGAAGCTTTAATCCATCTATGCTTCCAGTCTGGCCATAATACCTTTGCTAAATCATTTTTAAAAGGAGCTAAAAAAATTAAATGTTACTATCCAAACACCAAGATCCCAGTGATAAGAAACTGGAATATTGTCTGAGATGTTAATATTAAGAGCTCAAGACATGCTCTGCAACTGCAGAGCAACATTTTTTAAACTTTGGCAGGAGTGTCTCCTCCCTTCATCCCTGAGGCTTTTGCTTAGCTTAGACAATATCACAAGGAAGGGCTGTTTGCCCAGAGGTTTTCACTGCATATTTGCTGGGGATTTTTGTTTGTTTGTTTGTTCATCCACATGGCTTACTGCCAGTTTTTGAAAACTACAAGCCTGTCATCAGGAGTTCACCCAGTCCGAGAAAAGAGAAACAGTAAGACAACCTGATTCCCTACCTTTAAAATGTCACAGAATAAAACACACATAAAATAAATGTTCCAGTGATGTTGTGACGCTTCCCAATTTCAGCCATGGATTATAATGAAACATTAGTTTCTCTAAGTAAACAGTGGAGCTTTGTCTTGACATGGACAACCCAGTAAAAGAAAATTAAGGTCTTTTATTTGTCTAAGCAGAGCCTCCTTCACAGGTTTGCTCTTCCAGTGAGTGACACTACCCATAAAAGACCAACTCTTTTCTTACTCCTACCAGACAGGTTTCTTTCAAACTTTTTCAGGGCACTGCACTCAAAACATGGGAAAAAAAAACCCAACACATAATCTTGAGCTGTATTAAGAAGAGAATCCCCTGGAAACAGGAAACCTTTCTGTGTACAGTTCATGTTCCCACTGAAGCCAGCAGATAGCTTGGATACAGCCCGATGAGGGTCAGACTTACCAACTAGAGATGGGGCAGGAGAGAACAACCCTGGGTCAAATCCCAGCTGGTGTAAATCAGTGCAACTCCACTCAAGTTAACAGGGTTGTGCCGATTCAAGCCAGCTGTGGATCTAACCCACAGTGTGTTTTGCAAGTCTATTTTCAACTCTTCGGAGCTCTGCTCTGCTGTGTCTAAACATTCACAACACCCACTGAAACTAATGAGAACTGTGTGTGCAGAAAACTGGTGTTATTTCTTTTAAATATTTGGGAGGTGCTCCAAGACTGTGATAATGAGTGCCATATATTAGAACCCAGACTGAATGGTATTGAATCATCAGACCCTTAAGTAGGACAGGTCTTAATCTTTTCCTTGGGAGAGCATTTCAATTTTTGCCATGGTAAATGAGGAATCATCATTAATAGATGTGGGGGTTCTACCTTTGCCAAATCCCAAAGTGTGTTTTTCCATTTGGCCTGGGCTTGTGTAAGCTTGCCTAAGGAGGCCAGGCTTGCAGTTTGAGAAACACTGCTAGCAGCCACCATACCCTCATTCCCAGCTAAATTAAACCCTATTATGCTGTAATTAACCTTGCCTAACTTGTTCTGGGTTAAAACAGTAGGTAAAAAATCATGCTCTTCCTAGGCTGTCCCCGAGAAGCACTTTTACATATCAGGCTTGCCTACTCTTCAAATATTTCCAGCTTCTCCTGGAAGCTCTTCTGAAAATCACAGCTCGACTGCAGACATCAGAACTCTTCTTGACTTCAGTGAGGCCATAGTTACCTGCAAATATACATGTGCACCTCGTGTTCATGCCAGACAGCATATATTTGAAGCAAACACAGTACCATGGAATCCATGGTGAGAACATATACACCTTGCTGGGTTTTAACATTTAAAACATATACACAGGCAGGCTCACTAAGTTTCCTTGGTCAAATTTAAAGCAGCAAAATTCCATTTTATGAAGTAGTCTGTTGCCTGTTTTATTTAGATGCAAGTTCAAAAAAACAAACAAACAAAAAAAACACCAAAAACCCCAACAACTAAACACATTTCTATATCCATTTGATACTGAGCGTAAGAGTGAGAAAAATGAGCACAAGGTAGGAAGAACTTCTGATTTACGAAATTACCTTTTTACAGGAAAAATAAATCGTTGGCAGAATTGTCGTTTCCAGACTTTCTCTTCCTCCTCTTTTTAGAAACTCAAAGTTTTTCAGCTGCATTTTGAAAGCTGGAGCATTTTAGCTAAAGCCCATCCAACTTGGTTAAGTCCAAGAACCTTCAGAGCAGGCCATCAATGCAACAGTCTTAAACGCAGACACCCACTAAAGTAATTTTGACCAACTCAAGACAGAAAGTACAGATAATCCTGTAACTGCCTGCAGCAGGTGTGTACATGGGAAACGCATTATAAAACAGCACAGCATGAAGGCTACACTGCCCTAAATAAAAGGGCACTAAAAGGAAAAAAAAAAAAAAAAGAAAAAGCTAGCACTGAATACTTGTCACATCTGCAACGCTGGGAAGCCTCTGAAGAATGCAGCCTGGACGTCAAAGACAATCCGACTTCTTTGAATCTCTTCGTCTGAATGTATGATTGGAATAAAGAAGCCAATAAATGGTCACGCAGGGGATGCAACAGCCTGCCCCTAGCCGAGCCGGCTGACAGCTGCCGTAGCAGGATTTATCCTACCTGTTCCTTTCAGGATATCAAACTCCTTCGTTCCCACAGTACACGCAGTAACTTTTTTTTTTTTTTTTTTTTTTAATACTTGCGCTGCCGTGACTCGTTCTGCCACCGCCACGGCGGGAACCCCCTGACACTCCGGGCCCTCCGCCTCCCGCCCCAGCTGCTCCAGGCCCCGCCGCTGCCGGGCAGGGCAGGGCAGGGCAGCAGCTCCCGCCGGTCCCGCCGTGCGGCTCCATCTCCGCCGGGGCCGCCCCCCTCCCCGCCGCCAGCCCGGTCCGGCGGTCCCGGCTGCGGGCCGGGCCCGTCTGTGCCAGCGGTACTTGCAGGTCTCCGGCGGCGCCAGAGGGCTCGCTCGTTGGCCGCTGCCGGCCCGATGCCCGGGCCTCGCTGGTCAAGTGGTCCTAAACATTTCACAATTATGATAGAGAACTGTTGAACTGTTAAGAACCACTGCACCAAGGAGGCTGAGGAGCCGCGCTCCGCGGGGGGAGCGGGGCGGGGGACGCGCTTCCCGCTCGCTCCTGGCCCGGGCTTGGCTCTTCCTCTCGCCACGGCGGACCTGGGGACGAGACAAAACACACGGGACTGGCGGGCGGGCGGGAGGCTCCGGCGGCCCGGGGAGAGCGCCCGGCCCGGCCCCGCTTCCCCCTCCCTCCCGCCCGCCCTCCCTCAGAGCCGCCGACTTACTCGTGGCCACCGTCCCGCGAACATCCCCCTGGCCGTGCGCTGGGGCTTTGAAAGCTTGAAAGCAACAAGCTTTCTTTAATAAGGGGGCTTAGAAAAAAAAAAAAAAAATAGAAAGGAAAAGAAAAAAAAGTCTCAAAAGACCAACAACAAGAACAAAACCAAGCCATTCTCCAGAGGCGGCGGCCCAGGCCCAGCGCCCCGCTCCCCGCCGCGGCCGCCCCTCTGCCGCGGCTCGCCGTGCGGGGCCCTTTTATACCCGCGCGGGTACCTCGCGGTGGATGAGCCGTCCCCTGCCGCGGCAGCCAGGAATGCAGCCCTCGCCCCTGACACGACCAGTTTTTCCAGGCTGCCTCCGCACTGACGGGGCGGTTTTTCTTTCCAGCCATCATCTGGGGCGGCCAGACGTCAGCAGGTAGAGAAGGACAAACCTGTTCCAAGGCGGCGCGTTTCCTCCCTCCCTCCCTCCCTCCCTGCCGCCCTCCTCCCTCCGCCCTGTCACCGGGGGGAAACTGCTCGACAGGTTTCGCCGAAGCTGGAGGTGGCTCCGGGAGGTGAGTAAGAGACTCCACCCTGCGCCCTCCTGACAGGAGCTGCCTCCGACGGGCCGCCTGCCCCCGGCACCCTCCCCGCGCCCCTCGCCTGGCTGCCAGCCGTGAAAAAAAAACAACAACAACAACAAACAAAACCACACGCACGCACACACACACACACACACAAAAACCCTAAACAAACGACCGAAAAAAAGCCCCCAGCCGGCCCGTCACGTTCTCTGTGGGATTTCGTCGCCGCAGCGTGAACCCCCTCGGCCCAGGCTCCCCGCCTGTCGTGGTGTCGCGCCCGCCCAGCCTGGCCCTGGGCAGGCCTGGGGTGGCTGGGCCCGGCCTCCTGCCCGCAACCCCTGCTGCTCGGAGCCGGGTCTCTTCTCCTTGACCACCCGCCAATATTCTCTGACCTGCAGAACGCAATCTGCAAAAGCCCCTGGGCGTCCCTGCCTGGCCTTGCCCTCTGCTGCCCTGTCCTTCAGAAGGGTAGCACAGCATAGCCCTCCCCGGTGTTCACTGACAGCTTCACTCTCCTGAGTGTGGGGGTTTTTAGCTCAGAAATGGCATGAGAAACCATTACTGTGGGCAGGGGAGCTGGGTTTGCCCTGTCTCCATCCCCTCTCCCCACAGCCCGGCTGCTGCTTCCCCACAGGAGGCATCAGACGAGTCACGCCTGGCGAGCACCGCACCTCTTCAGAGCTCGCTCTCTGCTGCTGAATGTTCCTGACCTCGAGAAGATCACAATACTTGGTTGCAGGACTAGGAAACCAAGACTGAGAACTGTGAAGAGGGGCCTGATTTTCGGAGGTGTTGCGCAGCCAATGAGGACGATGCCCTGAACTTCCAAAAATCAGGCCACTTGCTCCTTGTCTTGCCCTCAACCATGATGCGGGGAGCATCCGTCTCTGAGTTTGGGTTTCTTCAATTAATGCCTCTCAGTTTTACTGTCTTGATCAACAGAATAGCAATGAAACCTAATTCACGGAGGCTGCTGAGCCACGTTGTTGGGATAAGCTGGAAGGCCTTCACATCCTGCCAACCCAGGATGGGGTTTATGGCAGTCTAACAGCGGGCTTTCCCATGGGGATGGCAGTGGGGATGCTGGTTGGTGGTGGTGCCAGGCTGCCTGCGTTGCCTGACCACGGGCTGCTCTCACCAGCCAGCCCAGGAGACACCATTACAAAAAGATGTGGATGCTAAACCCTGCTCTGCCAGTGACTCAGCCTAAGGCCTCAGCCAAGTCACTTCACCACACCTTGAAAGGGAGAGATAATGCTTACCTACCTCATCTTATGAGGCTTCACTAATGTTTATATAGTGCTTTGAACGTTTAAAGAACTGTCTAAATGCTTTGTATGAATTTTAGCACTCTAGATCTTAAGATCTTTGGCCCTTTAAAAATATATAGGAGACTCAATCCAGTCCTGGAGGAAATACCTGTACAGGCGTCACAAAGCAGCAGGGGAGGAATAAACCCTCGTGGCTGTGCAGCAGCTGTTCCAGTACATCTCGTGTGAATGTGATGCTCACACCAGAAGCAGGAGCAGACAGGTTGCTCTAGAAGCTTATGCAAACCTCATGCTGAGGAAGCTCCCTGGATCTAGGCTGGAGGCATTTCAGTCCACTTCAGTAAAAACAGCTCCTGCTTTTCTGCTCTGCCCTCTCAGACTCAAACCCAGAAGTTAATTTTGTTCCTTCTTCCAGATAGCCCCATCTGTAAAGGTTTTCTGGACCTTCTCGTTCTCCCAAAAGAATATTTGTTTGTCTCAGTTAGAGGATGGTGAACTTTTTGTAGGTAATTCAAAGGGGATCCCTGTCCCTGGCATCAGTGGAATCTGTGGAAGCAAGGGTGCTCTTTGCTCCCTTTAAGAAGAGTGATTTGTTTTATGACACAGTGTCCTAGGTCTCCCAGTCCTGCTGCTGATGTACACAGCATGCCCAGCAGCATTGCACAGGCTGTATGCTAGAGAGATGACTACACTGCCAACTCTCACCTGCCCCTGATAAACACAAACCCATACCCATGGCTCCACAAAACCACTCAGCTAAATAATAACCTGACTGTCTATACTAACTTTCCAGCCCGACCAGTCAGAACCCACTACTGCACTGATGAGATATATAATCCCCAAGGATCCCATTGCTGTTCTGGTCCAGGCTCAGACACACACAGCTGATGGTCCTTAAAGAAGGACTCGGAGCCTTAAGTGGGGAATTGCCTGGGGCACCCAGGGGGCAACTGAGGTACATGAACCTGTATGGGCTTTAGGCAGGATGAATCATCTTCTGCTTTTAATTTTTACTGATTGAATGTTTAAGTTTCTAGTTGTTTGTTTGTGGTTTGGGTTTTTTTGGTTTGGTCTGGTTTGGTTTGTTTTTTTCAGGGAAGAATGTATTAAAAGAGAGCACAGGTCTCTCTACACTTCTTCATGAGAGTCATGTAAGAGGTGGCTAGAGAGAACTTGATTGGCTTAAAGGGATCAATGTCAATGTATAAATTCCCTTAGCTGGCTAGTACAAAAAAAGCTCTTTTTTAGTAACTTATATGGACACTTAATTTATTTACGTAATTATTTAATGAGTTCTGTTTCTTGCCTGCATACCTCAATTATAAAAGTAAGAAAACTAACACTCTGGTACCTCTGTTGGCTAGGTAGAGTCTCACAGAACAGTGCCAAAGGTGCCTAACAGTAGAAATGGACAGACAGCACTATACAAGGGAGAAGCCATGTCCTCATTGTTCTTCCTCTGTGAAGGTATGAAAGATGATTGAGGCATGAAAATACTAGAATTGGTTCTGAAATTGTGTAGAGGGAAAAACTTAGTTGTATTAGAAGAAATGGTAACTAGTTCTTAATTTCTGTTGATGGTTTCTCTTCTACACCATGCAGTGGAAGAATCCTACCTCTAACAAGTTTTGGGGAAAAAAAGCCTTGTGAAAACTATGGTACTTCATCCTGTGCTTTCTGATGCCTTGTGACTTTAAGCTATGCTGTATTACGTGGTCTTGGTATTAGGTATTGTTTATATCCTACTCTTTTCAACTGCATATATGTGACTGCAGTAGTTCTGTGCTTGGTTCTTAAGGGATCACAGTGCAACAGAGGGCCCTTTTAAGCAAGCAGCAGGTACATCCTCCACGCATTTGCAGTCCAGGGACACAAACACAATGAAAAGGACTATGCTACCCACCCATGTGGACTCAGGACAGTAGATGTTGAGAGCGCTCTAGTTGCACTGACGCTCCTGAAGCCTGGAGGAGCAGTTCACTGTACCATGGAACACAGTGTGGTTCCAGCACCATGTACAGCAGGCAGAGTTTTCTTGGAAGAGGGAAACAAATACCAGTCAGCTGATAGTGTGAAACAAAGGGCAGCACAAAAGGCAGCATAATGCCAGGGGTGATTGTAAGAGACAACTGGCCTAGGAGGAAGTGAAGATGAAGGGTAAGCTTATGAGAGGACATAAAAGCATGTGCTGTTTGCATGGCAGAATATGGAAGATCATGAATGCTCTGGCAATGAGAGGAATATTATATTTCAAGGAAGTTCTCCTTTGGAAAAATGATGCTGTGAAAAATGACTGGGAGGTTCTATCATTATTATCCGTCAATATCCCTACACTCCTTTGGCAAAAGGTCCCAAAACTTCCCCGCCAATACTTTATTCCCCGGGTAATATTGTGGAAGGGCATGGGACAATCCAAAGTGCTGTTCCTTGTGCTACAACATGTTTTATCTGACAATTCAAAACTTAAAATAAAGCCAGCATGCAAACTAAGCCTGGACATAGAGCTTATCATTTCTTGGCCTATCATTTTTATCTTCCTCATCATTTCCCTACTGAATTGCTATTCTTGTTCATTATTGGTCGCCTACAATTAGCTTGGACATTTCTTAAACAAAGACCCAGAGTCTGATATGTCCTGTAAAGTACCTGTCATATTCTTGGGCCTGGTAAACAGAAAAAACCCCTGTCAAGTAGATTTTCTCCTACCCTGCGAAACCAGCATTCCATATGTTCATAGCAAACACTGATGGGGCAACTTCATGTTTACTTTAGTTGGTTCAAACTCATTTGTCAATATAGCAGCCCACTACATGTCACATGTGAGCATAATAATAGCTTGATAGTAACTTGTTTTGCACTAATAAACACCTTGAGAGATGGCCTAATGCTGCCTCACAAATAGGAAGCCTTTTGAGATGATTGCCTAAATAACATCAAGTGATTAATAGAGAAATAAGATGGAGTGGGATATTTTTCCAACCAAGGACTTTTAGAAGGATGGGGGGAGTGCCATTCAGTAATTAAATTCATAAAAGGCATGCTAGAAATTAAATTATGGATAGCATCTTCATGTGAATCCAAGAATCCACATTTTATTGGAAAATGCCACCATTGAATGACAAAATTTTGTTTGAATCTAGCATTATCAGATTGGCAGGAAAGGGGTTTGTATCTCATGTGCTCTGTCTAAACAGATAGTTCATTGTCCCTGAGCACTATAGAGGTTACATACCAAGTTAGTGTGTAATATTGCTCTTCACCAGTTTCCTTGCTCTGATTTAACTTCTGTTCATTCCAGCAGTTAATGGTGGAAATTACATTATACACATTAATTAACTTGTTTTCCTTTTTGGGAGAGGTTTCCAAGTCAAGCTTTATCTGCATAGAGTAACATCTCCCCCCCCCCAAAAAAAAAAAAAAGAAAAAGAAAAAACAAAAAATGAGGAGGACACCAATCTTTGTGCTACAGAGATGGTGCATGAGCTGTAAGGGGGTGTGTCCTGGGAGATCTGTCAGCCTCTGTATCAAAAGCTCAGTATTAAGGAGAACTCCAGCAGTAGGAGCCTTCAAAATCATGAGGAAAAGTGTATGGAAAATAATGAGGGAGGTACTTGCACAGTCATGGTGTAGGTTAAACTTTGCCATGACTTTCCACTGGAAGCTCAGGAGCCACATCAGTGCCATTGAGACAACAGCTGGAGACATGGGTCTGAGACATGGATTCCAATGAGTCCTGTTTTGCAATGAACTTTGGTTAAACCACCTCTGTAGTACTTTTACCAAATTTCAGTAACATTTGGTCTCACAGTTACTTTTTTTCTCTCCTCACAAACAATTCTCCTTTCTCTTCTTTTTTGTGTTGTGTAACTTGATTTATTTTTTTTTTAAATTTGAAATAAAATCACAAATTAAATAGCCAGTGAACACGATGTGACCAAGAATTCTGAATGCCTCAGTTACCAGGTGTCTGACTTCATAGATGATGAGAGGAGCTGGCTTTCACAAAATGCCAGCCACCTTTTTTTTCTACCATTAAGGTTCAGGTTAGACCTTGGAAGCTGACACTTGAAAACACTTGCCCTTTCTGAACGTTTCAGCCAAACAATCCATATTTAAGATTAGCTGCTGTGCACTAAGGGTGCTGTCATAGCTTTGTAATTGATTGCAATGCTTAATTGCTGTAGCCATCACAAACCTTGTACCAACTTAGTCACCTTCACCAACCAGCTGTTTTTTCAGGGTTAGTAGAATTATGTGTCCAGTCCCATAAAGCCATCAGAAAGGAGGTCATTACTAATGATTTGACCATCTATTGAGATTTCCTAATTATTTTGTAGTTCGAGCCATTGAAAATAGAGTGTGACTTTGTACTGAAGTAGTCTGGTAATTTTTAGCAATATCTCATATTTCTGGTTTTATTGTCCTTGAATGTAGAACTTTCCAAACAACAGTGGTGAATAGTGACATAGCTATGGCCAAAGAGCTCTGTTAAAGTTGTCCAAGTAAATAAACTGATATTTCACATCACACTCTGTCAGTCAGCAGAGATAACAGGCAGTCATCTTGGTCTGAAGCCGCAGAGCTCTAGGGGATCCAGTAGAGATCTGTGTTTTGCCTCGTGGGTGCTGGGAATCGTGTCACCCAAAACCGACCCTGTAGTGGGAACTGGAAATTCAGCTGTGCCACAGAAAGAATTTGATGCATTGAAATCCCATTTTTACTGTGCTGTGGTCACAAAGATCCACGGCAAAACATACCCAGGAAGGAAATCACACACCCTGAAAGATGCAGGTGTAATTATTCATGCACAGCCATCACCATCAGAGAATCTCCCCAGTGCAGCAGCTTCTTGCATATGACAGGACTAATTTACAACTATCTGCTCTAATTGTGATAACTCCTTATCTCTCAGCAAAAGATTGCCATTGAGGTTCCTCTTTCTTTCTCCTGAAATTCTTTTCTTTGCTACATGTGACCATTACTACTGAATTGCCATGATTGTCATTACCCTTCTGTGCTATATAATTAATCATTTAATGTTAAATAATTGGAAATCAAGGTGTAGAAATAATCAGCTGACAAACAAACAGTAGTGTCATTCTCTTGCCCCTTCCTTTTAACCTTTCACTGCCCGGATTCTCATCTAATTTTACTTGTAAGTGGCTGTTGAACACCAAGCACAAGAGCTTGGTAGGAGCTACAGCAATGGCACTACAGAAGGAACACATTTTTTGCACATAAACATGTAATTAACAGGGCTCATCTGTACTCAGAAATGCTGCACACGCTACCAAGCAGCCAGTTCTGGCCAGGGAACACCTCCCCTGGCCACCATTCTTCTGGTCCCATTTTGAAGCTGAGAAGAGGCAAAGGAATACCGTGGCTCGTGAACATGGTTATTTACTGTAGTGATACTTATTGCTGCTCCAAGACAGAGGGCGATCTCTCAGCCTTTTCCTGTCTGGTTGTGCAACGTGCCACACATCAGGTTGTGCGTTGCCGAAGCTTGGCAGCGCCTGTGTACGGAGGAGGCTGCAGAGCAAAGCTGCAGGATGTTGTTGCTTGGCACCTTCCCATGGATTTGACTGACATCCTGCACATCTCCCTCTGATGTGCAGGATCTCGGAGTGGGAGGGAGGTGCTGATGTGGAGCTCAAAATGCCAGTGGGAGTACAGAAGATCTGCACCAGCTGAGCGTGCCCCAACAGGTGAGCCTGTGCAGCGCTGGGTGAGGGGAAAGGGGCACTGCCTCTTCCCCGCCAATGGAGCCTGCGAGGGGTCCTGGTCCCCATTTGTTATACCCTCCTGTTATGTCAGCCACAATTCTGGTCAGAAGTCAACATACATTTGGACGCCAAGGACTAAATCCTTTGACCATAAGATTTGTATCATCTTCACCTTCCAAGCAGAGCCACGTTAAGTAGTGCTGTTTTGTGTGCTTTACGCTGGACTTCTCATTTTGTTGCTATCACTCAGGAGTCTTGTCTCAGCTACACCTCTGAGGTGCACTCTCCTGCCTCTTCCCATTCAACTGATCAGAGGTAAATAAATGTATGTCTAATGAAATTTCTAAAGTAATTTTCAGGTAGACACTTTGCACAAATAATAAATCTGGTAGTACCAGATTTTGTTCTGACTCATGGACTATCTAAGATGGCAACATTTGAGTCTCACAGATTCATTTGTATGGTTCAGTAGAGTATTTTACATATCTTAGAAGCTTTCTACATTAATAGCTTTCTAAAAGAGTCACTAAAATGAAAGTGCAATCAAGCACCACAGTGTCATAAAATAGTGTTGAAGAATCATGGAAAGACTAGTCTAACTAGTCTAGAAGATGATTATACTGCTGATAGAGTCCACTTGGAAGAGACACAAACCTATCAGCAATGCCTGTGATGACATACTCCCCGCACATTTGATCGGTTCTTTATAATTCCTTGTTTTCACCCATCATACAATTACTTCATGTTTATCTCAGTGATCTAACCAATTGTGATGCTGGAAACAAAAAGCATGTTATTTCATATACTGCTGTGGTAGGTCCTATGCAGGGATCAGCGTAGTACCTGGAGAAGGTGATTACACTTGTGGCAGAATTTGATTGTGCTGTGGGTCCATCATCTTTTGTTTGTAAGTGGTACCGGGCACGCTTTGTCTTCCATGTACAAGTGATACATTTCCCTCCTTAGTCATTTCACTACTTGAATGCACCTTAAAAATGGAGGAATCTTCCAACTAGATAAGATTTTTTTTGGAAGAACCCCAGTAGATCACACCATTCAGAAGACTGCAAATAAAGAAGCACTGATTCAAGGAGGATAAATCAGTTTAGTTCCAGATGAGAGATTTCATTGTCAGTCATTGCTGAACACCAAAATCCTTGTATGAGAAACTTGAGATACAGTCATTCTAAATTAAGATCTGCAGAACTGGAGTTATTTAGCAATTTAAGAAGAAGGAGCCGATACTGAAGCCTTTCTGAACAGCTGAATTAATTCAGCAAGTACTGATCAGACACAGCTAGTCAATCCGTCAGTGGGTCAGCCAGCCTTGACAGATGTTAGCAGTTTACCAAGATGACATGCAATAAGAGAGCAAGCACATGCTGATTTTTCAAATAATTTAGAATGCACTTCTGTCACAGAAAGTTTTATATGAGAATCTCCAAACAGAAAGTTAATGTTTTCAGACATCGGTGAAAAAGAAAGTGGTTGCATTCAGGAAAGGAAAAGTTGTAACTCAAATCAGAAAGGAACTTGGACATGCAAATCTCTGCTTTATACAGTGAGTGTTGGGGAAGTGCTGACATAGGCCAAGTAGTCCCTATCCCTTGGCAGTATTAGCTGGATCACTAGGAAAAAGAAACAAAAGTGGAAGCTGGGTGTTGTCTTTCAAGTGAAGAAAGCTGTAGAATTGATGCAATGTTTGACTTTTACAGGAGGCATTCATAGCGTCCTCTTTGGAGAGGCAGCAGAGGTTCCAGCATCAGCATCCGTTCCCAGAACATCCCTGCAACTTAAGAGATCCACCACTGAAAACAAATGCAACATTTGTGTAGCAGCTGCGAGTCTCACATTAGTGATTATGCCTTGGTGCTATTCTGTAGTCGCTGCTGAAAACGCGCACAGCAGGATGGTCCCAGCCCGGCGGCAGCCCCGACACTCTCACACTATCAGGAGCTTGTGCACATTCCTGGTGTGGCATTTCACCTGTTGCTGCTTTTGTAGGGCAAGGGAAGCTACCGTTCAAACGCTTGCATTATTAGACTGAGGCTGGAAAAGAAAGGGAGCCACTGCCATTTTCTAACAGAAACTGAAATGTCATCTTTATGTTCCAACAAGCATTAAAAAGTGATAATTAAAATAATCACAAGCTTTTCTGTGCCCCAAGAAAATGCAAAGCCAACTTAATCCAGCTTCTACCTTGCTATTTCAATGTGTGCTGTGTATCAAATACCAAACACAGATCTGCAGATGATCCTCGCAGTATGTGCTAGATCTAAACAACTGTAATTGGATACATGGAGATAGGAAAGGGTACATGGACATCATGGGCAACTGGAATTGAACCTGTTACAGAATTATGGAACAGACCCATAGCTAGTCCCAGCACTACAGTGGGTGTGTTTGCATTAGTAATGGTCCTGCACAGCTGTTTAATCTGCAAACCTTTACCAAGCAGAAGATGGCTGGATAAAGAGTGTATTTGATCTTTTCAGGTATGGTCTGAAGGAGATAAATTAGCATGTTTAAAAATTTTAAGCTCCTTTTGGAATGTCTAACATAGTTTAACTAATGAAAAAAACTCAGCTGCTTACAGTAACTAAAACAAATAGATAGAAACAAATAGGTAGAATTTTCATTCCTTACTACACACAAATGGATTCACCAATTAACACTGAAAGTTATCATATAGAGTATAATAATTATTATTATTATTGTTAAATCCACTGCACAGAGCAAAGGTTATAATAGATGAACAACACAAATTCAGGCTCTCAAAAATGCTACTGAAGTTCACCCCGAACACAAAATCAACAGCTGAAGTTTCTGGCACTGAGTGAGTGATTCTTGCCACTTTTTAAAAAGCAGCACCCTAGACAGTTTCTCCTAATGCTCGTAGGCTGTTCCAGTTCTTGAATGAAATTTTGACATATATAAGAGAACCAAGTTCTTTCTCAGATAAATTTTAAATTTGCATTCATGTGTTTGCCATTCAGAGATTTTTTTAGATATTGGCCTATTAATAAGGTAAATTGCAGATTTTCTAGGAAGCTGCAGGAACACTATCTCATGCAAGATAACATATTAATAGTATATATATTTCTGTAATAGATATCTTCTGTTATAAAGAAACTTTACTGGATCACATTTCCTTTGTGTCTTCACCTGGCTCATATGCAGAAAGAAAATGGCTGTCTTCTCTGCTTCAGTTTTACTGTTGATGCCTGTTATTGCAGGAATTCACACCAGAATACTATTCTTTGTTCAAAAGAAAAAAAGAAGCTATGCTTCGTGCTCTACATGGATGCAACAGTGTAGCTGTAATTTTTGTGACTGTAGTGACTGTAGAGGCGCATTACTCTTCACCTTAAAATGTCAGGCATTTTCATGTTCTTGTTTTGTTTTTAATTGGAGCTCATACAACCTTGTTTTAGGGGGATCTGATACAGAACATACTTTGGGAATCTTTTAATACGAGCAGGCTCAGCAAGTAGTCCATGCAGCTTTTCTCCACCATAAAAATAGCTGTGGGAAGGCTGAAGAGTAGAAAGAGGAAAAAGAAAAAACTATCTGCACTTCAGAGATTCCCTTCAGGTGAAGCAGATAGAAAATCCACATAGATTATTGTAGAAGCTGTAGGTGAAATGAAAAGTTGCCATCTCCAATATATGCATTTGCCTGAAGTATTCTCTAGGTTTACATATTCTAGGGCAGACACAGCTGTAAAGATCTACATTGCTCTTTTCTTTAGTCTGAAAGTGTTGGGACTTTAATACTGAGATCACATTTACAGTCCAAAGAATTATGTGTCCAGCATGTAGCAATCTTGATTATATTCCGGTCAGGATGTGGGAAAGATGCTATTAGAAACAAAACAATCAATTCACTTAGACAGTGCCACAAACATGCTTTCTGGCCTCTGCCTCCTCATTTTAAGTGAGGTTTTATAGCGACACATTGGTGAAGAGTAGTACACAACTGCAGGCAGATGCCCATGACTGATTCAATTGTTTGCACTGACACTCACAATTGCTGTAATTGCAACCGAAGTGATAGAAGCCATTGCAAAAAACAGACAAAGTGAAACCAACATTGTTCCTCAGAGATTTTATTAGTTGAAACCCAAAAATGCACAATCCACTGTTTTTTCTTGGTATTAATTCACCACAGCGTTTCCGTTTGCTGTGCCTGCAATACTGTCTTCATTAATTTAACATAGGATTCAAAAGGCCACTTTAAAAACACAACTTGTACAGTGAAGACAATACATTCCAGGCTCATTTTTTGATTTAAAAATCTTTTCAAAAACAGTGATTAAAAGATAAAGCAGCAAATCATTTTTAGAAAATCATTAGGAACTTAACGTGATCCCAAACAGAGAATACTTCTAAACTCTTAGCTTTCTTGTGTGCTCCAAGAGCAGCTACTGTTGTTCCTTTCCTCTTTTCCTCCTGTAACTGCTTAACACCATTAACGTTCAAAGCTGGTATTTCTGAAGAGGAGTGACCATCTTCTACAGCCTCTGGAGAAAGAGAAAATGGATGTTTAGAACTTGGCATTATCCAAAACCTTCCTGAGAAGAGATTACCTTGGAGCCTGCCAAGCAAGTTCTCATACGGTACTTCCCTCAGTCTGCCTACACTACTGGTGGCTCAGTCCAAAGGAATTAAGAGATGATCCATGTAGGAGTTGAGGATTTAACACATTCACTCCCCACTTACAAAATAAGAGTTACTTTTGGAGATCTGTTTCACTGAAAATGGAAATCCCTTTGCAACATAACCCATATCCTGGAAGTTATTTTTAGCATCTTCATCCTGGACGCTGGAAAACTTCCATTTAAATGCTCGAGACTGTGATTATTTCTAATCCTTCTATATCAGCTAAAACCGAAGAAAAAACCACAGCTTTACAGGAAAGGAAAAAAATCCCTGATTCTGTCCTTTGTTCATTCAGACCAGTATATAGTGATGAAAAAATGCTACTGGTTCCAGTTGCAGTTCCTCACTTACATACACATGAATTTACGTGCATTGGTCAAATGGGACCAGCAAAACCTCTAACTAAATTTGGTGTCAATTTTATTAAATAAAGGAGATAATCTCCTTCCAATATTTAATATTGGTATTAGACTTGCTAATAAATTGAAGAAGAGAAACCTAAATCAACAACATGTTGCATCAGAAAGAAGTTTTGAGAAATTAAAGGCATGTGTTAATAATGTCTCCAGTTACAGCACAGCACGGGAGAAGATTGAACGCCCAGTTTCCTATAGAGAGAGCTGTCAGATCTGCTGCTTTGAACACACAGCTCACACTCACCTCACAGCCAGGGAAACACACCTTGTGCCTTAGCAGTACACGAGATTTATGCTGGAAGCCTGTGTCAGGGACAACCAGGCAGCTACATCGAAGGTCTGAGTTAGAGAAGTCTGTGGCACTGCCCTGTCCTGTGCCCAGAGCGGGAGCAAGGCCTCGGCTGGGCTCTCTGCTGACTTGAGCCTTCTGTAGTCTGTGTGTGTACAACAACTAACTCCTGTCCATTAAGAATCTGCCCCGTGTTTCCTGTGGTGCTTGAGGATGTTACACTAGAAGATGGGCTGGTGTCAGGTGCTCCATTGAAAGCTAGAGGGAGAGCAGAGGTGGAAATGTGATAGGTACCATAGTACCTGGGACGGCCTCGACAGCAGCTCTGCTGGAGCAGGGGATGCTCCTGTGCTGTGGGCACAGCTCCCTGAACACCAGGTCTGGCAGAGAGCCTGATGACAGGTTTTCCTCCCTAAAGCAGGCAAGGCAGAGGAGCTATCTATTGCAACGGCCCAACAGAACAAGTCATTGATGCCCTCAGTGGTTTTATTTTGGTAGCATTTAGATTCCCAAGCACATTCAGAACCACACGGGGATGCACCATAAAATTGCACTTCCGGGTTCAGGCAGAGAGAAGGATAAACAGTAACCCCACTCTACAAGGAAGGACTAAAATACTTGGGGTTGTATCAGAAACTAAGACAGGGACAGCTGAACCCAGATGCCCTAGGGTGAACTAAGGCTGGAATACAAAATCCACATTCATACATGTATATCCTGCTCAGTACATTTCAGAAATCTAGCACTTGAAAATGAGATCTTACCTTCTTTACTGCTTTTGCCTAAAGAATTCAAGAACCTCCTTATGCCCTGTAGCCTCTGCCTGTAAAAAGAAACATGAATAAATCCTGCCATCCTGTGTACCAGGACATGCAAATACTTACTTGTGGGAAGTAAAAATACGTTACCACAAAATGATTAAAATTCAATTTAAATTTTAACTCCTCTGACATAGATGAGGAAGTTCTGGCTCTAACAATTTATTGCCTCAGAACAGCACCAGGCTTGAGTCTGAGAGAAACTCTAATCCAGTTTATAGTCCCCAAAGTAGCATTCACATTTCCCAGACTAATATTATCCAACAGCATGTGTTACTAACTCGCACAGCCAACACGCCATACGGAGTACAGTAAGTACACACTTACTACTTGGAGGGGATTCCTGCCATCATAACCAGTTTGCTCCAGGTCTGCACCAGCAAGGTACCAGGCATACAGCCCATCCACATCGCCTTTAGCTGTAAGGCTGGAAAGAGAGTAATTAATATTGGTTATAAATCTTTTGGTCCATTCCAAGTGTGCTCCTGGATCCTGTCAATTAGCTCAGCGTGCAAACGCTGCACCAGAACAGGCTCAACATGGCTGCCAGGGCAGAGAGGTAAGGAAAGGAACACTATTACAACAGCCTTGACTAGCTGAGCAAGCAACACAGCTTGATGAATCAGTTCCTTCAATTAATAGGGCTGTGCTGTAAGTACTTACAACAGGCTAGTTTCACATAGTGGGTGTGACTGTGGCCAAAGGGGAAAAAAAAGTCATGCAGTTTCATATTTCACAACACAATATTTATCTCATGAAATGGGTTGGGGGGAGGGCAATGGCTAACTCAAGGTGCAGCTAAGTAAGAGCACAAGCAGGTATGCTAAGGAATCAGTTTGCCTTATTTAACACCACTAAGAAAACCCCTTCATGGGTTAGTGTAAGTGTGTTTGCTATAAGAAGTTATGACAGCCTATTTTATGTGGTATCATTTGGACAGCAATGCACCTGTATTTTTTGAGTTTGGTAAGATAATTTTTAAGATTTAAATGGGTAGCAAGCAAAAAAAAGCTTTTAAAAGATGCCCTCTATCTGCTATGTATAACAAGCAATAGAAAGGATCAAAATTAATCATATACAAATAAGTGAATTTTCAGAAGAATGTACACCAGATTGTTTTTTCACACATCTGCTGGTAGTCTCACCCACAATATCTAATTTTTAGGTTTAATTTTTAACTTTCATTTTGGTAAAAGAAGGGATAACAGCCTGTACACATGCAAAAGCATGACCATCTGTACCAAGCCTGTGGGCAGGCTGAACTGACAGCAAGGCTAGGAAGATTACCTTCAGTTTTCTCAAGAAACCAACATCTGTTAGGCTTCAGACCTGAACTCACCATGTGCTCAGAGTTTGTTTCAGCAGAACCATTCTGATACTCATCCGTTGAGGTTAAATCTCATGAAGGGAGGGGGAACCCTCCCCAAACTTATTAAGTTCAGCGTTTGCTGCCTTAAACAGTGCTCAAACAGCATTCTGCTGGCAGCAGGGATGGAGGATGGTGACAGGCTCCTGGGTATAACAACCAAGCCAGGCAGATCTGGTGGAGAGTGGAGAAGGCTGGAAAGATGCAAGGGGCAGACAGTCAAGTAAGCTTATGGAAGAAACCTGGAAAGTAAGGCTGCAACATGCACTTTGCTGCTAGGCTGAAATCACCTCTGTTGATTAAATCTCTTGAAGCACCTGAAAAAATGTTTTCAAGGGAGTGGAAGCCTCTAATTGCAGCAGTCTGAGGAGAGTCAGAGAGGCTTTTGCTTGCAGCAGTCCCAAAGGTTGGAAAGGAAAAGTAAAAGCAAATGGTCTCTGTATTCCTCCATGCAACCCTACCAGCCCTGAGGCAGGGCAGAAGACCTACAGCTGGAACCTCTGGGGCACAGGGAAGTGGGGATCTGGTGCTATGATGTTAAACAGTGCTTCAGTCTGACATGAAGAAAAGGATCAGTAAGTCATTAATGAAACTAGCATCACAAAAAAGGCCGCTCAGAAGCAGTAAGAAAGCAAGAAGGCAAAGGACCTCTAACAGGAAGTTCAGTGGGAAGTCCTTACGGAAACAGCAGGAACAATAAGCATTAATAAAGAAAATGTGTAAGCATTAGTAAAGCAGAGAAGAAATTGCTTAGCAGCCACTTTTGGAACAGAAGTATCTTTATTTGCAAAGACAAGCCTCTTGGCATTGACACTGCAAGGTCCCATAATTAAGGAACAATCAACCAAGAAGCCTACCTAGCAAGTGAGAGTTCCAAGTATCTCCAACACTGGACAGGAAAGCTCTCTATTTGCTGAACAGAATCTCATTGTTCAGCTTCATGCAAAGCAGAAATCACTTTGGGCAAAGACCAGCACATTTAGAAATACTACCAACCTACTTACCCAGGGCAGTTCAGCTAGTATAACTGTAAGCAACAAACAAGGACTACTGCATTTACTTGAAAATTAACTGCCTAATAGCACCTGTTCAGAAAGAGCAATTTAACCCACATTGCCAGAGGCCAACACTGTGAAGTGGTCTCCTTCTGTGACCTCAGAGCAATCCAAATACACGAAAGCATCTTCAATTTTGCAGCAGCCATTTACTGATCAAGTGAGAAATGTATTCTATGGGCACTGTGACCCAGAGAGCAAAAAGTGACACAGGTTGCAAGAAAATTCCGATACCACTCTGAACAGAGGAAACCTACTAGTCACTAAATTGATTATAATCAAGAATGCCACAAAATATGTTCTCCAATTCCCAATCTCTGAAGTCAAGCCAAATGCCTATATTTCCTGTACACACACACTGTAAGTGTACTTCATATAGTCAAATGTATACATACGTCTTCTAAACATGCACTGTAGGGGCCTTTGCTCTGTATTTTTCTCAGAGATATTTATGCCAGCAATTCCAAGTGCATCCTCTAAGCAGCAAATTCCCCATTTTTATGTCATGAAATTGAATAAAAATAACTTCAATGTACACTTACTAGTATGTTTAAAACTTACTTTGTTGAATTAATCACATTTTATTAAACTCTGGCACCATTTACAGCATGTAAGCCCAGATCTGCTGCATATCAGTGCTCTTGCATTTAGAAAAAACAATGTACCCATTTCCCAGTTTCAGCACAGCTCATATAGCCATGATGATAACAGAGATGAGATACCATGAGCAGTGATAATGCAATTATGTGCTCAGAGTTTGTGCCTCCTGACACACTGGCACCGAGCAAGCTCAGTTACAGGAGCTGCTGCTTAAGGGGTGCTGGGTTACAGCCAAGGGACCAGGAGTGCAGCTGCTCAGGTCTCAGAGGGTTTAGAAGGACAAGAGCCAGTGCAGTTCTAGATCTGGGAAGTAATGAGTACAGTTAAATGACACTTTGGGGTTCCCTCTTGTCTTCTTAGGTACTAGGATTTCATCTTTCCCTGTGACAGAAATTTCTGCTTTTTCAGTGATTCTCCTTTTTCAGTGTCAATTAAAGCAATCAGGAAAGACTTTTCTTTTTTCAGGTCTATCATCACCCTGACAAGAGAGGAAAAAAAAATAAAAATATTTTTTTAAATTAAAATCCTCAAAAAGCAAGTGAGCCGTCCAGCACAAGGTGTGGTTTATTCTATCCTGCACACATATGTGTGCAGTGAGTGCTGCACTTGGCTAGTATCTCCATGTCTCTCTCAGCTGGGACAAACTGACTTCTCTGAAAGACAGCAGGCATTAGAAGCTTGGTCCTGATTCCTACAGAGGCTTATTTATCCTTCCTCCCCCAGCCTTATTCCCTCAAGTTTATGTTAAATTGATGAGGCACTTTATTCTGAAAGCTGGTGATTTTAAAGGCTGCATCCTTGTATATTATATCATTTTATGAAATCAAATAATATGAAAGAGAAAGCTGGTTTGGCTTTTTTTGCATCTATTTAATTTTGTGAAGTACAGGCTTGATCAGAGTATCTCAATTCTATGCAGGCTTTTTTTCCTTAAAAAAAACAACCAACACAAAGCAACTCTTTACCAACTCCAAAACTCAGCAAGCCTAAGTCTGAGTGTTCCAATTTATCTAGTCAGGGTTTGGCTTTGCAGACAGATGACAACACTACTGCACTATGAGAAGAGATTCTGACATTGTTAGCAGATTACTAACATTGGGACCTCTTTCTCAGTTCAAAACAAGCCATGAACCCAATACCAAGTATCAACAAAGTGATTCTAAAAATTAGACTACCTCCTCCCTCTTAAAAAAAAGAAACAAGCAAGTGAAACCATGAAAGATTAAATAACTGGATCATCTTGGCTGCACCTGTGTGCATCTCCACTTCCTACACAGGAATTCCCTCTGATACTGTCCAGCTGTCAGTTCAAGTTGAGACTCCTTTCCCTCTCAAACATCTCTGGTACTAAAGCAGCACATTTATTTTTCTTTTATCTCTAAAATCTTCCAGCTGAACTAGTCTTTTCTATTCTAAAATCAGAATTCTAAGCAGAAATGAAGCTGAGGAGACAGTATTAGAACAGAAAAAATCACTGTTCATGGTCTCTTATGAATTTGAGGATAGGTAAGTAGCAAGGGGGGAAACGTGATTACAGCTAGAGTTTATCAGAAAGCCAGGAGCTTTGTCCTTCTAAACCCCAAGAAGCTGATATATTGCCTTGGTGAGAAATTCAGATTGGTACAAATTGCAGCTTAAGGCACATTACAAGATAGAAGAGATGTAAGAAAACAGTCCAAATTAGACAGAAGGAAGATGTTATGAACACCTTGTTCTATAAGCAGTTTGATTATGTGAACACATTGACTGCCATGAAGGTGCCCGTGCCTGCAAAGAGAAGTCTTAAAAAGGAGGAGGTAAGAGGTAGGACAAGGAAGTGAGCACAAACATGCTGGGAAAATATCGGTCAGGTCACCTGAGGACACTCCAGAAGAAGTCTCTGAGACACTCTGGCAGAGGGACAAACACCAGCACCTCAGATTTAATAATGTTTATGCATCGAAATTACTTTCTGTGGAAAAAGTCCACTTTGGCAGAAAAGACTATTCCAGGCCCTCTAAAATAGCTAGAGGAAAGAAAGCCCACCAGATCCGCAGGAGCCATGTATGGAAGAGCCACCATCCACAGACACTTCAGTGCTGTCTCAAAATATGACTCCTGCCTCAGGCTGCCTGTGCTCTGGTCCATGCTGTGCAGTGATGTCTGCCCTTGGCCACGGCAGCTGCTCCGAGCTGCCATGGCTCTGGCTCCTGACCTGCAGTGAGGTGGGGGAGCCTCTTCCCCTCTCACCCCAGGCACACCACACCAAGTCCTCATTCAGCCTCTGCACACACATCCTCTCCTGCCCTCTGTTTGGAAGATTTACATTGTTTTTACATGAAACTTACTGCCATCAATGCAAGTTCCAAAAGATCTTAAAAATGTATGATCAAAATACCAGCTTTGAACCAGGGGAGATTGTGCAACACAGATGCAGGGTGCACAATCCTCCTTAAAACGCTGTTGCAAACTGCATCAGAACTACTTTTGTTTAAAGGACCCTTGCTCTCTTCTCCTGTTTTTTTAAATGTATTATTCCCAGGTCAGCTAGCCAAACTGGTTCTACATGTGGCACCAGGGCTAAGGAAGGGGCCAATTTATTTGCACAGGAACTGCCACTGCCCAAGCCACTCCTCTCACCTTCTTGGCAGATACAAACTATGCAAACCATGGGCTTATTCTGCCCTATCACTTGCTGTGCCCTGGGAAGTGCGTATTTTAACTTCATGGCAAAAGTCTTATTACCCAGTCTCCTCTGAGCATGTTATGCCAATGGAAACACTCCAGCTAGTATTTCTTGATTCCAGAACTGCTCAAAGAACAGAATCCACTCTCTATACAGAACACAGATAAGCTTTACCTTGGCCTTATAGTTTTGTAGACAATATACAGCACTGGTTGGTTCCTACAAGTCTCATGGTTTCCTGTCAAGTCCTGATATAAAGGCCAGTACTCAGAGATGTTTTGCTTTTGAGAGGAAGAGGAGAAGAAAGGAAGTAAAAACTATCAGTAATTTTAGGAAATACATGAAACCTTACAGTTGTCAGAGTAATTTGTAATTCAGGACCAGTTCTGGAAAAAATAAAATCAAGCATCTATTTATTTTCATAATATATATCCATATCATTAAACCACCTTATATATTAAAAGCAACTGTATGTAAAACCAGCTTTAACAGAGGTTTATATCCCCTTCAAATTAAGTGTAGAGACAGTGAGCAGTTGTTCAAAAGTTTTGGAGTTAAACCTATTTGTCTATTTGATTTAGTTATTTTTAAGAGCAATGTTATATGCTAGTTAAAGTAGGAGCCATTCCCAGGTAAATGAAAAGTGGATTTAAAGAAAATAAAAAATTATGCCCTGTGTGCAGCTTTATTCTCAAGTAGAGATGCTATTCAATCACACCTTCCACAGCTTCCTTCTCACTCTTCCTCAGTCTAAGTGCTTGGAAAAAACAGTGCATATTTGCTTCCAGTTCACTTATCCCTAAAATACTCCCTACTTTAGGATTCTCTTGAGTTACCGATGCTCTGACAGAGTTGATTCTTCATTTTATCACTTCGCTTTTTTCCTCATTATTAGTCTAGTACAGAATTGGCCATGTCATGTGCCAGGGACCCAACTGTTTATTGGAAGTTGTATACACGCTGTTCTCCAGTCTAAGAGTCTCTTCTGAAAAGTGATCCCCCTCCATCCCAGCCTTGGGGCCATCTCAGCTTATATCACATTTACCTGCAGAGTATCGTTCCGATGTTCTCCAAGTCATGGCTTGAAAGGTGTGCTCCTGTTTCTCGTAACAAATTAATCACCTGTATGTGCCTTTATGAAAGGAACAGAAAAAACAGAGAAAGTGTCTGGACCAGTAGGTTTTTTTTTCACAGAACCCAGCATTACTCATACACACAAGCAGTCAGTGCAAGCTCTTATGGGATGTTCACCGCCATCACAGGACCAATGAATCTTCTCCAAGGTTACAGATGTAGAAAATAGATCTGCCCTCCCTATCAAAAAATCATTCACATACTAAGCTCATGGAAGTGTTAAGTTCAGCTCTGAAAATGAAAGAGGTGCATCCCTTTATCTTCAAATAAAATTACTTTCTTTACCTGAATGCTAGCTTAATTGAACACTTGAAATATTTGAGATTGAAATGCATGCAATGTGAGGACATTTATTACACAGCATAATTCCTGTATTTTCTAGAATAAAATGCCCATATACATCAGTCTTAAATAGAACATGTCTTACAGTTAAGCAATGAATCTTTAGGTGAATGTAGAAGCAAATCAGGTTTTTAGGGCTTCAAAATTGTGGTAAGTATTCTTAGGAACATCCCACAAAAGCACATCTTTTCCTAACCCTTCTTCCCTTTATTATTTATTTCCACCTGGATTCTTTAGGAGGTCTTCCTTGTCCTTTCCTTTGAGATAAAGGGACAAATAGATATTTAAGCACTACTAGCCAACTCCTGTACCTTAGGCAGATGCTTGAGAAAGCCTATGGCAAAGGTCAGTCTCTAAAGGTACAGTTGTAGAAAATAAAATTACAAATGAAAAATGTGCAAAATACTTTTTTCACAAGTAACGTAGTAGGAAGTTTAGAACTAGTTTCCTAAAGGAGGTGGCAACATGATCCTCTGCTACACAAATGATCTAGTTCACAAATCCAAACACAGGGTTTTTTTCTCCAGGAAGATCATGATGACACCAGTAGATCAGGAATCATTTCACAGTTCCTCTCTTAAGTAAGTTGCTATGCCATAATTCTTCAAAACAAAGAGTTAAGCCTATCATTGTAATAGAAGATATTGGGCTCTTCCAACCCATTAGCTAAAACCTCACCTATATTAATTAAAAAAAAAAGAAAAAGTTCACATGCATGTTTTGCTTAATCCCCTGCATTTTCTTGGAGCTAGTCATGGGCTTTTCCATTTTCAAACTGGACTAAGGTGTTTATCTAATCTCTGCCTCTTCTTAGCAAACTCCATCTTGAATGAGAATTTACTTTACAGTTATCTATATTAAGCCTATTAAGCTATTAAACTTACATGTTTCATATAAGTTCTTAATTTAAAAACTAAACAACTGTACAGGTGTTAGTGGAATCATTTTGCTTTTCCAAATGTAGGTTATTTAACCCACCAGACAGATTTTTTTTTTTTTAAATTGTACTTTGTTTCAATTGACAGTCAAACCAAAAATTCTTCCTTTGTGTCATGGCAAAACATTGCTGGAACAGCACATGCTGCAAATTGGTTCAGCTACGTAAAATATTTTCTCAGGTGGGTCCCTTACGACAGGGCTAGTCATCCACAAGCATCTCCTTGAGCCAGCAAATAATGGCATGGCTTCCTGTTTTTCAATCTGTGGTGAAAAATAAAGTCTACGTGTAAGAAATTTTAGGTAAGTCTTAAGCAGAACAGTAATTAGCCAAAAAGAAATTTGACCTAAAATAGATTAAAACAGCAGGCTACAATTGAACATGGGGGGTGTCTGCTTACTCTCCAGTGACTGCCCTGGACTATTGCTCGTTTCTCACCTTATACTCTAAATCACAGCATGAAACCAGTGCTTTTAAAAATAAAAGCTACATTATGGGACTGTACTCAAAGATAAAAGGCAGCAAAGCATGTATAGTTGTGTGATATTTTCCCTCAATGTGCTCCCATTTGAAGCACACAAAGTCTGTATCCCTGGATTCCAGTGGAGAGCCAAGATTTTCTTTTCCCCTGCAGTAACTATTTACTCCTGACTGGCAACCACACACCTTCCAGAATGCACCTCATGCCCCACGTACACCACATGGCCACTGCTGTGCTGAGTGGGACTCTATGAATCTTTGATACGGACAGGTGTGGGGGCATTTACACCACATATCTCACCAAGAGGGTAGTAAGGGACTGGAACAGTTTGCCCAGGGAGGCTGTGGAAGCCCCGCCCTGGAGGTGTTTAAGGCCAGGTCGGGTGAGGCTTGTGCAGCCTGGTCTAGTGTGAGGTGTCCTTGCTCACAGCAGAGGGGTTGGAACCTGATGATCTTTAAGGTCCCCTCCAACCTTAACCATTCTATCATTCTATGTTCAATATAAGAAATCTAAATGAGGAAAAAAAAGTGGTTTGCAATTTTAAAAAACTCACAACAAAACAAAAAAGCCCCAAACTGAAACTAACAGTGTCTGCAATAAATGCTTACAACAAAATATTTATAAATAGAAGTATGATGAGTGGGAATAGTTTAAAATCATGTTACTTGGTATGGTGGGAAGAGGAGGACATCTTGTATACCACTGTTTATATAGAAAAGGGTCAGGGAGAGGAAGAATAGGGACAAATAGTAATGTGCAACTCAATAGTGTTAAATTTAGTGCTGTGACTCTGAGAAGCAGATCTGTCCAAGAAAGCAAATGGATCATTTCTCACATTCCCATCACTCAGCATGAAAACTATGCAGGAGGTAAGTTGCACTACAGCTTGTTCCTACTTACATCCAAATGGTATCTACATTCTGAAGAAATTTAAGCCCTATCCAGAGTACCACTTCTACTGTCCTGTACCTACCACAAGAGTGTTATTCATATTTCAAGAGGCTGGCTGTGAATTCTCTGATACTGTTATGTCTTAGGAACACGAGAGGTATTTGTCTTTACAAGTAGTTTCTTTAAGAACTGCTCACCTGTGGCTTTCCTAAACCTCACAAAGGTCAGTTTAGCTGATTTGAGGTCCAGATGATGTCATGAGCCATGAAGTTTTTGGGAATGGTTCAAATGTAATTCCTGTTCTAAGGTGACAGCACAAAACCAAGAGTATAGCAACTCCTGGGCAGTGGAAGCTCAAGGCATAGAGGGAAGTCCAACATCATCATGTTAGCCTGGGGTGCACAGCTGCTTGTCCAGTCTAGCCCCATCTGCTAAGCAAAACCATAAGGAGCTATTGTCACCTGTGAACTGTTCCTGACTCTACCTTATGTTAGTGAGCTCTGTTACCAAACTGTGGCTCTTGGTCAGACACAGCCTATGGAAACAATGCTATTTTTCACATGTTACTGATGTTAGCCTTTTGATAGTACCACTGTCATTCATCAGCTTTCTGAAGCAGAAAACAGGTAGACAAAAGTGTTTCTAGTATCACCCCCCCCCTCCTGATTCCATTTTTGATAACACTGGAGATAAAAGCCCCAGTGTAAACTGATATTTTAATGGATCAATAGCAAAATAAACATGTTCCTCAATATTCACTGCTATGAGTGAAGGCTGAGTTTCAGATGAAGACATCCAAACTTCGCCCAGTTTGTGAGGGCTCTGGATTCACAGCAAAGCCGCACAGTGGGTATCATCCTAGGCCTTCAGTTGGCAGACACTTATTAAAAGTGAATCAACTTCAAACGAGATGAATCACACATGTGAAATTAACACGCATGTAAGAGTTTGCAGGATTGGGGCCTTAGGGTTCACACCTTCCACCAACTCTCTTTAAAGAAATGCAGGTGTAATGTATATCCAAACTTGACTGGCTTCATTCTTTTTAATGTTAGGTCCCCTAGCAACTGGAATGGTTATGGCAGAATCAGCTCAGTTTCACTTGCTTGGTTTTCTGCTTGGTATCAGTGGGAATTTTATGCTCAAATACTGCAAGGACAGGCTTCAGTGCACTTCTGGAGTCAGCGGTGCTTAGATTTTTCACTCTGCCTTAGATTTCCTGAAGTAATGTAAATGTAACCTTGCAAAATAGCAAGTATTTAAATTCATATTTACGTGGGAGGTAATTTTACTACCTCTAATCTGATGTTCTCACAGCACTGTATGAGCAACTCCCCATTTTCAACCTTTTACCACTGCTCTACAAGTAAATGGAAGTGCTTTGACTACATAAAATATACACAATTTTTATTCAAGACATTTTTCTCCTTAGAGAGCTTCTGTTATTAAAAAAATATTATTCTATTGTTTTGAAAATGACTTATCCCTTGAGGGGACTCTATGAAATTAAAGGAATGCTACTTTATGTCAAGCAACTGGCCTAAATTAACAGTGGTCTGTTTAGCTCCATGCATAAAGTGAATGAGACTACATGCAAATTGCAGCATTACAAATGAAAAAGAGGAAATGCAGTAGTTTATTTCTTATTTAGAAAGGGACTCGACATTTTACCATCTAAAGAAACAGTCACTTAAAGTAAAAAAAAAAAAAAAATAGAGACTATTGATATAGATTAAGTTTCTGGTCTACCAGCTGACAGTGCTATGTTAAGAAGCTTTTATGAAGAGACATAACTCCGGATCATCTTTACAAATTATTACATGGAAAAGAGAAATCAGTCATCATTATATACATTTGCATGCTAGGTTAAAAAGCAAGCCACTGAGAAATGTGACAAAAAAAAAAAAACACAACAGGAAAAAAGCTATTTTGAAAATGACTGGATACTGTACTGCAGCTAAATGTCAATCAAACAAATATAAATTCTCAGAAAATGCAATTAAGCTGATGTAATATTCAGTGAAATTGAGAAAGTTACAATATTAAACAGTTTAAAGCACTGACTGCTCATTAAGATCAGTTTTCCCCCTTCCCTCTCTGCCACTTTGTACACTGCATCAGGATAATCTCTTCACTTTCAGCACACAACTGTTTAATAAATAGAATTTAAACATTTCTGTAGCATAAATCTTTTTAGTGGCTATCTAATTTTGTGCATATACAGCTGTCTGATCTTTACCCTTCTCCCTTCTATGCTTATCAGTGTGCAATGCAGTGTGAGCACACAACAGATCATAAATACACATTTATGAGATTAGTTCTAAGTCAACTCTTCCTCTCATTCCAACAGTAGAAACAAAAAGAGAAACTGAAAATGGTTATGGTGCAGTTTCCTTTTACAATTCCCTGTATCAAAATGGGTGTGCAGTTTTAAAGAGCTTAAGAGTCATAGTAGGAGTCTAATATAGGAGTGGCAATGCTAAGGAATCCAAACAACAAGCTCATGTGAAATTCCTCGGGCGGTAGATGGGTGCGGTAAAAAAAGTAGGTGCCTGATTTGCAGGAACATCTAATGCTATCTAATGCTTTAGCATTTTCTCACATTGGACCAGAGCCACCTCTATTCAACTACGAGGTTATTTGTTTGATTTGCTGTTGGGCTTGTTTTTGCCACAGAAGGGCTTGTATATTCCTGAGAGAAAGCAGTAGCTACAGAGCCATAGGGGACCACGCAGTAGGAATGGCAATAGTGCAGCCTGGCCACACAGGACTCCAGTCCCAGGGTAACAGACCCTGTTGAGTTTTCTACATCTGCTCTTTGAGAGAAAAAGCCTTCAAGTTATTCCTGCAGCCGATGCAAACCCAGGACTGTCAGACCTCCCAGGGAGCTAACTCCAGCCTGCCAGACCAGGAGAACTTGTCACATTAGAATGCTGTAGGAATATCTGGGGACAGACATTCATGAAGACCATGAAAATTCTATTGGTCCAAGCTCCTTTACAGAAAAAAGCTCCTCTCCTGCCATGACACAGACTGAATATGAGATAAAGAGCTGAAAGTGGATCAAAGAAACAAGACAAGATAAGGGCATGCAGCTTCTAACACGTTAGAAGACCAATGGCTCTGTGAATCCCCAGGCTATATAAACTGTTTAAAAAAATTAAATCTTGATATCCGATAACCTTTATATTCTGTGCTACAGCCATTCCTTAGGACTGTGTGTCCCTGACTACCATTCAAGAGCTGCTGACATCCAGAACAACAGGAAGAGGAAATCCACAAATCAGGCAGAGCCATGCAGCCATCCCATATAATCATGAGTGGGCGGAAGGGAAAAATAAAAAAAACAGTCACCCAGCAAGAGACCCAGGAAAGCACTGGTGGAAGGGGAAGATTAAAACATGCCAACCTACCGGTATATTTTGTGCCAATTGAAACAGTCTGGTCTTGATGAGAAAGGGGAGGGCAGAAAGAAAACAGACAGCCCTTGGTCCTGCACTCTCACTTCTGACAGTCAAAAGGAGTGATCGGTTTGGCTCTGTTCTATAAGGAAGCCTGATAACATAGAGTGGAGCCCTGAAATTATGGATAAAGTCTTGGCAGGAAGGCAGGAATAGGTTACCTTATGCTATAATTTTGCATGCATACCAAGTTGTTTGCTTTCATTTCATGTTATTGTAAAAACTCTTTTAATCTAGGCAAGTCATATCTTTTGAAATGACGCTGGTTTGTGTTATTTTAACTGCTGTAATTCACACATGACTGTTGAGACAAAACATGACCAAAACACAGGGATGGACTTTAAATCCAAAATGATAGAAGGTTTATAAACTTGATGCAGAGTGCTGTATAAATTACTTTGTTACCTGAACTTGATGGCATTCATCAGTGGGGTAGATCCGTATCTGTCTCTAGCATAAACAGTTGCACCAGATGTCAACAAATACTCAACTAATGGTAAATGCCCTTCAGAGGCTGCAATATGAAGGGGAGTTCGGCCATCATAGTCTCCACAGCTCAAGTTTCCACCCTACAAAAGGAAACATCCTTCACGTGCTAAAAAGATAATGGCTGAACATTAAGTTTTTGGTACAACAGCAGATGCATACATCATGTTTTAATTCTGCCACCCAAATGTTAAGCTTGTCAAACACACTTCATCATGTAGCATGGATTTTGCACCAATGAAGATGTTTATTCTACCATCTGTATGCTCCCTCCTCCACCCGTATTCTCATTACAGCCCCTTCAGATATGCTCTTTCCTGCAGTACACCATACAGCAGCCTTGTGCATATGGTCTGCTAATTTTGTTCTAGTATATTGTTATTTTTGAGATATATATATCCTTTCTGAAGGCCAATTACCAAAGTCTCAAGAGTAGGGTAAACCAAGGCAAAGAGAAGAGTAAAAAGAAAAAAAAAAAAGAGGTCTAATAGATGATACAAGGAAATGCCTGTTGCTTTTTCCAGGTATAACCCAACCTCGAGATACAGGGAGAGCCAAAAAATCCTGAATTAGCACTGCTCTGTGTTTTGCTTAAATATAATTTTCAAGTTTTTGTTTGTTTTTTTTTAATCATGATGAATTTAAATCCAAAAGTTGGATACTATGAATATGCATAAAGTTAAGCAAAAGAAAGCAGTGCAAACCATTTTAAAGTGTTCCAAGTTGGGAGATAAGAACTTGCATTTTAATCTACCTGTATTTTCACAGTTCAAAAGAAAATGTAAACAGCTGAGAACCAGATAGGGGAAAGAACACACCAGTTTTGAAAGGCAAAGGCTGAGAAGCCTAGAAACCAATTATATTAGTAAAAGCACTTTGATTCTAAGACTTAGGTAGTTGCTTCCCTGTAAGCATAGCTTCCTCACATCATTTACAGCTCTATTTAAAGATTTGTGTTTGGTACAAACTTCATTTTACATTACCATTTCTGCTATGGCTCTTAGTGCATCTATGTCACCCAGTTTAGCTGCAGCACAAGCCAAAGGTGGAATTAATGCATCTCTCACGGCTTCTAGCTCCTGAGAAACAAATAAAATTAAACATTTAATATCAGCCTCACCTCTAATATGATTGATGTCCAACTCATAAAAACAGTGCCCTTGCTTTCATGTGAAGTTTCCAAATTAGTCATTTGGTTATTTAAAAATGGTAACATTTAGTTCTTGGAAGGAAAGAAGTCTCATGTTTATTTTACATTTTGTCAGTCTCACATCCATGGAGATTTATATTCCTCCCTGGCAACACTACAATTACGTGATATCTATATGCACCATTTAAGGAGCGTGCACTAAGTACCTTTCCTGTGCTGCTGCAGTTACACATACTAAGGGAAACAGCACAGGTAGGAGTTGGAAAATACCATACAGCCCCGTCCCCTGAAAACTGGATCAACTTCACTCACATGATTCCTCAGATATTTGTGTAACCTGTACTTCCAAACCTCCACTAACAAGCCCCACAGGCCCCCTAATATTCTCTCATTTCTCACGCTTCCTAAAGAACCACCATACATTCAGTATTCACTAGCTACTAAAAATCCCATCTTCCCTGAAACTAAGCCAAGAGAAAAGCAAATACTTGTATCTTACCAACCAATACTAGATTTACTGATTTTCCAGTTGGGAGGGGCTAATATTAAGCACCCCAAATTACACTTGTGTAATTTGTGTAATTGATACTTCCTTAGTATCAGCCTTCTATGACTGCATGTACAATTAAGCTGTTTTACCCGTTATTATTTGGATTGCTCTGAACTGTCAATACGTTTGACCACAAAAACACAAAGCACTTTTTCATATCATTGATACCCTGAATTACAGCAACTGTCTGAGGCTTGTTATTGCAACCAGCCAGCCAAGAAAATAAAGTCAAGATGGGGCTACAAAGAGAGAAAAAAAAAGAAGTTTAAATGTTTTTAATTAAAAACATTTTGATGTTATGCTTGTCATTGTGTCCTTTCTCCCGAACCAAACTGGTTAGCTGGGACACTCAAGATTAAAAATATTGTTAAAAAAAATAAAAAAAGCTCCAAAGTTTCATTTTTATTTCTGCTTTGCTGTTTATCTCTAAGCTAGGTTCATTTAACTGAGTTTACAGCTTTATATGAGTTCAATTTTAAATATTTAAGTAAATACCTCCTTGCTGCTGATACTTAGAGATTTGGCAATCACTTGAATAAACTTGCTATCTCTCAGAGAGATCTTGGCTCCTGTGGGTACAACAGTCATTTCTCCTCTTAGATTCTCACTCAGCATCTGAAATGCAGGCAATCAAATCCTTTGTTAGCAAAGGAAAAAATATGGTAGTAGTCTAATAAAAAGCCTTACAATCAAGTTTAAAAAAAAATAAATTTGAGGAATTATGGAATCTAATTGAATGCAGACAAAAGATTAAAGAAATAGTTACTGTCCCATGAAGATTTCAAGTTTAAAAAGACGGGGAGAAAAAAAATGAACAGGCAAATAAAACTTTCTTCCAAAGCAAAGAAACCAAAATAAGCACATAACAAAACACCCCAATTTTTTGAGTATGCAGACAAAAGTTCCCTAGTGGAGTAAGCTGCAGCCTACTTAAAAACACAAAGATAGTGAGTAATTAGCATAGGTCTGAAGACCAGAATATTCTGAAATGTTGCCTTTTGCCACCATTCCCAAACCTCAGGACTCATACACAGACTCTGTATGTATGTGGATGCCTGTGGATGGTTATGTATTTCAGTGGATTTTGAAATAGCTCCATTAGCCCTGAGTTTGTTAAAATTTGGCCACAGAGATAGTTTTGGATGCAGAGGGTCTACAGTAGTAGTCGTTCAGTATTAAAGCAGGCATGTAACACTTTGCAGGATGGGTGCATCTAATATAACTAGGAAAAAAAACAGTGCTTAAATACAGCAATAAAAATACTCCACAAGACAGGTTCTGGGAAATCTGCAGAACAGTGAGAGAAACCAGTCATTAAGGAAAAATAACTGATTTCCTCAATTCTGACCATTTTACATACTGGCACTCTCACACAAGGTTGCTGATGCAGCTATAAAGCACGTAGCTATTTCAATTAGAATTTTAAAAAGCAGGATTGTGAAAGTTTGCAAGGAACAGATGTGATGTTGGAAGGAGGAATGCCCCAGGTTTACTTATGTCTAGGCATGCCCTTTATTAAAAAAAAAAACAACTCCAAGCACTGACAACACTGTAGCTGTCTGCTGGAAGAGTCCCACATGCATGTAACTCCGAGGATACCGAGTGCTTTGGCGCACTTTTAGAGTTTGACAGGCTGAGATCATTGCTTTGCACAGGTAACCTTAGCAATTGGCACCTGTGCTAAATGCACCCAGTGCAAAGCCCTTACGTGCCTTACTCAGTCCTACCAGCTCTGCAGCCATTTCCATGTGTCTGGGGGCACATTCCTTGCTTCTTCGTGTTGAAAGAGAATCCTAAAATAACCACGCAGCTCCAGGAGAGCTTCCGTCTCTGGGGAGACTATTGTTTGGTGATATGTTCAGCTGAAGATATTGCCACAGACAACATATTTCCAGGCTTTCTTCTCCTCCTGGACTCTACCACTCATTCCTGCCCAGGCAATGCAGCATGCTGCTCCCTAGGTTGTGCCAACACAATTGTTTGTGGGTCTGTACAATGAGTCAAATGGGGAAACTGATCCTGCTTAACTCAAAAGAAATTGCAAAAGTTATTTTGTTTTTCAAACTGTATAAAAGACGTCCCAGGACCACCACATAAGAACTGTGTAGCACATTCCAAAGGGCAGCATAGGAATATGCACGAGTACCTCATGCCGGCAGTACCTAAAATGTCCTATCACCACATCCTCACCTGAGTAAGTCACCTATCTTACCTCAGCAAACTGGATCTCAAGTTAAGTTTCAACTCATATACCTAGGCAAGAAGCCAGCTGGGAGAGTTTCTCCTGCCCCATGTCAAATAACCTTCCAAGCAAGAACATTAAAGTCTGTATTAAAAAACAAGGCTAGTCTATGTATGTTCCAGGGTCAGTGAGCATCAGAGAAGAGCCTGAGTTTCTAAAGTGCATCTGCACAGACACATGCAATACCACTGCCCTTCACAGAGCATTCTGTTGCCTGTCATGCATGTTCTTGCACAGAGTATTTTCTTGCCATCCTCACTGAAGAAACACATAGCTCCTCCTCTCATTATTCAGGGGCAGGGCTTTAGCAAACAACCTAAAGCTCAGTCTGGAACTGTTTCTAAGCACAGTAACTGGTACTTCCAGCCACCCCACTTAGGATCATAGGCATACAAATATGTCTGTCTCAAGAGCTGCTATTGGTTGGAAGACAGTGAGTGTGAAATAACAATCAAATTTGTTTAAATTTTAATAAAAACAAAACACCAACATAAGATACACATGTGCATGCACTGCTAAAGTCTAGAGAGTGACTCATCATGATGTCATCTCCCAAAGTGTCAGGATTATGATTTCACTGCATACAAGCACAGAAACACATGCATCCCAGCAGGCTGCTGCTCCCCCATCTAATGCAGAGCTGCATGTTCCTTGTAGAAAAGGAACATGGTATATAACTATATAATTTGAGGAAAAAAGCCTTGATTATCACAAGTGAACAGTAAGAGCTTTGTTCAAGTGTTATGATTTTAAAATCACTTACAATTGGTTCTTAGAATGATCTATTTTTTATGCATTTATAAAGTGTACCTTCTTCTACAGAAACTAACACTGTCATGAGTATTGCTGTAAAGGAAGAAGCTGCAGGAAAGATTTATTTTCAGAATTAACTTTGTGTGAGTGAGTCATGGATGAAATCCTTACCACACTTGGATCAATGACAAGATCTTTGCTGACTTCACTAGGTTTGGGACTCTGTCTCCCATATGAATTTCCACGTGTGAGTTTTTAGTACCAAAATGTCCCAGGTAGACTACTGCCATTTAAATATGGCATTTTTATGGTTCGATCACTGTCTTCACTTGACTTATGCAGAGTATTCTTTCTTCTCCCAATCTACAGACATTCATTTGCCTAACAGCATTTTCTTCAAGAAAGAAAACATGTGATGTTCACATTATGGCTCTAGAATACATTGCTTTTAAGTGCAAGGGAGAAGCTCAAGGCATTCAGCGAAGCGGAAGTTAGCACAGTAGATGAGAAAGTTAAAGCCTTTCAAGGTCACACTGAAATATTTACCTGCCTCTTCTCCTCCCAGCTAAGCTTACTCTTGCTGAGAATATATGACAGTTTAGTTAGGGCTGCCTCTGGTGTCATATCACCTCCAGGAATTACTCCAACATCAGCGAGAGTCTGAACAAAAAGGAATAATGATTCAAATTATAATAGCTTTTAGAAATACCTGTAAAAACAGAAAATGCATTTGAAGGATGAGTAGCTACACAGAATACTGTGCCCCCACTCTCTTGCTCCTCCTACTGCCACTGTAATTTTTGTCATTTTAGTTATCAAATACCAAGCAAATAGTAGAGCCAGCTGAATAAAGATTAGTTTTACTTTCAATTCCATTTCATGCAATATCATTGAAGAATTCACCCAAATGCTTGCCATGGTCCCTCACTGTGCTAGAAAGGAAAGGTTACAGGTCTGTATCAGCTATCTGCAGAGTTGTCAGATTCCCTTTATTGAAAAGCTGCAGTTACCTTGTTTTAACCCAGTGGAATTTTGAACATTGCCAAGTAGGCTGTTCTCATACAGACATATTTACCATTCTTTTATGGGGCATAGCTTTGGATGAATTCCAGCACTACAATGTGCTCACAGCAGGAGCATTTTCAGATCCTTTCATGCTGCACAAGCAGTGTATGATTTAGAACATACAACTAAACTGTGTAATTAACACAGTTTTGACAAGAATAACTGAAAAAGATGACCTTTTAAACTTCTCTTTCTGGGAGTTAAAAACAAGACGCTATCTGAACCAAAGAAAAAAAGCAGAAAGATCTTTGCTATGATCAGCAAGCCCCGTAAGTGTTACAGTGAGCAAAGGCAGCAATGCCAAGGGAGATTTCACATCTCGTCACTAAATTGTACCCGGGCAAACACTTGGGCGTTCCTAAACCACAGATCATCATCTCTGCCATAAAGTGATGGCTCACAGTTAAGCATCTTGCAGTAGGTTCACTACACTGCGCTTTGCTTTTAAATACCTTGTATATAAACTTCAGCTTTGAAACTTGGGGCTTAACTAGTGTTTTTAGCAAGATACGGAGCCTTAATCAGCTCATTAACCACCTCTGAGAGCCTCAGACTAACATTTTTTAAAGTCCCATAGGAAAACATACACAGAGAAGTTGAGAAATACTTCCTGCACCGCAGAGCCAAAGAACCAGTAGGGCTTTTTCAGCAGCTTTGAGAAAGGGGAGGAGGAAGGGATTTCCCAGCTTCCTTCCTGTACCTAAAGTCCTCTTAATTATAAGTTTCTACTGTGTAGATGGATCAGAGGCCAGACATCCAGTTAATTAAAACAAACACTTCAAGGGAAACCAGGGAGTCAGCTGACCCACCTGGCTAGCTTGAATAAGTGAAAAGTGACCTGACCATATGCAAAGACCTGTGAAAACTTTTATTTAAAGAAAAAGCAAAGTTAACATTACAGCAACTTTCCAACATTCACCTGTGATACTTCCTCTATTGAGCAGCTCCTTATGAAAAGGAAAAGGTAATGAAAGAATAAGCATGAAATAATTTTGTTCTCCTTAAAAGATGCCAAGAAAACCTGGCAGCTCCCAGCAGCTGATGGTGAAGCAAGATAATCTATGCTCTGTATAAAAACTGGAAGCCACCCTTAGAGTGTTTCAGTAAAACCTGAGCAGAATATTTCAATTCAGCATATCAACAGGCTGGAACAGAGTGCAAGAGAGCCATTTTAAAGGTGTCTACTTGAAGAATCTTTTAATCACAGCATAGAAAAGGGGCTTTTTTCTTCCTTCCGTACATTTTACCAGTTCATTTCCAGCAGAAGATCACATAAAGGCTAGGCTTCATTTTCACATTGTTTTTCAAACATAAGCTTGGTGTCTTTCATTGAATTAACTGCTTTCTTCCTATCATGTGAACTGTTTTATATAATCCTTGTATTCCTATTGTATTTGCTACGGAGCACAGGATCTTTACAAAAGTTTATAATACTTTTCAAAACACCTCCATTAAGTTATGCAAAAGTTCCACCAACACCCAAATGACTGCCCACGTGAGAAAATACCAAGTTTGGATACTGAAGAGGTGGAAGGTCTTAGAATCTCCTTTTCTTTCCCCTCAAAACGGACCATGAGTTCTTGAAGCAAGTAACATCTAAAGCTGTGTCAAAAACGATGTTAAAAGAGACAGGTTTCAGCACCAGACTAGTGTCTAGGTTTGTCTTACAGTCACTGAAGAGGCTGGCACTGCCAGACTGCCAGGTGGTTGCTCCCAGCAAAACCAGGTGTCTAAAACAGGGGGATGAGTCACCCTCTGGCAGTGCTTCTTGGCTATTTAATGGCTAGCCTTTTTATAAAGGCCAGTTAAACCAGCTTCCTTCACACTACCACATGCAACACACACTCTTATATGGCTTTGCGCTCTTATTAGTCCAGTGATGTCATGTCTTAATACACAATTGAGAAACTCGCTATAAAATGCCCTGAATATTAACAGTATCTTCACAAGTTGGCTTTAAGCTAGCCTTCATGGGTTAAACACAACTGATTTCCATTCTGCAAGACAGACACTTCCTTATGTACTGTCTTCCAATCTCTCACTGAATTCAGTTTTACTTCTGGTCAAATAAAAACCAGGCATTTGGAATATCACTTGGATTTGCAGGCTTTCTTGAGGTTCCTACATTGTATCTAAGTAACTGCTGGCCTGTCATATACTACTTTATTTCATCATCTGACACCTGAGCTGGCTTCTAGTTCAGTGGAATCCCTTTGGGAAAGACACTACCAATCTAATGCAAGGTATTCTGGAGTGCTGCACATGACAAGAGCAAGCAATGACTAATTTGGGATTGGAGCTGACTGTTTCAGCCATTCAGGACAGGATCTCGTTTGCAGCTTTTAAATACTTCCAGCTTAAGATTTTTTTTTATATTTTATGAGCAATATCTTTAGAGTTTAACAAATCTGATTTTAGACACTGGGACTACTAGAAGCATGCAATCAAGTTGTAGCAGTGGGATGTTTCTTTTGCACAGCAGTGGGGTCTGAAACCACAGCATAACCCTTACCTGCCCTGTTGCATAGACCGTTTTGACAGAGCCCCGTAAGCACTGTGTGCAATTCAGAATCACTACTTTTCGTTCTGTTGCTTTCTTCAGTTCTTTCAGCAGGTCTTCTCTGTTGTTTGGGGCATTGCCACTTCCATAAGTTTCAAGTACAATGCCTTCAATTGGAGGCTGAAGAAATGCTTGTACCTGTTTAAAACCATGAGAGGGAAGAGAGACAAAAGATTTGCTGAGGTCACACTAAGATTTTCATGTGTGGCACTGAGTTTTTTTAAATGGTCTACTGCTGTTACAGTTATACAGGCTCTCTTGCCTTACATTCTTCTCATGTCCTTTCGTGCTCACCATTTCCAATAACTGGGACTGCAGAATAAGCTTTTTAAAAAAATAGAATTTCACATTTTTAGCTTCTTTTGAAACTCCTAGGACAGATTTTAAAATATTTTACTACAGTCATGACCTTAGTGTGAGAAAAGACACTACTGTTCATGTGCCATGAACAGGCTACACTGTTGCACTATGGAAGAACAAAAGGGTAGATTTGCACTGATGAAATAAATGCAGAATTACTAATTTAGAACCCCCACGCCTCCCCAGATTTATTTTAGCAAATAATTTTGTTAACAAAGAGAGAGAGCATCTAACCTTTCAGGAAAGAACATTCCAATGAAGCCTGAAGGTTTTTTAACTCAAAAACTTAATTGATATAATTCAAGGCAGGAAAAAAAAAAAAGGAGGCTGTAATTCATTCTGAGCTAGTTGTTAATGAGGTAGCTGTCGTGGCTCACTCTAAGAGGATGCCTAGCAATGTCCTCTTCCTACAAAGATGTATTTTAAACAACCTAGACATTTCCTATTCCACATATGCTAAATGCAATACACTGTAAGCCCCCATGAGGCTAACTATGCAATTGGAGTTTTATTGCAAATGTACCACCCCTCTGTCTTTCCATCTGTTCATATTCACTTAGAAAGAATGGTAATTTAATTGAGGAGTGCTGCATAAACTACTGGATTCAATTTAAGATGGCAACAGCCACAAAAGACCTGTCAATTTAATGGAACTAGTATTGGACAAAAATTTAAAGACAAATCTACCCAAAACTACAGTTTAGGGGGAAAAAAAATAAATCTAAAGGCAAAAAATCCCACTTCTTATTTTTGGGAATAAAATCCCAGTTCTCATTTTCAGCTCTGTATGAGTGCTGAGAGTCATGTTAATCATCAGTGTGAGAGTCATATTAATCATCAGTGTGAGACAAAATGAGCCTTAAAAAAGAGGCATAAGCTGTAAAAATTGTCACTCTCCCCTGCACCCACCATATTGTGTATTCTTCGACAAGGTATCTATTGATACACCTCAGTATGCAGCAAGAGAGCATTTCCATGGTCAGTGTAGCCTGCATCTCTAGAAAAACACACTTGACCTATTTATGAGCCCTGATTAAAAATTAATGTTAAGTTTCAGAACCTGGTGGTTTAGACACAAGATATTTGCAAAGCTTTTATCGATAGTTTATGGCATATGAAAATAGGTCTTTGGATGCTCTGATACTCCAAAAAAATGTGTATCAGAAGACAGATCCTTTCCATCCCTCCCAAGCCCCAACCACTGCTACAATGCAGCTTCCTTACTTCAGCTAGCTTATCGAGTATCTGAGCATCACTTCCCCCCCTTCCAAATTGAAGTGGTGACACTTACAGCAGCAGCAGTGATTCCAGGGAAGATTCGCAGAAGCCCAACATTTCTGTTCATGTTGGTGTGAACTTGGAATTTCTTTTTGGTGTTGGCTCTCCACACCGTTTCCCAATTTACTGTTAAAGAGAAATGGCTTTTTAAATTTAATATTAAGACGTAGTAGTTAATATTAAATACACTTGTAGAACTTCCAACATTGTCTTTAAAACTGTTTCTTATGTAGGGGATTCAAGAAAGACAATGTCTTTTCGAAAAGAGGAATTGAAGGCCCATTTAAAACAGCAGCAATAGCAGCTGATCTAACACACCTTATTTATTAGGTACCACAAAATGTTTTCAAGACACATCCTGGTCAGGTTCAAGTGTGTTATAATTTAGCTTTAATTCCAAAATAGTCAAGATTCCAAGACAGATCAGTATTACTCATCAATATTTCTAAGTCGGTGCTCTCCAAGGAGATATTTAACACGTATACTTCAATTTAATAGCATTTTATAGCAAAGCCTTCCAAAATGGGTATTTTAGTTCAATGCTCATTAGTCAACAGGATGATCTATCAAAGCTGTATACCTCTACTACAACCTCTTCAAAAGAGAAGTCTCATAACTGTGAAGAGCATCCAAGTACTAGACATGATGGGTTCACCATGTTCAACATGTCCTGTTAGTGCCAGCTCTCCCAGTTCAGAGTGCTCAGAAATCCTCAACCAAGAGAACAGTGTTGCAGGCCTAGCACAGGTGAGATATTTACTTGCCACGCACTGACCTGAACTTCATTGTTATATAGTTGGCATGAGACCAGCATGGATTCATGTTTAGAAAACAGACCTTCGTCTTCCCAGACATCAGAGATGACAAATGCAGTTACTATTGCTGCTAATCACC
This sequence comes from Apus apus, assembly GCF_020740795.1. Classification (NCBI taxonomy): domain Eukaryota; kingdom Metazoa; phylum Chordata; class Aves; order Apodiformes; family Apodidae; genus Apus; species Apus apus. Next base: position 56,049,507 of record NC_067286.1, on the reverse strand, counting down.
TCCAGAGTTTATTAGGTAGTTACTAATGATTAAATAAAATAGCAAGGATTCAATTAACTCTGATTATACATTTAGAGCCAGAAGCCAGCTGTTTAACTAATAGTTTGTTTGTGTTGCATTATTAGAAGCCAAGTCATGCATTATTGATTTCAAATTTTACTCCTTCAGTGGAGGAGCACAGCATTGGTAGCACTGATGGCTCCTGCCAGGCAGTGGAAGAGGTTTAACAAACAGCAGCCAGCAGCGCAGAGTGTCATGCTTCAATGAAAGCAGATCATGCTGTAAAGCTACTCATTTCCCCATCACGATTTAAGCTTTTTAGATTTTGGAGAAACTCCTAAGCAGCATGACAGATAAAAGATCTGCATGCATAATACTGACTTGCTTTCAGCCATGCTTACTCATCCTAATTTCTGTTGCAATCTCTGGCAATCAGCAGACAGCCATTTGCAAGAAAATTCAGGTACATTTAAAAGCCCCCATTGAAGCCTGCTCTGTTGCCCTAATACCAAAGACACTAAAAACTACACAGTCCAGTAAGTCTGGACAGAAAAAAAGTAGTCACCTGTAAGACTTTATAGAATCACACAATTGTATAATCATTAAGGTTGGAAAAGACCTTCAAAATCATTGAGTCTAACCATGATCCAACTACTACAACCACTAAACTATATCCTGAAGTGCCACATCGAAAGGCTTCTTGAACACCTCCAGGGATGGCAAGTCCGCCACCTCCCTGGGCAGCCCATTCCAGTGCTTCACCACTCTTACAGTAAAGAAATTTTTCCTAATATCCAACCTAAACCTCCCCTGGCACAACTTAAACCCATTTCCTCTTGTCCCGTCACTAGTTACTTGGGAGAAGAGACCAACACTGGCCTCTCTACAACCTCCCTTCGGGTAGTTGTACAGAGCAATAAGATCTCCCCTCAGCCTTCTCCAGACTAAACCCCAGCTCCCTCAGCCTCTCCTCATATGACATTCCCTCCAAACCCCTCACCAGGCTTGTTGCTCTTCTCTGGACACGCTCCAGGACCTCAGTGTCCTTCTTACACTGTCGTGCCCAAAACTGAACACAGTACTCAAGCTGTGGCCTCACCAAGGCTGACTACAGGGGCACAGGCACGATCACTTCCCTACTCCTGCTGGACACACTGTTTCTGATACAAGCCAGGACACCACTGGTCGTCTTGGCCACCTGGGCACACTGCTGGCTCATGTTCAGCCAGCTGTGCATCAGTACTCCCTTTTCCACTGGGCTGCTTTCCAGCCACTCTTCCCCAAGACTGTAGCATTGCTTGGGGTTATTGGGACCAAAGTGCAGGATTTGGCCTTGTTAAACCCAAGTTATGAGCTTTCCCTTCCTGTCGTGGTGCCCTGTCAGCAACTGGAGGCTCTGTATGTTCTTCCTAAAAAAATGCCAGAAGTCATTTAAAATGTCACAGGCAGTTGGCTTGACATCATGTTCGTCCAACCAGCCACACTTCAGCATGTGGATTCCTAATGCTCTGGAAATGGGAGAATAGAAATACAGACTGTTTGTGGTAAACTGGCCAGCATGATTCTGAAACCACTTGGTTGGATTTAGTAGTTAGGCAAGTCCCTCTCAAAGGCCTCCATGAGTCTTCCAGAGTGAGTTAAGAGACCTGCAAGAGGTACATGGGTGAATGCAGAAAGACATGTATTTGTTCTGCTTGAGGCTCATAGGCCTGGCTAACCATGTTCACTCAAGAGCACTGTGCTTTAAGAAGCAGCAGTGTTTAGCAATACATTCAATCCTTTCAGCCTTCGAACACACAAATAAATTATTGAAAAGCAGTCTCCTCTATAAGAAGGGAAGGCAATGAAAAGGTATCAGAGCTTGCTTTCCTTTATCCTCCATAAGCTAGGAGTCCCTGCCAAAAATTCACAAATGCATACTACTAAGTTTGGCAACTAGTAGGAACCCTAATGCCTGTAATGAACTTGAAGAATGAACTGAGGAAACCTGCTTTGGCATGGATTGCTAGGATACTGCCAAAAGTAGAAGACCAAAGAGAGAGATCAGAGGACAGGTTCAGAAGTCAGGCCTATACCAGGCCTACACCTGTACTCTTGGATTACCCTCAACCAAATAAAATAATATCTTCAAGATAAATGTAATGCATGCAGACATATCACAGTGATGTAATTCCAAACTATATTAAAAAAAGAACTGAAGATTTCCCCTGAGTTAACATCTCTTGGTCTTGGTCACGAACCTGACCAGCCTACATAACGTGCTCAGTAATGCAGACTCGACAGATGTCAGTTTTCCATTTGACAAACAAGTCTAAAAGGCAGAACAAAAAGCAAGTGTGACGCAAGAACTGAAGACAAACAAATATATATAAAAGCCTGACTTAATCTCAGATTTATTCAGAACTTTTGTGAATGATGCAGAGTGCCATGCAGGGGGGGGAAAAAAACAGAACACACCCTTTGCATCTTAAATCTCAGAGATTACATCCATGAAAAGGAAGAATATTTACTTTGCATAGCAAAGTTCAAGCATCTTCATTGTACTGAATAAACCAGCTGTTTTGCAGCCTATAGTCATACCACACCACACTCTTCTTTTTATACAATTTAATATTTTTTTTTAAATTAATACTATTTAAAAAAAAATTTAAATTACCTTATGAATCACTAACTGTTCTAAAGTAAGAAACTCATATACAAGCAGGTCAAGTAGACAAAACTGCATGTGTCAGTGTTCATAACAGTTTTTTATCCTATGGATAAGAATGACTAATTAGGGATGTTCAGATATGGCACAACATGACAGAAAAGTAACTTCTTCTGACTTGGATGGCCTGTGCTTGTAAAGAGTTGAACTGAGACCATGTACTGCATTTTGTAAATATGGATACAAAGCTGAGGAACAAATGTGAGCTAGCCTTCTTGCACAGCAGAAAGAAAGTTTTTAAAGCTATGTACATAAAATAAAGAGGTAATGGCTATTTATATACTGCATCCAAAATGGCTTGTGATAGAAAAGATTGCATTATTCAAAGAGACTGCATCCAAGATATTAAGGCCTTTTGTTTATTCTTCCAAACTAAACCATCACATAAACAATACTCTGCTATTTCCAACCTCCCCTCCCTACCAAACACTACAGCTCAAAAAATATGTCCTTATCTTATTCAGCTTTATTCACACATCCCCCCCTGCTCTATGGTGATGGGGTTAATGCAGAAAAAAACACCCATTTGACTTTAAAAGAAAATAAAAAAGAGAAGCAGCTCTGCACAGTCTAGAAGGCAGCAAAAAAAACCAAACAACAAACCCCAACAAACCAAAACAACCCCCCTTTTTTTTTTTTTTTTGTAAACAGCTCCTATACCACAATGCAGGTTTCAACTTATAATCGGAGAGCAGCAACTAAGAGCGACACCTCCCTTAGAGTGGTGATTGAACTCCCAGTTATGAAATCAAACAAGAAATACAGCTTTTCTGACTGCAGAGCTCCAGACAAACAGCAATGCTTTCCTCTCATCCCTCTCTGCAGGGCTATGGGCAAGCCCTACCATTATATATGAGGTGCCCCAGCCTTCATTACCATTCACGGCGGCAGCCAAGGGGTGGGGAGCACAGGCCAACCTGTGGGTGCAAACTCTTGAAGGAGGCAAACAAAGACCCCCTTTCTTGGCAGTTTGTTACAAAACAATTGACACACACCTTTTGAAATGAATATTTAAATCGAATGGTGTCGTTGCAAGAATCTACATGCCTACGTACAAGGGAGGAGGGGACCAAAAGCCCTTCAGTGAAGAGAGCTGGCATTTGCCTTAATACATAAATAACTTGGGCTTTTTACTATAAATAAACAGAACTGCCAAAGAAGACACAGACTTGGCCAGTGACAAAAAGCTTCTCTCTTATGAGACTGATGTGTAAACAAGACCAAAAGGGCCTTCTAACCTGCTGCTGCACCACATCTGCATGCACAGTCACACAGGCTCTGTGCATCCCCTATGCATTCCTTATCACACAGTCCTGCACATGTGCACCACTCCCAGGAGTTACATGCATGTGTGATGAAAGTAGTCCAGCCATGGTAACAAAGCAAGTTTCCTATTTGTTTCATTAGGGCAATAGAGAACAGAGGAGACTAATCAGCTGTACTGATACTCTGGCATATTTCAAGTGAAATAGTCCTCCTTGTCTCTCCTGTTTTCAAAATATGAGAGAAGTAAGGGAAGGTCTTTTATTTGATAGGTTTTAGGATTTTAGAAATATTTTTTGTTATTTCTGTATTGTTCATTTCATATAGAGATTTTCTGATTCTGCTGAAAAGGTATTTCCCATGGGCACTAGGTTTTTACTTATCTCAGGAGAAGGCTAGAATTTTTCACTTCTTACAGGAGTTTCTTGTGATAAATTGAAAGTCTTGAAGAAGCTGACACGCTTGCTCATCTAAAACTGGATAACAGGTCTTAGGTGCTGCTAACACAGTTAAGGATCTGGCTAAGAACACAGCCAGTTGATGGGATCAGATATCCCCTGGGAACCTTACCTGAAGATGGAAAAGGGTGGAAAAATGATATAAAAAATGAAGAAGAGAACTGCAGCTAGGGCAGGGAAGAGAACTAAGCTTCTCCTTCTCCTCTCTGGCTCTGAAGCAGATAGTTGCTTTTATATGGTATGTCTGGGCTCAAACAGCATGTCCTCTCCTCATTCCTGTGTACCAATCCATGATCCCATTACTCTTCTGTCCTCTCTGCCCCACTACTTCTCTGGAATTTTCATTCCCAGCTTTGTTAGAACCAGGGAGCCTGAGGAAGAGTTTCTGCACATGGTCTGCTCCACCTGGCATCCCCAGGCTGCTCTCCATAATGCTGAACCAGCAAGAGTCAGCCCTGTCTACAGGAGGATTAAGATATATTATACAAAGTCATTTGAAAGAAAAAAAAAAAAGTTAAAAGATGCTAGATTTGGTTTTAAGAGCCCAGGTGGTTCCTCATTTCCATGAAAGCTTCATATAAGGATTGTACAAAAAAACTCAAGGGAGACAGAGATGTTTCAAGCAATTGCTTTGTACAAAATAAAGCAGCACTAGTAGATTGCCCACACTATAAATCCTGTTTTTCCAAAATGAAACAATCCTTCAATACTGACACCATCATCTTGGATAAATGATACTGCTCTAACTGGGTAATCAACTGAAACAAATAAAAATAGAGCTTATCACACCATCAGTTTTTAAATCAGAAATCCCCATGATCTCAATGGGGCATTCTACTGAAAAGATAATGGGACCCAATACGGGCCAAGGGAAGTACTTAATAACTTCCTCATTTTTCCACTATAGACAATGAATCGCCAAACAGTTCACTCAGATCCAAGAGAGAAATAGCATGCAATTTGCAGCTTGATTTCATTATTGATCAGTCACTAAACGGAATGTATTTATATCCTATTTGATGCAGTTCATAAAAACCCAAGAAAGATTTTTCCCAGTTCAGTGCAACAATCAACTGACAGCATTTCTGTTGTTTCAGGGATGCCGTATTTGACACGGCATGGTAACACAACAGGGGCAGACTCTCCACCTGGGAGAGATCTTACAGACCATTACAGTATTTCACAGGCTTCCTCAGTCTGTATCTGGCTACTACTAACACAGAACTTTGATCCTGAAACTTTGTTATCTAACTCCCACTCACTAGGTGGAAGGGATAAGTTTATTTCTTCAGATTGCAGAATGTCTCTCTCTAGTAGTAGAAACCATTCAGAACGACATGCTGCTTGGCACAGGGCTTGATCTCCTGCTGCCACCAATGACACCTAGCAAAAGAATTTGGGAACTCTCTCCTATTCCTTTATTTTTGTAATTCTGGAGTTTCTCACCAACTCCTATTCCTTTTTAATATACCCAGCCTATGCAAAAGTAAAAAAAGATACCAAGTTATGTGAGCTAAACTTATTTAGTATGGTTTTTGGCAACTCCTCATTTGGCTAGATTCCAAATGTCTCTCTCTTCTCCCATCTCCAAAGAAAGGGTGACGTTTATCCAAGAACAGGCATCAATGTGCTAATGGCTTTGCAAACATACTGAAATCTTTGTGTTTTCTCACTCCTTAAAAGCTAGACACACAGAAATTACAGGGAGCCTGAGGAAGTTTGGGGGGGAAAAAAACTTCACACAGTGCATTTTCTATGTCTGCTGTTTTCAGTGGGCCCGCAGCTTAGACGGGTCCTAAGTATCCAGTAAATCATCTTACACAATGACATGCATCAAACAGAGCATCTGTTGAAGCTGCAAGTACTCTGCAATGACTCTTCTGTCTGATTTTGGAACCCAGCATGGTCATTAACAAGATTTAACTCTTTGTTCTTTCAGTCTTCACTCCCTCATTTTTATCTTCAGAGCAAGCATTTTTGTGACACAGGAGCAGCATTCCCTCTGGTTATACTGGATCTTTAGTCAAAGTCAGTCTAGCTCACATCTATATTCAATAGATAAATGCAGTTGAGTAACAAATTTTCAGTCTTACTGATATCTAAACAGCTTCAGAGAAGATAAAGTGAAGTCAAGCTGTAGGACTTTCACAGTTAGTTGACTTAAAAACAGCATTTCAACTAAATAGGCATGGGTTCTTTTCAGTTGAGAGTTGTATTGCATGTGGTGTAAATTACAAGGCTTAAGAGATGATGTTGCTTACTTGTAATATCAACCTCAGCATTTGCAAGTGGAGGCAGGTTAGGTGAGGAAAAGGCATTGAAACTCCCAGCATCCACCTTAGTCACCCTATTTCCCCTGTACAGTTTATTATAAAAATACAGGCACACCTGCAAGACAAGTAAAGAAACAGGTCTATGAATAAGCCAGTAATTAAAAGATTCTGTAGATAAATGTTGTAGTCTGTCCCTTATAAAGTGTTTTCTAAATCTGTAAAGCAACTCAGAGGTTGGTAGATGTTTACAACTCTTAACCTCTCAAAAAGAGCTGGCACATCTGTCACACATTGGTTTAAGAATTTAAGAACAAAACAAGTTAAGAACTAACTAGTTTTGTAATCCTTTCATGAGGCATAGTCTAGGAGACTGAGTCCACATCAGAGATAGAGGAAAGGAACAGTGCGGACCTCTTAATAAGTTCATCAGTTATACCTAAATTCAAAGTCCAAAACCTTAACAAAAGGCCTAGAGAAAATGAGGATAACTTTTAAAAGAGTTACCAAACATAAATAATTAGGTTTCTTCTCAAGTCCCTTAATGTTTGTCAGTTGGAATTGGAAGGAAAAGAGATACCTCAAAGTTTTTATTAAAGTCTTGGCCAGTCTGCTATTGCTGCTATCTTACAAGAACTGGCCTTGTAAGCATGGCAGAAGTGAAATGAAATGTAACCTGACCAATCTTCTCTTGGTTTTTGGGCTGCACAGCACCAACATCTTTACAAGCAGGGTGCTGACACCATGGAGTTACTTCCATGTCCATTTGGAGAGGAGAGGAGAGGAGAGGAGAGGAGAGGAGAGGAGAGGAGAGGAGAGGAGAGGAGAGAATAATAATCCTCATCACTTCAGCTGTCAGGAACTAGAGCTAGAAGACACTCCTAGCAGTTCTAGAGCAATTTTATAACTTCAAAGTAACTTTCAGTTTAAAAACTGACTTACAAGTGTTTCAGATCCCACATATTTGAAAGGGAAGCTCTGATTTCAAGTCTGCTGCAAGCTAGATTTCAGACTTGATATCCTTTATAGATTGAGCGCGGGCAAAACGGGACATGCATCCTGAGAAAATGGCACGTGCTTTGCCATGCAAGTGCCTGTTACCTCAGCAGAATCCATTTTATCTTCCTGTTTCAGTGCAATTCCTTATTGCCTACTAGATATTTTGAGTATGAAAGCGTGTGTCCTGGCCAGAGAGAGAAAATGAGCTTCCCAAGAAGATCTTCACAGGCAAACAGACCTCAGGAATCACAAACTGCCCAGCAATCAGCAGTGCTCCCAGAAGGTTGTCTCGGCCATCATTCTGCAACTCATATATAGGCACCTGAAAAGCAGAGACTGAAATTACACTCTGTCCCTTATGTAAAGCCTACACAGTCCAGCTTATGCAGTACAAATACATGAAGAATTTATGTTAACAATGATTTACAACAAAGTTTCCTCCTTCAACTATTTTAGACTGCAGCAGATGGCAGGATTTCCCTCTGTGCTTAACAGACTTTGATAATAAATGCTTAAAAACTAACCTAGAGATAATTCTAGTGTGATTAAGCAGATTAAAAGACTGACTTGGGAAAAATGTAAAAAATAGAAAGCAGGCATAGTTAAAGTGGCTGAGCATGGGAGAAGTGACTGAAGAGAGGAAAAGCAAAAACCCCAGATCATACATAAACTGTCACTCTGGGCTCCACAGCAGCTCTCTTGCACCATCTTTCCTCATTGTGGAGAAAAACTAAACCAGCAGGTTATCACCAATAGAAAAGGACAAGACTAAAATCAGAAACTTAGTCCTCTGAGTGACGACTTCCATGCCTTTTCAGATTGCCTCTTTATTAACAGAGTCAGAGCTCCTTTCAACACTGAAAAAAAAAATAAAATCACATGCTCCACTGCTAGATAATTTGTCAGGCAGATCTCCAAGCAATAAAGCCAAAAAGAAAGTAAAACCTTGATTATTATGTACCACAGCTAGACGGCCCCATGTCAAGACAATAAGTGGGAGCCTGCTCCTTCCTAGACTTTTGTGTTTTGACTTCAAATAGACCACATGTGAAAGGGAAGTTATGAGATGGGGGAGGGGAATTTTACAGTGTAATGTTTCATCTTTCTTTTGTGATTAGAGCTGTACTTTATGCTCAAGCAAGCTATTCTAGTAGTACAACTGCTCCCCCTCAGACAATATGCAAAGAGCTGCTCTGCAGCTAAGAGAATGAAAATTAATAAATGTGCTCTTTAGAGGAAAGGAAACAGACCACGTTAGATGCTTTATGAAATAGAAATCATCAAAAATGCATCTAATGCTCAGAGATTATTAAAAAATAAAGAATGCAACAATGAGTAACATAAGATGAGATAACAACTGATGAAGTAAAAAGTAATGAGGTTCAGGGCTTTAAAAGAAACAAGACAGCTAACAACCAGCTTAGGCTGCAAAAGACGTTTCTCTTATAAACCGATTAATACACAATGGTCAATGACAGGCTCTTATATCTTTCTCTGAAGCATCTGGCCCCAGCCATAATGACCAACTGGTATGATTTGGTACAAAGTTGTAAAGTCATTAAAGATAAAATGATGGGACAGATCCTCAGCTGGTGAGCCCAGCAATTCTCACTAATTTCTATCAGCACTGCGACCCTGGCCAGAGGTCTGTCCTGCACTACTAAACTATACACAGATCATCAGGATACTACCTAGGTTTGCATATAAAAACCAAAAATGAGGCTTCTCACTTTAACTTCAAATTAAGTCCCATTACCTGAGATCCTGTCAGAATCACAGTTTTACCCAGGTTCTCACACATGAAGGATAAGGCTGAAGCTGTATAGGCCATGGTATCAGTGCCGTGAAGGATCACAAAACCATCATACTTTTCATAGTGCTCCTGGAGATGGAGAGGCAGTTTTCACATTGTTAGAGCAATGCACCGGCATCAGCAAGTGAGGTACATGCTGCATGGCTTTCACTGATGCAAGTAACAGCATAATACTTTAAAAGGTACTACATGCCTAATTCCTCCTAAAGTTATCCTGTTTTCAGTTTAAATACAAATAAGGGTTAATAGAACACTAAGCACTATAGCCAGTAATTCTAATTATGGTACAGTAAAAGAGATTCTTCTGTGTATACATATTAATGCAGCATTTTTTTAACCAGAAGACTGCTAATTAAGAAAAGCTTAGCAATGGCTTTAAACAGGAATGTTAACATATGCAGATTAGTCTGATTTCTCGTTGCTGCTTTTACTTTAGGGATTACACCATTTACAGGAACAGATTAGGCAAACCAAGGCTATCATAACATATAGAAAAAACCAGTCCACTTAATCCAAGGGGCAGAAAGGCAAATTGCCAGTGTACGAGTGCCCCCTTCTGTTGAAAAGTTATCCTCTGTAGCAGCAGGAAGAGGTGAAGAGGCTTCTTGTTCGATAATGTACAAACACTTGCAGGTTTTTCAGAAGTTCCTTAAACTATCAGGCACGTACAGAAGCAAAAAGGAATTTTATAATAACTTTAATTTCCACATAATTCCACACAGTCTTTTTTGTAAAGCCATAAATTGCATAGTTTATCTTGTTGGAATAAAGCAATCTGCTGGCTTTTACAGGAAAAAGGAATTGGTTCCTCTATTTTAAGAGTGATGCACATATTAAACACTGTAGTGAGAGACATTGTAAAGTATGTAATTTAGTTACCTGGAAAAGATTACATGGAAGTCTAAGCAGATACATAGAGTGCAGCAAGAGGGAAATAAAACAGGGTTTAGCCACAGAATTAAACAATTTAATTAAATCTAATTAAAATTAAATTTAATTACACTTCTTATGCTTCAGCAGGCACACATGCTTGGCACCTCCTGATAATAAGGTCATCTTCAAATTCACCTGCAGATTTCTATTTCCCCTTTTGCTACTTCTTCACTGACATTCATGCCTACATATTGCTACCTACTGGAAGTTTCAGGGAATTTCTGCTTCTCTCTAACAATTTAGCCAGCAGAACAACAGCCAGTGTTGCAAGGTCTTTCTGTAAGCCAAACTATAGTGTGATGCAAAAAGCATGCTGCAGTTATTCACCAAGACAGTAACAATATAAGCATGTTTCAAGAAGGCTAAGATCACAGAAGCAGCCACTTGTCCTCTTCAAACTCAGTCAGTGCCCTCATTAATATTTTTGGCATTATGAACCTTATTAGATGCAAAAGAACACAGCTTGGTTTAAGCTTCATAATGTAAAAGATCAGGCTGGCAATTAAGAAGATAATCCACAGAACATCTTAGAATGTTTTTAGTCTGGAAAGTCATCAGCATGTCACAGCTGTGCCAAGTACCTCTCCAAAATGAACACCAAGTGGCAGTGTCTATACATAAGCTGCAGAGTTGAAGAAGGGTTGTTGTTTTTTTCCTTCTCAGCACTTTTAGCTTGGATTACATGAACTGGGTATTTGTGTATCCAGAGAAGCTGCATTCTGTATAGAAGCTGCATTCTGTATAGAAGAAAGAAACTTCTTTTTTCTTTTTTTTTTTTTTTTAATAAGACTAATATCTGATTAAGGAAGAAAGATAAATTCTCTCCTGTTCAGCATGGGATTACCACCTTCTGCTCTGGGTCCTGAGCTTTTCCCAGCTGCAGACTGGCTCCATCTCAGAGGCTCTCCACCTGAACACCAGTGTTATCTCTCCTCTACCCTGGAAAGATGCGTTTGATGGCTTGAGCATCATCCCTAGTGCAGTGGTTTCAGGATTAGAGGACCTAAAGGTGAAAGGGTGCTACCTGAATCTTCAGCATCATTCCCTGCATTATTATGCTGCTCACATACATCTCTACAGCTCAATGGAAGAAAGAGATGCACACTATGAAGTCCACTTCCCAGAGCGAGCAGCAGTGGAAGAGCAGCATCTCACTAGAGCCAGGGTTATTTATTTCTAACAGCTAGGTATGAATTCCTGGTGTGAAGTATTTGACATGTTTTGCATTTCTACTTTCTTAAAAGCACACAGCTAAGATCAGACACTGGGACAGGAGCAGAGAAGTGCTCATTTTTTAATCTAGAGAAGAATGTAATGGATTTAACTACGTATTCAGAAATATCCAGGGCTGTAAACATTTCCCAGCGTGGGAAAGCTCACCGTGATAGCACTTTTTCTACTGGCTGCAAAACCAAAGCTAGTCAGGTCTATCTGTATCCAGAGTAGAAAGGCATAAAGACATGAAATTATTTTCTGTGTCACTAGCCAACTGCTAAGTTAGTTGAACACTCAGATGGTGTGTAACAAAGCAACCTTCAGTAAAGTCACCTACACCTAAGGATTTTATTCATCATTTTTGGACAGCAAAGTTATTTAGAGCATATCAACCTACATATTACATACCTTATTCAACCATAGCTGCAATTTTCCTATGTATTTTCTCGTACAGAAATATGACATTATTATCATTGGAAGAACTACATAACTTTAATGAGTTTGCAACATTTTTAAAAGGAAAAAACAAATCTGCAAGCCTTGCAAGCACAGTACTTGTTACTTTGCAAGTAGCTAAGCAAGGTACACAACATTTACATTTTAAAGAAGCAAATAAGTATGTATAGAACTACTGAACTGTTTTATCTTGCTAAGTATACTAGATATACTGCTGGTTCTGTTGAAGCAACAAATGAATTCTCATCCCACACCATAGTACCTCAAGTTTCTTTGCAATTTTGGCCCAGTCCTCTGGCGTCATGTTGGAAGAATCAAGCAGCGGTGAGAGCTCCAAGATTGTATAAAAAATTCTTTTGTTTTGCTTAGAGAGACTATGAAGAAAGAGAATTGGAAAAAAAAAAAATAATTTCTTAGAGCTAATACCAGCTCATCACTTCCGATCTTTTCTCTAGATCAGTAGTTTTCACCCTTTTCCTTCCCATCCCTCAAATCTATGGCAAAAATAAATAAATAAATAAATAAAAATCTTGAATTTGGAACATTAAATACCAAGTTGAGACGTTCATGGCTTGATGTGGTTTAAAGCACAAACCCCTACATTTAATTTAATAATAAATATTATTTGGGAAGTAGAGAGGGGCTGGCACAACTAAAGACAGAAAAGAAGAACCCAGACTCGTTATGATTAAGGTTGGAGCCGAGTTCTAAAAAAAGTCAATACAAAGCCTTAACGTTTAAAAATGCTTCATAAGCTATTAAGAGGAATCTATAAAGCTCCCAGGGTTTATAGGGGGTCAACAGAAGAGATACAACAACTTTTTGATCCTTTGATAAATATAGATACACTATAAATAGATACTTTCCTGACACAAAGGGTATCTTCTAAGAGTCTTATGACTGGGATTCATTTTTGTGACCTTTAGAAAATCTACTCTTCTCTGTTTTTCTGACTTCAGATCTCAAGAAAAAACTCTCTTGATTAGTAAAGATCTTCGAGTAAACTGTTGCCTTTGCAACAGGCTAACTTGGTAAAGCCCCAGTCCCAGCCTATTAGGCCTGTTGTCACCTGGTTATGAAGGTTTGCTATATGGCAATGGAGTTTAAACATGTGATAATAGCAAAGATCTTAAAATACCAGCATAAGTTGAAAACAGAGGTCCCAGGACTATAAACAACTCACAGGCAATCAATTATTGGCCACTGAACAAGTGCTACCTTGACAGCGGGGAAAAGAAAACATTGCTCTAAGTACAATAAAAATAAGACAAAGCCAGTATCCACGGGAAAAAGACACAAACCAAACCAAAACCAACCAGTCAAACAATAGGCTAAACTACCTGTGGGGCTGAGGAATGTAACACTTTGAAACATCACACAGCGTGTAGCCCAGCAGTTGGAGACCAAAGATTCAGAAGCATCCCAACACTCTTAGAAAAGTACACCACCCCAAAGTCTGGAGGAGACTTATCCAAGGCAATGAAGGCTATGGAATCACAATAGGATCCTAGCTCAAAGCATGCTGTCTGCTTTCCCTGCCTCCAAGGACCACGGGTCTCCCTTTCTCCACCTGCCTATCTCAGTAAATCTGACTCTTCAAAGACCTTTCATTTGTCAGCCAAATGCACTGCACACAGAGCATATGTTTTACCTCACAAAACATGCTCATTCTTCCACATTAACATTCTAACCTCTCAGTAAAGTCAACTACATATAAATTCAACCTAGCAGTTAAGATTTAGGGTAATAAAAGAACCTGCTACTATTATTTTCTGCTTCCTTTCTGAAGATTGGAAGAGGACAGAATACCCACAGTTTTCACCCACTCTTAGTCGGAATATGTTACTATTAAGCAATGCAGTGTCCAATAAGCAGCTAACAAAGAAGAACTGCTAGTGGGCCAGCTCTGCCCTTCCTATTTCTTCTTCCAGGCAGAACCATCTGGAGCATGTTTAACAGGATCATCTTAAGCACATTCTCAATGCTTTTCCACTGCCTGGGGATGATGGAAAGTTCATTTTCAGCTGTAACTGTGATAGATACTTCAACATTTACACTGGAAGACAGTCAAAGGCTATAGAAAAGACCAGGATACTGCATGGATGCATAGAAATTCCTGAAATAAGGTGCTTAGATCACAGAAAAGTTGATTACCTTCCTTTGACATTCACAAGTGTTTTGTTACCACTTGCTATTCCTGTATATATTTATACCAAAACAAAATATGCAAAACCAAGAATCAATTATCAATTAATCAAGTAATAAAATTTGCAGACCCACTCCTCCTACAAAGCCTGTAATACAGTTGCATGAAGCAAAGCAAGCACTCAAGCAACATGTAGTGTTCATTCATAACCAACTGACATACTGTACCTAAGAAGTTAAGACTTCATATGAAAAATTTCCTTCTTGGAAATCACATTTACACTTGCTAAGAGTAACTTTGGATGTCAGTTGAAAAATCTGTAAAAACAAAGCTCCACTGAGCATGTGCTGCTTAAATAAAATACCACATACCAACACCAGAGACCAGCCTTATTTACAACTTCCAGTGACTCTTTCTAAAAAGAGAACATGTTGTTCCTTTTACATCGAGGTTATCACACATACAAAGTTCACAAAATACTCTTATTTTTTCCCCTCAGAAACTCACAATATTTCTCAACTGCCTAGTTAAAATATCACTCGGCTAGCACAAAAGAGAAAATGGCAAATTGCCATGACTAACCTCCAGAAACAGAACTCAGCAGTGCCAGAAAAACAGGACAAGATTGTTTTTTAAACCTCACTTTTTGATATGAATGATTGTTTTAAGATTTTCTGTTTTTCATGGAAAAGATGTGCCAGGAGAAGTATATTTCGGACTCAAATGGGTATATTAGCATAGTTTTGCTATTTTTCAACTCCCTTAAAGCATTTAAAAGTGATTTAGTTACACACACAGGATCGTAAGAGAGCTCCATTTTTTTTATATCCACCGTATTTAACAGAAACTGTATGTTCACATCAATACTACTCCACTGGGAGTCCATTTGTTTTCCCTTTGCCCTTTTCCAGCCATCTGCCTTCTAAGTGGTTACTTTTAAAAGCTTTACAGAGACCGCAATACAAAATAGAAAAGAAATTAATAAACCTTACAATTTATTTTATATCCTGTTTTTTCTCCTTGAAGATTAAACAATATTGATTTTTACTCTTATAGCAAAACAGCTATAGTCCCATTTATTTTTGAATGACTGTGTAAAATCACCCTTTGTGCAAAGTTAACATGTTTACAGAGGTACAGTCATTCATCACAGCTGGGGAATATCTCAAATTAGCATACTGCCTTCTAAATAAAATCTGTAAGCTTATTAATCAATGCCCAACAGTTAAGAAGCAATGCAGATTAATTATAAGCCCATCACTTATTATCATAATGTGGCATGAATTTGGGAAAAACAATCAGCTTTTAGGATTTTTTTTAAAAGGCAGCCTGCAGAATTAAAGCATGAGTCCTATTCATGGATGCATTAATTAGATGCTACTTTTTCAGACGTGCTGAAGATAATCCACAGAGCTGTACATACAGTTTTCTTAGCTTTTATAAAATATTTGTATGCTTGCACAGTAGCAAATTAATATCCAAAACAAGGAAAAAAATTCAGGAATAAGCTGCCCAGAATGGTTACTTGCTGCCTTATTTAAAAGTCATTTCTCAAGCAGCTGTAAGATACTTCATTGCAAATATATCAAAACAGACTTTTCCTCATGTGACAGTCAAGTCAATATAAGCATTTTTGCTAATCTCAGAATGGATTCTTCACATTAAATGTTTGGAGATGTAATTACCTGAATATTAACAAGATACTTCCTAAACCTCCCTCTCCCCAAGGAAAATGTACTTACGGGAGCACCAACGTGTTCTCTGGAAATTCATGGAAGTTACTCAGTTTTGTTTCCTGGGCATATGACTCATCATGCAGCATAGGCATCATTTTCAAGCTGTTAACTAATTTATTGGCCTCAGGAGCAAGTCCTTAAAAATAAAGAATAAAGGAAGTAAATAAAGGAGCAGGGATTGAAGGATACGAGTGGCACAGTCAGGAGGGAAGAAGCCAAGGTACACAGCTGTTTGCCCACCTTTCCAAATTAAACAGTCTCTTGCCAGTTTAAGAACATGAAAACAGAATATAACCAATACATGTCCATGCAGTCAATATTTTCTTGACTTGGAATAAAATAAATCCTTTATTTAAGAGAAATAATGTTACAAACGTTCTCTTATGTGTGCAAATACTAGTCAGCAGAAGGGGCAGGAAGGCAATTTTTCAACTGTAGCAAAGCTACCATTCTTTTACATTTACCACAGCTATTCTCTACCAAGGGGCAGACGACTTAAGAGAACACTGAGCAAGCATTATTTTGCCCTGTGAAGTTGAGATATTTTTACCTAAGCTGCTTAGCCTGCAGCACTACTGGCACAAGCAGCAAGGTACTAGTATGACTATGTTGGAAAGCTGCAGGTTATGTCCCACTGCCAGTGGCAATCCCATTTCCCTAGAGGAATAAACAAAGAAAAGAGAAAACTAAAACAAACCCAACAGTAGTTACTGAGCATTGACAGATATAGAGAAAGATCTATATAAATGCAAACACAGAGAAAGCTCAGCTTCCAGGAAGAGTCCTAAGTGGTAGGTGCTCTAATCACTGCCTCTCTGGAATAGGTACTTTCCAGCAGCAGGTTTAGGCCTGAACATCTCCATTGACAAGAGGTAGATAAGGTGCACGAGCTGCTACATAGAGTAAGTCGAAAGCATGGATGCACCTTGAGCTTGTTCACTCTCTCCCTGCCTGCAATGTTCTTTCTCTCTCTCTAGCAAGGGCCCTAAAACAGTTGGAGCTTAAACTAGCCCAAGTACATTTAGTGTGTGCAGGATCTGCAAGTGTCCTGGTTGCAAGCAGGTATTTCAGAGGGAATCCATACACCATTCTCTGTTAGCCAGAAAGGCACCTAAATTTTTTATTTTACAATCCTCAACATCACAGACCTGCATTCATTTGTGACTATAATTGCAACCCATCTCCAAATGTCCTGTTTCAGGAAGGACAGCAGGAGTCCTGTTGTCCAGAGACAGAAGCCACCCTGTTTTTCTTAAATCTGACTTTTTGAGACATTTTTCATTCAAGGAACTCCTATCAGAGGTACTTCCTTCTGGACTTAGAGATTCTTCTGGCATTACTGTCCAGTTTAATCTCCATGAATGTGTTTTATACCACCTGTTCATATGGTGAACAAACTCTCAAACCTCATTACTTCTGCTAGTTCTAGTTATTCCTAATTTGAGGACAGGTAATTCTCTCCTGCTTTCTGTTTCTTCAGTTTGGTTAAACACAATTCTCATGCAAGTTACCATCTGTATTTGTTTTCATTTTACCTCCAACAGCAAAGTTTATTTCAAATACTCTGAAACATTGAAAGTATTTTCAATCGTATTTCTGTCTCTTTCCATTTACTTTCCAAATGGATGGAAAAATCCTTAAAAAACTCCCTAATCTCCCTCCTGGAGGTAGCAGGCCCCTTCACAGCCAACTTTCTCACAGTACAGCACCAGCATTTGAGTGGCTTTGTTTGGATTCCTGCCGGAATACTTTGTTTCACAAAATATACTTAACACCCTTTCAAGCTTTGGATGTTTTGTTCATTCAGCTATAATCCCTGCTTTTCCTGTTAAGGATGTTCATGGCTTAGTCACAAATGGCCACTTCTGCTGTGCTTGGGCTTTGTCATTTTGGCTCTGAAATGCAGCTCAGTTTCAAGCGTATTCTGGGTGTTTTCTGATTATTGTCTGATGCTCTTCTCACTCTGAATACTGACAATGGATTAGACTGGTAATTTTTTTTTATATTTGCCCCAAGAACTGGAGAGCTGATGTATGCCAATATTCTTCAATGTCTTCTCTTCAAACGGCAGTTCCTCATCTCTTTTATTAATCACAGATCTGCCAGCACTCTTCAGTAATTGTAAAATTCTGAACCTTTTTCTTTTTTTTTAAAGACATTCTGCATCTAAGATGACCCACTTACAACCTATACAGTCCCCTAATGCACCCACATTCAGCAGTGCTTTCTGCTTTACAGCTTCAGGAAGCAAACCCGAGAGGGGGAGGGGGGCGAGGGGGGGAACTCAAGTGCAACTGTTTTAAGAATACTTCTACTTTATTATGCATGGAAAACATCTTTTGTGAGCCAAGCTTGTTAACCAAGTATTTGAAGCAACTTCACCCCTGCAGAGAAGAGGCAGGCTGTGCAACTTGTCCAAATAGCTCTCCTCAGCTTCTGTCCTTTCCCTGTAGCTGGCATCACAAAGAGGATGGACAAAGGCAGAAGAGCAAACAAGCAGCTGTGGCTGAGAACAAGCATGGTTCTGTCTCATCTATCTGGTGCTACAGATAAACACAATTACTGCCAATTAAAAAAATCAAGATATCCTATAACCTATGCTGCAGCAGAGAACAGGGAGCCGAAAGAGTCAGAGCTGTGTCAGTGGGGTTCTGCACCCAAGAAACCACAGGGTGCTGGAGAACGCAGCAGGCTGAAGTCATCATCCCCAATCCTAACAAACTCCATGCTGAGGAATACAAAGGACTTCAGTCAATCAGTTTTTGCCTATAGGGATAACAATACAAATGTGTAATTATTGTGCCAGATCCCAAAAATAATGACCACACTTTGTAAATGCAGAGAACCAGAAAGTGTTCTCCAAAGTATTCATTTCTGCAGCTGCAGTACTTGGAGCTCTGAGAAGTGGAGATGCATAGGTTTCAAAAAGAACTATGTTTGGGCTACAGCAACCAGTCATTTGGAAGTCTAGTACATCTAAAAAAAGATAATTAAGTTACCCAGGCAGACTCTACTCCAAGATAAGTAATATTTCCAGAGGGATTTAGCTTAGTTCTACTTGTATTTGTTGGGTGGTTTTTTTTTCTTAATATATCAGGTAAAATCTAGGAAAGAGATTCAGCCTACAAGCTTGATGAAAAGATCTTGTGAAGGCACCACCCAGTAGGAACATCAGCACAAACTTGAAGCAAAGATGAGTATCACAGTAACGTCACTTAGGTGTGCACTAAGTTCCTCTTTCTGAAATGAGCCACTTATAAGCCAGAAGAGGCTGTTGTAGGAGGAAGTAAGTAGGAGCAAGTAGAAGGAAGACATTTTTTAAATGCACTATAATGCCTTAT
The DNA here is from genome assembly GCF_020740795.1 of Apus apus. Lineage (NCBI taxonomy): Eukaryota > Metazoa > Chordata > Aves > Apodiformes > Apodidae > Apus > Apus apus. The sequence goes on along the minus strand of NC_067286.1, from coordinate 56,030,170 downwards.
TTGACAGCAAAAACATGAATGCTGACAGAGTCTGCAGCTGAGTCTGGTTGTCACCACACTCACACAGACACAGACTATTCATCCTCTGAAAATTACACCTGCAGGCATGCAGAAAGGCCAACAGGTCCAAGACATGCTGGGGTTGCCATACATGCACAGGTCAACTGCAGAACCTCTGCAGGTAATTTATAACCAGATCTTGTGAGGATAAATAATCACTCCATGCACGCACAATGAGCTCAAGGAATGGGATCGTATCAGTCATGTACACACGGGCAGTTCTGCACAGGAACATACTCCTTGCAGAACACATTAGGCCTATAAAAATTGTCTGATTCTTAAAACTAAACTATCTTTTCCCAGAAACTAGAAAGGCCATAGAAAAGCTTGCAAGCCTGGACAGAAATTAGCTAGAAAGACGTATTTTGTACAGCTCAAGGAAGCTACTTCTGTTCACTTTGCTTGAAATAAGAAACTTGTAGTTCTAGGTATGGTTGTAAACAGGCACTTTCTATCCATTGATTAATAAAAGAAATGAGCATCTATTGTTTTTTCCTTTGAAGCACACTGCCTTTCCCATGCCCTTTCACCAGCTTCTGTCTGAACACTAAAGACTGCCAAATATTCTTAAAAGAGGAACTCTGGCTGCTCTGCTGCTAGATCTGTGTATGAAAAGCAGGTTGAAACCCTCACCAGGATGTAGCAACTCAGCATCACTGGAAAATAACTGTTAGATTGTTTACACTTGCTTTAATGATTGACACTTGTTAAGCAAAAGGGGGGGAAAAAGCATGCAAATGAGAGGTTATGGAGCTCATTTATAAAAGAATTATACATTATTTTATTTGCTTTGAAAAGGTGTGTGAGAAACTGAGAAAACAGAAGTAGGACATTATTTTAGTATAAATGAAGCAGAGAGAGATAGGAAAGTCACCACATATCATTTGAAATACAGACTTAGGTTTTTTTACAACTTAGAACAAGTAAAGATGACAGCCATAAAAATATAGCAGAAAAACACCTTAAAGCATCTTCTCTACAATAATAAGGATCAGCCAGCCACTATCTTCTGAGAAAGAGGGATATGTATTAGAAAAAAATCTAGCCTATGAAGCTCTGAAGTGAAGCCTCAAGCTTTTTTAATCCTACAAACATGTAGCTGAGATGGTATTTCAGGCCGTGGCTTGAAAATCTGTGGTAGGATGCACAAGTACTTACACTTCCAGATCTACACAGATGCAGGCTTTGGAAGCCCTGGGATGCTTGCTCCACTGACTCCCAAGTGAAGGGGGAAGGAAACTGAATAGATGTTCACCAAAACAGGACTGCTTCCCTCTCTGCAACCTCCTCTCTCCACTCTCCCCCATGCATTACCTTCTTTCCTTTCCTGGTAATTGCACAGCCCTGCAGCATGTCAGATGTGGCTAAGATCTACTCTTTTCTCTGGACACATTAGTTGGCTGATGCTTCTGGCATCTCTTAGGATCTCTGCCTACTAAGTGAGGGTCTAGTGATGCTTAGGTGTCATTTCAACCATCTTCCAGGCTGAGGATCTGGGAAGTGTTAGGTGAGCTTAGGCACCTACTTTTTGACATTTGGGAACACCTGAAAATGCACAGTGTATCTCTCTGGGTATTTAAGAAGCCTTGAGGTAAAATGCAAGCAGTATATACTGAGATAGCTCAAAGCTCAACTTTTGATTTAAACATTTATCAGCCGGTGGGAGGGTGCTTGGGCATGTCTAGCCTTTTCATCAACCCAAGTCCCACCCTCTCACGGCAAAGTAAAAGCAGAACTCCTCAATGGTTTCTTGAAGGAAGTCAAGAGCTGTCAGGAGAGCAGTGGCAGCCTGCCCAGAGGCAGGTGAGCAGATGCTGCACCTGCTCTCGCTGGTTACGGCACTGGGCAGGACGCGCACACCCTGCCACGCTTGCATCAGCGGCCCCTGTCAGGTCACCACTTGAAAATCCTTGACGTGGCCACCAGCTTCAGCAGCCCACGCTCTTCCCGGCAGGAATGCGAGGCACATGCTCTTCAAATAGGCTGGGGCAGCGGCTCTTATGGGGCTAAAAAAAGACTGCATGACTGGCACGGTTAAGCTGGTTTCATTTTCAGTGTGCGAAGGAGGGGAGCGCGGAGTCCCGCCTCGAAACACGCTGCCCTCTGCCCCAAGAGCTGCCCTCGCTAGCGGCGAGGCCCGCCGGTCAAAGGATGCCTGCCCGCCAAGCTACCGAAACAAGCAGCTGGCGGGGGCAGAGGGCTCCGGGAAGGCACACGCCCTTCTGTCGTTCTTCCTGCCCGTTCCGAGAAACCCGGGGATGCTGCAGCGGTAACCGCGCCAGGGAGAGCGGCCCCGCGGTGCATCCCCGCGCCCTGCCCGCAGCCCCCGGCCCGCTCACCCTTCGCGTCCTGCACCATGCCGATGGTGCCGCCCGTGTTGATCACCAGCACCCGCGCCTCGCTCTTCGAGCCGCCGCCGGAGGAGGAGGAGGAGGAGGCCGGGGGGCAACCGGGGAGCTCCTGGGCGCGGGTGCCGGCCAGGGCCCTGCCCAGCGAGCGCGGCCCCGTGAGGCGCTGCCCGCCCGCCGCCATCCCGCTGCCGAGGACCCGCTACCTCCCGCCGAAAGCGGAGTTATAGGGCGGCCGCGGGGCCGCCCCTTCCCGCCCCGCCGGCCGGCAGGCAGCGGGGTGGGGCCTGCCCGGGCCGCGGCGCTGCCCCCGGGGGCGGGGAGGTGCGCGGGGCTGCGGGCGGCCCTGAGGGCCGTGCGGGGGGCGGGCGGGTGCGGGTGCGGGGGCAGGTGAGGGAGCGCGGGGCCGTCCCGGCCCTGGGGCTTGGCTGCGGCCGCGGGACAGCGCCAGCCCCGGGGCAGCCACAGGCTCCTGCGTGCTGGAAGGAGAAGCAAAAAGAAGCGCGTTTTCGGCCCGGAAGAGGAGAAGGGGGTAAAACAGGGCTGGGAGCCGCCGCCGGCGAGGAGAGCTGCGTCTGCGTTGCAGAAGGCTCTTGGGGACCGAGGTGGGAACTGTCTCTGCTGACCCGGCTCCTGAGGTGACTTGTTCCTACAGCTGCGGCTTCCTAAGCTGGACCCTCGGTTTTCATCCAGATCTTCTTGCTAAGGGAAAGAGCTTCCGCCTTCAGGCTGTATGTCGAGCCCTGGGCCAAATGGGGACAGTCTGGTCCAAAACTGCCAGCTGTCAGCTGGAACAGAGAACATAAAGGCCGTGCTGGAAAGCTCTCCTTGGGCAGAGATGAGAGCTGTCGAGTAAGTAACAGTGAGCAAGCCTGCAAAACCACAGCCTATCCAGACTGATCTCTTGGTTTAATCAAGCATCCATATACCATCCTGCCATGTAGACTGTAAGGGAGTAACAGCCCATGAGATCCTTAATTTGAGATCTTCTCTTCCTTTGAGGACATTCACCCACAAGGTATTGCCTGGAAATCTCTGACCACAAAGTTATTCTTGATACAGTCAGATGCAACATGCAGTTGTGAAAGAAAGCTCCTCTTTCTCAACAGTCTTGCCAAAAGTACTCAGGGAAGAAGACGACAATGGTCAACATAGATACCCAGTTGTGTGTACAATGGCACCAACTCTATCCATGTAGCTGGGTCCTCTGAGAAAGAAATGAGAACAAAGAGGAGGAAGGTCACTACTTCAACCTCAGAAGCTCTGAATATTTGTCTCTTTTCACAGAATCAGAATGGTTTGGCTTGAAAGGTACCTTAATCTAGTTCCAAACCCCTTGCATGGGCAGTTTGCTTAAAGCCCCATCCAACCTGGCCTTGGAAACTAAGACCTGGAAGTAGAAAATGGAGAATGTGGGCATCAATCCCACTATATCTCATGCTAACCAAGCACTCTACCATTGGAGCACTTCCCCCAGTGTTTTGGTGGTCACCATAACTGCAAATGCTGGTTATCTCCAGGAGTTCCCTCATCTCAGATCCTGAGATGGACTTTTTAGTATCCCTGAAGTAGGGATACTTCAGAGATTTTGCTAATGCGGAAAAGAACATAGAGGAAACAGGTTTAGGAAACAGTGACAAGGTACACATGTCTACCTCATTTCAGTGCTCCATGAGAAATGGAAGCAGTATTACTTGCCATAGCCCTGGTGATGGTAAAGCTGTAGTAAAGTTGGTAGTGTCATCAAAATAGATGGAGCAATACTGAAATTTATATGGCTGTGGAAAACAGTGAGGCCTTACAATACCTGTAGTTCCTCCAATCCTTGGTACCTACAGAACTGAACTGTGAGAAAAGAGCTGTTATTTATAATAAATATCATAGCAGAAAGAGTGGTGAATTACTGGTTATGGGAAGACTCATCTTCAGCCTATTCCAGATTGTAGGCTTAACTGAGCTCCTGTTTCACCTGTTTATTACCAACAATGTGCTGAGCATTTACCAGATTTTTCTCTCTCTTTCTGTAATTGTCTTCCTAAGCTTTCAGACATTCTTCAACTCAGAATCTTCAAAATAGAAGCACTGAAAATTAAATTAGGGTTTAGTGTCTAAGTAAAACTTGTTGATACATCTGGATTAGAGTGCAGTTTTGCCCGTGAAGGAAGTGGGGAGGTGTGATGGAAAAGGTGATGTTATAGGTATCTTATGGAAAAAGCTAGAGGCGTGTACCTTACAGACTGGAACTCAGAGAGGTTAATTGTGGGAAGGGGGCAGATTAAGCTCTGGCAGAAAACAAAATTATCTGTGCTAAGTCTGTTGGTGCCTAGCTCAGATACTGGTTTTACTTCTAAGAGTCATGTTTGGAAGGTGTATGGTAGTTTCTTTTGAGGATCAGGTGTGAGATCAAGTCTGAGGAGGCTGAAGTTGGTTTTAAGGAAATCTGATGTCTTGAGGTCTGTTGTTACGAAATTTGTTATTACTGGCCAACTATAAAGCAAAACTAGCAGAATAACTGGCTAAAAACCAATGAGGCAGTTACTGAGGATAGTAAGTGCTGAGAGCACAGTCTGCATGAGCTGAGAATGAGCTGCCACACAAGTACCTTGAAGCAAAACTTGCAGCTTAAGTGCCTGAGTTACTCAGTAAGCCAAAGGAAGAACGTGCTTCCTGTATGAAAGTGGCAGGGATTTTTGGCTCCAGGTCATGTGAACTTAATTTGTACCCTGTGCTGCAACTATTAAATATATTTTAACTCCATTTCAAGGTCAAAATATATATTACAGGATGTTCCAAGCAATTTCTTGTGCTTCCAATTTCTATGACTTACTCTTCCATAAATTTTATGTACTCTATCCGAGTTGTCAATCTCTCTCTTATACCGGGTGGCCCAAAACTTGGCACAGAATTCGAGATACAGCCTCACAAGTGCCAAGGAGAGGAGAGTAGTCATACTGTTAGTTTTCTGTTAGCTTTCTCTGCTGCAAGGGCCCTTTGCTGACTCATACTTGATTTGTCCATAAGATCCCCAAGCCGTTTTTGCACAGCTGCTACTTAATTTTTCAGCCTGTACTGATTTATGCAGGTTTTTTTCATCTGGCGTACAGGATTATGCATTAGGCTTTGCTGAGTTTTATGAGGTTCCTGAGAGCCCATTTCTCAGCCTGTTAAGGTCCTTCCTTCCATTTCAGGTTGGACCATTATTCTGCTTTTAGTTTGTCCCTAAAGATCAGCCAGCTCTCCTGGGCTCCTTTGCACTTCAGGACATCCTCCCAAAATATCTTGCTATATTGCTGATGAAGCCAAAGTCAGCTCCCCTAAAGTCAGAGTCTTCAGCCTGCTCCTCTTCACACCTGTTAGATGAAGGCCTGTTTGTGAAACATTTCCTATGTTGCCTTGCACCCAGATAGAGCACAGACCTGCCTGCTTGAAAGTTAGAAATATTTTGTTATACCTGTTTGCTTTCCTTAGTTGCAAGAGGACCAAGAACTAAAGATCGCAGTGATTGTAGCCAACCACTCAGCATCAGACTCATGGCATCATATACCTAATAAGGCTTGACTAATGTTTGATTAATGCTTAATTTTTAGTTAGTAACAGGTGGATTACTTCGTAGTCACAGCATAAATCAATGCTTGTTTATTTGAGACTCACCAGTTTATTTGAGATCCCAGTCCCTGCTTCCCCAGTAATAGCAAAGAGGAGACTCAGGGGGGACCTTAACACTCTCTTCAACTACCTGAAGGGAGGTTGTAGTCTGGTGGGGGTTGGGCTCTTCTCCCAGGCAACTAGTGACAGGACAAGAGGGCATGGCCTGAAGCTGCACCAGGGGAGGTTTAGGTTGGATATTAGGAAGCACTTCCTCATGGAGAGGGTGATTAGACATTGGAATGGACTGCCCATGGAAGTGGTGGAGTCACCATCCCTGAATGTGTTTAAGGAAATAACTCGGGTGCTGCAGGCACCTGATCTGCCTTTCTCTAAAGCCTGCTCGTGGCTTTTACATGAGCTTTTGTTTACAGTGCAGACACAGAGTTCACAGTTAACAGGAAAAGGAAGGCAGGAGCTGGAATCTGAATCATGAAGGGATGGAGACCTTATCCTAGGGTGACTTTTAACGAGCACAATGAGTGCAGTCACAACAGGCTCTGCCTTGCTTAACCCGTGATCAGATGTCTCAGGTTTATTTACACTAACCACCTCACTTTGGCAAAACTCTGACGTGCCCAGAATTGGAACTTAGTGAGACAAAGGCCTGTTCAAACAGTGGCACAGATGATGGTCCAAGTGAAAAGAATTGCCTTGGAGAACCTACAGAAATGCTGCAGCTAATGACCAAAGGTGAGACTTGTCTCTTAGACCGAGATGTGTGGAGAATCTGTATCATCTTGGGAAAGGAAAACACTTGTGTGCAACCGGTAGTGAGATTTTCAGGTTGTGATTTTTCTCCCCCCCTAATTTTTTTTTAATTGAATAAGAAGTAGTTACCCTTCACTGAAATGCAGATGGGGAGAGGAGAGCCTCTCTGGACCGTAGCTCTGAAGATATCCATGTTGGTCCTTGGAACTGCTGAACTATTTAAGTTTTAAATGAAATAGCCTCTTCTGAGGGCTCTGTTCCCCTTGCACATTTTACCAAGAGGATCAGCATGTGACGCTGAGGGCTGGGTGCACCTGCCACACTCCTTAAGACAGCTTACATTGAGATGCCAGTCTGCATACAGATACAGGGAGTGCCTCTGCTTTCCTAAGTTTAAAATGTTAACTCTGTCTCTTGAAGTAGTTTTACTTGGTCTGGATAATAATCCTGTGCAAGCAGACTGCCCCTGCCCAATCACCCATTGAGTTGGGAAGTAAACAGGCAGGATGTAGATCTGTTGTACATGTTCCCTAAGGAATAGATACTTCTGGATTATTTTTTTTTTTATGAATTAGGAGATAAGGAGGCAGAAAATACACTGGGGAAAAAGCCAAAGTGATTGCTGCTGACAGCAAGTCCTAAAAGGAGAATAGCTACTGAAGCCAAGACATGACCCCCACAGAATGCCAGTGCTACAGGCTGAGGAATATACATGAGGAAGCAGAGTCTATGATACTGTGAACTTCCAGAGAATACACAAATATTTCTGGAAGTAAGATTTTCACTCTTGCTAAGTAGATGCTTTCAGCTGAAGTATATGAACAACAGCAAAACACTGCTAGAGATTGGTGTTTTGTAATAGTATGTTGTGAACGTTAATATCACAGACGAGAATCAGGAGGGAAGGGACTTCTTGCAGACTTCCTCTGTGAACATGCATGACAGCGAGTTCATCTCAAAACTTTGTGATGCTATGGTTTCAATGTTCATACTAAAATGTAGGTTTTGGTCTTAATTTTATTGCTGCTGTGTTTCAGTTTATTGTTTTCCAATTTATTTGAACTGAGACAGTCTTTACTTTCCTCTGTATTTTTCTACCAAAATAGGACAGTCCCATGAGATTGCTTGACAACTATAAACCCAGTTATGATAATTTATATCTTCTAGTGTGGTATTACATAATTCTTGTATTTACTTCCTGCTTGATGTGGAGTCAACAACAAGCTGGCTACCTTTTGATAGAAGTTTTCCCAGGTCACAATAATTTCAATACCTAGTTTTACTATAACCTAGTTTTTTTCTGAGGTGGATGAAAAGCTACTACAAACTGTTCTGAAACATAGGGAGATTATGACTTTGGGCCACATTGCCTGCTGTAAGAAGCAGCAGCAGTAAAATGGCTATAGTTTACAACAGAACATTTTTTTATGATGTAATTTTGTTCTTTATAGTCTCTCTAAACACCAGAGGGATTATCTAGGCAATGCCAGAATATGCACCACTGTTTGATTTATGTAACATGACAACAGAAGACCTGGCCAAAATTGCTAAGTATCCTGAGGTTCTGGACATGGTCTTTAGTTCTCTTATTCTATTTTATTTAGTGCCTGGGATATGTTATATAATTTATATTTTTATGAATTTGTGATTTACGGAACTGGAATACAAAGGAACTTTTGGGCTGGAGAGGCTGTTAGCACCAGCAGGCATTTATAGAAAAATGACCTTTGATGTTGTCTTGTTCTCTCATAGGTATTATAAAGAAAGTTAGAGGCTAAGGGAAATGATGTAGACCTACACTACAAAGGAGTTGTTGCAATGTGGTTTCCTCTCAGAAAAAAGAGATGTGAGGCAGGAATTTTCTTGATTCAGGCAGGGATGTTACAGTTTGCAGGAATCTAGACCATGGGGTCCAGGTTCCTGTCTTGTCTGATAGAAGAATATGGAGATCCATGAACAAGGGCTCTGCTCGTCTATTTATGCAACTCTGTATTATTTCAGTGGCTAATAAAATACCAACCAATAAAAAGATGTAATTCCAACTGACACACCCACACTGAGGACTGTAGCGTGCGGCCCAACAGCTCCAATAAGAGTGTGAGCCAGAAAAAAACCAAGAACCAAACAAAAAAACCCAGTTTTCAAAGTACAATACTTCAAGGGACCCTGTGAAGGGCAGGATGGTTCTTTCTAACCCTTAACAAAATGAGGAATTATGAACTTCCCCAGAATACTTGGCTGCACTTTTAAGGCTGTCTTTGGTGCTGCATAAGGCTCTGATCTGTTGAACACCGTAAGCAGGTAAGAATGCAGGTTGTGTCATCTGGCACTGGTGTGGTATCTCTCTGCCTCACCCAACTTTTAGGTAGGGCTCACTTCTCAGAAAGGTAGAAGGGAACTTGAATTTAACAACATTGCTTTTGTGGTAGTTCTTAAGAAGGATCTTATTTCCTTGGACACAGCAAAGAAGCCTGGCTCAGGAAGGCCAGGCAAGAGAAAGGGAAACACCAGACCTGACAATGCACCACTCCTGTGGCAGGTAGAAAGGGTAGGAGCAAGTAGTGAAATGTGCCACCTTTGTCAGTGCATAAACATTAGAAAAGGGAGGTTTCTGAGAGAAAGGTAAGGTCTGGAGAAAGATGCAGAACTGATGAACTGAAACTACTGAGACAGCATAATAAATGTAACCTTGGAAAAAAATAAAGCAATAGCAGTGTGATTAAGGCAACTATTAATAGAAGAAAAGGAACAATGCCTCTCAATGAGTTTCTGGGATTTCCCCCAAACAGGGAGAAAGAACATCTTCAAGATGAGCTCACCATGCACAACAGCCAGGGCTCTTTGGAGAAACATGGTCTGGGCAGGCTGCAGAACCAAAGCAACAAGCATTTCATAGAATCCTAGGGGTTGGAAGGGACCTCGAAAGATCATCTAGTCCAACCCCCCAGGTTGGCAGGGGATGGGGCGCGGGAAGCTAAGAGACAATCCCATAAATCAGCAAGGTGGGATCAGCAGAAGAGGACCAGTGTTGTAGACCTCAGTGAATGAAAACTAACTCCTGTGAGGGCAGCATCTGCTCTTAACCAGCTCAATGCAAGTAGGTTTGCTAATGCAGCTTAGACAACAAGACAAGTAAGAAAAATGTAAGAAAAGTATTTCTGGCTTGTTATTCAAAAGCTATGTTATGTTTCACAGATGTTTTTACTCCTTGACTGTTCACCTAAATTTCTTTCAGACTTTCTTCTTGTCCCAAAAGTACTGAAGGATGGAGAACCTCATCAGTACACAGTACTTTGTCCCTGGCCTTCACTTCCTGCCAACAAGCTGGTGCATTGGTTACAGCACCCACAGTGTCCTCAGTGGGGCTGATGACACGCATGAGCTTTATTAACTCTTCCTGGCATTTATTCCCTTTTCCTACTTGTACATCAGGATGGTTTTTATTTTTAATTTTGTTTCATTTTCTAAAGCCCTTTCAATGTGTCAGTAGTTTATCTTGCCTGCAGTCTCTGTGAGGCCTGGGACTCATGCTTGCACGTTGGTGCTCATGTATCCTGCCTGCCCTCTTCCAGCTGTAGCTCAGTTCTTGATGGCAAATCACTTAGCTTATTTGCCTAAAGCCACACTGAGCCTGCACCCTTGCCAGTGCCTACAGCCCAGTGCCAGACTGCAGTCTTGAGAACCAGGTGCAGGATCTGTTGCCAACTCACACCTCACAGGTGAAGGAAAGGTAACTGCAGCAATTTCTCCTTGAGTAATGTGAGGGCTGCTCTAGACTTGCCATATCTGGATCGGCACATTTTGTGTCATCAGGGGTTTTCCTAGAGCTACTCTTCCAAGAATGAGACAGGATAGTTTCTTGGCCACATGCCTACAGCCCTGCCCACAGCCAGCTTTGAGATGTGATTGTCCCATTCTCAAAGTGGTGATCAGCAACACAGTGAGCCCAACCCTTCAGCTTTCTGGCAGAACTGAAGAGAAGACAGGAAGGATTAACAACCTGGAGCCTGAAAAACCCAGAGCTGAGCAATCCCTCTTGTAGAGTAGTCCACCTACTAGTTCTGCTTGTTTTTCATGTTATACCAGGATCTGTCCTGGCATTTGCATTAGTGCTTTTAGCACTACTGAATTCTTCATCTGAGACTTGACAGCTGGGCAGATGCATGATTCCTGTGGATTCACCAGTACCATCTTTTAACCTGGAAAAACCTCAGTGCCACTAACAACTCAGTGGGCTCTCTGCTCTGACAGAGAAGTTTTGGTCCCATTCACCCCTCAAAGAAATTGGAGTTAAATTTGCACGGACCAGTGTGCAAGTTTCTGCAGCTTGGTAACCACTGCAGCATTTGTAGGCAACAGCATCTTGCCTGTGTCCCATCCTTGTGTCCCTGTCACTGGTGGGGCTGCAGGCTGAGAGGAACTGATGGCACAGCAAGAACTCTGACCTAGGTATTCCCTGTCAGCAGATCAAACACAGAACTTTAAAAAACGAAACAAAGTATGTATTTTTTTAGCTCATGGTCAGCCACTGTGAATGCTAGACCTATACTATTCCTCCAAGGATATTCAAGTTGCTAATAAATTATTAACTTATTATCTACTAATTATTAAACTAATTAGCTTAGACTAGATGCCCATCTTTTAGATAGCTGAATTCAGTCAGATGATGAATCCTGCCTCTGAGGCATATTATTTGGCATGTGACTGTCCACAGGAAAAAAATTAAAAAATTACAAGTTAATAAAGGAGTATTTCAAGAAGAATGTTGGTTGTTTTTCTTCCAGTCCAAGACCTAATGTCTTGATTTGAGAATTTTGCTATGACATGTCCTCTGGATTTTGTTCAGACTATGAAGTGTGTTAGGAGGAATCACAGGAAATAGGATTCATCTAGTACCTATCAGAGACTTACTTTACCTGCCTGAAGTTCCAGCCAGCTGAGAGCTCCCAAGTGTTAAACTGAGTCAGCATTACATGTGAAATTGTACCTTGTAAGAACTCACCTCCTGAGACAGGTTGGGGTTTTTTTTAATACCTTTTCTTCGACCAGTAGAAGTATCATTGAGGAGCTAGTAGTTTGGTTTAGAATTTAATTCCATCTTGACCTCCTCTTGACTTCTATTGATTCATTTGCTCAGCCTGTCTCTCTGAATGGTGGCACAGCTGTCTGATGTCTCAACCACTCCTCCCAGTTTTGTCTCCCAGTTTGCTGAGGGTGTAGTTTGTCCCCTCACCCAGCTCATTCATGAAGAGGCCGGTGCTGTTTCTGACCCCAGGTACATGTAACTAGTGACTAGACTCCAGCTCATCACTGTGCTGATGAGCACAACCCTTTGACCTTGGCAGTTCAGCAGTTTTCAGCCCACCTCACTGCCCACCTTCCTAGCCCATGCATTATCAGTTTGGCTATGAGAGTGTTATGGGTGACAATGTCAAAAGCCAAGACAAGCACCATCCACTGCTCTGCCAGTCACCTGGTCACAGCAGGCTATCAGGTTGATCAAGCATGATAAACCTCTGGCGACTGCTCCTAACTGCCTTTTTGACCTTCATATGTCTGGAAGTGGCTTCCAGGTTTGTTTGCTTCACCCCTTTTCCACTGAGTAAAATGAAGTTGACCAGCATCTAGCTCCCCTTGTCCTCCTTGCCTTTCTTGAAGTGACATTTACTTTTTTGCGCTTCTAAGGAATCTTCCCCCAATTGCCATAACTTTTCAAAGATCATGCAGTGCCCTCATATGGCAACAGCTGGTTCTCTCAGCACTCCTGGGTGCAGCCCATCAGGTCCCAGGGACTTATCAGTGCCTGATTTATTTAAATGTTCCCTAACCTGATTCTTCTCCAATGAGAGCACATCTTCCTTGGCCCAGAGCTTCCCATAGGTCTCAGGTGCCTGGAGTTCCTGAAGGAAAATATTACCAGTAAGGACTGAAGCAAAGGTGGCCTGGTCAGCTTTATCTATGTCCTTGGTCACCAGGTGCCCTGCCATCCAGCAGTGGGCCCACTTTTCCCTAGTCATCCTTTTGCCGCTGAATTACCTGTAGGAGATGATGCTCCTTGAAAATGGATCCAAAAAGACATGGAGATTTTTTTAAGAGCTTCATTATTTTTGACAGATGATGTAGCTAGACAATCACCTTGACTATTGTGAACCAATATAAATAAAAGTTCACCAGAGCTTCCAGGATGACTGGAACTTGCTCTTACTAGTGAGGTACTTACACCTCACTACTGGTTGCACACAAGTGTTTTCCTTTCCCAAGATGATACAGATTCTCCACACATCTCAGTCTAAGAGAGAAGTCTCACCTTTGGTCATTGGCTGCAGCATTTCTGTAGGTTCTCCAAGGCAATTCTTTTCACTTGGACCATCATCTGTGCCACTGTTTGAACAGGCCTTTGTCTCACCAAGTTCCCATTCTGGGCACGTCAGAGTTTTGCCAAAGTGAGGTGGTTAGTGTAAATAAACCTGAGACATCTGATCACGGGTTAAGCAAGGCAGAGCCTGTTGTGACTGCACTCATTGTGCTCCTTAAAAGTCACCCTAGGATAAGGTCTCCATCCCTTCGTGATTCAGATTCCAGCTCCTGCCTTCCTTTTCCTGTTAACTGTGAACTCTGTGTCTGCACTGTAAACAAAAGCTCATGTAAAAGCCACGAGCAGGCTTTAGAGAAAGGCAGATCAGGTGTCTGCAGCAGCACAACTGCACTGGAAAAGATCAACATTCCTAAACTAATTATGTCCACTCACCTGTGCTTCTTGAAATTCTCCTCTTCTTAAGAGAGGACAGTCATGTTTTCCCTGGAAATAAATCACTCTACACTGACATCCACATTCACCTGAACTTGTACTCTCACACTCCTAGCAGAATTCACAGGCTGCCATTCTGCAAGTGTCCACAGTCTCAGCAGGAGACCTGTAGGGTTCATTCCAACTTTCCATATCCCCAACAACACTTTTTGGGGAAGGAAACATGGAAATCCTAACCTTGCTTTGTGGTGGGTGCTGAATTTCCACAAGAAAGGCCAATCTCCTTTTGAAACAGCTCGATTTCACAACTACAGGTATATTAAAGGCCAGTAGAACTCCTGTCCCTGACTCCCTGTGGCAAATCTGAGTGAACTACAATGTCCATGTTTGTTACTTACTTTCAAGGATTGTATTTTCTTTTCTCTTCCAGTGTCTAAAAGTGCTCATCTTTTCAGTAAGATTATACTGAAATAACTGTGGAGCAAGTGCTCTGAAGCACTTCAAAGAATCAATTTGGGAACCAGAGAACATTTTCTTCATCTTTTGGCAACCTCTGTGTACATGGAGTAACAGCTGCCATAGTTAATACAAATACGATTTTAGGTCAACTGCAGTCCTGCCTTTAAAGACAACCATTTTATAATTCCTCTTTCTCGAGTGCTACAGACTATTAATCTTGAAGGGAGAAATCCTGGAGCTGTTTGCCATAAACTTCAGTGAGCCCACAATGCTGTTGAAACCTAAATCAAACAACAAAATATAACTGCTGCTCTTTAGATACTAGAGCTACATTTTAATCTGGCAATAAATAACATTTCCAACCAAGGCTAACTTGTAAGATGTTCTGTTTCCTTCAAGAATCATCTATCATGTATCCCATCTGGACACTTTATTGTGAACCCAGGACAAAACTGGGAGCTTTTAAGAATTCATGCAGTTCTCATTACTCAGATGACCAGTGGCAGGTTGTGCATTATTGGTCTGTGAGGGAGCGAGCAAGATCTACTTCTCATCACAAGGATGAGAGCAGAAACCTTTCAGTTTTATGAGGTCATGAGCCATTACAGAGTACCTCCTATGTGCTGGAAGCACTACAAGCAGACCTTCCACAGGGAACAAGCAGCACATCGGTAACTCCTCACCAGATGGCAGCACGGGCACACTAACAGACCAGGACACGGCAGCCACAGAATTAAAAAGGAAAACACATTCTATTCTTCTCAACTCTCAATTTCAGTGTTATGTGGAAATACAATGAATTACATTATTACATAAATGTCTTTTGGTATTACTAAGTTACCATTTCCTACAGAAATCCCCATCATTAATGGCAAAGATTTGACATTCTGCCTATTTCGTTTGCCCCTAAAGGTGTTTAAGTGCAACACCTGATTTGCATCCAATACTCAGCTGAGAAATGCTGTTGTCTAAGCCACCTGAGGTAGGTTTAATAGAAAAATTAAATCTCACTATATAAAGTATGATGTTTTATAATTCACACGGATTAGTAAAATGGCCCTAAGGAAGTAATGCTTATAATAAGCCACTGAAATTGCCTGTTTACAGCTGCCCCAAGTTTAAGTACAGCTTAAATTCTTAGTTTAAGCATCCCTTTATTCTCCCCGAATCTGCCACTTGTTTATGGTTACCACTGATTCTGTCTGTTCCTCAGAGGATTACTGGATATGACACAATCTTCAAATCACTGAGTGAAACAGTGAAAAGTTTAACACATTTCTTCCATGTGCTGTTTTCGTATTCATGTATTTCATGAATGCAATCATATACCATTAATAACCACATTTAGCTTTTATTAAGCATGACTGCACAACAGAAGAGACAAATACATTTTATTTCACTTAATGTGTTTTATTCTGAAACCACTGACCTCATTTTAAGGACTAAAGAGCTCATGGATAAAAGTAAGAGGAAAGGATGAAACAAAGGTGCCACAAATCTGTAATTCAAAAGCACTCTTCTGCCATACAGGAAAACAAAGAATGTATTACATTTTGCTGTGAAAAATTAAACATGAAATGCTGCATGAAAAAAAACTGTATCCCCTACATGAAGCTGTATTTCGGATCAGAAGATAATCTAGATCATCAGATTTCTTTTGACCTCTATTTTTTGGTTAAGAAAAAGCCCAAAGACCTTTGTTGTATGGCTTTTTGAAAAACTAATGACAAAGAAAACAGGAAAATGCAACTTGCAGTTAAAGACAAAGATCATGACCATGGCTTACGAGCTTTTAGACAGAAAAGTAACAACTTTTGTTGCTTTGTCTTTCATGTAACTTCTGATAAACCTGCTCAGAAGTATTACTAAAATGAAAATTGCATCTTTTTAAGTCAGTTTGTTTCATGAATAAACTTACCTGCTCTAGGTAAGCAAACCTCAACTTTTTTAAAAAAAAAACCTTTAACATATTCCAAACTGTATTTTAGTTATGCTTACACTAATTTTAAGGAACAGTCTAGCAAAACAAACATCCAAGGGTTATACAGAAGGCAAAAGTAATTTTTAGACTACTCATAATACCTCTTCCTCTGAAAGGCTTCTAAAAATGCTTAAACATTCAACACAACAAGCTTATGTAGCTGATAAAGACCATTTTCTGATCTTTCATGCTGCTCTTCTGACTGGTCAATGATATGCTGAGAATCCACCTAACCAAAAGAAGATGAGAGTCAGAACACATTCTTAATACTGTTTACCTCTGTAACACAGTTAAGGAAGAGTTTTGAAAGTTTCAAGTCATATAGGCATTTCAGCTCCATGCCACACATTTCAACCTCAGAGCCAATACTACAAAATCCTGTGTCTCATGGTTTGCCCGAGTCAGAATACACAAACAATTCCAAAGCCTTACAGATAGTGAGGAAAGTCCTGATCCAAGGCCTGTAACTTGTTATAAAAAGCTAAATATAACTGAACAGGAAATTATCTTCTTAATGCCAAGGATAACTGAATTTGAAATATAATAGAAACTGAAATCCCTCAGTGAACACCTACTTGAAATATGTGCCCTTGGTGCTCATCCACTGTTGCCAGCCCTTTCAAGACTGCACCTCAAGGTGGGAGAGGCTGGGGGGGCTGGGGGGCAGGTGTGTTGTGTGTGGAAATCTTACTCCTGCACTCAGTAATTCCTTGCCATCTTTTAATTAGGAAAATGCACTTTTCATCAGGGAATCTAGCTGCCTGCAGAGGCCCTTATAGAAAGACAGGTAAGATTTCTAACAGAGTAGGAAGCTGAACTTTTCAGCTTTACAAAACCCTCCTGGATTTCAAGAAAACCTGCCCTCTATCTGATTGATCCCTGTGCATTCATGCTAAAGCAAGCCATGTTTCTATCCGGTGAGCTGAGAAAAAACATCTGAAAGCACAGCAACCCAAACCAACACTAAAATACATAGCATTCAGATAAATCCTAAACAAGCAAAATGTGTAATTCTTCTACTTCTAGGCTACAGCTGCTTAATAGAAAGAAAAATACAAAATGTTAACTTCTAACATCTGTAAAGCTGCTTTTACAGTCTCAAAAATAATGAGGTGTTGTGTTTGAAATGGCTAAATATTTACATATACAAAATTACGAAGTAAAACAGCCAACAGACTAAACAGACTACAAAAAATAGGACCTCAACAGAGGCTGATGTATACACAACAGTTCTTAACCCTTAAATTTTAATCTATTGTGCTACCTTATTTAAATTCAGTACTTTTTTTTTCCATCCCAGGCTCAAAAAAGATCCTTTCAAAAGAAATTCTCCCTTTAACCACTCATAATTAACTGTACTGGAGTAGTCTAACTACTCTTTTTAAGAAAAGGAAAAAAAATGTGTATCTTTACCTGATTCCATGCATATGGCTTCCCATACCAGGTGGGAACAATTTTATCTCGAGGTTTTGATTTGCAGATTAAGCTGAAATGACATTAAAAATAGCCTTAAGAAATACACTTAATTATAAATAAAATTATTAATTGCAATTATATTAGTCATAAGAACAAAAGAATTTTAATATTGGATACAAGTAGGCATTTATGAGGTGTCTGTGCTGAAGGGAAGTTTCCTTGTTACACTAGTCTGATTTGTTCACTTCTCTGCAGTTTGTCCCTCTATTGTAAGAAGTCAAAATACAGTTTTTCTCAGGGACATTAAGTGTATCAGAAGGTATTTGCTTTTAAAGAAATTTTTTAAATTTAGAAATTACTAGAATTTGCAACTGTCATTTACTCCGTAAGTTTCATGCATGCTTATTCAACATAATGTAACATGCAGCTATTTTTAGGGTATTTTGTTTTGCATGACAACTCAATTACTATAGATAGTCTGTCTGCTCCAGTTATTTCCTCAAGCTGTGCAAAGCACAACAGTAATAGATTTTCATTAATTCTGTCTAGATGTGTTTTTCAAACACTCACTTTAGTCTTAAGTAGTGGTGACATGTCGTAAATAAAATTAGCTTTCAAAAAATAGAAAAAAGTTTTGAAAGACTGTTCAGGCTAAATTTTTACATATTTACTCATTAATAAAAGGTTTGGGTTGTTTCCCAAGACATAAACCAAAATACAATCAGAAAAAAACATTCAGACTTAAGAAGGATTTTACATGAGGACTGCATCATGGCAATAAACAACCCATAATAAACAATTTGTTTCTTCCTTCAGAAAGGTTTAAAAAAAAAAAAAAAGAAAAAAAAAAGAGGCCTAGCTTCAGCGGCTTCAGAAAAGAAATCCAGAATTTAAAAAACGGAATTACTACTGAATTTGGTTTCTTGATACCATAACCCTGTCACTCTCTTAGGGACTGCTGTACAGTCCCCACCCCCAGCTGAGCTACCTACATCCCAAGGCCCAGCTCCCTCACAGGATGGATGTGCACCCTTGGCTCTAGGTAATGTGCTCCAGGTTATCCTGCTTTAACAGAGGAGTTGGACTAGATGATCTCTACAGGTCCCTTCCAACTCTGACAACTCTGTGATTCATGTCTAAAGAAACATCAGTGACATTCTTCTGCCTTGAATTTAGCATGTCAATATTGATGTCCAACTATGAGCTCCTGTTATTATCAATCACTTCCAGAGAGGTTTTGTGGTTTTGCTTCTTTCAGCCTATCCACTTTCCTTGGCTCCTCCCTACACTTATTACCACATGAATCACATAACCCATCTTCATTCAGCTTTGAAGTCTAAACACAGTGCTACGCTGCAGTGTCCAAAGGCAATGCAGACACCAACAGGCCTCAGGTAGTGGGAGACAACCAGGAAATTCAATACTGCATCAGCAGGACACTCAACAGCTGATATTTTACCAAGAGTTCTCATGAGATGCCACCAGCTTGCTGTCAGCCTGCACTGGAGCTCTTTAAGTTGAATGCAGAAGCATCAGGCATCTCTGAGGCACAGCCTTTGTGAAGCTGTACCACCACTTTCTGGAGGCACAGACAACCCACTGCAACAGCTGGCTGGCTGGAAGCTGCCATGTCTCAGAGAAGAGCAGCTGAACTGGGTGGCACACAGGGTGCAGCGCCCAAGACAAAAAGCATCACTTTTCTCCCTGGTCAGCTAACACGTAATAGGTATCTCCACATCTTTTCACAATTGTTTATGCTCTTTTAATTTCATTTCCAGTGCCTCAAAAGGTAAGGCTGCCTCCCCTTGCACTTAGTATATTATAAAATGCACCACACTGAATTTTCTTTTGAGTTTTGGAAGTAAGAAGAATGGGCTCTTGCTTTTGACTAAAGGCAATTAATGAGTTTATTCACAGATGGGAAGCAAAAAAAAAGTCAACTGAGCAGGTACATTCAAAAACAAGTAACATTTGAAAACTCAGAATAAACAGCTGCTCTGATAATAATTTGACAAACTAGGATAAGAGCAGCTAAGCTTAAAAGCTTCTGAACTTTATCAGCATGAAGGACTGCCTCACTATACAGTTACTTTAGAAAAGCTATTTGCCAAAAAGGTCTCATTTCCGAGAGATGAGGCCAATACTAGTGAGCATAGCATAACTGAATTCAGGGCTGAACCAGAGCTCTTTTTGAAATCTGGTCAGTACAGAACCAGGTAAGCACAAGAAAAGTCTAATGATGCTACAGACAGCACTAAAATGGACACTACATTTACACATAAGAGGTTTTTCACAGCACGCTCAGCAGTGGCAGACATTAGAAAGAGCTGTAACAGGGATACTTCATTGAACTCTCTCTACCAAACACTTCCCACACGCCACAAGCTGAAAAAAATTCTCAGGACTGACTGTGCTGACTCACAAGAGCCTTCTCAGAACCACTGCTTCAGTTATGAAAAGCAGGGAGGCCTGTTGGAAAAGGCAAGTGGCCTTATTTCAATTCATAAATTAACCTGGAACTTCCAGCAATTAACCTGGCAAACACCTATCCTACACAGGTCTGTTGAAGGAGGAAAGGCAGCACACACCATTAAAATTTAATATAAGGGAGAAAGAATTCTAAATCCTTCTGCACTCTTATGCCACAGGACTTTATGAGCTTTGTCCTGGGTGCACAAAGCAAAGATATATCAGAACTGGTTTTACTGTCTAAGTTTTATGACTCTTAAGTGGTCAGGCTTCCCTGAAAAACCTGTGCTACCACAAGAAGTCTGAAGTTGTTGAGTATGCTGTTTTATAATTAAATAAAGTAAATTAAATGCATCATTAAATGAGAACATGTATTATCTTCCCCTAAGCCTCATCTGAGCTATGCTTCAAGCAATCATTTGTTTTTGCTGAGACTGTGAAACAGACAATATTATTTCTACAGTATTATTACCATAGAAGTTTCTGACGAACATTTTCCTGCAGCTGTGTCATTATCTCTTGTCCAGAATTCACTGCACATTCACAGAGTAGCTTATTAATGGCTGTCCTTAAGATGTTTATCTGTAAAAATACCAGTGACAGAATATAAAACACTCTAAACCAGCACTAGTTCTCGTACTATATTGACATGGACCTGTTCATGGTACCCATACCACCAAACTTCCAACTGGAATATGATTAACATAAGTAAAAACATCTGAAGCTTTAGAAACACTTCCTCCAGATGCATCTCTGCTGGTCAAAGACATTAATGTTCTGCCACTAGATATCACCATCTTCAAGGTTACTTGGATATGCTGAAAAAACACACAGGGTTAACACTTGCCTGGATTTTTTCTGGCAAATAATTCCTTCTGCAAAGGTTTCAAGGACTTTCTCTATCTGTCCATAATTATCATACGCACCACAGCTTGGCAACACCATTCTGGCTAAGGTGTCATGCATACAGACTTAACACACCTGAAGACAGTGCTTTCAGAAAACAACAGCCTACAGATACGTGCACCACCATGTCCCCTGTACAGACACATCCTTCACTGACACATCTCTGTCTGCAAGTTGCAAAAAAGGCTGTAATAAGGAATACAGGGAGTTTTATTGTTTGGTTGGTGGATCTGCTCTGGGAGAAGTAGCTTGATAGAGATGACTTAGAGCTGTAAAATCAAATTGAACATTGCAAAGCAGTAATGCCAGGCTGATCAGCAAAAGCTACAATAATCTTAAGAACATAATGAACAAGTATTGACACCTAATTAGTGCAAAACAGATGCGTTTGTTTCGAGAAGTGTACAATGTATTGTTCTATAATTTATTTTGTTCAAAGCGTATGGAGTGGGTAACTTTTTTCAGGTAAGAATTCAAGACTATAGGCAGGTAGAACACTAAAAAGCCCCAGAACACAGCTTTAACAAGTTTTCCTATTAACTGTAGGAATTAGTAAGCTCTGATGCACTGAATTCTACTTCATTCCAACTACAGCAAAAGTTCTTATGCATATTTTACCTCTGATATGTCTTCCACTCCAAAATGCACATCAAATGTCAGCTCCATGTCATTTTCTGGAAGCAGTGGAGCCCCAAAAGTCTGACTCCAACCCAAACCGCACAGAACACCAGTAAAATACTTTCCACTTTTATCAACCCTATACAGAAAAGGAAGAAAACAGTCTCACCTAGAGATGAAGAAACTAAACTCATATGGAAACAGACTGAAATGAATTTGTCTAAACCACACCAAGCAAGATACAGGTGTGTTTTAAAGAAGCTTCAACGATCAAGCAGCACTCACAACTACTCATACTGTTGTTTCTTTTAAATACAGTAATGAAACAAAACTAAAGTACTGGTTATGATAACATACACTCATCAAACTTAACAAGAAGATCATACATATGCAAAATAAAACTTTTAATTAAGGAAAGCTAGCTTCACTGTGTTGAAATTAATCTACAGACACATAAATTTAAACAAAACACAACAATAATGCAACTGCCAGGACTTAGTGTGAACAAAAATGATGCAAAGATTTAAAACTTGACCAGTTCTGCAGTTCATCTTCCTAAGCTTCCAATACAATTGTCAGAAACTCTATTGCCTTATCATGAGGGTAGAGCCTGCAGCACCAAATCCTGAGTACATGAAACAAGTTACCCTACCTACAAAATGTACTAAAACTGATAGAAGTACATGAACAGGAAAATAATACATTAAATGCTGAAAGCAGAGGGAAAAATTGTCACCAATTTGTGAGGGTCTTTAAAAAAGCCCAATAACACCAACACTTTTTAAAATGCAGAAATACCTGAGTTCTATAGCAGGAGCAAACAGCATGCTGAGGAGTGCAAGCAGGCCAGGAATAGGAGGCAGCAAAGATGTATCATCTAAAAGCACAACTGATCCTGTCACAAAAATAAATAATAAAAAAAGAATCAGAGTATCTAATGAAAATGAAACCTAAAAAAAATGTAATACAGAAACTGAAGTGACATATTTACTCACAGAACTATCTACCTATACAAAAACTAAAGTCTAAAGAAACTGTCCAAGCATTTTTATTAAGCATTACCATTTGCATTTGCTGCTAAAGAAGCAGCAACCAACAACTGCTGAAAGGGATCTTCTGGAGCACCGTGGACAACAACAGAGTTTATGCTGTCATTTTGTATGACAATGTTTCTAAGGAGGAAATAAGAAATATTTCTTAACATTCAAGAAAACCAAAAATTATACAAACATGTAAAAAACATTACATTCACAATGCAACCTCAATGGATTGCAGTTACTGGCTGATGATTACCCGAATACTATTCAGCAGACCTATATGATGATTAATAAATAATCTCTCTGCAAGACATTAAATCACCTTTCATAAAACTGTTTTAATTTCTCACAGCAGTAGTGTGCACATTAATCCAATTGAGGCCTGACTACTTCAGTCTTTTAAATGAGTAAAAATTCTGTAAAAATCTGTAGGAGTAACTAGGGTGAGTTTTCCTTGTTTAGCAGAAATAGCAGCTGAGAATATGGCTATACTTCACAGGAAAGGTCTTCCCATACCTGAACTGGGACACTCTAGTCATACTGTAGCATTTCACCTCGTAAGGACTGAATGGGCCAGAAAGTGTTACCTTTAAAAAGAGAGAGAACAAATTATATTCTAGTTAGCTAGCACTTGGATCTTTCCAAAGCAAAATCCTTTATAAACGAAAACCAAAACACATTTCAACATGTATTGAGCGACACTGAATTGATAAACAGAGAAACAGTATTTTCATTTAATCCATCTAAAGCAAACTTGGCTTGTTGAGGCACCTAAACAAAAAAACCTGTATTTCACAGATGCTGGGGATTCATAACTTTCCTCTGCCTTAAAAAACACAAGTTCAGGCTTCATAGAGCACCTAACAAAACGAGGCAATTTTTGTTTACATAAGCAGGCCTATTAGTCTTGAAAATATCTCACTTTTATGCAAGTGAGTAGTTAAACAGGATTAATCCTCTGGGTAAAATGAACATGATTAGGTGCTTGAAAGCCTGAGGAATGATAATGTAGATGAGGTTTAACTTGTAATCAGAGTGCAGAACAGGACACACACTGTCATATTTCTATGTTCCAGCTTAACAGTGACTATATGTCCCAAAATATGCAAGTAAAAATAAATTCTGAGTTTGAAATTAGCAGTGGAATAAACACCTACTGTTTCATCACCATCAGCTACTGCAGTATTTGCTGCATTTCCTATCCCAGCTGCTCACCTACTGCTATAGCTGAGGAAGAATGAAACACTGTGTAAAAACCATATTTTAAACTTTCTGAAAAATTAACAGAGTTGTAATCTTGCTTTTTGCTGTAGCTTATACAATGGAGACTAGCACGTCTGGAAACACTGTTCAGTTTTTCAATTTCATCTTCATTCTGCAGTGGTTCAAAGTGCTGCCTTAGAATGGGTTAGAAGAATCAGTTCACTAAGCTCTTAGGCTATACTTCAAAACTTTGTTAAAAGCTGTGATAGCCCAGTCTACAATGGTGGTCACATGATGGCTTTCTACCCACAGAAGGTAGAATGCACTCTGGAAGGCATCTGGAAGTTTGGTTATTGGTACTTTCAGTCTTCATCTCTATTCTAGGAATGTGAGAAGCCAGGTCATGTAATGGCACAGCAAAACAACCACTCAAGTTACCTTGTGAGTTGGTGCACCAGATTTATTATCAGAGAACAAGTTTAACAATCTTCCTATGAGATGCTTTTCTTCCTCTCTTGAAGATGTAGATCTTTTCTCTTCCTTTACTTGGTCCAGAAATAATCCCTCGAGTACATCATGGCTTTTCTACATAATAATGGATAAAAGTGTTAAAACTATGACAAACCTTTGCTTTTCAAAAATGCTACAGAAAAAAAAAGGTCCTACACAAAGAACAAGCATACTTGCATATGAAGACAAAACCCCAACATTCTTCACCTTTCAGATTATTTAAAATATAAAAATGGAAGACAGTTAAAACTATGAAACAGTGACACTTTTTCAATGCTTCAGAAAACAGCAGAGCAGTTTGACTCACGCTGTTACCTCCTGAGAAACACCTCTTTTAGAAGGTGTCTCTGAACAGCAATGCTTTTGGCTAACAGCTCAATATGAATTAAGTACACACACACTAAAAAAATGTTGTCCCATCCAAGTATTAATATTGCCTAATCCCACAGCATTAGTCAAGACTTCAGCTCATGTTCTCAGGACTTCAGACAGCCTGAGCTGAAATAAATTAGTATAAGAACAGCAGAAGGACCTTCAACACATACTTGGGATTCGTACGATTCTTCTGCTAGTTCAGCGTAACATTCTTCAATGAGCACATCTCGAATGTTCATGAGATCTTTCCACCTTGAGTAACGGAAAACATCCACGTGCAGAACACTGTGCACAAGTGAATACACCTTCACCAGAAGGGTGTAGCCATTTACTAGGGAGGCAAATCTCTGGCTTGCACTGTCACTCCACCGCTCCCCACATACAAGAGACTTTGCAGATGGACGCATCTTGCACACCTTGAATTCTAAAGCCTAGAGCAAAAACATTGGAAGCAATGTTTAGAGTCAGCATGAAAATCAAGCATTTTCTCTACAAACTGTTTGAATTAATAACTATTAATTACTTCATAATTATTGCAGTGGTTTACTTTAATTCCTATGACTGATACAGCTACTGGTGTAATTCCTATTCCAGCATTGCCAACATAGCTTCACATCACATCTCATGTCACTGCAACACTGCATATAGCTGCTAATGAATCTCAGCAAACAGAGCATAAATAAAAGCTAATTTGGTACTCATTCACATTAAAATCTTAGGAGTGTAGAGATGTTTTATCTGGAAAAAAGCTTTACAATCCACAGCTCTGATTTATCAACCAAATTAACAGAAAACTTGTCAAGACCATTGCAGCTGTTCTGTCCTGGCAGGCATGAATAGTTCTCATTTAATGAAGTTCTCATTTAATCCCTTTCCACAATCACTACCTGTAATTATGTCTTTGAATGCATTTACAACAGAAACCCTATTTTTTTCTATCTGGTCAATTAAAATTGGTGATTAAAAGATTAGGCCTGAAGCAAAAATACATTTCACTTTGATACAGCTGAAGAAAATACAAAAAAGGATGCTTCTTCCCAAAATTAACTCTATGTATTATTTTAAATAAATTATAAAACCAAGTAAAATTAACCCTGTCCAAATATAATACTAAGAAGAGATAAACAAAATAAAACCATAATTCTGCGGGTTAATTTCTCATTTTAATCATTAAACACTTCAGAGAACAAAGTCAGTATGACACACCTGTTTCAATTCACTTAATATCTAAATGAGGACTGAAAAGCTAATTTTTACTTGAAGTCTCTAGTTATTTTACTTGTTAATATAGCTGAAGAGAATCATTTTTCTGAAAAACTAGCTATAAAGTTCCTCAGATTTATGTTACAGATCACTACTTATCAAGAGAGTTCTGTCTGAAGAGATCCAAGTAAAGCCACGTTCAAAAAACAGCAAAGCAGAGAAAAGCCAAAACCAACTTCCAGCTTTGGGAAATTTAAATTGGTGTCTCCTCTGTATTTGTACTGTAACTAAGAGCATAGCAAAGCAGGAGCTTTGATGGAACAAAAATACTCTGCACAGTAACTGTAAGCAAGATACTTGCCACTGCAGGCTTGTGCCATGCAGATAACAAGAGACACGTTGCTGGCATTTATCTGTAGTAGTACCAGCCAGGTTTAAGCAGAGGACAGTAAGTTAGACTAGTCATTGACCATTCTCCTCTCTAGGCTGTTTTCTAGGCTGTGTAAACCTATGTCACTTGCTCAGAGGTTCTTCAGACTAAAGCAAAGCTGATCTACTGCTCAGCCTGTTAACTCCTGAGCTTTGCATATAAGCAGGCAATACAGGAACCAGAACAACACTCTCCTTCTAGAAATTCTACTTCTTCTAGAACTAATTGATGGAGAAAGAAACTGACAACTGAAAGCAACAAGCAGCTCAAAGGGCTGTTAAGAGCAATCGCCTCTCTCCTTCCCTCTTCCTGTTCCTATGTTGGCCCCACAGAAACGTGACTAGTTCAAATATTCAGTTAAAAAAAACTATTAACAATGTTTTTTAGATCCAGTCAGGCAGCAAATTCAGGCTTTTATTTTTTTCTGTATCTAGCAAGTGCCC
Source organism: Apus apus (assembly GCF_020740795.1). Taxonomy (NCBI): domain Eukaryota; kingdom Metazoa; phylum Chordata; class Aves; order Apodiformes; family Apodidae; genus Apus; species Apus apus. Next base: position 56,003,608 of record NC_067286.1, on the reverse strand, counting down.
CTGAAAACAAAAGGCTGGATAACATTTTTATATAATTTAAATACAACATAATTCACTTACACACAAGAATTACTGCTCTGTGCATACACATCTGTGAAAAACATTTATCCACCTATTAGAGAAGGTGATTTGTAAGTACACCCATTAGCAAAATACATGTATTACTCCTTTATTATTATGAAAAGCATTATGATTTGAGGTATGCTTCTGTTTGCCTAGAGCAGACATGAACATATCTATTAAACAGCAGTAAACAGCATCAGTCCTACCTGGAAAGGAATCTCTCGAAGACAGCTTGGCATCTCTTTTAATTTCTTTAAAGGCACTTTTGATCTATTTCCATAATCCACAAAAAAAACCTGGCAAAAGAATCAAAAGCATCTGCAGTAAAAGTGCTACTTCGAGTGGTAAGGAAAGCAACAACATTAGTAATTACAGTACAACACAATCTTATCAAGTGCAATGGAAGCAAATCCAGAAGCTGGAAAACATGTAAATGAAATAATGTAAAAAAACAATAGGTCAAATTTTATCCTATCTAGTACTTGATCCTTGGCTTAAACATCCACTAGTCATGCAAATAATCTGCTAGATCTAGAAAAGGTAAAGGTAACTGAAAGGCTCCAGTCCTTTCCCCAGAATTACATCTGTATAATCTGACTTCTTAACAATGAGTGACAGCACCTAGTAACTGGCTCTTAGCTAAGCAAATGCTGACATGGGTCAGGGACCCTGTTTATAAAAGCAAAAGAGAACTCGATGCAGTTAGTATTGTTATTCAGTTAGCATTGTTATTCATGAGTGTTCCATGACTTCAAACAGATTACAACGTTCAGTATTAACTCTATAGTGGTGACACCCAGCTGTGCTCAGAAATCTAGAAATTCAGATGTGGAATGGGCTGTGCGAAGGCCAGTCTTACAAAATTTAAACAAACAAACAAACAAACAAACAAGTAATAATCTGTCATTAACTGCTGAAAAGTATTGGCCTGAAAACCAAATACCAAACTTGAATTGTGCTACTGATTTCCATTACTGGTCTCAGCACAAAACCCCAGAATGGTCTGATGAATTTGCTATTGATACAGAATTCAGCAACGTAAACACTGATACAAAAAATATCACATTGAATGGACCTAAGAATTCAACAGAAACGGGAAAAAATAAAATTGTATTAAGTAAAATATAATAACCTTTGGAATCTTTAACATTTTTCTGCTATACTCTATTATTATTTATAAATTCTAATCAATAGAAAATTGCCAAGGAAACAGAACTGAGCATAAGATAACAAGAGGTGACTCATGCAAAAAAGCTATGAAAAGGCAAATGTGCCACATGAAATACTTCTTAAAGCAAAGGAGGAACACTCTGTTGGAAGAACAATGCTTGTATCACTGCATAAGCAAAGGTGAAACAGTAAGTATGGGAGCCTGAAAATTTCTGCTTCAGAATACTGAGGCCCTAACAAAATAAAAGAATGAGATGGAGACCAGGTGAAGACAGAGGCAATGTAGTATGATAAAGAGTGCAGCCTCAATCAGCAAAACAAAGTCCACGAAGAAAAAGATAGACAAGAAACTGGAAGGGAGGAAAAAGAATTGGAAAAGAAGAACACCTACATAAACCAGGGGAAGAATCACTGGCAGAAGAACAAGCTTAGATGAATGAATTGGCCATGAATGACTGAAAACTGCCAATACAGTGTGGACAAGAAACTTACTTTTCAGATGGACTCTCAATATATTTCTGAAGAGGAAGTGATGGGGTTGTTGCCAGCAATGCTGTACTGGACTCTGATCTAGGCATTCCTTACCATGTTTTCTCTGTATCAACCAATGGCCTCTCAATTTAATACTAAAATATTCCTGTGTTCTGGAAAAAAAACCTAATTCATCTATTCTTGGCCACATTTAATTAAGGTTTTATTTTAGTTATAGTTCTACAGATTTCTTTACTGTAATATGTATAATTATCATGAACACAGTGCTTGTAAAAAAGAAAATCATGGCTCCAAGATTGTTAACCCAATTACATCCTACCAATTCCATATGACATAACATACTACTGTACCTCTGCAAAATCTCCACAAATATACAGAATACGAGCTCTATAGTATCCTTTGTTTTCCATATCAGTGAATGGAGCCAGACAAACCAACTCTGGACGTGGAGACACTGGCAAATCCATCAGGTTCTGGTAGTTAATTTCAGCAGTTAGAGCCTGAAGTGCAGTCCTGTTTTTTTCATCTGTCCTGTAACCCCAGAAGTGTCCAACTTCTACTATCTAAACATGTAAAAATTAGACAAATCAGATTTCTTATTTTACTTTTCTACATCAAATAAGAAACACATCTGAGCAAAATACACTAAAGCATTCCTACCTTGACATACAGAAATGTTCTTATGCTGCAATAATGCAGTGAAGCATTTCTCTCTCATACTTAGAAGTTACTTTAAAATTTGTTTATTTGCTGTGCAACTGCAATACACTTAATCTAAACACTCTGATACAAGCATTACTAATGTACAGAAAATTAAGAAAAGGCTGCTTTTGCTTTTCTAAACCAAATCAACACACAAAAGATAAAAGGCATACAGTTGAATAGACAGAAAAATACAGCTAAGGTGTACTTTTCTGATTAGTAAAATAGTACCAGTTAGCTACATCTATCAGCAAGGCAGCATTGTTACAGTTATGATTAGTCACCCTTCAGGAAACTGAAAAGAACAAACCCCTACTTACATCAAACAGAATGAACTAGGTCATTTTCTCAAATGGCTTACTGAACTCATATACTGTCTCTAATATTATACTGAGTGCTCATGATAAAAAAAGAATATTTATTTACAATACGTATGATCATTAAAGTTGATGTACTAACAAGAAATAGCATCGCTAGCAAAGTGATTGAAATGTGTCTGGTCAAATCCCTGAACATTTGTGATCTGAGACTTCACTCAATAAAGCAAAGAAAATATTTAATATACTTGCAAAATATGTAACTTCTATCAAGAGTCATCAGTCTGTAATTTCCACTAGCTCAGTGGTTTGGAATTTTTAAATTACTGTTTTTATTTCAGCAGACTAAATATTGCTTGCTAGTACTCAGTTTGTTGAGAAGAACATAGTTAACATCAGACTTAAAAATTCTCAGCTTCAGATATCAAAAATTTTTATATATGTATATAATTTCCCCCTAACACTTTATTGTTTATGGATGCAGTATTTTTCTGAATAAGCATGCAATACCATTAACTCAGCTAATTCCTCTCATCTGTAGTTTCTGAAGAAAACTGATTCTCATTTCCATAGTGTTCACAAATATTCTACCTCTCCCATTAATCCTCTTCACATTTATGCCTATTTCCAGCTAACATTTACAGCCAGCAAATCCCACACATTTTGTCAAGTGCAAATAAATACCCATGTTTGAAATTTGAGACATTAGAAACTAGTCTAAAGAATATTCTCCATGCCTCTTATGGATACCTCTGTGCTAAAACCATTACTAGCACTCATTCTTTTCATTTAAGCTTATATCACCTCTGCAAAGTTACCTCAGTACTGATTATCAGTTATTACCTACTTCAGATGTGGAACATTCTTACCTCTGTTACCTTGATCGACAGAAGACAATTTGGGATCATCTTTGACTCTTGCAAAGTACCAAATGAGATTTCCACAGGTTCCACTGTTTGCTGCTGACAGTCCACATTTACTCTAAAAAAATGTATTGCACAAAGATGCTAAGTACTTTACTCACAAGTGAAAACTCATTAGTTCAATTTTTTCCCTTTCATTTGCTTCTCAAGGTGTCTCTAGGGCATGTTTATGCACTTAATGTCTTTTATTAAGAAATATATTAACTCAATTACCAGGGTGTGTAGTGATAGGACAAGGGGTAGTGGTTTTAAGGGGGAAAAGTGGAGATTTAGGTCAGATGTTAGAAAGTAGAAATTCTCTACTGTTAGGGTGATGAGACACTGGAACAGGCTGCCCAGGGAGGTTGTGGATGGCCCCATCCCTGGAAATGTTCAAGATCAGGTTGGATGAGGCTCTGGGCTACCTGGTCTAGTGGGAGGTGTCCTTGCCCATGCAGGAAGGTTGAACTACATCATCTTTAAGGCCTGTTCCAATCCAAACTGTTCTATGGTTCTATGATTCAATTAGAACATAAAATGACCTCACAGAACAAAAATACTACAGAGAAACTAAAACTGTTTGAATTCTATAATGACCAAACACAGGAAGATAGATACCAAGACTCAACTGTGCCATCAATTTATTAGAAGTTTGAAAAATCAAGGTTAGTGAGGCTTTTTGCTATGGCACGCCTCCTAAGCTTAATTAAAAAAGAATCCTACAGCACCAAGATAAATTCAGAATATCTCCTTTATATATATATATGTATTTATATATATAATATATATATATTACTTGACAGAAGTTAAGAACTCTAATTTTAGTCTTTCAGCCTAGGAGACTTCTGTCTTGAGCCTCTCAAGAATTAATTTTCACAAAGATTTTTAAGCACTTTTTTGGGCACAGAGAAACCACTAAAATGCTTTACTAAAAACTATGGAAAATCAACTGGAAGAGAAGTATTGCCCTGCACTTTGATCTTTCCAGTTCATTCCTGCCTATTTAAACTTCTTATTTTAAAATATTAAAATAGCTGTAGACCAAACAGGAGCTTGCCAGATTACCATATCAGCAAGTTTCTTGTATGACCTGAAGCTAAGAATCAGATATGCCAGGTTTTCCTAGCAAAATCAGGTGCAGACCAAAGAGACTCACTGCATGCCATTCCTCAATCAGTATTTTTTCTTATGCTTCCCTACCTTAGGTTGTTACTTTTCCACCCAATTTCTGTTGTTACAGTCCTCCCCCTCCCCTTCTTTTATGTCCCCAAATGCCACTCCTTGTTTGTTTTGGTGCTAACAATCCCCAGGTTGTCTCCAGCACAAACAGAAACCACTATGTACACCCATCTTTCCATATGCCAAAAGCAAATGGACTAGGACATTAAAAAAAAAGAAAAAGACAGTGTATACTTGGAGTTCCCTTAAGCAGTAAAACATCTTCAATTATGAAGAAATATATGACAGAATCATGTTATTTCTAATCCTACAAAAACATTCTGCTTTTACAAAGTTTAAACATCTGCTTTTGAATTTAACATGTCTTCACTGGTGACATGCCCAAGGAAATTTCCACAGAATCCAATAAACCTCATTTCAATGCAAGGATACTCTTCGTCCATATGCAATACCTTAGAGATTCCATACTTGCAGCTGTCACACCTTGCAATTGCTCTTCAATATCATTTGTAGAATGCACGTTCAGCTCAAGAGGAATTTTCAGCTGTGACATCTTCACTGACAAGTAGACTGCAGGAAGAATCTTCAAGGCCTCCATTGGGTTACGGGAGAATTCCACAAAAGCCCTGTTCAAAAAAACACCACCAAATAATACGCAATAAATACTTGATGAGGAAACAAAACAACCCACAAAAGCCATCATTTCTTCTCCCTGTCTTTATCTTAGCAGGCTAGCAAAGAGCAAAAAGTAGACTCTTCACCAGCTTTGCCTACTGATCTTTTGCACCTTAAGACTGTAATTACCATGACAGGTATAAGAAAACTTATTAACATTCTCATAAGCACGTACCAAATTCACTGAGCATGTTTAACACAAAGAGAAAGGATGTGAAAATGTATGTAAATAAGGAAAGAATAAAATAGAAAAAGACATCAAAAGGGCAACACAAATTCAACTTTGGACAGCTTAGTCCAAAGTTAGCCAGAAGATTAGCTGAAACAGCCTGTGGCATTCATTTTGTGAAAAGCCATCTGACTGTACAAATAAGACAAACAAGCTAAATTCAGTATACAATTTAGAAATATCTAGAGTTAAGGTCCACTGTTAGACAACAGAAGAGACAAAACAGAAGGTTTTGTTCAGCTAGTTTATCTGATGTTACTCCAGCTAACGCATATCAGACTTCAAAACCACCCTTCTTACTCTTGCCAATACATTAAAAATAATTATTCCAAAGAGATGAGAAATAAACTCATTTTGTCAGTGCACCATTGATAAAGAGATAAACTGATTACTAGATAACTGAGAAAGTAAGAAAAACAGCATTCTTAAAGTATTTTATACTTACTTTTTTCCATCATAGGTAATAGATTTTACCTGCCCACACTGTCTAAACAGAGACTGTAACTGTTTATGGTATAGATATCCATAGGGAGGAATATTCCTCAGCTGTTAAGAAAAATAAGTAAAATTTTTATATGTTCAAATATGTTACTGCATTACTAAGTTCATCTGAATAGTTTGCTTCCCCCTTCATCTGAGCTGCAACACTGATACACAACCTAAAATGCAACAAGTTCCAAAAATACTATATAGAATAGAAACATAGAATCATAGAATAGAATCATAGAATCCTAGGGGTTGGAAGGGACCTCCAAAGATCATCTAGTTCAACCCCCCTGCCAGAGCAGGGTCATCTAGAGCACATCACACAGGAATGCATCCAGGTGGGTTTTGAATGTCTCCAGAGAAGGAGACTCCACAACCTCTCTGGGCAGCCTGTTCCAGTGCTCTGTCACTCTCACAGTAAAAATTTTTTTTCGAATATTCACCTTGAACCTCCTGTGCTCCAATTTGATCCCATTACCCCTTGTCCTATCACTGGTCAACACTGAGAAAAGCCTAACTCCATCTCCCTGACACTCACCCCTTACATATTTGTAAACATTGATGAGGTCACCCCTCAGTCTCCTTTTCTCCAAGCTAAAGAGACCCAGCTCCCTCAGCCTTTCCTCATAAGGGAGATGATCCACTCCACTCCACTTTAATTTAATATATACTATATTAAATTAAAAAATTTCAAGAGACAATAGAATCTGCCCTACTGTTGCTGCCCTACTGCCTTAAACCAGTAGATAAATGTCTTCTTTCTCTAAATATAAATGGAGCAGCTTAATTTGTAATTATATCTATTAATTTAATAATTTTTCCTAGAAGTTGTCTAGTGTCCCTCTTCGCTTAGAACAGAAAAGCAATGGATTGCTGTGCTTCCTTGCCCACCATGGGGAACCACTTCCTAGGCAGTGTACATAGCCTGGGCAACAGGAGGAGCTACAGCTCTGTGTGTCCTGGCAGAACCACCACGTACTGAATTACTGAGGTATGGTCAGACAGCCTGCACAACTGGAGAGCACTTACGGAGGGACACAGGCTTCTTAGGGATGACAGCCAAAGGGCAACCTCCTAGACTGCTCTGTGGGGAGAAGTAGCTCAAATAAGATGCTCTCACATGGAGCAGACAATGAGACAACCCAGACTTTGTGGGATAAGGAAGAGGTCAGTAAAGGTGAGGGGAGAATTTGTAACAGAGCATCAGGGAACACGAAGCAGACAAGCTTTAGGCAACCTGCGCAGGTCTCCAAATGACAGACCCTGCATCTTAAGGGGAGACAATAACGTCCCTGACAGGGCAGGACACAAGCTCCTAGATTCATGAAGGGTGTTGAAAGTAACTCCTGAACATAGGTCATGAGCCAAACACGGCTATTTGGATCTGCTATTAGGAAACACTATAGAACTTGTTATGGAAGTGGTAAGAGTAGCCTGGGGAAGTGCAACCAGGGAAGAGGGGATCTGAAGATCCTAAGGAGAGTGAGGAAGACAGGTAGCAGAATACACAGCCTGTAATCTAGGACAGCAGTTTGGTTTATTCAGGGAACTGGTAGGTGGGATCCCATGGGAAGCTGCAGAATCTCCATCCTCAGGGCTTTTTCCAAACCCAAGTGGGTAACACCCAAGCAACATGGTCTGAATTCACTGTTAATCCTGCTTGGACCTTATCACCAGACTAGATAACTTCATGAGTTCACTTCCAAATTGAATTATTAAACAATTTTGTTATTCTTGGATTTTAATCCTGAAACTACAACAAATGGCTGAAGTTATGGGAGCTGTAACATCTTTTCAAAGACATTTTGGTAAAAGTAACATTCTAGTTAAGTATAGTGTAATGCGTGATGTTAAGCACAGTGGATTCTACAGATAGCATATAGTTAAGTATAATGGATTATGCCTGTACCTTGCATAACCAAGGCAACAGGAGAGATACTAATGTATTTCACAAGTTCTGTGAGCTAAACTAGCTTGAAAACTAACTCTACAAAGCAGCAGAATTGCTTTCTCTCACTTTAATACCTGGATCACTCAGGACTCAGACAAGATTCAGTGCAAGAAAAGGGCTTGAGCAGTCAAAACCAAAGCAAGACTCCAGTAGCAGCAATTCACAACAGCTTAAGGCAGTAGTTTCACAACTTGTTCCTATGCCACTGTACCCAGACAGCCCTTTTTCTTACTCTATCATCACTCTCGTAGGAGATTTTTAACACAGAACCATAGAACTCCTACCTAGCAAGTTAAAACTTCTACATTTTGAACTATCTTTTAGCTACACAACTGTCTATTCTGCCCTTTGGTTGTTACAATCTTAGACAGGAAAGAATACATTATTTATAGAAAATCTTCATATGCCTTCAAATTCTAATACTAGGATCTGCTGCTGGTCAAAAACATGGCCAGGTCAGACTGAAAAACTGCCTCAAGGGAAGACGATTTAGAGAGACCAGAGAATGAAAGGAATAATTGCCTTTCATAATTTTGGCACAAATCATTAGAATATCATACAGCTGTAAGAAGAGTGCCTCGGATCAAGAGCTTGAGGAATGTGAAGCATTTGTGCCCAGCAATATCATTTACACTGATAAAGACACAGCACCTGCTTCTTCCTTCTAAAAGATAACAACCAGCTGATATATGTAAATAGCTCTTTAATCTTAGTCAATGCTGCTGTGGCAAGACTAGTCTTGTCTTTATTCCACCAGAACAAGTCTAGTGTGTTACACAGGATTTTACTTTTTTTTCCTTCAATATCCTGAAAAAATAGGTTAAAAACTTCAAAACATAGATAAATATGTTTGTGCATACATACTACCAGGCCAGCATCTCCTTCAATACAGAATCAGCCTCTCTTCTTTGGTGCTAGTAAAGCATGAAAAAATTCCTTGTCAGTAAGCTTTTGTGAGTTTCTCTCCTACCTCTCCATATATCTTTCTCCTGTGCCAATACAAGTCTATTCTTTGAGGCTCACTTGCTTGTAAGTGTGTTTTCTTTAAGCATAGATCATGATTATTTTACAATGGCATGCCTAGTTCAGACACACCAAACATTTTCCTAGTTCAGACTGTGTGCCATCTTGCAAAATCAACACAGCCATTTCAAACCTGCACTTAGTGAATCAGAAAAAAATATTCCTAAAAGGTAAAAAAGAAAGCAGAATGCAACACCTGAGTAACCTTAAAGCAACAAACATGCATGCCATGCACTCTCAAGTGGGAGATTACAAAGAACTAATATTAAAGTTGCAACAACACAGTTCATACTCACTAAAACATACCCTCGATACTCCTGCTCTATTTTTCAAATCTTTTGTTAGTTTTACGACAGCTGTTTGCCTGTGCAAGAATAGCAATCAAATGCACAGAAGTAATTTTTAGTAGGAACTCTTCTAAAATTGCCCATTCACACAATGTTGTACAGGAAGGGAGATGGGAGAGAAGACAACAGACCAAGGATTTAGAGTAGATCATTATTTCTGTCTATGCACAAGACAGATCAACACTTTAAAATACCACCCAAACTCTACATATATTTATTACTTCATTCTTTATCAAGTCATCCACCTTCTTAACATACCATTACAGTGGTATTTGGATCTTTGCCAGCAAGGTTTCTCGCAGCAGTTTCTACAAGACATTTTCCAAAACTAAAGTAGTTTGGATAGAAAGCACCAGCTATTGCAACCTGAAATCAACATAACATTTGGTAAAACACAAGAGATTATATTCAATTTCCTGAAATGAGATACACTAGCAACATAAAGAGATACTGACAGATTTTTTTTCCTGTGTCTTTCCAGGAATTACTGCCATTTCAGTCTCAACATTAACGCATGCAAGTCCTTAAAAACATTTTAATGAAAAGAGTTCAACTTCTTGAACAATTCTGCAACATTTTAATATTTTTGTATGCAAACTTGCTCTACGAAAAGTATAACTCTTAACCCTGATATCAAGAAAAGCCCTAATTTAAAAAAAATTAACATAAAATAGCTACATGAAGCTTGTTCAGTTTTCATGTTCCATTTTACAGTATTAACAATTTAGATCTGAAAAGTTCACTTCTTACACATTTAGACCAATTGCCACTGAAATGATAAATAAGTCTGTGAAAAAAATAAATCACTATTAATCAGTCTAATTAGACGAGAAATTTAACTGGGAATTTGAAAAAGTTACAATATCTGAAAGACATCGAATTTCCTCCTTCCCCACCAAATAGGCCAAGCTAGTGGTGGTTCAAATGGAGCATTCAAAACAAGTGAAAACATCATTTTCAAAACTGTTAGTTCTTAGCCTTCTAACAGAAACCATCCTTCTTTAGATTCATATGATTCTAACAAAGATTAGTCTAAATACATGTCTGAACTGATCTTGGTTGATTTTGATGAACTGTCAGAAGTGAAGAGCCAGAGGATCAACTTAGTGTGAATTCTGAACCATTAAAAGTAAAATTAGTTGTTCTTTTAAGTCATAAAAAATAATTACTTTTTCTCACCTGCAACCTCAAAATCCACAGATTTTTAAAATTTTTAAACACAGGTGTAATACTAGTTCATCAGTACTACTACATAAAAATCCAGCTATAGTTTTTTAAATAATGGCTCTCTCCTGAAGAGTGAATAAAGCATTACCTGCAAAATGAAACGTTGTTTGTACACACATTCTTGATCTCTAGCAGATGGTTGAGCATTAACATACATGTTAAATGCTCTGATTCGCTTTTTCAAGTTGTTAAATAACTCTGCCACCTGAAATTTGAACTCTAAGTTACATATTGATCATATCAAAATCATCCACAAATTAAAATAAAATGTTTGTAAAGTCTAAATAAGTGAGGAAACTCCCTTTCCATTCTAGGTATACCTACAGAGGGGGACCTGTAAAAGTAGCAAATAATACTGGAGTTCTAGAAGATGTTAAAACAAATGTTAAACAGTTAATAGTTTAACACCACTGTCTCCAACCCCGACTTCTCAGCTAAGTTCATGCTGGATGTGCCACTCCTGCAGGTTCCACCCAAAGCCATCTCTCCATGATGTCAACTGCTGCAATTAAACTTCTTAAAGAGTCCATTCCTCTCAAGCACGGGTAGTCGGTCTTATTAACCTATAAACCATGATCTGAAGTCCACTCTTTACAAGAATGCACACCTGGCTTGGTTAACCTTACAAAGATTTTCCTCACCTCTTTCCTTTATTTTAAAGGGGGTCTCTGCAACTACTTCAGAGAAAAGAGAAGTGCAAAGGGGCAAATGTTTCCTCATTATAATTGTAGTTAATAAAGCTTCTGTCTCATCTGTCTAAAATTGCACTTGATCCCCGATATTCTCCGACAACTTTAAACAGCACCATCTGTCCTCCCTCAAAGAAACAAAACCTAAAAATTCAGAGTTTATTTAAAGGAAAACTATATATATTGATGGATACATAATAATACAATAGGCTTGTCCAAGATCTTAACATTTGTAGAAAATAAGGAAAGTTAAAGTCCTGCTTGTAAAAATTATTATCTATTTCCTCTTACCTCTCTGACCCTCTTGATGTGAACAGAATTTGATCGACCCCACTCAAGCTCTTCCTAGCAAAGAAAGTGAAAAATGCAAATGCAAAAATTCCTAGAATCTTGTTACTTGCACTGCTAGTAAGCTTATTCTTATTCTTTTGTGTAGACAAAAATAATAGTTTTATCAGTGATGGAAGATTTTTATCTCATTTCACAGCTATCTTTGCTTTCCTATCGAGTAATATTATAATGTTATATTATAAGACAAAGATATATATATATATAGCTAATAAACCATACTTTGGTTACCACCAGTACACCTGTGAATCACCTAAAATTTTCATCCAAACCCACAAATCTAACTCCTCTGTGTTGCTACTACAGAATCTACTTTAAGATGGACGTTTCTTCCAAGAAAACAAAACTTCATCTGGATGCATAACTTTACCAGACAGATTTTGGCCATCTTGGCCAGAATCATCTTAACTCAATGTACGTTATGCATCGGTGTTCATGAAGCATATTATGCTCTGAAAGATGCAGAGAAACAAAAAAGGTTTTGTGTTCTACACATAAAATAAAGACTGAAGGCAGTTCTTGTGTGCATACTACTGGGTCTTTCTGTGACTGATGCTTCCATCTTTCAGAGCTTTTTGGTAGGGGGAGATTCATGTGTTTCTTTAAAAAAAAATTGAGAGACATGCATATTAAAAATATTGATTTCAACCACAACTCAATTTGCCTTTTCAGCTTGGTTTTCAAACCGTTTGGTCACTGTTGATCTATCTGTGAAAGGGCCTACATAAGGGATTGCCTGCAAATACTCAGCACTGGATTCAGAGACTCATGTTCTCCCAACATCTATGCTTCTGTTAACATATGAAAAAATCTTAACTATTACGCAGAAGGATTGCTAGCAGAAATTCCTTACTAAGAATCTAAAATGCTCCAGCACTGAAGACACCAACTTTGAAGAGAAATGAAGAAATAAGTTTAACTGACCTTTGGATGTCTCAGCTCCCCTTTTTCTTTGCAGGCCTGCCATGCCTAAGAAAGAAGTGGTATAATACTCTGGCACAAACTGTAGTGCTTTAGGAGTAATTATTACAAATATTAATGTGACACTTAAAACAATTAAGTTTTTTCTATACCTACACTGAAGATAACTTTGTAATACCAATTTAAAAACCAGAGATGCCCTTGGGCTAACACAGAATACAAATATGTAAGCACAATAGGGTATAAGGAAATCTGTTGATAAGAATCAAATGTTCCAACACCCCACACAGCAGTGCCAACTTAGATCAGGTTTTTGGGCATCCTGTCTATAAAACTCTGAGTAACTGTGACCAACTGGATGGCTGAACCTGTTCTAAGCAGGAGACTCAACTACAGACCTCCTCAGGTTCTTTCCAGTCTTAATTATTTAATTATTCTAGTCTTAATATGATGCTTGCCTGGTGGTTCCTCAGCAAACACAAAAAACTTCTCACTCTTATAAATACTATTACTCTATTTTGCTTAGGGTGGGCAAGAACTCTGGCTCTTCCCTTGCTCATATGTAAGCAAAGTGGTGTGGCTGCAAAATGTAGTTCTAAGAATGAATTACTGGAGGGCTGGAAGGGCAGCAGGGTTACAAATGTTGTACCATGACATGCTAAAGAACAAGAATTGCTGTAGGAAGACAACTATTCTGCCTGTAAGTCAGCTTAGCAGTTATGGCATGCAGTGCCACATCTACAGACTGAAAAGGAGTTCAAGCACAACTGATTGAACTGTAATTACATACATTGCCTCAAACTTGCTGTCAGCTTCTGCAACTAAATTGGAAATGCAGCATTTTGGTCACTGAATTGCTGGGCATAGCTTAGAGATTCTGGATTGTGGCACATTCTGAAAGCACAGGAAGCATGTGAACTCCTGACCTGTGCTGGGAGAGGTACATTAGCCACCTGATAAAACAGCAACATACAATATGCTACCCACCTAGTTTTCTGAGAGGAGATGGACAGAGTATTAAAGCACATGTAAACAATCATCAATAAGAAGAAGAGACCTGAAAGATCATCTAGTTCCAACCCCCCTTCACGGGCAGGGTACACCTCCCACTAGACCAGGTTGCTCCAAGTCCCATCTAACCTGGCCTTGAACACTCCAGGGATGGGGCATCCACAACTTCCATGGATAACCTATTTCAGCATCTCACCACCCTCATAGTGAAGAATTTCTTCCTAATGTTTAACTTAAATCTACCCTCTTCCAGCTTAAAGCCATTACCCTTGTCCTGTTGCTACATGCCCCTATACAAAAATACCCCCCCTCAGCTTTCTTGTGGGGCCCTTCAGATACTGAGCCCCCTTCAGGCACTGAAACCAAAGACTGGAACCGCTCTCAGTGGAACTGTCGCAGTTTAGGCCCAGCTGATGACAACCAGAATATACTCTTTCCTAATGAAATTTTATCCCAGTTACTACTAGTTGAACAAATTGCAGAAGACAAACCTACCTGTCTAAATAAATTAATAAATGCTTTATAGTATTTATTAAAAAAAACAACAACACATTATATTGTAACTTAACAGCATTTAAACACCTCCAAGGTTGATGAAAAACATTTTGCCTCAGAAAATGCTGCGTTATTAGGAAGCAGAACTCAGTATAATGAAAGACTTTCCTGAAACACTGAAGGCTTTATATTCTGCATAACTGTAATTGGGAAGATTTGTAATTTTCAGCAATACAAATTTCTTACTGCCCATGACAGGGTTTTTATTATTTCCTCCTAAAAAAGTCTCAAAGACAATTTGGAAAAAGTCTTGAAGAAGCACAGATGTAGATAATGCATTAAGACACAGGAAAATAGACCAAGTGGACCTTCAAGAAAGCACTGTCCTGATTTATCAGATTTCACTGGAAGATAAGCAGGAAAATGAATTACCTTAAATGCATTCACAATTGCAATACAATCACTCTTATTATTCCCAGCAAAAACCAGTTTATTCCTGGAAATACAAACAAAAAGAAGTATCAACAGTATTTTTTAAAAAATATCAAATGCATTATACAGTTTAGAATGGTACACTATTAACACCTTCCAGGTCTTTGAATAATTAAAATAAGTGTATTGACCATGTTTATTTGTTCTTATTCAGATCTCCTTGCTGAAAGTAAACTGTGTGAGCAAGACAGCAAGGATTTTTAAAATATTTAATATTTTAATGCACTCCCACATGTTCACATCAGAATGACAAAGCTCAAGAATCAGGTCTTGTACTCATAAAAGGGTAAGTTAGCTCTGTGACAGTAATCAGTTCACATAGATTTCAGTATTTCTACTGCCCTGGAAAAGCTTCCTTTGCGTTTCTTGGCACTCTGACAGAAAACTGGACTCACAACATGAAAAATTATATTTAGTGGTCAACTTAGTCCTCTGCCCCGAAATGTATTCAGGAAGTTTTAAAATAACTAAAGTAATACCTGTATCCATCAACATTCTGTTGGAAAGGTACTCCAAAAAAACTCCGCAAGGAGAGTGCTGCAGCTACAACAAGAACAAATCAAAATGAAAATCTGCAGATTACTTGTTTTTACAGAGATGTTCTCACATGTTCTTTTTTCAGTTACCTATAATAACGCATTCTTCTAAGCACCCGAAAACGTGCCCGAGGACTATCAATTTTCCAAGATGCAGATCCACTGGCAACTGTGTCAATACCCTTCCTAAGAAGGTCAGCTCACCATCATATGGATCATCTCCTTCCTGCACATGAGCTGTAAGTGCTCCCAGCTAGAGAAATTAAAAGTTATTAACTTGTAAAATTGACAAAGCAAATAGAAGACCAGTTTGTAAGGAAACAAGTCAAGAAGCAAGCAGTTATCTCAAAGCAATATCAATTAGTATCAAAACTGTAATGAAGTTGAAGTTCTTAAATTTTAAAAACCTAGTATTTTGAAACCAAAGCTTCTATTGCACATACTGGATATGAAAGCAAGGTACTGGTATACAAGTATTGTTTCTTATCCACTTTGGAAGAGAAAATCTAATGCAATGAATGTCCTACCCCATATCTACTTCATAATTGAAAAGCAAATTCACCAACTTCCCTATGTAGGTAAGAAAGGGATCTCCATGCTGCCCCCTACACATCATAACGTGTAAGAGTGTGATTTTGCTACCTATTAATAAACAGTTTAATCTACAGATTTCCAGTTTTCTTGCCTTTTTTTATTCTTTCCCACCACAGATTCTAGTTCAAACTGTACTATTGCTCCCTGATGAAATTATAATTCTGTTTTAATGAAGTAATTGCAGAAATTACGCTGAAGAGGATGGTAACCAAACAACAAACGTGAAAAATTATTCTCTAGACAAAATTATTCTCTGAAATAGTTTCTATTTCAGGTTCCAACTAAGACTTCTACTACCTTAACTACCAAGAAAACCACTTGTGAAGTTCATTTTTATTACCTTCATTTTAACAACATTAAAAGAATGCCTACCTCTTTCAGCTGAAGTATGGTACGTTCAATGTCACCTATACTGGGTGGCGAAAGAGCTGTTGCCAACAAGGCTTTTGGTCCCCCCATGCCTAGTTTTTTTATTTTTAAGACTGTAGCTCCCAAAGGACAGCGCTGAAGGGAAGACAATGTTATTGTTACTTTCCCCTCCATGGGAAGTGTGGCAAAGTGTTTTACATGAAAAATTAATTTTCTGTCACTAAGGATATTTTTATTAGGAACAGATTGCTTATTTCTAATCCACGTTGGTTTTACTGCTATAATGCATTTCCTTCTATGAAGAAAACTATGTGGAAAGCTCTTTATCAGTTATTTATCAACTTAAATCATATTCACTGTTACAGTTATTAGGAAGTATTCAAATTGTACACTGCCTTCAGGAACTGTAAAGCAAAGCTTCATTTTACTGTCTCTGTTATGACCACATACATTAAAAAAAATTCTTAGGTGTTTCTCAAGTCTTACCACTATCTCAGGCACTGACTGCTCTGGAATACGGTTTTTCCAGAAGTCCTTGTGTACAAGCCTATAACAATACCCTTCGGAAACACGTCCAGCACGACCTTTACATAAAAGAAATTACCAAGTTGAAAACTGCCTGAGTTTCAGGTTGTTCAAAACCCATCCACCCACAAGCCTTCTGGGCAGCTGAGCAACACAAGAGAGCATTTTGCCCTCTTGCAGCAGACAGGCCTGATGGAGACATTCTCTCTGTCCTACATAAGAAGAAATAATTTTAATTTCATAGTAGCAGTAACTAAAAAAAGAGCTACTGAAGTATTTCACCCAAATTACTCAAGTCAGGATCCATCTTTCTCAGTTGAAAAGACGTGACAAGTCCTGCACTAAAATATACTTCCTCAAAACCACGAAAAAGCAAGTCCTACCAAATCTACATTTAAATAGTTAAAAGTCAATGCACTAAATAAAATACCATTATTAGCATACCACTAAACTGGAGATTATATATGGAAAGTGAATGTGTTTTGCTTCTGTATTTCTTTACACAGTGAGTATACTTGAATTTCCTATTGACTCTATAGCTCCTGTATCAACAACTTTTAAGATACTACAATGAGCAGAAAAACATCTTTACAATCTATTATTTATAGAAAACACACCGTTTCTGGAAAAATCTTTCTTCACAAAATCAAACACCATTCACTTCAACAAACTAAAGGGTACTCCACTCAGTGGGATACTTCACTGGGGAATTAGGCTGTATTTTAAGTCATGTGCATAACAAGCCGAAGTCTGCTATACAAAATACTGGTGGTATATTGGTTGGTTGTCAGAATCCACACCGACCCAGAAGCAAATGGAAATAAAGGTGTAATTGTGAAGTCCTCATAATATTTAAAAATTATGGTATTACTATATTTAAATTGTTACTGTCATTAATCTATTTAGCACTCTTCTTGATTGAAACAGAAATATTTTAAGAATACTGTCTCACAAGAAGAGCTGATATAAAACCTTGTTTAACCTTGTGCTACAAGGACTGGTCTGCACTAGAAACATTGCTGTGAGTATTTCAACTGATTTAAGAGTGACAAATAGAGATGAAAGTTTCCTTTACTGCTGAAACTCATAAGTAGTTGATAAATACCTAAAAGTACCTATCTCCCTTTTAAAAAAAATAACCTATAACAAAAAAATTACTATCAAATAACAAAGTATCCTCCTAAGTCTTACGACCCATGATTTTCACTATTTCTCATAAAATACAAACCATTCCTCTGGAAAAATACTTGAGCAAAATAAAACAAACATTCAGGAATAGTTATTTCATCACATTCTGATATCCTGACATGGTAGGGAATTAGGTTTTTGTATAAACTATTAATGGCAAAAATTATGCATCCTCTTTACTGTTAATAGAAGTACCACAGAATTATCCATGAAAGTTAGCTTCTAAAATTCCTTACAATTACTTATTGTGACCTTACCTTTTCTTTGTTTACAGCTTGTTTTAGATGCCCAGTGAAGTCTCAAGCTTTGATAATTAGTCTCTTCATCACAAACCAAAGTTCTAGTTAAGCAGAAATCTATCACTGCAATTAGGAAAAAAACACCCACCTATTAATTATTATGCAACAATTTATCCTCGTGGCAGTGGAAAACATACTGGTTGACTTTGTGTTATCAGAAAAGTAAAGTTTCAATTATTTGAACACTAGATTTATAAACAACCAGGCCTAGGATACTCAAAATACTAACAGAACTGCCATTAGATTTGAACATAAATATAATAAACAGTCAGTGCAGAAGAAAGGCAACGATTTCTGAATTATGTCAGAATTTGCTTTTTCTGCTGCAATTATTTCTAAATAATAGTCAGAATGTGGATAAAAAGCTCAAGATACTTATGACATGAAGTCTGATTCTGCTTGTTACTACATTTAAAATTATTTTTCTTCCCCTGCCAATAAAGATTAAAATCAACACCCCAGTCGGTAGCTCTACTATTTGTTCATACATCCAGATTTAGAACTGTTTTCTGTTGTTAGAGAAAAGAACTTATATTTTGTAAAATAGTGACACATTATGGAGATTTAGGCAAGCACAAGCAAGGAAAACATTACTGATATGATATAAACACAACTACAAGATTTAGATGACTTACCATACTTGACATCAGGAACAGTTACAGAGCTCTCAGCTATGTTTGTAGATAGAATAACCTGAGTTTTTAAGAAAAAAAAATGAGCAATGAATGCACAAATGCAAAACTCACAATGTTTCTACATTAAAAATCCTATTTGCTATAAAGAAATAGAAAAGCAAGGGCAACACAGTAGGCAATAAACACACAAAAAAAGCAATACAAGAAAGAAAACTTGTATTTGCTTGTCCAAAGATCAGAAAAGTTTAATAAAGTACTACTGTACAGGACAACACAGAGGAAGAATGGAAATATTTCCTTATGTCTCTGTCATAAGAAATCATCACACTATTGGCAGCATTAAAGAAAATGAAGACACCAGCCAAAATGTGGGATACAAAGCGGACAAGATCCCCCCGTACTGGGGGACTACTGTGCTATGCAGTGCCACCAGCAGCACAGTGTTGTCATGCAGGTGAAAGAATTGACATACACAGACTCTTCTGAGGGGTAAAAACACTGTCTCACAATAAATTCAGTGATACCTTCCTGTTACTGCACTTCTCTTGAGGTCAACACCAGTTAAAGCAACAGCTTGGTAAGAAAGGCAATCAGTTTACATCTTGTAAAAACAAAACTGCTTTGCCCTGTGGCACAAGTAACATTAATTTATATACATTTGCCATTATTACTCCTGCACACACTTAATCAAAAAGTAATGATTCGGCAATATTTACTTTTCTGTAGCCAGGAACTGAGTCCAAAAATACATTACTTTGCTCCTCTAATGTCACACGTGAGTGAAGTGGATACACTTGCCACCTACAGAAAATTAGTAGAATAGTTACTGATGCAAGAACATAAAAATTAAACTTCTGTGCTAAAACATATACTTAGAACTCCTACAGCTGTAGGATTCCTGTTCAAGTTTAACTGACCTGAAACAAAGGCCATCTAACTTACCTTTTGTTAAGCATATTGGAGAGACATGAGTGCATATAGGTTATTTCATGCAAACCTAGGGAAAAAGTAACCAGGAGTTAGTTTTCTTTTGTGTAATCACTAACAATTCTAAAACCAATTCCCACATCTATGTAAACTCTTAATTGATTTCCACTCTCACCTCCTTTTCACTGTACAATAGAACAAAGGAATTAAACGCTCCCCCACAGCCTTCTCCTGCAGAAGCTGGCTATGGCCTTGACAAGTGGTCTGTGCCGTGGGTGGGGAACTGACAAGACAGACTCTACCCAGAGGGTGACAGTAAACAGTTCCCTCAAACTGGCAACTGGTCACAAGTGGGGCTTCCCAGGGATCAATACTGGGCCCAATCATGTTTAACATCTTCGTAAGTGACCTTGATGTTGGGATCAAGAGTACCCCAATGAAGTTTGCTGACAACATCAAGATGAGTGGAGAGGCTGACACTCCAGAATGGAAAGCCATCCTTCAGGATGACCTGGACAGACTGGAGGAGTTGGCTAGCAGGAACCTTATGAAGTTCAACAGGCAGAAGTATAAGGTCTTGCACCTGGGAACACACAACCCTGGAGTGCAGTTCAGACTGGGATCCACCTGACTGGAGAGCAGCCCTGTGGAGAGGCACCCGGGGGGTCTTGGTGGATAACAGGCTCACGATGAGTGAGCAGTGTGCTGCAGCAGCAAAGAAAGCCAACAGGATGCTGGGCTGCATCAACAAGGGCATCACCAGCAGAGATAAAGAAGTCATCATCCTGCTCTACTTGATGCTTGTCATACCACACCTGGACTATTGCCTTCTGTTTTGGTCCCTGCTCTACAAAAAGGATGTGATCAGGCTGGAGAGGGTCCAGAGAAGGGCCACGAGGATGATCAGAGGACTGGAGGACCTACCAGATGAGGAGAGGCTGACAAAACTGCATTTGTTCAGCCTTGAGAAAAGAAGGCTTAGGGGAGACTTCATTACCATGTTCCAGCAGTTAAAGGGTGGCTACCAAGAAGATAGAGACTCCCCATTTACAAGGAAAAGACATAGAAAATTTACATCAAAAAGATAAGGGGTAATGGACATGAGTTGCTCCTGGGGAGATTCCCACTGGAAGTAATTTTTTCCCCATAAGGCAGTCAAATATTGGAATAATCTCTCAAGGGAAGTGGTAGATTCCCCCACATTGGGCAGTTTTAAGTCTCAGCTTGACAGCATAATGAGACATCTCATATAAATTATAGTAGTACCTAGAAAGGTTGGACCAGATGATCCTTGAGGTCCCTTCCAACCTGGCATTCTATGACACTATGAAGAGTAAAACAGTAACTGTAATAATGAACTGAAATAATGAAATGAACTGTAACAATAAAATGAAGCAGCCATTACTTTTTCAAGAGTTATTTTGCATAATTTTACATTTCCTAAAGTAAAATGGCAATATTAGATATAAAGACCATCTGCCAGTGGCCCATTCTCAGCTTGAGTCTCAGTTCCTTACAAATGACAACACTCACCACGTGCTGAATGTCTGGTTTAGGATAAAATTGGATATTTCATCAAATATAGGTATTTCAGCCAAAACAAGCTGTTTCCAAGAGCAGGACGAAGGAAACAAAAAAAGAACATTATTTTCAAAAATTAGCTATTTCTGCCTTAACCATGTTACCTTTGGCAGTTCCAGTGCCTATACTCTGGGGCATGGATTGCATGTCTACTAGGGGAAATCTTGCAATTAAGGGATTTTTGCTGTCTTCCTGAACGCCTCCACAGGCATAAAGCTTTCTCAGAAGCCTAATTTACTTCTTCTTGAGACTTCAATTCCAAAAGTCTCATTTTCAAAATCTGTCCAAAACTGGGCTTCTCCAGTTGGATATTATTCTGTAACTGCAGTACAGGATTGCTGCAATTTTCAGTAAGGCTAAACACAGCTTGAGCACCTTGATATGAAAGTTCTTGCACTCTAGATGACTGTTACTTAAGAAGCGAAAAGGAAGGAAGACAAATGCAAGTGGAGAAAGAAGGAAATTTTCAGGGAAGGTAAGAGGAAAGTCTATGTCATGATGCAAAGGGCTGGAAGTTATGAAGGAGTTAAGGTAAGCAAGGATAAAAGGCCAGAAAGTAAGAAGCTGGGTAAAGGAGAAACAGATTCAGCAAGAAACCAATGTGGTAATAATACAAGGTTGGCTGGGAAAAGAAATTGCAGGAGATCATAAAGATTAGTCAAATACTAGAGTCAGAAAGACTGAAGCTGGAAAATGAAGGCAGTGACTACAGGTAAGGGAGATAAAAGAGGTCAGGGCTGGGGGGAGGCCAGGTGAGTTGGAGGAGAAAAAAAATGGTGATGGGTGGGCAATCAAAGGGAAATACAGAGACAGCAACGTCATCAGAACCTAAAAAAGACAGCCAGGAAGCCTAATTTACATCATAACTCAAATGAAGTAAGAGTACTTGAAAATGCAAATAACTGGCCAAATAACAAGCTAAAGACTAGCACAGTAAGGAAGCAATCAACAAACCTTTAAGAAAAACACCTGCAGCACAGCAGAGAACAAGAGAGAGACTGAGAAATATAAAAGCAGTACTGCTTGTAAATATTATAATATAGAGAAAAGTATGTCTGTTCATGAATTAGAGCATGTCATTATAGAAATTGAGAAAACACAAGAGCACACAGCCTGCCAGACCTATTACTTAGATCCCACTAAGTAGTGATTGACTATCTTGCTGTCTAATGCTTCCTACTTGCCTGGTTACATATCTTAGTACGGCATCAAGGCCTGAATCCCATTTATGTTAAAAAATAATTATAAGTTGCTTAATCCATTATTCGTTGAAGCAGACTCTGCATAACCAATATCAATAGTAATTATTAATCAGTCTAGTAATTACTGACTAGATACAGCAGGCAGTATCTGCTGCCCACTTCTGGAAGTGACAAGACTATCATGATGCTTCCAGAACAAAAGGCTGCCACCAGGAAAGACAGATCTTGTAACAAGTGTAACAAGTAATAAAATCTGTTTGGCAAACATAGAAGGAGAATAAGGAGGGGGGCAATGAGAAGTGCAAAAGAAAATACAAAACAAAGACATTGACAGGGGCAGCACAGATGAAAGCTTAGAAGAGTAACAGCAGAATCCTTTTGAAAGAAAACCTTAAGGTGTTAAGCTGTGCAATTCCTGCCATCAGCAAGGGCATGGGATGCACAGAGAAACTAGGCTAACCCCATCTTCTGCAAGCTTCTGAAGAGGATGGCAACCTACTGTTTCTTCCCTTTAGCCTGTCAGCTAGTCTGGTGTAAGCATGTTTTATACTTGAAGGTGTAGCTCAGTGATGATTCAGTTAACAGTCATCTCTTTTTCTAATTTGTTCTTTAGAAAAATCTAAAGCATTAAACTTCAATGTATAGCTCAAGAAACATTATGGTTGCCATGTCAAGAACACTAAAGAAAAAATGCTAGAATTAAGACTGGTTTTGCAACAATGCAGCTCACTGGGAACGTAGTTATGCACACGTTAAAAAAAATCACTACAGTTTAACATGCCATTTTGTATACTTAGTATACAGGTACTGACTAGCTCTGGAATCAAAGGAGAGCAGAGTACTGAAGAATATTTATTTGTAAAGAATCAGACGCAGTAACATAAAAAAAAACCAACACCCACTGAACAAGACAGGCAATTACAACAGGAAGAGAAAACAGCATTTTACTAGACACCTGCAGATGCTCTATGGAAGCAGATTCTGGCCCAACACTGAGCTTCACAGGCAGCAAAATTCATTTCACAGTACTCCTCAGCACCACACTGTTTCTTCTGCCTGCTGATGCCTCCTCAGCTTGAAATGTCAATGGGAGTGTTATTTTCCATGTACAAAATGCTATGTAATTGTAAGCACACACACAAAAATATCTAGGCATCTCAAATCAGTGTCCTAAACGTAGAGGTTATTTTCACTCAAATCTCGTCTCAGCTTCCCTATTACAAACTGAGGGCTCTCCTCCCTTTTTCTCCAGTTCTGTGTAAAACTATTTGTGAAGAAAATTTCAGGAAGTATTTGCTAATCCTGTGTACAAGATCAGTCTTAATTATCCAGTTACGAAACAGGTCAATGTCAAACACTCGACAGCAACAATAAAACCAAAACTGAACACCAGCTGATTCAGAAAGCACCATCTTCACAGGTTTTCATCAATTTACCAAATGTATTAAACAAAAAGTTTCATTTTATGCGTTGGAGTTATAAGCCATCAGGGATAGCAGCACAGTTTAAGATTTGGAAATTGAAAGTGCTAATGAGTAGTTTCAGCCTGAAATGAAGACTCAGAGGGTGTGTGGTAGTCTGAATGCACACTAGACAACCAACAATATGAGAAGCCAGATGCAATAGAGATGGTCCCTCTACTTCATTAATGGCAAACTGGAATGGGTCCTACAGAGGCTCAATGAAGTAATTTCTTCTACCCATGGAATTTACAGAGACAGTAACTTCAAGAAAGGCAGCTCTTAATGCCTTTTAACTGGTGGGGAACACTCTCCACTGAAAGCTACTCTGCAAGTGTAGTGTATTTTTGTACTGAGGTGTTGTGTTTTCAGCCCTACTGCTAAGCTCAACACTGCAGAGAAATGACATTCATAAAGACTCTAAAGAGAGTTAGTAAGTCCTGGTAGGGACAGAGCTCACTGCACCCAAGGAAACTGCTGCTCCCAAACCCGAGGTGAACTCTCCAATAAACGTAATCAAATCTTTTCTAAATTTTTAACTAGCAAACTTTCACAACCATGAAGTAAAAGAATATTTGAAACCACCAGGTAACAGGTCTGTGATGCTCCAGAAACAGTCTGCAGCCTAGTTACAAATAATTAATTTATGCTTTTGTTCTGGCTGTCATACTTTATTGATCCTCCTGGCTAGATTTTAAGAGGTAGTGTAAGATAACTTAGGTTTACTGCTTAAACATGACTAAAACTATATATAAGTAGTTCTCTGATCATTAATTGCTATGTCATCATGTGTGCTTTTGAGCATTACTACTCCAACAACCAAAGTAGATGGGGGGGAGGAGAGAATTTTAACTTTTATAAGAATCTAAATAGAGACTACACTATATATGCAGATAAGGAAATTTCACTAAAAGGATCCTAGGTATTTCATACAATAATTAATAACTAACATAAAAAATTGAGCAAATGAATTTCCATGGATCAACTGTAGAATTAATGTTATTGCTGTAACCTCATTCTAAAGACATAAAAAGTCTTAAGTTTGACTCGCAGCTCTTCCAATTATTGCCATATTTAAACAAATTTGCAAGAAAAAATACCCAAATAGATCAATCAAGCCCAGTTATATATGTGTTTAATAAAATCCCTGGACAATATGTCAGGGGAAATCTCATTAGATGACAGATAAGGAAAAAGGAAGCCATTAAGATTTATACTCACCTGGTAAAAACACTAGTACACTTCCACGTTCTGATGTAGCACTGAAGTTTTTTTCTTTCCTAACAAGAATATGCAGTTACATTAGTTTCACAACATCACTCTATTACCCCAAGTTATTTTATTCTGAAAGAACGAGCAGAACTTTTTCTAACATGTATTATTTAAACTTTCTGAAGAAATGCAATTCAAAACAACTTTGACAACTGTGCTTTCTGGAAAACATGGTGTATAAACATCTGAACTTTATCATTAGGTTTAGTTCTGTCTTCAAAATTATGTCAAAACAGAAAATTCTTATTTAGCAATGACATCAATCAAAATTAGGTTACCAAGATCTTAAAATGAAAACAGTACTCTACTGCAGAATTCAATGCAAACTTACTCAGTTTTTCAAGCTATACACTTCTATTGTAAAATACAAGCCTAGCATGTAAACATCTTTTTCCATTACCAAGAACTTCAGGTCATGACAAACTTAGAGGAAGCCATCTTCAATTAATCTGATACAAATCAAGAAGCTAAAATCATTTTAAAATAATACAAAACTCAGTTTTTTTTGTTGTAATCATTCCTGATGTAATTTTTTTTCAGGCATCTTTAAAGCCTCTACCCTCAAACTGTATAATGAACAGAATTTATAGTGTTTAATATACACATTTGTAATAGCCCTTTTGGTATCTGAAAGATGAAATGCTAATGCCATGTTTGCATATAAAAAGTAGCTTATTAGTAAGACACAGTTTAAGTTGGCTATTCTAAACTACAGTAAAAGAGCTTAACTGACAGAATCAAAAGGTATAATGAAAAAGCTATATATTATTAAAAAGTTAATGCCAATTTTTTTTCTTTGCCTCCTTCAATACTTGATAACTTTAGAGCTTACATAATACTAAGTTTGAAAAAAAAACACATTAATCTTATAAAACCAAAATTATTTCTTCAGCATACATTTATAAATTATTAGAATATATGGGAACAAAAGCCATTCCTGAACTAAATATGTACTTGGTGTTGCACCACAACTGTGGAAGTAATTTTGCTATATTTTCCAATACTAAATATTAATTTACAAAACACAGAGAGTAACACAAATCAATATTTATTTCAAAAGACAGTAGGACATTAGTTAAACAGCCAGTGAAAATAAATGCCTAGTTTGTGTGGTTTTTTTTCCCATGGCTTAATGGATGCATTACTTTAAAATACAAGATATTAGTTCTGGTTGTATTCTTCATATAAGTAATATTTAGCTCTGGTCTGCAGCAAAGAATCTAGTTTCCATATGACAGGGCTGGCTTGAATGGTCACTTAGACTCCAGGGCATGAAGTGTATTTCAAGAACACAGGGCATTCAGTATGATCTACAGTCTTAGTACAATTACACTGAGTAGGAATCACATTAATATATAAAATAAAAGCAGAAATGCACAGAAAATTAAATTACCACTGATAACTATCATTCATGGGTTGCTGCTGCTCTTTGTCTCTCATTTCCCCAAAGAACCATGATTCCAGATCTTGAACTGTATCTTACCTATTGCTCTTCATCTCCAGCTCATCAAATGACTGAATCAAAGCCACTGCTACTTCGTACATTTCCCTTACTATCACTGGTTGCTCAAACTTTTGAGAAGGAAGCTGTGTGGAGAAAAAAGCATCGACATCAACACACTGTAACAGGCTAAAAGGCTGTAGATCACTTACATATGCCATTTTGTCAAGTGCTTTTTTTGGTTAAAACTGATCCTAGTTTGGTTAAAGCTATACAAAGTAATTGCTTAATCTGGAGCAGTCACTGGCTTCTAAATAGACACTTTCCTTCAAGCATCCTTACTTTCTAATGCTAATGAAATACTTCTGATATTTACCTACTTGAGAGAAGCACTAGCCCACACTCCATTCCCTAATGCTCGCAGGACATACTCCTTATCCAGAAGTGTTAATCACATGAGACTAACCACAGCCCATGGAAACAGGATGACAAGGAAGACAGAAATGAGTTTAAGACAGGCACAATCCTTCTGACAGGTGTTATAATGCAGGTCACTGCTCGATAGCCAAATAAATCATGTACCTCTTTCTCATTTAAGTTGTCTTTGCATTTAATGGATCCTGTGGTTTAGGTCATACCTGTCAAAGAATTATAGTTCTGTTTTACACAACAAAACCATGATGACTCTGACTACACTGTTTTCTAGCACTCTCTCACAAGTTCAGGGCTTTCATATTTAAGAAAAAAAACATCAGGTCTTCAGAGCAAAGACAGTAACTTAACAATGTTTCAGTTTTTAAAAAGAAAATGCTTAATGAACTAGACATGCTCTGGGAATGATCTATTACACAGTTTACCCTTGTAGGAAAAATGGTTTTGATCATTGTTCACCTTTCAGTCTCAGGGCTTCTCCACATTCCAGTGGAAAATCTTTACTGAACTGACCAATAACTAATTTTATTCTAGACTTGTATTACAGTGTAATCTGCTCTCCACATACTTCACATGATAAGAAATCCTACAGTCAAACTCCACTTCTCTTCCTCCCATGATGCCTTTCAAGTTCATTCTTCTTCCCACCTTCCACTTTCAGATTAATTTTTTTTTTACTTTTATGCTGAAATCTAACAGTTTAAGTCATCCAAGATTTTCCCAAGAAAATCAAAGAGGTTCAAGTGATCATGTGCATGAGTATGCTTTAAGAAATCATGTCTTTTTCTCACTACCTTACAAATGTCCATTTTCACATTTGTGCTCAACCAAGTACTTCTCCTAGCCCATCAGTCACCTTCACCTGCTACAATACTATTTTATTATTCAAGTACAGCTTTACTTAATATTTGGACTTCTCATTTTTTACTTTTAAATAATGGCACTATAATTGAAGCAATAGTGAAAATTGAGCATTTGTGCTTTAAGTGTAGCACTCTTAAGAACTGTAATAATCCCCATGGTAGCAATAAAAATGCATTGTCAATTGGTAAGTATATGCAGATAAATACCAACATAAGGTAAGATAAAGCTGTAATGAGGGACTTTTGAGAAGGATATAAAGTATAGGGAAAAAGCCACTCCTAGAAAGAAATTCCAAATGCAAGCTGAGCAGCCATGAGTAATACTTTAAGGTTTCTACACCCAAACCCAAGATATTCCAGTCTTCCCTGTAAAAGAAGCAGAATACCAAACGTCCAGGTTTCACAGATACTTGCTTTTACTTTAAATCAACCACAAAATTAAGATTACACACTTATTCTAATTTAATTGGCATGTAAGCAAAAGAGGATTCTCCACACATTTTCAATGAGGAATTGAAAAAAGAAATACTGATTAAGTTGGAATGCATCATAAGTGCACTGATAAGAGTATCATTCATATAATGTGTCCTTCAATTGTCTTAAGTAAGATGAAATCCAGTAAGACAATATGTAAACCAACACATCTGAGAATTACAAGTTTTGGATACAAGCAGACAGTCTATTGTTGAAAACAGAGAACCACCTGGACCAGTTTTGATGACAAGAAAACAGCTATCTTCCAGTGTAGTACTGATGAATGGCAAACATGACCCTAGGATGAATCAGGGAAGGTCACTCTTAAGAGTGCCATGTGTTAGTGACACTGCACAGAACTGCCTCCCACTTCAGAGTGACTCCAGTCTTGCCATTCAGCCAGCATGCTTGCCAGACTCTGAAGTAAAAGAACTCTTGAAGCCAAGAGGTACTCAGTTTGTAATCCTGGGGAAACTGATAGGGACTGACAATACATCTGCAGTTCTTACCAGCTTTCAAGGGGATCAGCTGAAACTTGAACAGAGTCAAAATTATGACTACTTCAATGACTGGAAAAATGAAGAGACCTTCTTGTAAAAGCAGAACAGCGAAGACTTCCCTTATCTATAAGAAGTTAGCAATATTCTTTCCACTTCTCTGACCCCCTGAATTAACTAGCCAGGCAGACTTTTCAGGTGTACAGCTCTGTCAGACTTGGAGCTTCTCAACTGCATTTTATACCCACTGCAGTCATGCTTTTTGATTAAACCATGAGAAACCACAGACAACATCCTTTTAATTTTGAGAAATATTACTTTTCCCCTAGTATATGTGATAATCTAAGAAATTTATCTTTTATGGGTTGCTTGAAATTAAGATTTTTTTAATTATTTTTTTTATATTATCCCTGCCTCAATAAGTGCCAAATTTGTCTTTTCAATTTGGCACTGATTGTACCTCTAGTATTCTTTAACATGACAAGGCTGTCACATCACTCCTAAGAAAAGGTAACGATGTGACAAACAGCAAATCCAAAAGCCCAGTCAGAGCTGACTGAAATAATACAACATAATTGGAATAGCTTTTGACAGCAGTTCACTACCTTTCATCTGGACTCTAACTTCAGTTCTAGGGATATGAAGGAGGTTTTACATTTCCAAGTGGAAAAAGGGACTCTTATTTTGTGCAGAGACACAGGATTTCACAGCTTTATTGCCAAAGACTAACATCTATGTGCCCTAGTTGCTTACATTTAAAAAATCTGACAGAATTAACAATACAGTTAGTCTGCATTTGATACCTCCAACTTTATAATACAGCAATAGGTAAACATTTACACAGCTAGCTTTGAGTTTGCCTATAGATACAGCCTTCATGCATTTTTTCATCAAAACCTGCGTTTCACTGATTTCTTGGGGCTTAGAGGGGGCTGATATGACAAAATAACGATTCAGCTGAATAACCAGAACACTGTGCTTACAAAGGCCATTTTGCCAAAAGAAAAAGAAATTAAATTTTATAAATAATAAGTAAAAAATTAAACAATAGAACCTATAAATGACCCAATATCTGGGCAAGAGTAAGCTAGTGCAACACTGAAGTGTTTCTCCCTTTCTTCCCTTTTACTGTTTCCAACAAATTAATTGAACTGAAAAGCTTTGATTCAGCTAGATGTCTGTCTAGCCATAACAAAGGCTTTACTGCAAACAGGCATACAGAAGAAAAAAAATAATGACTGGCATTCCTATTTCTCTTCCAAATCACAACTACTATCAGTGAATACTCAAATTATCCAAGTCTGAACTGCTCAAAGAAAAATCTTATTTTCAAGCATAGTTTTAAAACATTATTATCTACAGAAATGAGTGACACATTAAAGTCAAGAGCTATGTAGGATTCATAAAAGAATTCTACATTTACAGAACAACATCCAATTATTTTGAGATTTTCTGAGAAGGGACAAAGGTTCGTATCTTACAGCAAATGACACAGTTACAAAGGACTAAACTGATTTCAATCAAGTTGCTTTAGGGAATGTTATGATTTATGTAACCTGATTTTGTAGTTATTAATTTTAAAATCAAAAGGGAACTGGAAAAATTCTGTTTATCTAAAAAGCAAAGACTGTTTTTTTAACTTCTGAATTCTTTAATGTTAATTTTACAGGTTTTTATAGGCAAAATTAAAATATTAAGAACTAAAGCCCGAAGCCTCTACCTCAGGCAGTTATCTAACTGATTTTGATTTTAGTATGAGGGAAGATGTGCCCTTGCTTCGCAATGTTAACCCATTAATTGCCTTAATGCTCAAGTTCTGCTTTCATTTTTAATAGGATGTTACCTAAGTCTTCCTAGACCTTCTAAGTTTTAAATTATTTTAAAAATAAAACTACTATTCAGAGTATAGCTCCACACATAGCACCATAAGAAACAAGATGCAAGAGCAAACATCAGTTTTTTCTAATTTAGTTTCTTCTTGCTGTTCTCATACATATTAAAAAATTAGTAATAATTAAAAAAATCAAGAGCACTTATGTGCTTCTGTTGCTGCCCTAAGGTACAAATAATTTGGACAATCATACTCTTCTACTCAACAACACAATGGCTATAGCTAGGACAACACAACAAAGAAACAGATGAAAAAATTTTTTCAAATCAAAGCTAAAAGCTCATATGCACAGAGAAAATAAAAACTATGAAGGCATAAGCACTGAAAGCAGTTCCTTTTGTATGCCACCTCTGAGGTGAAAGGCGTGGCAGCTGACATTCAGCTCAAAGCACAGCTATGACTAAGGCAAATTGAAGTAAACTTCTCACTAAACCTCTTGGTTATCTTTTTGTTGTCATCTACCATCAAAAACCTTTTACAAAAATCATGTTACATAATCTCCTCCATATTGTCTATCTAAGCTGCCAGAATAATGTATAAAAACTGAGGTGCTAACTGCTGGATGGGCTTATTTTTTGGGTTGCATTAAAACTTCCACAGCTGACAGCCTTTAATTTTAGATTGCCTATGGTGAGGCATAACCAATGCCTGTGCTGTTTACACCATAAGCAATAACTTTCTTCTGGTTTTCTCTAGTTTAGCTTCTGCATATTTGAGGGATGAAAAACAAGTCATAGCAGTATTTTCACATACTGCTTCTTTTTAGGTGCATTCTCTGTTTTCTTCATTGTATTAACATAACAGTTCTGAATTATGAAAATTGACCAATAGCTACTCCCACTCCCCTGTTATTTTTAGAGTGGTTGTCAATATTAAAGCCTGAGTGTATTTATTCTACTTCACTTGAACCTGTTTATTTCGCCTTGGACCATAATACTGAAAGAGTTCAGACACTCAAGTCAATTCCTACACAGCTGTTTTTCAACTGTAAAACAAACTCCTATTACAAAACCAGAGATACCAGATTAATTAAAACTTACTTTTTTTTTTTCATTATCTGCTGTCTATGCAGATACAGGCTCTACAATAGCATGTCAGGAGCTCTATAAACAAACTTACGGCGCAGCTTATAAACTAAACATTGATACACCTAATCTTTAGCCGTTAGTAATCTGAAGCATCAGCGCAGCAACTCTCAAGTGCAGCTATATTTCATCTGTTACATGAAAGAAAAATTAGGCTGCTGGTAACAAGACTCCTGTTTTATCATCATGTATTATTTCTTACCTAGAACTGTAATATAAAGTTGGTTATTTGTAATTTTATTATACAGTTTTCAATTGACTACTCCCAACTTTTACATCAAAAAAAAGGAAGTTATATTTACAATACCTTGATATTAACAATGTGCTTCAAATCATCAAGATAATATTCTTCGATTGCATAAGGTTTGCCTTCCAACTGAAATATACCAACTGGATTCAAACCATTATGAACTGGAAGTGAAAAGTAGTAAAAAAATTCTTCACAATTGATGGAAGCAGACATCAGTATTACCTGTTGAAAAATTTCACAGCAAACATAAAACATTTATTTTTAAGATATTTAAGACAAAATGTCATACTACGTTACAATCTCTACTTATTCTTTACGGCAAAATGGAATAATTTTTGTTAGTCTGGGTATGTATCACAGGCACTTTTAAGACCAACGATAAATGCTTAAAATTCTCTAGGTAGCTTATGGAGAAAGACAAGAACCTGTAAGAAAACTGCTAAGGCTGGATGCTTAGG
This sequence comes from Apus apus, assembly GCF_020740795.1. NCBI lineage: Eukaryota > Metazoa > Chordata > Aves > Apodiformes > Apodidae > Apus > Apus apus. The sequence goes on along the minus strand of NC_067286.1, from coordinate 55,970,910 downwards.
GCAGACAACGTGAAATACTTTCCTGAAGTAAAAGTTCTATCTAAAAATATGTAGTACTCTTCCTTAAGCTTAAGACCTTCACATGGTTCTCAAAAGAAAAAAGTAAACACTAAGTATTTTCAACTCCTGTTTTACTAAACAGTTAAGATTACCTATCAGTGCCTTTATCTCCATCAAAGGATGTGCTTACTCCTATAAAAGCAGTAACTAATTATAAGCCAGCCTTAAGAAGGTTACTATAATGATTTCAAAATATGTAAAATAAGTTCTCTCTCAGTTTCAATTAATTTATGCAACTTAAAAGTGTCACAGATTACACTAAGCTCCTCACTCTATTCGATGACTCCAACAAGAACAGAAAACATGTTTTCTACCTGGCAACACTTTCTCTTTCCATTAATATCAAGTTCAGAATTTACATTTTTGTTGTCTTCTCCCTGGCTAGACAGCATGGCATATGGAAGAGAGAATAATTTCTCTTTGTGACTATGGTTATTTAAACTCTAACCCCTCTATCTGGAAAGTGCTCCCACAGCTCAGCACTGCCAGCTGAAGAAACCAGACAGATTCAATTCAAAAAAGGATGACAAGCCAAGAAGTTACAATGAACTGTATAGTGTTCAGTTTCTGTTATTTTCACAATCTCCTGAGCCACTCTAAGCAGTACTTGTAAAAAAAGACATGGTCAGGTCTCTTTTGCTTTCCTGACATCTTGCACAAATTCAAAACCAGAATGAAATAATGATATCAACACCCAAAGCAGAAATGCAATGAAATACAACAGTATTTTTCTTATGAACTGACAGGAAGGCAAGCTGATTAAGTGGGGATTGCACCACTATGCTCAGCTCCAAAGCACATATAAAGGCACAAGGAAGACACAGAGAAGACAGACTAAATCATGAAGTAATTTAACATTATCTCAAAAGGAGAAGAAATATGAAAGGACATAATTCTGCAAATATCCTATGAAACCTATACAACTACGGCATGAACTGCCTCGTGGCTCAACCAGTAGTGGCCCACCTATGCTAGGAAAATAGGCCAAATGAAACCCTGCCTGAAAGCTACTGAAACAAAACCCAACTGAAATCATCCTAACCACAGTTATAGGCAAGGAATATTAAATTACCTCTTCTTCTAGACAATCTTTGTAATTTGCACTCTGTCATCTCCATGGAGTCCTTCCAAACTGGAAGGAAAACCATTGGTTCCTAACAGAGTGCCTCAGGGATCACGTTACCAAGCCAGGAGTGTTTGACCTACTCCCAAAGCAGAAATTTAAGATGCATGTATCACCAACATGGCAGAGGAACACACTGGAATTGAGGGTAATCAAAGTAGACAGTTCCTTAAGATTCAGTCATCCAAAAACAGATATGTCTGAAGCCCCACCAGGTGACACCAAATATATGCACAGTAACAACTTCTTACTGCAGGTGCCCCTCACTGGCTGTTTGCTAAAACTTGGAAATCCATTTCTTACTTTCCTACCTAAGCAGTTGCTACTAGTCACTAGTGGCAACAGCACTGCTTGGTCTGACCCAAGAGAGCCATTCATAGTTGTTCTTGCAACAACACCATCCCAGCTAGATAAACCTCGGAAGAGTCCAAGCAAATGTCTGCTCTGTGAACACAAAGCAACAGGCTGCACCAGGCATCTGCCAGGAAACAGCATAGGAGACAAACAGCTCACGTATTTCGTACCATCCTGAATTATAAAGACATTTTCTTTCCCTTAAACAGGCCTCCTACCACCCTTTTGTTTCCTGAATCCAGTGGGGCTAGGAGGAGAATCTTGTATTTTCCAAATTATTATGTCACATGATCAAAGCTCCTTTCCTTTACAGTTCTGCAAAAGGGGCTAAAAAGGGATGAAATAGGACACACTCGGCTAAAATCCAGCAATTGAGATCAAGAGCTCTCCCATCCCCAATGTCCCAGATTCAAAAGGAAACACACCCACATCACATATTTAAGATTTAATCAGAATTACAGATGGTAAAAATATATTTCAGGAGCCTAGAAGATAAAAACGCTTTCTAATGGAAAAGATGAATGGACCTCTAGGGATTTCTGCCATTGACACCAACCAGATAATCAGCATCAAGGACAAACTTCTCAGAAATGGAGTTTGACCATTTATTTGGTATTCTTGGTAGGCAGAGACAACTGCTAAGAAGGGCTGAACAGCTTCACGTTACTGTCTCTGGATTTGAAAACAAGTGAATTTTATTATTGGCAAGAAAAGGGATAAAAAGTAAAAGATGTGAAGTGCACAGACATGCCCTTGCTGACTGGAAGGGAACTTCAGTGACAGCATGCTTGGAAATCTCAAGACCAATTTATCTGTGTTTGAATCAATGGTATAGGTTGTACAGAACAGATTTCCTTCTGATATCAACAAAACCAGCCAACATACTCAGATTAAGTCTGCTTTGAATAGAACAGTTCGCATTAATGGAACAATTAACTGAATCACTTAAGGGACATGTATAGTTTCACAAAATTTCTGCAGTGACAAATAGCTGCACAAGTTAGCCAGACTACATTACTTGCAATTAATTTCTAACAATTTAAGGGTTCAGTACTTTGAGAACAAAAAGACTGAATATGTCATGCTACATCTCTGCAAACTCTGCTTTAGTACAAAGCACAATTTCCTAACATGTAAAGAAAAATTGCAGCCACATTTTACTACCAGTTCTGCCTAGAAATTACCTGGTTTTTGCCATTTTTCTGAGCATGTTGTCCCTGTTTTAAAAAAAGAAGCTGAGTACTTTCAAGAGTTAATGCTACCATATTTAACCAAGGATAAGCAGTGCCCTCAATACCCAATACATAATTCTAGTCAAATACCCATCTTGCATTTTTTAGCCTTAAGCACACTTTAGAAACTAATGCATTTTAACATCATGAAAAAAAAGTCTCTCAGAACACATTATAGCAGCCAGAAAAAGAATGCCCTTTAGCCTGTTTGCTTACAAAACTAACTAAATAATAGTAAAAAAAAATTTTAGTAAAAAATAATGACACATTTATGGCAAGTTCTTTAAAACATGCCCTTTATAGATCAAAACATGTAAAAATGTATTCTTGCAAGAAAAAGTAGCAGAATATACTTTGTACCTACCTTTACAGACTGTGAATTCGTATGCAACAGTTTACGGATCACCAAGAGCAAGAAATCTGTTTCTTCTGTACGCTCGTGCACCTGGAAGACATTATCCACAATTTAATTTTCATTAATTCATGCTCTTCTTTTCAGCAAACTCTTCCTTTGATACTTAAGTTTGATGTTTTATTTTTGTAACAATACACTTTTATAGAAGTAAATGCACCTTTTAAGACTATGCTTGTTAATCACACTTTAAAATACTAACACAACTGTTCAGATTACTACAGCACCCTTTGTGAAAATCATATGCCACTATTAAGTCATGAAAAGTGACCTTCCAATACCTGAAAGGGGCCTATAAGAAGGCCAGGCACATAACAGGACAAGAGGCAATGGTTTTAAGCTTGAAAAGGGTAGATTTAGGTTGGACTTTAAGTTCTTTACTATGAGGGTGGTGGATCACTGGAACAGGTTGCCTAGAGAGGTGGTGGAGGCCCCAGCCCTGGAGACATTCACGGTCAGGCTTGACGGGGGCTCTGAGCAACCTGGTCAAGTTGGAGACATTTCTGCTTATTGCAGGGGGGTTGGATGCAATCTTTGTAGGTCCTTTCCAACCCAATACATTCTGTGCTTCTATGAAAGTGTTGAATAAAGACTAGAAAACAAGTAATGAACTCCAGCCACCAGTTCTACTGGAGTTGACAATAATAGGTGGTGTAATACTGAAGTTGGGGAAGTCAATTGTACTGGCAAGATCACAAACAATCCGGAAAGGGACTTCGTTGGCTTGTCTAAAAGCTCAGCAAATTGAGCAGATACCTCTTGTTCCACATGGCTTCTGTTATCAAAATACACATCTTTCTTAAACATTATTTTCTACCCAATTCTTCCTATCACCTGACTACTCTGACTGCTCCTTGCAGTTCAATAAATACTTCTCAACATTATCAGTGATGATCACATGCCTTTCTTGAATTATAGTTTAAATATATTAAGTGCAGCAGCTTTTTCCAGAGCTCAGCTCTCAAAGGTCAACATTAATTCCCTGCTAGGTAATTAGCATATTCTTACATAATATATAAAATTATATTTAATACTGCCCCATTACAAAAATTATAAAGTAAGGCAGTTTTCAGGGTGACAGCAAGGTCTTGCTGTCATAAGCGATGATTTTTGGACCTAGGTTTGTTTAGGTATGTTCCTAAATGCCTACAGTACCCTAAGAGGGCTGAGATCTGCAATTAAGACTGCAGTGGAGAACATGGGAATCTTTGTAAGCAGAAGTCTGCCTTTTTCTTTGTCTAGAATGAGAAGAGAGACAAAAGAGAAGAAAGTAGTCTTAATATGAAATCTCAACTTACTTCATCAATAAAAATGTGTGTGAATTCAGCCAGGCTTTTGGCTCTAACTACTTTCTGAAGAAGAACTCCAGTTGTCATGTACAGCAACCTTGTCTCCTTCGTGGCAACAGTCTCTAAACTTACCTAACACAGTGAGAAAAAAACATATAGACAGGAGTAGATATTTAATATATTTACAGGAATATGCACCTGAAAGAAGTCCAAAATGAAATACAGTGTAAATCCATAACAATTATCACTCAAACTTGTAAAAGCCTCTATACAAACATGTTCTTAAAAGCTCAGAACCAGTTAACTACAAACAATTTGATAGGGGAGAAATAAAAAAAAAAAGTGGAATTAACACTAAAGTTTATGAAGTAAAGGATCAAAATTCCTGCTGGGGGCTCTAGCAGGAGAGGAATTCTTCAAAGGCTTTTAAAGGTACATACATGGATCTTTCCACTAATACAGAGAGCAAGAAAAAGATTTTGCCAACATACAGTTTGCTTACTGGACAGGAGAAAAGGACCAAGATCAGGAAAGTTATTCCTGAAAGTTCTACAATCCCGTGTTAGACAGTGGAATTCTGGTTTCTGAAATACTTCTGTCATGTTAGCTATCTCAGGTACTACCTACCCCAGGCAGGGCCATAGCCATCTTTTCAACTTCAGCTTTTACAACAGTCTAGAGCAGACAAGTCTACACTCAACTGTTCTACTTCCACTTCTGCTCTGCTCACACAAGTGCTTTTAAAACAAGCATGGAACATCCACATACACTGTCTTGAATGTGGAAGCACACTACCTTTTATGTCTTGAAGACTCATTAGCCTAAGGAATAAATGTAGCAATTTTATGACTAATTAATTCAAGTTATCAAATCGTATGAAAAATTTTATATAGAAACTACTTCTAAAAAACCCAACATACACAACTCACAGTGTCAAAAGGTGAAACAAAAACCAAATTTATGAAGAGGATAGAACGGATTTTGAAGTAGAGTTGGGCAAAATTAAAGGATGAGGGAGATTTAAGAGGCAAAACTACTGAAGTTTTTCACATTTTAAGAAGAAATCACAGGATGCTTACAAAACAATCCAGCCATAAATGCATAAAAGTTTCTACATAGCTGACAAGTAAATGTAGTAAAGTCTAACAAATTAAGTATGTTAATTTAGGAATTTAAAGGAAAAATGACAGAATATAGTTCTCCTGCAACAATCAAAGTGATCAATAATATAGATTAGTCCAATTATCAGAATGCAGACAAATATTTCTTTTGGAGTCAAACTGGTATTTACACTTGCTGAACTTTAAACATTCATTATTACATGTTTAAACTTTTAACAAAAGATAGCTAGAAAACTGCAATTCCACTTTAAAAGCAGACTCCCTAACATTTCTTCAGTATGCTAGATATGCTTTAAAAGTTTTCTTATACCTGGTATCCTACTAATCCACCTAGTGTCCATGATCTTTTCTTGCTAATCCACTTGGCAATGCTGCTGGCACCAATCTTCCGAGGCTGGGTAACAGCAATGTTGCAGTAGACAGACTGCTGAATGCAGGAGTCCAAAATATATTGTGGAATCTGTGTGCTCTTCCCACTGCCAGTTGCTCCTTGTACAATCAAAACTGAATGGCTTTCTATCAGGGACAGTATCTGAAACAATTTTTCAATAAAACTTGAAAGTCTAGAAAAGACCTCAAAGCAGATATCAAACGGATTTGAAATATCAATAACTTCCAGGCCACATATCAAATCTCTGCAAAACTCTGTGCCTCATTTTCTACCACCTCCTAGGCATCTAGATACCTGGACCCTTAAAACACATTAAAACATCATAGAAAAGAATGTGGGTGTGCACTTGCTTACATATTTTACATAAATACCTATAAAATACGTAGTGTAACAGCAATGTTTCTTCTGTAAGAATTTTTATACAATGGTTTTGTACAACAAGCAAAGGCTTTGTATAATGCTTAAAAAACAGAAATGGAAGTTTAATTCTGAAAAAAAAAGCCAAATCAAAACAACAAAACATTATCTTCAGCTTTATTCCTTTGTAAGAGAAAGTACAATAAAATTACCTCTTTCCTATGTTTGGCTACAGGCATATCCACACATTTATCATTAGTTTTTGTGGTAGAAGTCCAATCACTTGATTCACATAGAGAAGTATCTAAGCATAAAAATAACCAAGAGTAAGTTATTTCAACAGAGAAAGACAAGGAGAAGAAAACAATCACAGCGACTGGAAACCTAAAGTAACCCATAATTTGAGAGGAATACCACTATATTTCTACCACTTGACCATTAAAACACGTCTGGTAAGTGTCATGATGACCCTTCAAAGTGACAGTACATTCTGCAGTCTCTTGACAGGAGTTAGTCACTATTATCACTGGGTAATGCAGGACAAAACTCCTCCACTGCTACTGTGAGTTTCTGCTTAGCAGCCTGCTGTCAGTTTGACCGTGAAAAACAAGAGTGGCTGAACAGGTGTGGAGGCAGGTGTAGAAGGGGAAAACCAGGACAAGACTTTGGCAAACAACAATTTTGCAAGTTAAATTAAACAATTTGGCTAAAGAAACCATGTCATTTTAATGTCATTTCTTGAAGAAACACAGAGTAGTAGGAAAGAAATCTGCTATTCTTTTTACAAAGGCAATATTTATTGTAAAATAAAGGCTACAGTCTAAATACCATGCAGTTATAGCTTTCTTCCTTTGAAAAGGTTACTAATAACCTCACATAGCAGTGAAGGAGAAGCGGGAAGACCATTGCTCTTGTCTTTGTACCACACCTGAATGTGCTCCAGCCCCCCAAATTGTCTTCAAGAGTCAAGGAATACAAAATTAGTTATTCTCACATTAAAACAAACTCCCAAAAGCTGAACAGTTCTTTAAGACAGTTCTGTAAAGCACTAAAAACCAGCCACACACTCTAGCAGGAAAGGTTCTTTACCTAGATTCTGTGTAATGCAACAACTATAGGTGACCAAAACACAGTGATTTACATAGCAACTATTAAACACATAAGAAATATAACTTAAAGCAGCACCCTTGAAAAGATTAACTGTTCTCTTTAAAATACTTGTAGTCAAGTTTCTAAATATATTCCCCAGAAGAATTCATCTATATTGTTCTGTCAGAGGAACACTGCAAAGGCTGACTGGCTTCCCTCTGGCACAAACATGTCACTACTGAGACATCAGTAGCTCTGTGTGATTTGACCAACGCTGGAGGAGATCTCAAGCTGCCAGGGAAGAGATCCCAGTGTCAGCATGTCCCTGTTAAAGAAACATAGCCTTCCCACTATACAGTTTTCCATGTAACAAATGCAATTTTGTGGTTTTAAGTGTACAACAGAAGACAGCAGCAATTCTACTACAGTGCTTATAAAAAAGAGGACAAAAAAATCAAACTATTATTTTCATTACAAGCATCTCTAACTCAGTAAAAACCAGTGTATTAATGGGAAATCATTAACCTAAAGTTCAAAAAGAACAAACTAGAAACACAAATAAGCAACCAAGGTATTCATGTACCTGCTGAATCATCAGATTAAACTGATTTTGTGTATCTCATTGTTTTCATTGATGAAACATTTTTTAATATACCTTTTTATATGACCGTTCTGTGACAGCAATATCTTACCTCCTCCTAAGAACAGGAATCTGTAAAAAATTATGTCAAAAGTAAATGGTCATCCAATGTTAGCCACCATCTATAGGCAGAGTTTGAGAACTGGCAGCCATATAACCCTTTAGCAGATGCTGGAAGTACTAAAAGCTGTTAGGACTTGCTTTTTCTTCAAGACATACTCTATGCTTAAACTGAAAGAAACATTACTGAGTTTGCCTGGGGAACTCATACCATGACAACTGTGAGACTTCTATCTCAAACAACAAACTGAACCAGTGCACACCTTTGTAAGACATCGTGCTCAAATATGCATCTTTTGCATATTTTGGGAAAGATGGGAAAAGATGAATTTGCCTGCTCACTTCCTTTGCAGTTATTACTAAAGTTCTGTAGAGATATGTTGACTGCCATGATTAAAACAGACTACTGCCCATGGAAAGAGCAATTTTCCAGTATTTCAGTTACTGTAGCCCTTATAACAGATGTTTCCTGAACTGAATTTGAAGAGATTCCTTAATGCAGTATTAGATTTTTGTATTTACCATTTCTGCGAGAAGAGACTGTACAGCTAGATCTTGGTAGCTGCCACTAAGCAAATTAAAGTGAGTTGCATAAAAAATATACTTGGAAGTACTGGTTAGATGAGTCAGATGAGATACTTACTATGTCACTGATGATTCTTCTGCTGAGCTACAAACACACAATGTAATTACAGTTAGCAAGGAAGCTCATGGGAAAGGAAAGCCACAGGAAAAACCAGGCTCCTACACTGAGTCACCAAGCATAAGGACATCACAGTAAGTCATGCTCCTTCAGTTGTAACACAAAGTACATGAAGTTCCTACTGATTGAGCCCTGAAGAGCTCGATCCAGAGCCTGGGCAAAGTGATTATCCTTCCTGACAGGGGAAACAGGCTAACAGTTTTCTGTCTCTTGAAGTACTGACTGGTGAAGCATGCCCCTGAGTAACATTAAAATTCCTAAGAAAACACCACAAGTAGTAAGACTTCTGCTCTCCACTACAATCCTCTTCAACTTGCACATATTTTGAATACACAAGGTTTTGGGTGAGTATCTCTGCTATGATTAATTTTCCTGGCATTATTGTGTTCTGAACCCAAAACACTTAAAGAAGTCTGTAACTTCAGTATTTTTATATGTCAGAAAGCTAATCAGAAATGTTTAAACTGCTTCTTCTCTGTAAGAGTTACTTCACCTTGGACCTAGATGATACCCAGCGATCACCTTAATGGTTTGAAAATGAGGGAGACAGAAGAGGAGAAAATACCTGCCATTCACAAAGCTGCATGAAAAAAAATCATATAGGTGTTTTCATTTTTCCTTTTAAAAAAAATATTAAAAAATAAAGTTTATTAAGGATTTTAGAAGCTTTGGAAAGTTCCCTTCTGCACATCTCATGACCTCACTGAACCAAAGGTCTAGGTCTGACTCTGAAACAGGTAGTACCAGTTATAAAACTAGCTCAATTGGCCAGCGAAGAAGAACTGCTGATGCTCCACCTTTTTTGGCTAAGAGCTGTGACAAAGAATTTTCTTCTGCTTTCATTTAATCACTTCCTTTTCACAGTAGTATCATTTGTACCATGCTCTGTAGAAGCCACAACTTTAAATGCAGTTCTCTGACAAACCTTTTTGCTGATAGAGAAGCAGATCAGGCATTTCTATTTGTCCTCTCAGTATAAAAGCATATGCACTCTCAAAGAAACTGGAAAGCACAAAATTGAAACTCAACAGAACTTCAGAAAACACCAAAGCAGAAGTAAATACCACAACAGTCTTGGTGACTCTACAAGATTTAAAAAAGACTGTCAATTTCTACCGAAGATAAAATCTACAAGTAGACTAGCAGTTCAGAAAGAAAGAAGCAACAGGAGGGGTACTGATTCTGAAACCTTCAGGGCAAATCAGCTTCTCATTTTCATGTTGTGCACCTTAGTTCTTGATGCATTTGTATTCAACACAGCTAGAGTGATAGGGTCTGGTCTAGATAAATCCTTGACCATTTATGACAATTTTCATGTTCTGAAATAGAACATACACTTCCAAACTGGTAACTGATAGTTACAAATGGGTCTTGGAACTCTTAAAATTGGCATGGTGAACACAGTACCATTTGAGAATAGCAGTCTCATTAATATAATACACATTTATAATCCATAAAATTAACATTACAAATCTCCTGCTCACTCACTGAGCTTCTTTATTTATATTACCCAAACATAACTTTCCTGAATATGTCTGTAAGTCAAAGTTGACAGCAGTAACAACCAGGATTTTTTTAAGTTTTCATGTTATTCTCCATCTAGGTGGGATTTGGCAGATGTCTCAGAATGCCATAGGAATCTTTCAGTGCCATCACTATCCAGTCTGCTGAGAGTCCCCCACTCGATTGCAAACAGCTGGGAGCAGAGTGCTGACAGAAGGAGGAAGGTATCAGCACCACATGGGACAGCTCCTGAAAGGACTGAGATTCCAGATCAGAACACAAAGACTAGAAAGAAAAGAGAAAGTGAGGGCAACAGAGGAAAAGATCTAATAGATTAATAATAAGATATTATGCATACTCTAATCTTTTAGGATTTTGGGGTGTTTTTATAAGGTTGTTTGCTAACTAGATGATGTTTAAGTAAATTACAAATGAAAGGCAAAAACAAATATTAGAAGGTAAATTTCAAGGACAAAATATTTTAGGATAGACCAAGAGAAAATAGGTATTTATAAAAATAAATTTCCTAAAAAGCATATATTATTACCCTGTTTCTTTCACATGAGAAACATGGCTAGCATTGGGTCTATTCAAAATTAAGCAGGCCACCTGTGCTGCTAAATTAAGTTGTTAGCCTACCTTAGATAGAATTCTGATTTAATAGCTGGAGGACATGAAATGATCTACTGTATTTTCTTGATCAACCAATACCAATATACTTTTAAAGAATCATCAAAGTAGTTTATGGTTAGTCAACCTGATGCTGTCCTTCCTTTGCTAGTAAAGCATGAGAAAAACTAGAGCACACCACATTCCTGAATCACAACATTTGAGGTTTCCTTCCATCCTTTTATTCCCCCATTTTCACCTTTCACTAGCTTCTCCTCTCCCACAAATTTTATGTAATGTTGAGTGAACAAGAAACTGTATTTTGTGGTTAGGACAGATGGTCAGATGCATGGCAAGCACTGGACAGGCCAACTGCACCTACTGCCTCTCAGCTGATGACAGACCAAACAAATGGCTTCACAACCTACCTGAGCTCCAGAGGTCATATAATTTGCAGAGCATTGAAGTAAATCCTAGAAAATTTCTCAATCTATCAAATTTCTGTATGTCAACAACGGGGATACAAAAAGTACTACAGAGTACCACATAAAAACCCTTTTCTTGTGAAATGAGCTACAATATAAATTTGGAAATTAAGAGGCACAGAAAGTTTGAAGCTGAGCTGTCCTGACAAGTGAATCAGTCTCATACTGCTTTTACCAGAGCTCCTAGGAAAGAAGTGCAATTAAATTTCTCTCAGAAGGCAATTCAAAGCAACAATCAAGTATACACAGAAATAACACTGATAGAAAATGGGAAAACATAACAGAGAAAGACATTAAACCAATGAGTGGTGTCCTCTGACATATTTCAATCATATATCTATGTTTTTATCGATACATTAGGACAGATGTATGCACATAAATCTATGCAAAAGCATTATGAATTGTGGTTTCCAGAAAATAAGATGTTTATTTATACCGTGCCTTACACAAAACAAACAAATTAACATACAGCATTGAACAGACAAGGAATACACACTTCGGTTTCCTAGTTTTGCTTAGGGAAGGTGATGGGAGGAAAGACCACAGAAGGAAAAGAAGTGTGCCTGAGTTTACAATAGGAACCAGATAGATAGATAAGATAGATATTACCTGGTTCACAGACAAGCTGATCATTTCCAGCCACACCTACTTCTTGTGCATCTGCTTGTCTGTATTTCTCAGCATATTCAGTTCCAACATCCTCTCTGATAGGCAGGCTGAAGAGGAAAAAAATGACAATTCAATAAAGGCTGCCAAATGTAACAGTCATGGATGTATCTGGGAATAACAGCATTATACAGTAAGTTCAGAGACTCTATGAAATGCAGGAACTACTTCAATGAACAAACTTCAGAAATACATTTTGTCTCTGCAGTTAGATACTAACCTGAGGAAAAGTGCCACATTAAATCTTTTTGTGTAGTTTTTTAAAAAATGAGCCCCCAAAATATCACCCTTTAAGTTTTTAATACCTAGGAACTACTCTCCTAATGCAAGTCTATGATTTCTTGAGAAAAGACAAAATAACTGTTTCACCAATTCTTGACACAATAAAATTAAGAAAACACACGTGATTTTTGCATTACCCCTGGAGACAGCAGAAGCAGACAGGAATAAACACAACGATCTCACTGCTTTAAGAAAGAACTTTTGTCTTTGAGGAAAGAGATTATGGTGGCCAGGGGAAGAAAAAACACATTAACACAATCACCCAATCAGTGAATTTTATGGAAATTAATTACACACAAGATAAAAGCTATCCATGACTTAAGCAGAATGAAATGGGATTTAACTCTTCTACACAAATTGTGTGAAAAAACCCACAAATTTCACTAAAGAATAAAGCCACATACATACAATTATTGTATAATTATCAAATCATAAATAAACTTAAATGTACAAGAGCTCTGGACACATCAAAAGCACCTTGTTTGTTTTGTTTATTTTTTTAAATACAAACTACAAGTCAAAACTCTGGGCTTGCACCTTAATTTTAAGTCTGGTTCCAGTGCAAGCTTTTGTTACCCAATGATTTGCTAACAAACAACAAATATGTTTCTCTGTAGGTGTATATCTAGGTATATATATAGGATACTGCTGTAGAAGCATCTATTCTTGACCCAAATTGTAAGCAACACTGACTCCAAAAACAAGTAAGCTGAAACCAGTCAGATTTTTAACATGGCACTGCAGTAATCTACAGTATCTTGATGCTACAGAGCACCCAGTGTCTCTGACAAGGCAACCCTGTACCAGCTTGGCTCTGAATTCAGATCAGGCATTATTTCCTCCTACAGCAAACAGCAAGTATTTATCACTTACTGCTGTAAAACAAGCAAGACATGGCTTCTTATCCTATTTTAACAATATTTTAGGCATAGAATTATGACAGTTTTTCCCCAGACCTCAAGTATCTCTTAATGCAGGATTCAACAGGATTGCACACATCTGCACAACAGCTGTATGAGCATCAGCTGCCTACTTTCCACAAGCAGAATACAACACTTCTATCACTCTAACCCTTCTGAAACAGCTGGGGCAGGGAGCATGCCACAACAGGCATGAATCTGAGTTACAATTTGGAAGAGTTCATACACATCCTGTCAGACCATTTGTTAAATAGGATATTTCACTGACTATTAATATTAAAACACAAATAAAACCTAAGAACACAATGAAGGTATAAAAATCAAGCATTCAGCAGTTAAAAGTAACACACCTAAACTTGGCAACAATATCACAATTTGGCTGTATTGTATGTACAGACTATACAGATTTTAGTGGTATAATCAATTACTTTTCTTTTCCGTAAGACCACAGCCTCACTGAGTGCACTGGACACACATATTCTGACAGTAAAACCTGATTATGCAGTAAATACAACCTGTCCTTCAATCCTCTGCAAGAAAAAACAGCCGTCTGATTAAGACAGTAAAAGCTGTCATGGAAGAGCACATAACTCAACTGTCAGCCCTGGGGAACAGCAAGCAAATTCCTTCAACAAAATATTTCCACTGAGGGGTAGGGGCTAACGGTGAGAAAGGAAGAATCATTTGCTGTAATGACCTTGCAGAAGTATCAGTATTTAAGCAGCAGCTGAAATAAGTTAAGAAACAGTTTTATGTAAGACCAGATATATTCAACTTAATGCTCCTGGAGATGGAGTTTTAAGCATTTCAAGATGGGCTCTCTGAGGTCTGCAAGTGCTTTGCCAGTTCAGCTCCAGGAAAACGAAGACAGCAGCACCTTGGTGATCTGGGAGAACGTATTTTTTTTAAATGTGGCTATCTGGCTATTTGCTTTCAGAAAATAGGTTCTGTGTCTTCGGAAACAGCATGCTACAAATAAACCTCAGGCTATGCAATGAATAAAGAAACTAATAGCCAGTCATTAAGAATGAACATTGCTCACTCAATGCACAGTCTTGAGGAAAATCATATGCAACTGGAAAATTGCATATAGGCATGTGAAATTAACAGACAACCTTCATTACATAATTTCTCAATGCTTTAATGCTGAACTTTGCAACTTTACTAAAATAAAAAGCTTACAGAATGATATTTTTTAAGCAAAATGGAAAAAGAATCATTATTAAGTCCTTTGGCACTCGCATTAAGTCATCAGAATGATACAATCCTTTCAAGTAACCATTTATAAACCATCATTAGGAGATATCCCGTACATACCTGGACAAACAGAAAGGGATGGAACATTTTTCTAAGGAGTTTCAAGAAACATTTGCTGACAGTGGAGGAATTACAAGGTTTAGAAAATCCAAACCTATTCCAGCCATAGAGGCTTTGCCATCCAGGCAAAAAGGTATTACACAGCTAGTAAACACTTCTTTTTGGAAGATAATTAATTAACATGGTTTCTTAGGAGATAATGGGATATTTTCCTTACTCTTTACCATGTGCTTTAACTACTATAACATTTTTCTAAATTGTGACAGATCTTAGCACATATATGACTACTTAAACTAATCTGGAGCATTTGCTTGGGACAAAATCTTTTAAAATATTTTTTATTTGGGCAAAGCAAACTTAAGTGTCATAAGCATAAAATTAAATATGGCTGCCACTTCAGAGAAACTAGAAGGAAACAGTTTAATACCAGACATTTTTGACACATCCAATTGCAAATGATCTCAAATAAATTAAGGGGGCCTTTCTTTAAATAAATTCAGCTAGATAAAGGTCTTCCTTTTCTTCAAGCTATAGCATGACCTCTAATAGGTCAACAAGGCCATCATAATAGAGTACACTCAGCAAATTTTGGAATTTGAACATTTTAGATATTAACCAAAGCATTTCTGCACAAAGAACTAAACTGTGGCATGTAATTTCTTTGGCACTTTTCAGTGACATATACTACAATGCTAATGAATAAATCAAACACAGTTAATGTCTCTAGACACAACGCTTTAAAAAAGCCTTATTAAATTAACAGAAACGTACAATCTTATTCCCTGATAAAGTAACACTGCTTAAGCTGCGATTCTGATTATATAAATAAAATATTCAGCTTTGTAATTAAATTCCAATTTTTAAGATGTATGCTTATCCCCTGTCAGACAATTTTCTATTAACTCTTTAATTATAGCTTCAAGAACATTTCTGTCTTAGAGACAACCAACTGAAAAATTGAAGTGATCTAGGGCTGTGTTTTTAAATATTCTTATAAAGGTACTTTTTTCTTTTTTATGCTTTGCCTCATTTGACACAAAAATTCACATGGAACTCAGAGCTGAACATAAAACTAGTGCGACTGACTTCAGAGACAGGCTGCCCTAAGTCATCGCTTCTATCATACACACAAGCTGTTCACCTACACAGAAATCTCAGGGGGGAGGGTAAATAACTTGGAAAAAAACACACCCGCTTATCCTGACAGCATACAGAGCAATATTTTGCTGTACAATTTTAGTAAAATATATACAGTAGACTGTTTCAAAGCCTCTTTTCTGAAACTAGAATAACGTAACACTTTACATAACTGAAAATTCATCATGACAGTAAATAACCTTCCATGAGTTTTACTGAAGGACATACCAAAATTACTTTCAACTGGCAGCTGGCATTCCATACTTAGAGAAGACTGGTCTTACCTGCAGCAATGCACCAACTTTATTTCTTTGAAGTGCTGTTATTCAAAAACTATGTTGTTTCAGTCACAAACCCAGAAGATTAATAATAGAATTTAGAGTAAGTGAAATCTATTAAAATACTAAGATACAGATTTTACAAAAGTGATTTACAGATCAAGAGTCTAAGAATCAAAGAGGTGCATGCTTTTTCACCCAAGAAAATTGTTCTAAAAAGGTAATTAGCTATCTTCAGTGATAACGTCTTCATATACAAGACATCTTAAAGGCCTGCACTACTCTGCCTCACAACAGAGCTCCTTTTTGAAAACCTTACCTAGATGGGGAGAAGGAGATAGAGGGAACACACTAAAACTACTCTGCAAAATCCTAAAAATCTCAAATGCAAATGTTTGAATTTGAATAGACAACGTAAACTCAACATCTCAGATATATTTCATCTATGTCTTTCTGCAGCCCTAGCTCGAACAGGAATGTTTGAAGATGGCAGCTATTCCCTGTGGCTGATAGTGACAAGCCACACAGCAACTACCTCTCTACCACACATGGAACAGTTAATTCTGTAAATTAATATTGCTATAATTAGTTATGACTTGGAAGTTCGTATCTATTAACGTAACCCAAAAGCACAGGTCATCTATCAAGCCTTGTTTCTGACCCTTTAGCAACATTCATAAAGCTTCTACACTCCATCAAACTTCAAAATTAATCTCTTCCCTTTAACCACAAAGGCAGGAAACGGTCAAACAGCAAAAAAAACCCCAACAAAAACCATAAATCCCCATAGTAAGAAAATCAAAACAAAAGCATTTTTTATCAACTTGGTAAAATCCAGTTTAAATAAATCTGAGTAAAACACAATGCAAGTAGAAGACTGCACTGACATTAAAAATGTCTGAAGACTAGTATCAAATAAGAGATCCCTTAAATTTCAAACTGATGCCTTTAACTCTCCTGCCTATTAGTGAAGTGTCACCAGAACCAGAGACATTAATATTACAGTCCAACTGAAGAAGTCAGCTTTAAATATGTCCTGTTTGTATTCATCACAGCAACAGGAGTACACTGATAGCTTCCACAACTTTGTCAGTTAATACTGTTAAGAGAATTATTAATGTTTTTAGCCATCACAGTGAAGGACCAAATGAGGAGTCTTATCAAGAGGCCTCTCATGTAGGTGCATGGGAAGTTTTTTTCACAGTTGCTAAAAAGCAAAAACAGTAGGCAAATGCTGTGTGAAGCTATCAAGAGGTAGACACACCACCCGTCTGCAGGCCAAACAGCTACAGTAAGTTGTTCTGTCAAATCAAAAGAAAAATGCACAGCAAAGTTGATAATTGAATCCAAAAAGTTTATAAATGGAAGCAAATCATCCACCTACTAGCTACAGTAATCAGTAAAGACTTCATACCATTTGTAATTTTATTATTGCCATTTTAGGAACTGACTAAAATTAATGAGAGGAATAAAAACAGAGGTGTTTTTTCCCCCAGATTAAAACAACCAACCCAAAACCACTGTTGTAGGTTTCATTTAATTAATCTGCATACCTTCCAGCATGCATCTCCTTCATTTGCAAAGACACTCTGATGGTTTTCTACTGTACAGCAGTTTACTTTCCAATTTGATATAGTTTAAAAAAAAAAAACAACGGTGATACGTTAACTCTACTGTAAAGGAGGTGGCAAGGAACATTTTAATTTCATCAGAAAACATGTCAGGACAGTTCTGTCATCATAAACCTAGCTCCCTTCCCTTTTCATAGTACCATATACAATGCAATGTGAAAACCTTCCAGTTGAAGAGGATTAATACTGACATTTGAATTTTTCCAATGTATAAGTAGTATCAGCTTTAATAACAGCTACGCACGTCATCCTTTATGTTGTATGACATCTAGAACAAATTTACAGAACCCTTGTTCTCCCAAAAGTTCAACACAACAGTGGAGGCAAAAAGGCAGGAGTAAAAATCCTTACAGGAGCAGAGACAGTCATTAGAACAAGAGAGAGCAGAAGAGAAGGCATTTTGTATACCATGCCTACTGTTTAGATTAATAGGAAGAGACCGAATAACTGGAACGGAAAATGGCTGCTTCAGCGACCTTTAGTGTGCACAATGCCAGCTCTGAAAATTAATCTTAAAAATGGATATGCTCAAAATACTCATCAAGGAAAGGGGGAGCACGCAACTGACAGCCAGTTGAGAAAGAAGCAAAGTCTATGGTAAGACCTACAATTCTGGGCTTTTTACATCAGTTTTATCTCAATTTGCATCTCTTTATCATTCTCTTCCTTTAATTAGATGAATGTGTCTTTCATGGCACACCATAGGTGTTACAGACTGGCTTCTTTAAACCCACTTGAAATGTTAATTAAAAATGCTAACAGCTATGCACGGTAATGAGAAAGTGTAGTAACATGAGGTTGATGAAATTCATCTGGAGAAAGCATTTAATACAGCAACAAAATCCTGAGCAATTCTCAAATAGCTCTTTTTTGTCAACATTCACTTAACAAAAGGTTTAGATGATCTTTACTAGAGAAGGACTATTCTTAGCTGTTTAAAAATGACAGTAGAATAGCCTGATCCCCCTCTAATGGGAGAAAAGTCTTCCAGCATCTCACTGGCCTGAAAGTTTAGTTTAAGGATAAAACAAATAGCTATTTTTAGCACTCTACAGGCATAAAACTACAGCTCTAAACTGTGACCTACAGCTATGCACAGCCAAGCATCACATCATACGACAGCCTTAACTTCAGCTAGAAGCACATCTGTAGTTGCTTCAGACTATCATTATTCATCTCACTACCAACAATACCATTGGATGGATTTAGCAACAAGCATTTGAAATTGTTACCATCTTTTTTTAAACTGCTCCCATCGGCAGAACTCAATTCAAAGGTAGGAGATCTTAATGGACTTTCTACAAAGTACTTGAGAGACCATGTTAGGGTAAATGGATCACTACTTCTCTTTGATACAGAGGATAAAAATGAACCTTAAAAGCAGAAAAACTTAAGATGTCACATTCGGTACAGAAAGCCGGTTTTGTAAGCACAGTTTGAGTAAATTAAGAAAAAAGGAAAAACCTTATTTTTTTCCAGCAGCAGTAACAGCCTGGAAACAGATTATGCTATAATAAAAGACCTTCAATCAAACTCACCTGAAACGACACTGTTCACAGACAACTGCAAAGGTAATTTCTGTTATTCCAATTAGCATGTTTGTGGCTGCATGATTTGTAATGAGCTGCAATTTAAAAGCCTATTACACCAAAGTCCTGTTTCCAGGTTATTTAAACAAGAATTTATTTATAATAAAAATGTATACAGAAGCTTAAAAAACTCTGCTTTTTCAATACATAATTTATTTAATCACTTTTTAAAATGTATGGGTTTCTTCCAACTTTGGAGGTTTGGGGGTTTGATGGGGTTTCTTCTTGTTGTTTTGTTTTGGAGAAGGCTTCTTGTTTGTTGATTTGGAGTTTTTTGTTTATTTTGTGTTTTTTTTAATCCATACATGTTACCAGAATAAAAACTGAAATATGACAGATACCCACTTTTAAATGCCATAAACTTCATGTAATCATATTAACTCAGAAAACAGAATGCAAGGCTTGTCAGATTTAATTATGGCGTAGTAATTATTGTTATCACTACTTGTATTTTACTGGGAAGTATTTTAGATCATTAATAAAGTTTCCTTTGAACATTGAGCTGCTAAGAAGGAAGTCTACAGGTATAAATACTAATGGTCAGACAGAGATAAGCAAAATTATTGTTTTCACTCCCCTTACAGCTTAAAAAAATGCCACTTTTTGGCTGGATGAAATGGCCAAAAAATGATTCCTACAAACCCACAGGATATCCTGGATCAGAAGTAGTTACAAAAACCCTACTGAGGGAATTGAAATGGCACCTGAAAGAGCGTGAAAGATTAGTGCAAGAGATTGAAAATGAACAAAAAGTACAGAAGACTGGCATGGATTACAACTGGCTGAGGAACTACCAAAACCCTCAAGCAACAATTCCAGCTACCGAGCAACGGCAGCTTGAAGTCCTGTGTTCACAAATCCAGCCTTGCCAAACAGGAACTGTTCTCAGCAGGTAACTGTTTCACATTTCTCTAACTTTTAATACTCAATCATAAGTAAGATGTTTCTTTAATCTAATCCATCTCTGATCTTTCTTCCAAATTAACAGCTAGCAACTGGAACACATTTTCACATGTGTTTCAGAAGTCACATCTTTACTATCTTGCACTCAAGGAAGCTTTTAATTAATATTTTCCTGGCCTAATCCAAAACAAGGGAAGTCTCACATGCTGAAACACGTGACCTCTCAATACTTATAGTTTTTCCCCGTTTCCAAATTAAAGGACTCATGCAATCTCCTGTTATGCACAAAAACAGCCTCACTGTGCAAAATACCTGACAGCTTATAAAACCAGAAAATCAGCAGGAAAAAAAAAAACCACACCATTTTTTTAAAAAACAAACAACCTCCCCAACATTTTACAAAGAAAAACTCTCCTATGCCTGTAGTTTAAATACACTTTCTATGGACACGTAGGAATGACAGCACAAGCCTACGTGCCTTTTACAGCCCAGAATATACCTAAAAGCAAAGTCAGTTTAAATCAAGTTCCATACATGGGTCAAAAAAAAAAAAAAATTCCTCATAATAGCTGGACCAGATCCAGTACATTGTTAGAGCCCTTTTCCTCTTATAATCTTTAGGGGGAGGTGTGTGGGGAAATGTGGCAGCAAGGACTAAATGACACCAGAATGCAGTAATTTCCTTCTCCCTCCCCTCAACAGACCAGAGAGGAAACAGAAGAGTTTTCAACTCTGATGATTAGATTTCAATTTTTGTTTGTTTCTAGATTTCGTGAAGTTTTGGCAGAAAATGATGTTTTACCTTGGGAAATAGTCTATATATTCAAACAAGTTTTAAAAGATTTTCTTACCACCATTAAGAGAGAAAACCAACAAGACCAACTGGTAGATGCATGGAATACAAATTGCTCTGAACATTTCAGCCTGCAGGGAGACAGTTCTAACAAATCGGACAAAGATGAAATCCCCACGGTTTCAAGTTATGTTGACAAAAACACACAAAGCATGTTTCCCACCTTCTCTCACAGAATCTGGAATCTACCCTATTACTACCCATCAAGTTAATTTGGTTTGTGTTTATTTCAAAAAGCTATATAGCCATTTGCACTCCTTTCCTGTCATTACACCCATAAACATAGGAATAAGAAATGTGACATGCTCCCTTTTTTTCCAAGTTCAGAAACTGAAATGCTTGTTTATAGCTAGTATGCAAACTTTGTATATGAACTCTCTAACCTTTACAGTACCTTAAAGATGTTGTGTTTGAAGGGACGTTTTAACCAAAAATGTCGATGTTTCTGAAAAAACCCTGAAGCATTTTAATTTCCTAGCTAGATATACAGCTAGACATATTTAAATAAGAAGAGACTCCATTCCATATTTAGAAATAGCATCAAAGTGTTAGGCAAAAACTTCTGTATTTGTCACATAGGTTTTAGGCTGTACGGGAACTTTATATCATGTGAGATAAATGGTTTAATATAGTATCAGTTATACCAAATAAACTCGTAAATACTTTCTGGAGCTGAACGCTTCTTTCTTAACTTCAAGAATAAGTTATATAATGAAAGCAATGTCAGAAGTTGTAACACACTGCATGTACTGTTGATGTATTTTTTCAAAAGTGTACTCTGCACATGCTGAAATACTGTGAAGATAGACAGCAAAACAGGAAGCACTGGATATTGAACAATCAGCTCTCTGCTCTTTAAGAAGTTAATTACTTTATTTCAAATAACTGTGTTTCTTCATTTGACTCACTGGAAGTTATCCTGCAACCCAGACTCTGCATTAAATTTAAATCTTTTGATCAAATCAGACAGTGCTTTTCTAGAATAGCAAGAGAATCAACAGATCATTCCCAAAGCAAAAGATGATCTTTATAAATTTAAGTAAAACAAAATTTCAAATTTTTCAGCTGCTATCATCAATCACTGTGTGTTCACAATAAAGTTTTTAAAGACTGATGGGACATGTAGCAGTTATGGTCACAGCAATTAGAGCAGAAAATCAATTAAAACATATGCCAGAACTCAGTTTGCTACATTTCCAATTGGGCTACCATCATTGCATTGTAGCAAATTTTTACATGTCTTCTGTAACCTCTTCATCTCCAGATTTCCTTGTAATGTCTGTCACATAATAAAAAATAGGCAAAACTCACATGGCCCAATTCACAACATGCACTGTTTTGCAAACACAGAAGAAAACTGCTTCCTCTGGTACCTTCTTCAAACATACTAAAGATGAAACTCAGATTTCCTAAAGTTGGTAACACACATCTGAAAGGTATTTCCTTACGCTCCACAGCTGCATCTTTCACCCTAGAAAGAATTTACTAGTGATACAACAGAAATATGGCTAAAAAAAATGGCACAAGATTTTAATAAAAGATAAAAATACTATTTTGAAAAAAGAAACTTTGGAAAGCTTATAATCTAAGAACGTACGAGGGACAAGAGTGGAACATACTATACACAGAAGGTGAAAGAATCACAACTCTCACATATACCTGAAAAACCACTGAAGGGATAGAGTAAATCAGTTCCTACAGGTTTAGAGTAATAAAAAAATTGCAGCTCAATATCAAAAATAACCCATCCCTCCACTCTCCATAAAGTAAACACACAAAACTTCATAAGCATGTGCAAACTCATTAAACCATTATACCTCAGAGCTGGTATAAACTCTTCATTCACCTTCTGTGCAGCTGTCAGTTTGTGAATAAATAACAAGAGTTGATCTCAACTCACTCTGCCCTAGTGATGCAGAATAAAGAGTATCAGATTCTTTCCAGTAGTTTCAAAACAATCCACACAAGGATCCCTGCATGAGGGCAGGATGGTTTCAAAGAAAGGTTTTTTCTCAGTGATAAAGCTCCCGAAAGAGTTAAACTTCAAGTACCTTTTCCATAGGAAAGAGAGTAACAGGTACTGAGCATATAAAAGGCATTAGCAGAACTGATATTACATTGAAAATTAACATCCAGAGTCCTGGTTTCAGAAAATAATTTTTATTCAGTCGAATGTGCAGGATACCTGCAACGTAATTCACACAGGGCCTTCACAGCTTTGTTGGAAAATAGATGAAAAAAATCCCTAAAAAATTAGCTTCCAAATTTCAGTTTACGGAAAATGGTAAGACCAGTAAGCATGCTAGGCCCACTTACCTTTTATGATTTTCAAAAACAGTTAAGAAAAAAACCAACAAAACCAAAACAGCCCCAAACGATGACCCCAGATACAATTAATCCATTCTTTCTCAATTTCACTTTAATAGAAGCAAATGCAGTCTTCTAAGTCCAGAAACAAGGACCATCAACTACAACATATCCTAAAGGATATGCTGAATAGTAGTTGAAAAAATTATCTAGGTATCATAGCCTATTCAATGACAAATCTCAGCGCAACATCCATGCTTTGTTGATGAAAATGATAGTAGGCTACTGCATCCAGTTGTAGTGTCTGCACTTGGGGGAAAAGAGAAGAGAAACCAAACTGGGAACTGCAGAGAGTAAAGGAAAAAAAAAAAATTATTCAAAGGCTGACAAAATGCTGTCCACTAAGACCTCTCTTTGTCCATTGTTTTCAAAGGCAGAAATTAGAGGTAAACTTTAGGAAATATGAGCCTTTTCACGTGATTAAAGTATTATGTACTCTCTCTAGTTAAAAGGCAGAGAAAGGCAAAGAAAAAGCAAAGGTGTAAGAGCAAGAAGACAAACTAAAAAAGTTCAACACATTTTAGACAAATCTGCTAGGTTTACTGCAACCTGCTGCAAAGAGACTCTATCTCAGTCTGCTCACTAAGGTGAGCTATCTTCTCTAATTCAGCTTACACCTAGAGTTCAGCTACATCAGACAGCAGCAACATGGTTGTCGACCAGTCATCATTTCCCTGCTGAACATTACTGTCTGAGAACTCCATTGATTCTTTAAGCACTTTTTATTTATGGCCTCCACGATTGGCATAAGGGGATCCCAAACTATTTTGTTCCTTACAGTAACCTAGCTGGTATTTCTGACACAGGCAGGCAGCTGACACAAACCATTCCAATGATAGAAAGGTAATCATTTCAAGGGGCAGCAACATCTCCCATCTGCACAAGTGTCAGTCAGAACAGCATGCATTGTTTTTAGCCAAATAAGCTGGCTATGAAGAGAGCTAACTTGGTGAAAGCTACAGCTGTGAAATGCAGAAATCAAACAGAGAATAAAGGCTTAAGTGCAGAAAAGGTGGTTAAGTGTGTCAATGGGAAACACCATTGTTTTGATAACAAGGAAGGTTTAAATTTCTTTTCATTCAGTTAAACAATCAGATGAATTTCAACGAGCCAGCTAAGGATCAAAATTCCAATCACAACTTCTGAGAATGATTATCTTGCCCTAATAAGCTCAAAGACTAAAACTGCTATTCTACAGGTAGTTCAGATAACAAGATAATCTTAAAAGCCTTGGAAAATGAAGTATCATTGGCAGAGGAAGAGAACACATTCTACATCACTTTTTAATGGAGATGGGAGGCTTTTAGGTCTCATTAGACAGTCTCTAACATTTTTGTAAAATATTAGTTATTATACACACTTGTGAGCATTAACACACCTGTTACTACCCTTACCAATTTGATATTAATCCTACACAAGCTTACATGTTAATTTAGACAAAATAAGTAGGATCAATAATTGTATACCCAGCTTGAAATAAATATAAATAAATATTTGAAAATTTTGAAATAATTTTGGTTTTGCTTTTCCCAAGAACAAACCAAGAGTTTTTAAGGAAATAATATAGATTATTATGCTACGAGCAGCCTCAACAAAAATAAAGCAATTATTTTGTTTTCAGCTCTTCAAACCCTCTTAGAAGCCAGTGAATAAAATCTGAACGTTTCATACTTGAATTTAGATCTTCTCAAGATTTCTGTAATTTTTGCAAAAACTCTCTAAACACAAGCCCATTTCCAGAACGGTGAAACAAAAACCTTTACGGAAACAAAACAAAGCTAACCAAACACACCTTCTTAAGAGAGATTACTTTCATTTGCATTTCAGCAGCACATACATGCACATATCGTCTATGTTCAAAGACTTTATACATGTCTGCTGATGAGCAAACTCTGTCCACACTTATATAAATGGCTATTTAGGATGCGAATCTCCTCTTTCTTATTCTCAAACGGGAAAGAAAAAGAGACCACAAACAACTGCAAAAAGAACTTCTCTCTGCTAACACAACTGTCAAACCCCACAAGTAGACTATCTGCTAAAGCTTTTGAGTGGAAAGAGGTATCTGTCTAACCAAACATAAAGATTTGTCTCTGTCTAGGCACACAAAGCTTAACAGATCTTGCTAATATCTTCTGTGTTACTTAGGGTGGCTTGAAGATCCTTTTGTCATACTCTTTCCCAAGTATTACAGAAATGTTACTGGCACCTAAATAAAGACTGAGAAGTCCCAGACATTTTGTACATACTTGGTTTAGGAATTACATTTCACAGTAAATAACCTTAAAAACCTGGTCACTTGCAGAAAATTTTAACTACTTGCATAAAACCCAGTAGCTCTCAGGAGATTCCGAGCTAGCTAAGAGAAGCACATCTACAGGATGCAAGGTTTTTGACATGTCAGTTTCGTCCTTTCCTCGAAGCAACAACAGAAACCAATAGCCCAAACAGTCTCTGCTGAGCTGTCAGAATATCTGATGCTAAGATGGAAGGCAAAAGATTAATTCTTCCTCAGAAGCCACTGTGAACACTTTAAGGAAGGTCCGGAAACACACTGATCCGTGCTGCTATACAACATACAGGAAGATCCTCACTCCAGACTGCACCTGCACCCAATTTTAAAAATTACTCTAGTATATGAAAGTGCATACAAAACACTTTTCTATAACTACCATGGATTCATAACCACATCTGATCTAAATACCAAGATTACTATACATGTCTGTAACACCTTCCAGTTTAGGCAGCGTCCAGGGGGAAAAGTCTGGCAAAAGTCAAGACAGTACCAAAAGACAAATCTACCTGGCTGCCACACAAATATACCTACAGTTCTCTTCCTTGGCTGTAAACTCTGCCATCTGAGAATAACGCACATCCAAGGAGTGACACGCCAATATTCCTTGAACTAACTTTACCCAGGTAATTTAAATGCTTCAGATAGGTCTCAAGAGCAATGAAAACACACAGCTTACTTACAAAACACCTACCAGTCGATTTAGGAACATTTGGTGGAGAAAGAACACATAATAAATCAGCCAGATTTTCACAATTTGTAGCAAAACAAACTTTACAACAAAGTGATAGGGGAAGTAACACCTATGCAGTATTAAGAAAATTTGTTTACAAACTTTGATGTAAAAAAAATGTGTAATATACTCAACAGAAACATGCTTAATAACAAGTAATGTATGAAGCACTATGGTTAAAAAAGTTACATACTCTTAAACAGATATTCAACATTCAAGGATCAGCCACTAAAAACAACATGATAAAAGCCAGTAATATTGTTAAGGGACTATGAGAGGAAAATAAAGATCAGCCCAAATCAGCAGTGTTGCTGACTGATTTAATAGTTGAACGCACAAAAGACTTTGTGAGAAGGTTATTTCCTAATGAAGGTTACTTCCTAATGAAGCAAGTAAGATTCCTCCTAACTCCCACTGTATTTACCACTTGCCACTGCCGAAATTCCTAAGCTACACACCTGAATCTGAATAAAACAGCTCATTCCTAACTGCTCCTCAGTTTCTCCAACAGCACTTGCTGCAATTGCACAGCAGTGCTAAAACACCTCAGAGAAAGCAAATCCCACACGCAGCATGTCTAGTGATGATCGAGCCAACAGAGGTAACTAGCAAATAAAAAGAACCAACAAACTGAAGTACTAAACACACAGAAACACACCTACCCACACCTGGACTACAGACACAAACATTCCCAGAGGTGTTAGGCTGGAACCACAAGACCACCCCGAGCCCACGCAGAGCGGGGGGGGGAACCGGAGAGGCGAGTCTGGGCCCTGGGGCAAGGCCCTTCACACCCGGGCTCACGAACACGCACGGGAGAGGAGGGAGGCCACCGCTGCCCTCACGAACAGCCCTCCCCTCGGGCCTGACGAGCCTCTCCCCGCCGCCAAGCGCGGGAGCCCAGCGCCCCGCACTCACCCCGCTGCCTCCACCGGCTGCCGCGCGGCCGCGGGGCCCGAGGGCCGGCCCGGGGCGCCGCACAGGGGGCCGGCCCGCACCTCCCCGCCCAGGAGCTCGACAGCAGTCACGGCCTTGCCGAAGGTGAACCAGTCGCGGATCTGCTCCCCGGTGAGCTGCCGCAGCATCGTGCCGCGCGACGCCCGCCCCGCCCCGCCTCGCGCCGCGCCTGAGCCTCGCGCCTCTTCCCGCCCGGCCCCGCCGCGTGACCCGCCGGCCGGCGCGCGCCGTGCGGGGGGCGGGCCGGGCCGCCCTGCCCTGCGGCTGCCCGCGGTGCCTCCCCCGGGAGAAGGGCCCTCCCCTTCCCCGCCGCGAAGGGCGCGGGGCGGTTGGTTGGTTGGTTGGTTGGTTGGTGGGTTTCCCCTTCGCGCCCACAGAACGGTGCCCCGGGATCCCAGGGCGCCCTGACTTTCCCGCCGCCTGGAGGAAGAGGCCGCAGGCGCTTCGGTGCCTCAGCCCGCCCGATCCGACCCGGCGGGTGCCTCCCGGCCCTCCCGGGCCAGCTGCTCTCCCTGCCACACGCTACGTCACGAGTCGCCACGGGCCCTTCCCGCCATTGTGCTTCGCACGGGACGCCTGCTGGGTTCCCTCCTCAGGAAACACCCGGGAGGCACAGGTCGGGCCAGAGCACTGTGGCGGGACGGCCCTGGGGCCGCAGGCAGGCTCCTCCA
The DNA here is from genome assembly GCF_020740795.1 of Apus apus. Lineage (NCBI taxonomy): Eukaryota > Metazoa > Chordata > Aves > Apodiformes > Apodidae > Apus > Apus apus. The sequence goes on along the minus strand of NC_067286.1, from coordinate 55,942,885 downwards.
AGCACGGGCACCCGGTGAGGGCCGGGCAAGGCCTGGCAGGCCCGGGCGGCCGCCGGGGCGGGAGGCGCGAGCCCCGCGAGGAGCGGCAGCGGGGCCGGCCGAGGCTCCTCCGCGCCCCTAGGGGGCGCTCGCGCCGCGGCGTCTTCGGCGGTTGGTGCGTCATTTCCCAGGCTCCCCCGCGGCGCTAGCGGAGCTCGTCCCCGCGCCGTGACCTTCGGTGGCGGCCCGCGCGCTCCCGGCCCTCACGGTGGGTGTCGGGCCCAGCCGGGCCTGTGGGCCCTCGCCCGGGGGTGTCCCGGGGGGGCAGTGGGGGCTCGGCCTGGGAAGGAAGCGGCGCTTGAGTTCTGCCCTTACGCAGCCCTCCCCTCCCCGTGCGGAAGGAGCCGTGTGGGTCAGGCCCCGGACGGGCGGCAGGGTCCCTGGGCCGCCGTGCGGTCGTGGCGGGGAGGTCAGCGAGGAAGGGAATTCGGCGGTGTTTCGGATAGAGTACGCACCAAAAAAAGCCGGAACGGCGTCGCGGCCACCGAGGCCTTGGAGAACGGTCTCCGCCGGGTTTTAGTGGGGTGTTAACTGGCAATAGCATTGGGGTTTTTTTGTGTGTTTTGTAGTTGTGGGAAAATCCTTCCCTTTCTGTTCAGTCTCCATGAATTGTTAGTATGTCTTGATATTCTGCTGTAGCAGAATTACTACTGTTACGGCACTGTGAAACTAGAAGCACTGGAAACTTTGGGGGAGGTGCAGTGTTCTTGGTAGTGTTGGTGAAAGCACACTAAGGAAATCTGCTCATAATTTTATTGAAATGTCTGTCCATAAACAAGTAAAGATAAATGTGCATTTCTCTACAATTATACATTAAGTACCATGAAGATGCTTTCATTCTTTAAGAAGGACCTGTATTTTTCCAGTTGTTTTGGCATTGGCTACCCTTGGATCCTTTGTGATGCTTTACATTTCTTTAGGGCATCACCTCATAGGAGGTTAAATCTGCTTTTCTTTCCTGGGACTCTGATTTACCATATTCTGTCCATATAGCTAACTTAATACTGTGTTGTATGAAGTGTAAACCATGACTTTATTGGGGTGAAGTGATGTATGTAAGACAGTAGAATGTGTAGTATTTCAGTAAGATGGGGTGTAAATGTGTAGTAACATGTATAGGACTCAGGATAAGCTTTATTTCAAAACACCTTACTGTTGGTTTCTGTTTGTCTAACAGAGCTGTATATAAAGGTAAAAAAAAATAAAAAAAGTTGAGCAGGAAGCATTTATTCTGCTATTTTGAGTAGAACTTACCATGTTGGGACAGACATTTTAGCTGTGGAGTAGGGAGGACAACCAACTTGGTGGTGCAAGGAAAGAGCCTCTCTAGCTTGTCTGCAAAGGAGCTTTCCTCCTGAGAGAATCTGGAAACCTTAATAAAAAGCTGTGACTGACAGGGAGAGAGCAACCTACCTACTGCTACTCTGTAAATGCTCTATTAAATAGTCTTTGAACCCTTTCACCAGCTGTAATTTATTAGTTATTCTCTTAGCCAATCAATTGGAATATTAACTCTGAATTTTCATTGCTTTGCAGTAAGTACTTTTGCATGTTTTTAACCTGTAAACGCCTGCTGATATATATCAGGAGTATGTATATCCATATAGATGATAAAAATGCATTTAAAATAATCCAGTTGCAAAACTCACTATGGCAAAACTTCCCATTCTCAGATGGTGCAGTTGATGATTCCAAAGTCATGGAAAGCCATGAAGTTCTACTTCACTACCGTCTATCAAGAAATCTGGGTTGGTGTAGCATTAACAGCTTATGCCTACTACAAAATTTCATATGGTGGTAAGTTACACATTATAATCTTAATTAGCAGTCACTGTGTAGATAAGGTTTATAGTTGAGAATACTTCTAACAGTTAGAAACCAGACATTGAAAATATCGAAAAATATGAAGTTAACACATGTAAGGGTAGGGCTTTTTCATAGAAATTTGCAAGTGTTAACAGTGTCAAAGGTTACACTAACAAAAATACTCAAAAACCAGTATAACTGCCTCCATTATGAAGATTAGGTATCAATAGGAATTGGTTTCAAAACCACGTACCTAACTTGCAATATATAGCCAGAGCCTTCTCCAGAAGGGGAATATAAGACTTCTAAACTAGAACTTACTTTGAATAGAATTTTTTTTTAATGCTTACATTGTTTTTACTGAGCATTGCAGAAAAACACAGTTTTTAAAAGGTTTTCCCATGCAAACTTGTGGAAGTTAAAGCACTTGTTTTGAGCTGATAGACCTCAAAATACGAGGTCCATCACTGAACATCAACGTGTGTTATTTAATGATAATGTATCACTTTTTCAGAGGAAGAAACAACATCTAATGTAAAAATAACAAATTTGAGTGGGTCAGGTCCCTCAAAGTAGAAAGGTAGAACAGATTATGTTGTCTTAAAGGTCCTGTTCTTTTATTTAGGCTGTGCCAAAAAAATTCCAAGTCAAACCTTTACTGGCTGTCAAGAACAATGAAATGTTATAAACTGCAGACAGACTTGGCAGAGAGAGGAACTTCTCACTGTGGATACAGCTGAGCTAAGTTACCTCAGCATTTCTGCAGCTTTGTCCAAATAACTTGTAGCATGTCCAAAACTGTTACACTATGCTTACAAGCTTTATTACACAAGTAAATATAAGTAGTTGAACAGACAGAGAGAAAAATAAATAAGTTAGTTGAACATTTGCTTTAATTCCTTTATTTTCAAGCATAATTCAAAATTGACAGACTGTTTCAAGTTTGTGTTCCTGTTGTGCTACTTTATTTTCATTTATTATTTAGATAGTAGATGTGGTAGTGTAGTTTTTGAGGGCCAAAACCTTTATATGGGACAACTGTATGCTCAACATTATTTTAAAGTTAAAATCTTTTAATAGCTGTAGGCCTTACCACAGTTTGGGGAAGAGTTTTGCAAATAATACATACATTTATAGAAGAGTATCTTGTAGAAAAGTGAAGATCAGAAGGGATGTTGAGCTCACCTGGTCCCCCTGGTCCCAAACCATTGCTTAAAGTAGTTAGATCAAGGTTGCTTATAACTTTATTAATTATAATTCAAATTAATATTTTCAAGGGTGGAGACTGTACAACCTCTTACGACTGTTTTCCTTATGATGAATTGTTTTCATCTATTTTTGTCAGATCACTGTGAATCAGTATTTTAGGACAACAATTAAAATGGGAATGTCAAATATGCTATTTTACTTAAAAAGGAAGATTTTAAAGCAAGCTGCATTCTTATCAATTTCATTTACACCCGTATGTTGTATGTATTTATATCCACATATACAGAATAGTACTATTTTACATAATATGTTTCTTGGAGGAGTCTTGATGGCTTCAACTTCTGAATGCATGGACTCTCCATTAATTAAAAATAACAACTTTTTAAAAATGAAAATAACGTTTACTGATGTGTACCATGGAAAGCACTTCCTGTATGCTTTTCAAATCTTGTTCAAGCTAAATTTTCAAATCATAAGTAGCATAATCTGATTGAATTTTATCTGCAAAAAATAAATAGGTAAAAAAAAAAAAGTCCTTGTTCAGCTTGTGTTTTCTTTTTTTCCAGGCAAAAAAGCAGTGGCAAATAGTAAGTATTGAATATCTCACACCCTGTTGTGTTTTTAAAGCAGTGCAGTAAAAGTTAGCTCAGCCTATTTTACAGAACTTTGGGCTTTAAATTATGTATTTAGAAAATGTTTAAAGATGACTTCAAAGTTGATAGTTTTGGTTGTATTGATGTTTTTTAACCTGTAAACATCTGTGAATCTTCACAGAAACTACCTCTGTCTTAAATTGTCTTTTGTGTAGGCATTAGGAGCAGAATGGAAATTGTATGTCTTGATTGAGAGCGAGGAATTCTTTTAAATAATAGTAATTGTTTTAAATAATAGTAGCAACAATTTAATGGAATTCCTTAAATCTATGATCTCAAGAGTAGCTGCTATTTAAACTTGTAATTTTAATTTGTATTTTTAAATCTCCTATAAAGAAGTGGTTTGATATTTATGGACAGTTTCTTTTGACATCACATTGGAAATTATTTTTTCATGAGCTGCTGTATCTCATTTAACTTTCTGCACCATGATTGATAGCCCATTTGCTCCCAGTTGATTTTGTATATGCAGACATTATTTACATTTTTAAAGTGAAAGTACTGCCCCTTAGAATTAGGGATAATAGCACAAATAAACTTTAATTTAGAAAGAACCATGCCAAAACTGAGGAAGAATGGATGTTTGCCTGTAATAGTGCTTTAAACCTTCAGAAGGAGGATTTTTTTGGTATTGGCCAAGTTGTATGTGTGTGGTTTGAGGGTTTTGTTTGGCAGGGCAGTTGAATCTGACAATTCTGTGCTCAGATGTAGATACAGTTGTCTCTTCTAGGTTCTGAACTATTTTCCTGAATTTATTTGCTCCAGTGTTGGAACAGTCTAAATTGTGTCTGTGTTTCAGAGTCCTCTGGTGCTGGCCATCATTAAAGACCTCTTCTCGGAGTATGCATTTGGTGGTTCATCATCTTTACTGTAAATGAAGCAAGTTACAGCCATAGGGAAGTTAATTCTCAAACTGTACCTGATCCATCTGCTGTAATTGGAGAAAGAATTAAATCCACTGAAAACAACAAGGAATTAAACATGTTGGACTAAAGAATGCTAGAGTGTGATGTGAACCTGATTTATAGAATAAGCTTTTGTTTGATTGTTTTCTGTAGTTCTTCCAGGTTCCAAATTGAACTTTGAAAAACCAAATTTCTATTAACTGAAAGGCCAGGTTGGATTGGGCCCCAAGCAACCTGAACTAGTGTGAGGTGTCCCTGCCCATGCAGGGGGCTTGGATCTAGATGATCTTTAAGCTACCTTCCAAAACAAAACATTCTATGATTTGTAGAATTGGCCAACATTTCATACAACAGCATTAAGCCTCTCTCTTTATTTTCCTAATGATATTTTTTTTGCCTATAACTTTTGAAATAATTAGTATATTTTTTTAAATGTAATTTAATAGTGTGCCAAGTGCGAGGACTTCTCAGCTTTTTGACAGTTTGTGGTGCAATAATGAAGGGTTCAAAAAGTTCTTTTTAAAAATTAATTTTTTTTTTTAGTTCTTAGTTCTCCAAGGTTTGAAAACAAAAGCTGTTTAAAAGTTAAGAACAAAACCACCATGCAACGTGTTAACAGAGGTTTTTAAAAAGTAGGTTATAGGCAGCTACCTTTTTTCATTCTTCATATTCAGTAGAACTAAGGAATTACTCTGAAAGGCTCTTCCTTTATTCACAAATTTTGCAAAGGAGTAAGTAGTAACATGCCCATTTATGAGCAAATTGATAGTACATGGGCCCTCACCTGCCATTTGAGTTTATAAAAATCTCAGTTCAAAAGGAAGAATTAAATTATTTACTGTGGCCATAGTTAATAGGAGCTTAAACAACTAACTTCAAAGAGTATTCCTTTTTACTGAAAGTTGAGAATGTATATTATTACTAAGATGGGTCATTAGTGGTTGTTGCAGATAGCTGTTAAAGTATTGTATTTTGAAGACTTCAGGAACCTGTACATGCTGAATTCTTTACCAAGGATACATAGTGTTTAAAACCAAAATTGCACTTCATGTTTTGTTTAAATTTAGCCTAATCTGCTTTTGAGAAGTGGTTTAAGTCATTTTACTGACTTAATGCTTACATACATATTTTTAACTACTTCACTGAAACATCTTTCAGCTTGATTAAAATTCTGCTTTCGAGTCTGCAGTATCTGGCCATAACTTAAAATATTCTGTATTTGAAAACTCAGGAGCTTGATAACCTTACCTGCTGATGGTAAACATTGGTTGGCTTTAATTTCTTCAAAATTTATACTTCTGCTTGAGCTTAACAGCTATACCTACTATGAGAAGAGTAAAATTATTTCTCTTGAAGCTTCTTTAAAAAAGGCAGGTATAGCTTTACTCAGTTTGAAAAGGTGACATCTCTTTCATGCATTCTTGACATTTCCACCTTCCATAGCTTTTCTTGTTGCATCTTCCCTTGATGTTTTAGCTGATTCTTTCATAATTTCGATATGGGCTCTTCAGTGTTTCCTCACCACAGTAGAATGAAGGAGAAACTATTTATTTTCATAAAAGCAAAAGCATTCAGAAGAAGGGAACAGAGAATAAAAACCAAAAGAAAATGGAGCTTCAAATGAAGAGATATTAGGCCAGTGGTGATTACAGGGTGGGTCAGAGTTGTGGTATATTTAATAAGTGGTTCATACTGAAAATTTATGCCAGGTAAAGAGCTATATGTGCAAATATTTGTAATGCAAATTTATCATCACTAAGTTGCAGTTCCTAAGGTACTACACATACTTCAAATGATCTGCTTTAGTGATTTTTCAATTACAGAGCTGAGGAAAACAAGCTAGGGAAAAAAAACATTAATTACTGTGGGATTTACTTACCCTCAGCTAGCACTTAGCACACTGAGACTGAGCTGCATCAACCTGCTGTCTGATCTCCTACTTGTTACCTGAAAAGCCAAAAGGGGCTTCTGATCTGCCCTTGGTGCACAATTAACTGTACTTTTAGGGAAACTTAACCTTGCTCAACTCTTCATGCTTCTTAAATCTGACTTGCTAATGTTCTAGTAGGGAAAGAAAGTACATACAGGCAGCAGTGTCTGGGTTATGAAACTTAGAATTTCCACTGAAATCATGCTGTCTGCAACTGATTCTGCCAGTAGTGCATCTCTGTCAGAAATTTCTGTGAAGGCTGCAGCATATTTCTTCTTGTTTGTGACTCTTAAAACAAATCTCTGCAAGGACTGAGGTAAGTAAAACTGTTATTTATGTATAAACAGGTGATTTATTTTTACTTGAGTAGGACTTAAAGGAGGAAATTAACTTCCAGTCAGTGGCTTGAGTCAAAAGCAGAAACACACCCAGAACGTGTAACACCTGCAGCACTATACATACACCTTCTGCTCCTCTATACTAAAGCATACTAGGAAGACAATAAAGGAAACTTAGCTAAGGCACTGTAAGAGCCATTTCTTATTTACAATGAGGTGTGAAAAGTGTAATCAGTTTTCTTTGCAGCACTAGCATCTGGAGTGTAGCCCTAGGTAGAGAAGGACTGCAAAGGAGTATCTTTCAAGTAAATACCCTTTATTTTAGAATATGTGCCTTTTTTTCTAATTTAGCTAAGGTGATTTCTAAAGCTAACTTAAACCAGAAGGTTTTCTTGTTCCAGGTACGTGTCTGTATAGACAAGCCTCAGCTCCTGAAAAAAACATTGCCTATGCAAATGACTATTTAAGATCAAGGCTTTAATTAATGGAGGTAATATTAATCATGATTCACAATTTAACACTGGTGGGGGAAATGCTTACTGCTCATTGACAGATCATGCTGTTTCCATTTAGCTGCTGCCTCCTATTATATTGCTGATACTTTTAAAACAAGAGGACGAAATTTTGTGTAGTAAAATAGTTAATCATTTGCGTTTTTCATTTGTTGCCTGTGATAAGGCATCAGCAATGACACAAACTATTTACTACTTTTGCAATGTTAGTGGAACAGCAAACTCCATAGGCGTTGAAGAGCCTCATCCAACTACTGCAGCCCCTTTTTGGCCGAGTTTTGCTGTGGCACTGGTAATTTATTTTTTTTTTAATGCAGAACATGAAAGCAGGGAGCTGTATCAGAAACGACTACACTCATGCAAGATGTGGTCTTTTTACTGCACAAGTTTTTCTATACTTGCCTCTCCATGCTAGGTCTTACAGCCAGGATTTCTCACTGTGAAACTCAGATTTCTAGAGCATTTTCAAGTGTTGTCCTACAATTTGGAATCTTAGAGTATCCCCTGCATGCTAATAAAGTATTGTGGAATACTTCAGGGGAACAGCAAAAACCAGTCAGAGCCAAGGAAACATTAGTCACAGAGCCCAACCTACTTAACCTCTTTAATGGCTAACTTGGAAAGAAAAAACAACCAACAAATATATTCATGTTAATTGGGAGGATGAGTAAAGTTGCAGGAAATGATCTAAAGTAACTAAAACAGCTGAACTAGATTATTTATCTGGATTGTGATAGCAAACCATTGTCTTTAGTACCAATACAGCCTGATACTGGGCTGGTACGTAAACATGTATTGAACTTTCAGTGCCCCCGGAAGGAAAACTATCAGGTGCTTGTTAGACACAGGTGATTATACATTACATCACCACCAGATGGCTGAAATGAAACTAACTGAGGAAATCAGTGTGTAAAATCTCTATTGTTTCATTCAAGGAAATCTGTAAAGCTAGCAGGAAGGAAAAAATACTAAGCTGGAGATTTCCTGAGGCACTAAATACATTAGTTAACAATTTGGTAAATGGAGGAACAAGAAGTGACAAGATAGTGCTTGCTCTTCATACTATAATTCCATGACCTTTAGCAATTAACATTTAGCAGCTAATACTCTCTTTAAGAATATAAAACCATGTGACACTGATTTGGTAATTTATGACGAACTCATAAACAAGAAATTCCTGTAGTCTACTCCACTGCTGCAGGCAAACTACTTGGAAACAATTACTTTCTCCTAAATCAGCATGAACTGACCACCACAATAATGGATTATTTGGAAGTTTTAATTAAATTCTGCTAAGGGTACTATGATTTCTTTGGTTGTGGTTTAATGGTATGAGTACTCTGGCAGCTACACCAGCTTGTGGAGTTTCTACCCTTATACCACAGTGCCTTGCTCCTCACAGTTGTGTTGATACAACTATTTGTGAATCAAATCAGGCATTTTTTTCATAAAAATAGACGGGTTTTCCCCTCTAAAAGAACAAAACAAGCACTCACTTTTTGTTTCAATTTGGATCCATCTTCCAAAAGATGCTTCCAAGCAAAGCTGCTTTATAACTTGCATTTCAGCACAAAAGCATTTTTTTTCAGAAAAGAGGCAGAATAATCAGAATCTCTAGCTTCCCATGTACTCGCCTAGCTTTCCCAAGTCACTGTGTCCCTTACAATAAATTAATGTAGGTTGCTTCCTCCTATGCAGCTACACACACGATCAAAGTACTGTCTCTCCCATAACAACTGTCATCACTGTCAACACTCACAGGAATAAAAAGAATGCAGAACTCCACCCTGTATAGAAATCAGGAATGTCAGCTTGTGCTTCAGCAAAAAGGCAGAACCTTGCTTCCTTTGTCACAGCACACCACTCTCTCAAGTGTATAGTATCACTTAACTAATAGGGATGAATGAACAAACAAGTAGGGAACAGGGAGAAGAGTCGTACCACAATATTCTAATGCTCAAGATTTACAGGAAGAATACTTTTAGTAACAACGAACAAATTTGATAGTGGTTCTTCAAATTATATTACCAGGTGCCATCAAATGAAAAGACATTTTCAATTATTATGACCTTCAAAAAACAAAATAACTTTTTTTTTTTTTTAATTGACATGACCTTTAACTATATTATATCCATATCATCACAGTAACTTCAGCTATCTGCTGGAACTGACAATGGAGATTTGGTCAAAACTAAAGAAGTGTGTTTGCTAGGAAATGATAATAGGGTTTCTGGGGGTGGTAGAAGTAACAGCATTATACTCAGTGAATCCCATCTGTGATGACTATTTCTGCCTACACAGATTTTTCCTGCAGTATCAGCTGTAGTCTTCATTTCTTGTTACAACCTGCTGTGTTTAGCATGCTTTTGGTAATATTAAGAATTGCTGCAATTAAGGGGAAATTCTTTAGGTACAAAGTAGATACTGTTGTGAGGTATTTCATATGGAATGCTATATAAACAAACAAAATACCAAGAACCAAAATGAATACAACCGGAGCATTACAGAAGGAAAAAGGATGGATTCATAAAGTGGATTAGAATTGAATAGGCATTTGATACATGACCAAGAATAGAGAGCAAGGAGACCCCTTTTTTGGGGTCTAACTAAAAGCATTTTCACTTCCATAATTAATGCCATTAATCTTGCCATATAATAGCAGTCTCAGGCTATACTTTTTTGCAGACCATGACTGACTTTCTACTCCTGATGATTCAGGTATACCTTTCAATTTAGTGTACTTGTACAGAAAAAACACCCTGTTTAAATTCTCTCCTGCTTGACATTACAGTTCTCTGCTCACACTCCTTAAATTTCACATATATCACATACAGCTTGCAAAGAAAATTCTTTTGGTCCCAGTCAGGACCTCAAAACACTCCTTTAAATAATTAGCTAGAATTTAAATTATGTCTTTCTTTCAGTAAGCTAAAAATTGGAGACATACCAATTTTAACAAAGGAGTCAACACCGAGACATAAATACTTTTCAGCATACTTTGATTTAGTTAATTCTTTAGAAGTAAAGCAGCTAGAAAAGGAATCTTGCCAAAAATACTTTTACCCTGCTTTCAAATTATATATTCTTATTAATGCTAACTATCACACCTCTTTTTAAATTAAGGCTACTAATTTAAACATGTACTCAGGCCTGTGTAGGACAGAAACAGAAGGCAAGAAAAAAAACTGTTTAGAGCTTTCACATAGAAAGTGGAAGAAAAAAACAAAGATTTGAGTTACCTTTTGCTGAAGCTTGTCCTTTTATAGAACAGAAGTGCTGGTTTTGAAATTGAGACATAAGCAATAGACAAATATTTAAAGCAGTATCTAATCATCCCCAAGCAAGTAGGTTATTATTCAGTGTTCTCCATGATGAACGCAATCCAGTCTTTCAAATCTTCTGAGGTTCAGCTGCAAATGGTACCTTCTCTGAATAAAGCAACCTAAAGACATGATGACACATTTTTGCTGTTACTATTTCTAGGGCTTTTCATAGTATCATTTTCAATAGGGATCCATCGATGCCCTATACAATTTCTCTCTCTTGTGTTTATACAACAAAGGTTTGCAGTAAACCTTGTTGTAGGTTCACAACAGTAAAAATAAACTTATTTAGAAACATGCTTCTGGAAGATTACAAACAAAGGCCACAAAGCAAAATCAACTTGTCTCACTAATACTTGCAGGACTTCATTACTTTACCTGGAAAAGCAGTATTTATACCAACAGAAGGGATGGACCTTTAGCAACAGTAAGGCACAAACCCAGTACTTTTGTTGATAACAGAAAAAACATAATTGCAAATGTTTTAGATTACATCTGCTGGTCAGATTAGCCAAGTACAGCTGCTCTTCTACAGAAATGCAATATTAAAAAAGGTCTATGACAGAAAAACTCAGATGCATGATAAGTTGTATACACCTGTATAGAAGACAGCCATGCTCTGACATCAAAAAAGCCCCAAAAGTGATCACTTCAGGTTTGTTTTTTAAATATATATGAAATATATATAGCACAGAAATGTTTTCCATAGATGCATACCTTAAATCATAACCTGCATCAGATCCAGCAGTGAGTATAAGAAAGCAGATGGTTTTCAATTAAAGTAAAGAAAGTAGTTGTCCACCTTAAATAAGGAATTGATGGTTAATAGAAAAGTTGAAGATTAGCTGCCCACCATTTTTCAGCATAGGGTAAAATTAATCTTGTATCAGATAATTCTGCATTAGGTCTTTAGCTGAGAGAGGAAATATTTGAAATCAATTCATACAGGAATTATGAAATACACTTAAGTATTTGACATTGAATCATAGCTACAAGACAATTTTAGACTTACAGTAACAAATGAAATGGCTGGGCTCAGTCTTAAAACATGACCCCTCATTTTTCCTGTCAAATTCAGTGAAGTAATAAACAAAATGAAGTGGCATATAAAAAAAGTAGAAAGTGAAGGATTGGCTTGTTACTCTATCTCCTCACTAATTAATGTTTCAACTAATAACCCTAATAACTACTTATCTAGATATTCACAGATGCTTCCACTCATCATGGCCATATTGAAAATTTCAGATTATTTTTTTAAAAGAAACATCTTGAGAGCACAAATTATTAAAAGCCTAAAGGTACAAGCAGAGAGAACCTCTCCCAGGACATTTAAGTTTTTGTTTTCTCTGCCCCTTGAAATATAGTTAAAGTTTTCATAATTATAAATTACAGGTGGGCAGAACAAGATTTTCTGTCTGTAAAAACTATGGCATGTAATTTGTCTTCCAGGGTTGTATCTGCTGTAGTTACAACACAAAAAAAAATAACAATACCTATTAGTGTAAGAATTTTATGAGAGTATAGTAACACATACCCAATGAGGCCACAGCATTCTCCACTAAGTACACTCTTTTGCATCACGTGTATTGGATTAAGCATACAATTTCTGTTATTGTTCAAAGAAATGACATCTCTAATCCACCAAATGCAGGGCTGAAACACATGACGTATCAGACACTCCAATCCCCAGGAAACGCACACAGCTATGCTATATAGAGATCATATGGCTTCACTCCTGCTTTAATTATTACACTCCTTTTCAGAATGATGCACGGAGTGGATTGTGCTATGGAAACTTTAGAACATTAGTCATCTAGCCCAGCGTACATTACTTTAGAATATTACAAGGTAGGGATGAAAAAGTATCTTTCTCCTGTTCACGTGTCTTGAGTACTGTATACAAAACAGACATCAAAGTGTTTCCTTTAGATTATTATTTATAGTTTATCTCTGAACAGGTTTGGTGGGGTTTAAAATGCATTGGCTGCATATGGATTCAAGCATGGCAGCTTATGACTATTGTTCAGTGTTAACTCCTTACTGTTGCAGCCCAAGAAGTTGGCTTAATTCTGCAGTGAGAGGTTACTTAAGGCCACAGTAACAAATTAAAATACCTTTCCTTTAAATATACACACTTACTTTACACAATATTTCACTGAAGATTTTAGACTACCTCCTGTGAAACTCCCCTTGAAATACTTCAGTCTTTTTCTTTGTATCATCTGTTCAGCACTGCATCTGAATGTTAACTGCCTGGCAAGTCAGAAGTACTTCTGGGATTTAACTTAAAAAATGGCCAGCAAATGCAAAGTGTAGTTTTTGAAAGGAGAGTTGTATTCTCTGATAAACTAATCCACTTCTTCATTTAGAAAGGATACATCAATTTTTTTGTAGTACACGTGCACAGAAATACCCAACACCTTCTCGCTTTTTACAGATTTTGTCAGTTGTGAAGAAACCCATCTTAAGTGTAGCCATCCAAAAGTCTGCTGTCTTATCTAAGCTAGTCACCCAGGCTCCACCTTTAATCAATAGAGATACAGGCACCTTCAAAGACCAAGAGATTTAGATAGTGGGATTACTATCTCAGCATGGAATAAATTGCCTGCAGAACTGCCCTCACCCCTCCTCCACAACCCAACTGAGCTGTAGAAAAAGCCTAGATGACTGAGACTACATACCTAACTTCTAAATTACTGAAGTTGGATAAACTGGTCCCACCCTAAAAGTTTGACCTCTGAGTCCGTTTCTTTCCAGCTATAAATAGGAGTACCTGTTATTTAATACCACATGAAAAAGTGTTAGATTTAACTAAAATACACTTATTTTCCTGTGACACGTCCAAAACCTGAAAACATTTTCCTATGCTCCAGAAAAGCACTTTAATGAGTTAATGCAAACCTGAAGAAAACTTGAATCTGAGAAGGTAGGAAAGCTCATTTTCCTCCTTTTGTCTATGCATAAAAAAGAAGTAGGAAAGATTCAGACTTGGTAGTTGTAAAAACTTTAAAAAAATAAATAAATCTACCTTTGAAAATCTCACTAGAAGATACTTTAAAAACCTACGTGGAAACTGGAACTTCATCAGGAGTGCTCCTGAAAAATCTCATTAGTCTCCCTCTTATATCTTTGGGAATCTCCCCTAATCATAACGTTGTGCATGATCAAATTAAGAGGTCTGACAATTTATCAATTGCAATTAATATCCCTTTTTTTTCAGTAAATCTGGGTTAAATACAAAACATTCTGACAATTTTTCTCTATGTACCCACAAATTTCAAGTATTTTAGCAAAATACTAAAATGATAGTTCATACATTTCATAACTAAACACGAGCTCAAAATCTCAAAAACTAACCACACCATAACTAATAAACCATAATTCTTAATTCTTATGTTGTAAATTGAATCAATGTCTGCTCAGCTATAGTGGTTTCAATTTGTAGAGTTAAATAGTCTCGCTCTAGGTTTTTTTTTTTACCAAGCAAGAGGAGCATTACAAGTTTTTTTCATAAGATGCTTTAATAGTTATACCAACACATAAGCACAAACCCTTTCCTTTAGAAAAAGGCCAAGGAAATCAGAGCACCTCTCACAAAGGCAGTGTATTTGGAAGCAAATAATTTGGCTTCTGTATCTCTGGCTTTATCTGCTTCCATAACCAAATGCTCTTACCTTATCTTCTGAGGCATTCCCCCTATCTTGACTGCTTTCACACAACCTCACTTATCTAAGACAGGCAACTAACTTGTAGGTATCACTGGCCCCTTTGGCCAAGCAATGTAATTTCTACCAGTCCTACCAGTCATTTGGTATGGAAATGCATGAGCAATGAGGAAAAAAAATCTACATTATAACAACTGACCATTTACCTGCTCATAGTAAATAAAACATTTGTAGATATTCTAAGTTGGAACCAGAAGATTTTATAATGGCTGCTTTGTCCCTTGACTGATAAGAGAATGGTTCCTGACAAGATTCTTCTGTGGGAGATGTTAATCAATCTACCACATTCAGGTAGTTTTAAGTCTATACTTAAACTTGGTAAAGATTGGTTTCCTTCCTTCCTTCCTTTCTTCTTTCTCTTTCTTCCTTTCAGAAAATGGAGATAGGAAGGAATGAGGGAAGTGGTAGGTTTTTCAAGGGAAGCAGAAATAGGAGTAGGAACTCCATCTATTCTACCATAAGAAGGTACATACTCTACCTTTTGAAGACATTTCCTCTTAGTCCACAGTATCCAGTCTGTCTGGTTGCTGCACTGCCTGAACCTGCATCTGCCAAAAGCAACGCAAGGTCAACAAACTTTTATACCAGAGGCCATTATTCCAACAGCAGCAGTGCATGGCAGAGTGCCTTCCTCCCTGGTAGCAAATGTCTACCCCATATTCTCTCACTTTTCATTTTGTCAGCATTCCTGCTCTTGCAATGGAGAAGTAATAGTGGAGTAATTTTTATAGTATTTTAGTTTTTATTATTGGTCACTGGAAACAGGGAGAAGTCAGCTATAAATTATACCTGCAAAGAAATTACAGGTCATCATTTAACAATCAACAGGGGGGGGAAAAAATCTAACCTGGTTAATGAGAAATAGTTAATTTTTAAAGAAATTGTATTAATTTGGTATGAATTTTATTAACTCCCTTTTTTAAAAATTAAGATACGTAACTCTGAGCACCTTATAGCCCATTTAATTTTAGATCAGCCTAAGAGGAGGGTTAATACTATTATTCTGAGTAGATCTTGGAATTCCCCATTGTGTCAGAGGTAGCACAGTCATACCCATTTCCAAAGCTCTGTGTGTGAGATAGAATCAGGGTTTACAAGGAAATGAGAGGTATTGTCAGGGAGCAGCACTCTGAATAATACTTACAAAATCATTTTAAACTGACAAAACAGTATCTTGTGATGCTAAGAGGTTTTTCCCATTGAACCGGTTTATTAAAAGAAGCAGAATCTTTCACCTATCACAAAGCTGACATCAGAGCCTGAAAATACACTGACAAGGATACACCATGAAATCTTAGGCATGTATGTATTACTTAAAGATAATTTGCACAATTATCTGGTGTAGAATCCTGCATTAATAGGTTACATTTAACATACAAGCTCGTATTTGATGTTAATGTGCTATTACCAGTCACTCTCAAAGATTTATACAAACAATATCTAAGCTCCTCTCAAAAACATACCAAGTGATCAATTTTTTCTCTCCTAGCTGAGAGCTGTCATGGTGTTCTACAAATAAAGTCACAAAGACTGGAAACCAGCCATTTTGCCAAAACAGCAGAAGCACTGGGTAGGTCCATGTACTTTGTAGGTTGGGGTTTAAGACTCGCAGCAGTATTACATTTGTCTGCACTGCACAAGTTGCAGCACTAACACACGGCGATGGTTTGACTTATAGTTGCACTTGAGTTCTTCCAAGCTGTTAAAACTTTCATCTTGCTGTTGTAGCGCTACAGAACGAGACACCAGGGAGGGAAGAAACTAAAGCCTGACTTTCCAACACCAGCCCCAGCCTCCTCGGAGGCTGCTGGCCGGGCCCCGGGCTGGGCGCCCTGCTCCTGCGGGCTGCTCCATCCGCAGGTGGCACACGGAGCGCTCGGCTCAAGGGACGCCAAAACCAGGGCGACGCGGAGGGGACGTTATTCAGGCCACAAACCCAGCCACGCACCGCGGCGCGTTCCGGCAGACCGAGACACGCCGTGCCCCCCACGCACCCTCCCGCGGCCAGCCCCGCGCTGCTCCCCCCTCCTCCCCGCACGCCCGCGGGTCACGTCTCGCTCCTCCTCGCCCCAGCGCGCAGCTACCCCGGCCCGGCCCGGCCCCGCCTCGCCACCACCGCATTCCCCGCATTCCGGCAGAAAGCGCCCGCGGCCGCGGCCTCTTCCCGCCGCCACCGGGGCCCGCGGGCTCCCGGCCCCCGCCTGCCCGCCCACAGGAGGCAGCGCTCGGCGGGGGCCCGGCCCCGGGGCAGGGCAGCGCGGCGCCCGGGGGAAGAGGCGGCGGGAAGAACCGGCAGGACGCGGGGGGGGGGGAAATCCCACAAACCCCCCCCCGGCGGGACGAGGCTCCCGCACCCGCGCAGCGCCCCGGTCACGTGCGCCGCCGGGGCGCGCACCCGTGCGGCTCTCGGCCCCCCTCCCCACGTGGGCCGTGCGCGCGCCTCCCGCCGCCCCGCCCCCGGCTCTGCCCGCCTGGGCCAATGAGGCCGGGCCGGCCGTTAACCCCTGCCGGGCCGGGCGGCGCGGAGCAGGAAGCGCCGGGGGAAGCGGCAGGGAAGGGAGGCAGCGAGGCCGCCGCGCCGAGGAGGAAGGGGGTTGGGAGCCCGGCTGCTGCCGCCCTCCTCGCCTCTTCCTTCCGCCCGCCGCGGGGAGCGGGCCGCGCGGGAGGCACCTGTCACAGCCGCCAGGGAGAGCGCGGCGTCCTCCACGCTGAGAGGCGGCGGCGGCGGCGGCGGCAGGAGAGGCCCGGCCCGGCACGGCGGCAGCTTCGGAGGGGCTGGCTGGGGAACGGCTGCGGAGATGATGCCGGTGAGTGGGAAGGGGCTGAGTTCGCGCCGTCGCCTTCCCGGCCTGGCGCCGCTCTGCCGGGCGGCGGGACGCCTTGCCTTTTCCTGCGGGGCCGGCGGCGGCGGATGGAGGGCACGGCTCTGCCGTCATCCCCGCCTGCGCCCCGGCCAGCCGGGGCAGAGGGGGACGGTGCTGCCGAACTGCTGTCGGTCTCCCCACCGGGGATGGGGCAGCCGGCCGCTGCCTTCCCTGGCTTCTGGCGGGAGGCACGACCTGCTCGGGCTCCGCCGCGCAGCGCGGGGCTGCCGGCCCCTCCGCCGGCCCAGCGGCTCTCGGCGCTGCCCCGGCCGTGACAGGTCGAGGGCCGCGTCCCCCTGGCAGGGCTCCTCCTGCCCCGCGGCGGGGGCAGCGGGGAGCGCGGGGCTCGCCGGCCGGCGGGAGGATGGGCTGGCTGCCGCCGAGGCCCGGCGTGACGCGTGGGTGGCTGTTCTGTGCTCGTGCGAGTGGGCGTGCGTGGAGGGGCATGTTGGTTTTGTTTTGTTTTCCTGCCAGACACCGATTTTCGCCGCCCAGGTGTGGGGAAGGGTTAACCGGTCCCGGGGCAGGCGGCCCGGGCCCTCGGGCCGGTTGTCAGGCGGGCGCAGGCGGCAGCCTCAGGTCAGCCTTGCTACCTCTGAGGGAACGGCGAGCTCCCTCCTCGGTTTCTGCCACCTCTTTCGTGATACCGCCGTGTATTTATCGAAGATAAGACCTTGCGTTTCCCTGCAAACAACCTTGATTGTCTTCTGTGACAGAATCTCTCTCGGTTTCCTTCCCCTCGCCGTCCCTCCCCCCGCGCTGTGAGCTGATGCAGTGGTCAGGAGAGAGTTGCTCTTGATGACTGTTCGTTTTATGACAGGATCCTTTGAGAATGAGTAATAAACAATTACATTCTTTTTGTTGATTTCTTTCAAACTCTTGTTTGATCTCAGCTGTGGGCTGACGAGGTGCTCCATATAAGGTAGCATCTCCTGTTTTATCTAATTCCAGTAGAAATGAGCTTTTTTATTTACAGTTCCTCTGCAGTGTTTGCAGCTGAAGCACTGCAGCAGAATGCTTTTTGGTGAGAAGACTGAAGACATATTTCACAAAATTTCATTGCTGTAACTTTCTTTAATGACTGAGAGGAGGAAAATTAATAGCTCAAACTAGATCTAAAATTTCAGATTGAAGAGTACAGGTAGTGTTTAAAAAACAGGTATTAGGCAAGCCTTTTAGCATGATGTGCTATTAACTTTCCAAACAAAATGTTCTGTTGTTACTGTATAAGAATTTCGATGCACTAAACACACTAGAAATCAGCAACAAAGTTCACTGAGTTACCGGCTTGTTCTGTAAACATATGGATGTTAGCTTGTAAAAACAAAAACAAGGTGACTATCAGCTTTTTCATCTTCCATCACAACTTGGTTTACATTCATAACATTCTTACTGAAAACCTAGCATGCCAATGATAGGCTAAGTCAGAACAAATGTATTTGCTTCCCATTACTAAACCATGTGTGGGTTTCAGGCTAATGTCATTACTTCCTTAGTGCAGTGATTGACTGTACAAAAAGGTGGTTTTTTAAACCTATTTGAGTGTTTTTTTGCAGCGTCTTGTGTTACCTTCATGGTTGTTTAGCTGTAGCAGTTGTTTGTGCTTCTTGGAAGGAAGGTGTCGTAAAATTCACACTTTTTGTTCTGGTTTTGAAACATACTTCAAAGCATTTTTAATACTGACGGCTGAATTTTAATAAAAACAAATTACCTTGCAGTGTTGCAGATTAGAGCTTACTGAGTCTGAATCCTAAAATAATAAACATTTGAGTTTTCTGAAGAGCTTTTAGATGCTGTTATGGACAGTCTATCATAAGGCAGCCAGGAATATGTGTATTTAAATGGACACTGTGACAGCGCCAAACTTTAGTCTTCTAGTTTCTCATCCCAGCTCTTTTATTTCTGGACTCCCAAAGGATGGAAAAAAACAACACGTTTGTTGAAATAATCAACATATATCAAAATAATGTGATTATATGACTGTAGTACTGGACCAATTTTTTTTTTTTTTTTTTTTTTCTTTGCTGGGTATTTTGGATTCTGAAAAGGGAAAAGCTAGTGATCTAACTTGTGTGGGAATTTCTTGAATTCATATTTGTAGAAGCTTTTTGCCTTCCTGATCCTATTTTTTTAATAATTAGCAAAAGTGTAAAATAGCAAAACTTCAGTACTTCTAGACTTGAACTGTTGTAACAAGTGGTTATCAATACAATTTTGTGTCAAAGAAATACAGTGTTCTCAGACTTTTAAGTTTCTTTTCGCTTGCATTTACCAGATTTGAAATAATGGATTGAGGCCATTTTTGGAATGGTGATTTTTTTTGATTTTTTTTTTTTTTTTTTTTGCATTCTGTACAACCATTTTTGAGGATGAAGTAATAATTAAAGAATATAAAATGGAATTATCTGTTTTCCTATTTTCTTGTGGTGTTGTTGGGGATTATTTTTTTCCATGGGGGGACAGTTACTTCTGAAAGGTTTTTATTTGTTACAATTGCTTTTGGGCCCAGGGTACTTCCTTCTTTGTTCTTTAACATCCTTTCTATATAAGTTTATAATGCTTATTCACTTTGTTTTTGAACAATATAATGATAACAACTATAATCTTGGTCCTGAACACAGTTGAGCTTCAAGAAGTAATAATACTATGGACTGCACTTACCCTTTGGTTTTTGCTTTGCTGACAAGGCATATCTGCCATAAACTCTTTCCTTCAGGATATAAGGGCTATCTGTATGAGCTCATGATGTTACAGAGAATATCATCTTTATTTAAAAACTTTTAAAAATACTTGCTAGAAGTATCCCTTGAATGTAGTGGTGATTCTTTTAACTGAAAAAAGGGTTAGTATTTACTGCATTCTTGGAATAAAACGTGCAAACCCAGAACTGTGTGATACCCTTTCAAGCACGAGATCTTTGGGTTAATGCAGTTACAGATGTATTTTGTTTGCAGAAGTATTGTGGATGAAGCTCTTCTTTCAGCCACCTGTTTGGAAGAGCCTAATGATCTACTTGTTTGTTTTCCTTTTATTCTGCCCCAATAGGGGTTTTTTTGGTGGGACTTCAGATTTATTATTTATTTTTTTGTACGAGTGTTGAAATTTTTTCATTAAACAATGCAATTAATATTTTTTCTTCTTGGATAGTAGTTCCAGAATTGCCTCTATGAGTATTTGCCATATTCCTTGGACACTAGGGTGGTGATTTAAAAAAAAAAAACAAGCCACATAGGAGGAGCACTGTTTCCTACTTGAGTTACAGTGAAAAATGGAACTACTCCACTTGAGAAGTATATAACACTTCCTATTTCTTACCTAAATTTTGGGTACTATTCTTTTACACTATATGTGGGGTAGTGTATCATGCCAAAGGGCTGTATAGAGGTTGTACACCATCAATAAGGTGATAGAGAGGTGATGAGGGATGCTGTATAAGAAATAGGGATGGACTCAGCCTCTTAGGAGGAGCAGTTAGTATTGCACATTCCCTTAGCACCTATTGCTGCAGAGTTTTTCTGGTTTTATCTTAAGTGGCAGAAGTTAGTATCAGTGAGGCCACAGGCAGCATTCACATTTTTTTAACACATCTAGCAAGGACCTTCTGGATCTTTGTGCAAGGCTTAGAGTCAAAGACTTGTTGGATTTGTCTAGTTTTATGTGTACAGTCGGGTGGTTGTGTTTGTTGTTTTAACAGAAGTGAGGGTGAAAAGTTCAGAAAGTGCTTAGTGATTTCTTTAGTCTGTTCATTTTGTGTGACATCACAACTCTTCTCCAAAGATGACCATGACTGATGGATATTGTACATTAGACAAGACAATATACAAGTAGATATCAAGTATTACAGTGTGCTTTAATATCTTCTTAATGGCCACATGTGTTCCTGACCTATGAAGACAGATAACATGCCTGATAGAACACAAAGCAAAGACAGGTCTCTACAGTAGTTAAAGATAAGCTGTCTTCCAGGTGAATTAAGAAAAAGAGGGTTTGGTGTTTTTTTTTTTTTGATGGTGTTCTGGTAGGTTTTTTCAGATGAGTACGCTTTCCATATATTCAGTCTAAAACCTTTCTCAAGAAGTCCAAAGTGGGCATTTCTTATTTCTAATTTAAAAACAAAATATTTTGAAATCAGTGTATTCTGTTCTCTTCCCCTAGGAAGGTCATAACTAATATAATGCTATGTTATAGAAGTCTAAAGGCAGATGTGTCACTTTCATACATTTAATATTAGGAATTTTCTGTGATGTTGAGATAAAATATATTATAATTAATTCAGAGCTGTATAGTTATCAGTAATACCGATGTCATCCTTGTTTGCTGAATAAATCTAAACTGACTAGAAAATAATTTGCAAGTTTATCAGCCATTATTAATGAAGCTATTTATTGCAACAAAGCTTAAAGGCCACATCATGTTTTTTTGGAGCATGTCACTGGAGCAAACACTGCAGCATGCTTTTTTTCGGATGATAAAAATAATTCTGAACTGTGGTAAAAGTACGTTCATCAGCTTCACCATCTCAATGAAAAGTACTAGTCTTCAGCCAATCTGTTAATAGAACATTTAATTATATTCAGTACATGTGGATTCCAATGAAACGTATAAGAAAGTTGTGAAGGAAAAGATACTCATTTCTCTTAATAGATTAACATAGATGAGATGGTTGTCCACTGCAGACTTTAGAAGAATAGCTAGTTATTCGACAACAAAATGCCATTCCACTAGATTGGGTCATGTTACTCCAACGAATTAGAGTTTGATGTGTAATACAGACTTTCTTACTATATTATAAAAAACATTCTAGCTTATTATTTCATTTGTGTTAATATATCATACAGCTGTGGAACAGCCCCCATTATGCTCAGAGCTGTCCATATACAGAATACAGTGCCTTTTGTGAAGAATTTGCCTTTTAATGATTGGTATTAAAATCAAAGCCCTCATTTATTACCTTTTTAAACATCTAGGGGTTTTAGATCTATTTTGTCTGTCCTTAAAAGCTTGATGCCGCTTCAGAAATAAAAAAATAATTGTTGAGAATATGGATTTGAAGAAGCAAACAAATTATTGCCTAATTGGGGGAGAGGGGAGAAGGTGTCTTGCTCCCTCTCCATCATGACTCACTGGAGTTTACAAGTTTTATATGTTTGTCTAAATTAAAAGCTTAGTATTACTATACAATAATTACTAGCTCAGGCTAGCTCAAAATACTTCAACTCTAGCTGAATATGCTAGTATGGGATATGGAAAATTCATTCTTGGGCTTGTGATTTTTTTAATTATTTTTTTCTTACACTGGAATATCATATTAGGTGATTTCAAATATCTTAAAAACCTTTCTTAACTTCTTTTATGAAAAGCTTTTCCATCAGTTTTGAATCCTGTGTCTCTTAAATTATAAGATTTTTGTAAATTATTACATAATATTACTTTTAACACTTCAGGTTGCTACATTTTTCTGGTAGTTTGGAATTCTGTCACTAGAATCAATTAAACTTGGAAGCGTGTAATCATCTCTAATACATTAAGCAATATGTCCATAGAACGTACTCACTGTTTTTAGCTTCTGAAAGCAATTGTTATGACAGACAATATAGAATTATATTGTGCAATAATACACACCATCCTTCAGAAGTAGATTTGTGTGTCAAAAGCAGCAAGGCTACCAGGAGGACAAGGTGTACATCCTGCAGTATATCAACAGACAAGCAAGAATATGAATTGCTTAGTGGAAGAAAATAATTATTTTGAACATGAATTTCAGTCACTTAACCTAGATTTTAAGCCACTGTATTTGTTTTCTTAAATCTTGCTTAGAAGCCAGTATGTGTAATCTTGCTTGTATTGGAGAGGGCAGGTTTATCATTGTGGTGCAGTAGGATGTTGGAGCAACTGAATTCCTTTCAGGGCTGAGGTTTCACAATGGGGATGAGCTGGGTTAACCATTTCCTGTGGCCTGTGTAAAAGGCTGTTTCCTCTTCCTCGCTGCTCATTCCCACCATTTGCTTTGAATGGACTGCACTGCTTGTCTCAGTAAACTGATCCAGGCCACTAAAAACGTAAAAAAGAGTGGTATCCAAAGAATGCTGAAGAGATAAATGTATGTACGTATACATGTACGTATGTATATTTTGCCAGGCTAGTGCATTAAATCAGCTTACATTGTGGCTGTTGTATTGTCTGTGCTGCTACAGGAGGGAGAGGATCACTTGGCCAAGACTGATAATGGAGAAGGGGACAGAGAAGTGGAATCTCTCTCCTTCAGTATTTTTATTAATTCAGTTGAGGTTATTGTGGAGCTGTACCCCAGGCGACATACTTTGTTCTCTGCCTCTTTAGCAGGTGAGCAGAACAGTGAAATGAACCTGCAGAGCTCTGCAGTGCAGTAACATTGTTACTTCAGAGATAAGTTATGTTTTTTGGCAGTTTTCACATCTTTTTTTGGGTATCCAGTAACACTTTGTGTTTCCCATTAAGTAAGAGCAAGTAAGATACATTGGGAATTTTGGTAAAAATGTGTGGTATTTGAGGGAATTTTGACAAACATAAGGTTGAACCAAAAAAAGGAAAACCAACAAAACGTAGGTGGCAGTCATTAGTGGGTTGTAATTTTTTACATTCTTTGCAGTATTGCTTTCCTTCTGGTTTCTGCCCATTGCTTTCTTATTCTCTAAGATTCATAGTGTAATTTAGCCTAGTTCTTCAGTAGTGGAAGTACAATTTTTTGAATTTTTTTTTTTTTTTTAGTTTCCACTTCAATGTTTTGCTTAGCTGCAGAATTCCAAACTTGAATGTGTTGCAGACACTAATTCACCCTGGTATCCTTATGTCTACGTTAAGTTTGGCAAAAGGATTTCAGTTTTCATGTGACTAAACTACTTTTTAGAAAATGAGAATAGGGGGAAAATCAGGTTTCAGTTTTGTGTAGGTGAAGTTGATGTAACTGCAGGGGCTGCTATAGTCCTGCCTCCCTGCTGTCCCTTCTCTTGTATTGGTATGTATTTGATGCTGTGCTGAGCTGTTTCAGCATGCGAACTCAGCAGGAAATTGTTTGCCTTTTTTTTTTTTTTCCCCCCTTTGTTTTTCTCAGGATACTTTTCTGCCAGTTGAGCACACCGAAACTGACTCAGTGCAGGGTCAGATTAGCAATGGAACCAGCACAAGAAAAGGCAGAAAACCGTAGATGGCAGGAAGGATGTAATCAGTTTTATGAGTTTAGGTTGTTGGCATTTTTCAGCCTGAAACAACTCCATGGTGGTAAATAAATATGGTGAGATATATCTAGATTATTTTGGTATGTAATCCATGTTCCAAGTGGCAGAGAAGAGTAACTTCCTTGCTGTCTGAAATCAAAACAAGAAAGCAGTGCAGTCGCCAAGGTCTCTGCTACACTGATCTAGGAGAAATATCTACCCCAGTTCCCATGGATTGACCCCATGCACATAAACACAGTGCACTGACTAGCATCTGAATTAATTCTGTGTTCTACTCTCCTGGCAGCCGATTTTTGACCCTTTTGAGACCAGCAAACCTCGCTCTCCCAATAACCAGAATGTATCTGTCCAGACAAAGGTGAATAGCTGTGAATTGTTGAGAGATCTAGTATTAGATGAAAAAAGCAGTAGACAGGGATGCATTATTATGTGGAGAAAAGTATTGCCTGCATTGCTCTCTGATGTTTAAAGGGAAAGAATTAGTGTGTTTTGAGACTAGCAAAGTTTACCATCGCCATTAAGTACAGGCTTACCTGTGTATAAATAGTTTTTTATTTCTCAAAGAAACTAGTTTGTCTTAGTTTAAAGTAGCAGGTACCATTTAAGTTGAAGAGACATACTTTAAATGCATGTTTGCATGAGAAAATCCTTTTCTAATCCTGTTTCCTAATGCAATTTGTCTAATTTATGATTCAAGACAGTGCTGCACCTGTTGGCATTCTTTCTCCTGTTCTGAAAGTGCTACTTTCAGTGTAGTTATGGTACTTTCATCATAGTTTAACCTCTTTTTCTACACCTTCCCCACTACTTCTGAAAAGCTGGGCATCAGAAAGTGAGTGTGGGTATCTTGTAAAATCTTAACCAGAGTATTGGTCAAAACCTGACCCGAATCTGTCCCATCTAGCCAAAGATAAGACTTTTCAAATTATTTACATTCAAAACATTGTCATAAATTTTAATAAATGTCGGTAATTTCTCAATCACTTGCTCTGAAAAGATAAGTAAGGAGAGGATTTTTGTACATGGTAACTGTGCAACTGTCTGTAAAATGGTTTGCAGGCTGTTAGCACTTTGTAGAGAGAAGGATGCCGGAGCCAGAGCATATGTCATGTAATGATGTGGGCATCATAGGAAGCTAGTATCTCTGAGTTTAAACAGTTAACTACTGATTACTTGCATGAAACTGTAAGTTACCCACTGGCATCTTAGCTGACATTATTTGGGCGTCTGAGAATGTACTAGCATCTGTGAACTGACAGTTCTTACAAATATTGTAAGATAATTTTTATAATGCATGAGGATGTTAGTTCCTTAGCTTAGTCAAATATATACTTAGAAATAGTCCAGCAGTGTCCTCAGTGTTCAAGTTGCAATTCAGATACATTGACAGAGAAGTGGTTAGATTTTCCTGTTGTGTATTTAAAACAGCAGGTTCTTGAAAGTGAAATTTTAGATGATTCTGCAGACTTGCGAATGGGTTAATTACTCTGCAGGCTCCAGACAGTTGGACTGTATGTAGGTTTTGGGATATTACTGAGTTCTTGAAACAGTGTCTTATAAAAATAAACTATGAAACTCATCCCGTATGCAGCTTCATCTCTGCATGCATCTCTGAATGTCTCAGCATGCCTGATGCTTTATTTCCTTACATACTGCTTTATTGTCCCATGTTATCTAAAGTGCAGAAAATTTTAGCTGCCAGTCTGAATCATGTACTTCTTGTGGTGCAAAAAAGATTTATAATGGTTGACCCCCTTTACACTTCTAAGCCTTATAAGCATCAATGCAATTACTTAAAAACTGTATCACATGGATTGATGTCTGTTCCAGCCCGTGTCGCCTGAAATCTTTTCAGTGCTTTTGCTGAATAGCTTCTTGGTGTAGTAACACTGCAGTGTATTTACCATTTTATTGTCATTTATCACGACTTCAGCAAGAGCTTGGATGATATGGTAGTATGCCAGAAAAATCCAAGCTTTACATTGAAACAAATCAGTTTTGCGTCTGTTGCTTACAACGTTCCCTCCGCAGTTTCCTGACTGCAGCACTTAATGTTTACTCTTTAGTTTTCAGGTGGTGGAGAGCAGCAGTATTTGGTTTTGTAGCACTGATAGAAGAAAAGCAGTGAACTTAAATCTGTTTAAACTCGGAGTTTTAAACTGCTCTGTTTAGCCCAGTATAATTTTTTGAGTACAACTCAAATACATGGGAATAATTCAATTTATGTATCAGTGAGTGTGCTATTGCTCATTTTTAGCTAAACACAAATGACTTGGTTCACCTTCACATTTACCAACCTTCAGACTACTTTGATATCCTTTCTATAGTGGATTTTTTGTATTAATGATACAAAATTACAGTCTGAAAAAAACCGCACTTTAAGGGACATAAAAAATACATGAAATCTGAGGATTTACTATACAGTATTTCTAGTATGGTATTTTTATGTTTCTGGATGTTCTAACACATTCATCCTAACAAGCCTTGGTGATTTGAATCTTCAGTGCCTTACTGGTCATTCCTCCAGTCATTTTATTGAGGAAAAAGGTCTCTGAAGCTACCAAATACTGCTTAGTTTGCTCTCTTGAGTTCTGAAGAACTGAGAAGTCTTGACACAAAATACAAGTAAGGTTGATCTGAAGTTGTGCAAGTTCTTGCCTGCATTTTTTCAGAAGCAGGACAAAGCTTTTGGTTGCTTTTTTCTTATCTCGCAAATAATACAGAAATTTTTCAAACATTGACATCTCAACAGCCTCTTTTCTTCCAGTGCTCAGGGATGAGAGCGTTCTGATTGTGTCTGGATTTCTTTATTAACCTTCTGTCTTCGTTTCCCTACCTGAAGTGGGGACCGCAGTAATTCAGTACTTGCTCTCTTAAGTACTGCAGTTTTCTTTTGAGAAAAGATGTCTTCAAAGAGGTGAAAGAAGGCAAAAATGTGAATGCTGTCATGTAGCTATGTATGTTTTTATATATTGGCATCTGTAATCATACTGCAAAAACAGTTTGATATGCTGGGGACTTAGGGATGCTACTGTATTTGTAACAGCATTTGCAGAACAGTTGGTAAAACATCCTTTCCACACTTCCACCCTACCTCTGAAAAGAGTGTGCTAAACACAATTTATATTTTGAGTGTATATATTTGAATATATGTGTTTGGCACCTTTAAATCTCATTCCTTTTCACTTTGATTTTCTTTACCCTTTGATTTCCTTTACCCTTTGATTGGAAAAAGGAAGCATGCTCATCACATACCACACTCTGCATAGGTTATTGAGTTTACTGTTGTTATAGTCTAATAGAACATCACATTTTTTACCTCAGTAAAATAGATTTCAGAAATACCTAAACTTCAGTGTCAGTTTACCTAAGTGGAAGCAATAAGTAAACCTACTTGTCTTATTAAATGCTACTAATCTGCAGCCACCTGTGAAAAATCAATGGTGCTTTTTTGGCTTGTTTTTATTTTGTTTACTTTTCCTATGATGATCCTTAGATTTTTGCTTGATCCTACTGGAGAAACTACATAGAACATATTGAAAGGAAGCAGGCTGGTTTTTGTGGGTTTTGTTGTGTTTTGTTTTTTAAAAATATTTATCTTATATGCAAATTCTAAGTCAGTTTTCATCTGAAAGTAATCTTAAGGTATCTGTTTAAATTCATTTTCCACAAATGTGAAGAAGTTTAACTTGGAGGGCCTCTGCCATTTTGCACATTTGTAGTTCAGCATGTTCAAAGTAAGTAAATTGTATATTTGCATATTAGGCATTTAATGTGTAGCTTATATAGCAGGAGGAAGGAAGTGAAAATAGTGAGAGGGAAAAAGTGGAAAAGTGGAACAGAAGTTCATTAAAACAAGTCATCCTTAATTTACAGTTAGTGATCACCTGCATGTAGTGGTGTATTTTACTCCTTCTGAATTCTTGCTTTTATTTGTCCATTACTTCTCTATGTATTCCTAGTTGCTCACATCCACTAGCAGATTTTAATCTATAGCTTTATGTTAAATGATTTTCCATTTTGTGTAGGGCTTTGATGTAAAGCTATGTACATTTTAGGGAATTATAGTTTTGGTTTTACTTCATATTCTTTTTCCTACATTGTTCCATGTGCTTTTCAGAGGTCACGAGTACCTGCATGTGGAGATGCTTTAGCAGGATCATAGACTGCATTTTCTTTCCTACTGAACGATTTACATAATCTGCAGATACAGTTTTGCAGAGTATGAGCTTTGTCACACAGGGCAAGTCCTTCTGGATCTTACATGGTTTTTGCATTTAATATAGGATCATAACTATCTATGAAATACTGCATGTACCTCGCCTCCACAATTTAGAAGACTCAAAACCTGTTTACGTTTTTGGGGAGAATATCCTCTTATTTCTTTAATTTAGGATTTTGAGGACAACTATAGATAAAGCAACCAGAGTTGTGGTATGCGTATCTCTCTACATATGTAGTAAATTTGTATTTACCCACCTAACAGTAACAGCTACAAATAAATCGGCCAAATAACTGTACTGGATCTGATACTTAATGTGGAGTCAATACATCTATGAACTGTATGAGAGAAAGTAACAGGCTACATTGTGCTTTTATTGTTTTTATTATTTATCTGATTTAACAAACTACGCACAGGTGTTTTCAGTTATTTCAGAAGGACAGATGACAGAATATAGAGAAGTTCAGTGACACACAAATCTAGTTCATATTCTTCTTTTGAAAGAGCTCAGTTCTCCAATAGGGATGTCAGGCTTTAGAGTTGGACTCCCCCATATACTTCTGGTCTGGACATCTATGTCATGCCTTTCTTCTGCAAGTAAGGCTTTTGTGAGTTTTGGAGGGTTGTTTAGAAGAATTCAGCCAGTACCCACGGTTGAAAGAGTGGCACAATATCTGTTAATATAGGCCCAGCTTTTCCTTTCAAATATTTATTCATGTGATTCAGATTGTTTTTCTGGTAGATAAAGATACAATCTGGTTCTGGAGAATAACCAGATGAGATTTTTTCCATCCTTTGAAAAGCAAAACAGCCCTTCCCTTTTGAGAAATATCCTCCAGTTTCTTTTATTTAAAATGTTCTCAGTTGCTAATAGTTTGATTTTATTTATTTTATTTTTTTTAAGTTACAGCATTTTTAAAGTCTGAAATTATTCTGCCAATTAAATTCTCAATAAAGCTGTCAATGTGATACATGTTTGCTGAAGGGGAAGGAATCCTGCATAGGATCAGAATGTTTTTGTTATCAACAAAATGTATTAAGGGAGGACAGTACTATTTCTGAATGTTGAAACAGGCTAAATATGGTATCTTGCAAACTTTTTCTTCTCTGCTGCTTCTGGTAGAGAAGGGTAATGTAACAATTCCGTGGATCACAAACAAAGCTGCAAACACCTTACTTTTCCCTTCCTGCAGTTAATGTTTAAGGTGCTACACAGAAAATGTAGCTCATATAGCTCAGTTTTAAGAGCAGTGGGTTCAAGTTCTGTTCTTTCATACTTTGTTGTGTTTTTTTTACCCCCTTGGGTTACTTGCTCACTCTTTCTCTTAGTTTTCTTTATTAAGGGAATGTATCAGGCTGGAGAATATGCTTTGCTCCTGCAATCGTAGAGCAAGAGCTGAATGTGCTGTTGGTGCCATCTCTCTGTCTGTTCCCCACTCTGGATCCTGTGTGGTGTTGACAGGAATGATGATAAACATTCACTGTCCCTTGACATGAAGAGGCAGTCAGAAACATAGGTTACCGTTCTATATTCTCTGCTGCTTGAATTACGTCCAGCAAGAAGACAGACTTTGCCAAGAATGGAGTAGTGCTTGAACTATAGTATTTTTAGCCATAAATACATGGTGGATTTGTTGTCTGTTATGTTTTTAAGCTGGATTTTATTATTTTTTTAATGTTTTCCTGATTTAAGAAAGTGTAACATGGAAATGTCATTTGATAGTTAGGATAATTTGCTTTTGGAACTTCTGCTCGTATCTTTGTCCCCTTAACAGGAAAAATCACTTACTTCTCTCGTGAGACAGTCAGAGCCTTATATGTAAATTTAATTCAGATTAATACTAACTGTTTGTCATTATTATAATAGCAAACAAAGATTACTATTACACAAGGAGAGGATAGCAGAACTCCCCTACAGCAACCTTGCCTAATTAGGTGAAACTTGATCTAGCCTATCTTGTTCCTGTCACAACTGCGGCCTGTCTTGTTTCTTTGGAACATCTTATCACTGCTCGTCATTGCTGCTTGAATTCAAATGCCAGTAGACCAAAAATACTCCATTTAAGTAGTTTTTCACTGTAGTTGTAGCAAAGGAACTGTTCTTAGGCTTTAGCACTTCACAATATTATTATATTCACCACTATTTACAATTGTCCACATGAAGAATATTCTAAGGATGGTTCTTCAGAATATTATAAAAGCATCAAAAGAGAAATCTTGGCTACCAGAAAAGACTGAACTTAACTCTAAAAACTGGACAAAGGACAGAATTAGAAAAAAGAAGGTGGGATTTGCTTTTTGTTTATTTACTGCAAAATTAAGCATTTTGAGATTTCTTTTTGTAAAACAGAATAGTGTATCTTTATAATGGGTTAGAGTGTGTCTGGAGGGGATATTTACTTGAAAATCAGAGATTATTGCATTATATGGGTTTCTTCTATATATATGAAATGTTTGAATTTTTTAATTTTACCTTGCATAAGCTGTTTGATTGTTTTAATTACTATCACTTATTGATTTTGATTCAACCAAAGTAAATCTGAGGGTAGAAGATAATAGCTTTTAATTTTTAGACCTGCCATTTAAAAACTAAAGAAATGCCCTGGAAAGAGTTATGTTCTATTATGCCCAACTTCCACTCTCTTGGAAGGAACACTCTTCAGACTGTTGAATCCCAAAGGACGTATTCACTTTTCACTTTTTATATTTTTACCAAGCCCGATAATATTACATCTATGTTTGTATGTATATCTATGTTTGAATGGGTGGCATTCCCTGAAAGCAACAGACTAACAGTCAGTACTTTGTTAATACTTTCCGCTCAGTGGGAGGAAGCTGTGGCAGTCCCTTCTTGTTTAGCTCTATTGAAAATAAAAGGAAAGAGTAGCACTGATTCCACTTCCGACATGACATACAGGGGTGTGTGTCTGTAGATTTCCTTGTTTGTAAAATGAAAAAGTGATATTCAGTGCTGCAGATCACCTTTATTAATTGACAAAAAGCACAATGTGTGATTAGTAAAAATACTGTTATTTGCTTGCTTTTGTTTGTGGGTTTGTCTTTGTTTGATTTTGTTTTGTTGAAAAGCTGTAAATGGAAAGACGCATGTCTGGTTTTGTATCCTATACTTTTTGATTAGATTACTTTCAATGCAGTAGGTAGGTCAGGCTTTTCTGGAATTCAGTGGATTTTGGATGACTTTGCTGTAGCTGTTGACAAGGTCGAACACAAGACTGTAGAAACATCAGCACCTCCCTTTCCTTAGCCTTGGCCAAAATACTTTTAATAAGTTGAGAACACTCAGTTCCGTGATACAAATTCTGTGGGACACTTTTTTTGCATGCAGATTTTGAAGACTAAATTGTCTTTCAGGAAAATTAACCCAAAATATCATGCTTTAACACTGCTCTTTTGTTTTGCTTTGTGTTGTCAGAATGAGCTTTCTTTCGAAGCAAATTACAGTATTTCTAATCCCAACTTTCAAAAATCTTGTAAAGGATTTCTCCCCATATCCCTCATGCAATAAAAATAAAAACTCATAATTTTTTTTTCATCTGTTATCTGGTTCTTGAGTCTCTGAGGGGGTGTCCTGTTCTGTAGGATTTGAGGTTTTTGAGAGGGTATTGTGCGTGTGTGGTGTATGGTTTCTTGGTTTGTGTTAGGGTTTTTTGTTTCTTTTTGAAAAAAAAAAAAAAAAAGAAAAAAAAACACAACACAAACTTTGGTGAATATGACAGGGGTTTTTTTCCTGATTGGAAAGCTTATGTAATAAAATGATCTCTGAGGCTGAGTCATCTTGGATTAATATAGTGTTCATTTTAATATATTGCCAGTTCACCTGAGTTTACTGCAGATTTTATAGTACTACAGTTATGTTGTTATTCAGCAACAAATCTTCTATAATCATTTGTAAAGTAAAATATTTAGTAGTATTTTTTAACTTGTTATTCATATATCATCAGCTGATGAAATTAAATGGTCTGTTAATACCTTAGGACTGTTGTTTAAAGCTTGTCATGCATTTGATGTATGACCTGCTGGTTACCTTGACAGATATGAAAGATTGAGACCTCTGAACGTTAATACTAAGTTGTGTTTGTGATCTTGTGTGATGAAATGTGGTTCTAAAGCCACAGGGATTCCTCCCCACTTTTCCCTATGGTCTGTGGGCCGCACCTGACCCTGTACTAGTTGTCCTCGCTTAACTGTCTGAGCCATTTAGTTTGGAGGGCCTTGGTTGGAGATGTGAAGAAAGACAGTAGAAATGTGGACATCATGTTTATATTTCATCAAAACAGAGCTATCAGAGTTTATGGACAAATGAACTTCAGGAAAGATGACTGCACCTGTGTAGCTCTTGTTTTGATCTGGAGTCTTGCAGTCTCCTCAACTTCTGACTTTTCCTGCATATTACTAGTATTCCATGCATTTGCAAATGCAGTGTCTGCTGCAGTTTTCTGAAAAGAGTTTTAGAAGAATCTATTGTTTAAGGAATTATCATTTTAATAAGCCTGAACAACTATTAAAATATTTAGTGATAGCAGAGGTATTTGCTAGTTTCTTAAATAATTAGCACTTTTTAAATTTTACTTTTTAATACAATAAGCAGCACCAAATTAATATGCCTGCTGATTTTTTCATTTTCTTTCAAGGTGCTCTAGATAAATCTAATTGAAATTAGGCAGGCAGTATTAGGTGAGGTATGTCATCCTAATATTTACAGACAAAAAATACTCTGAAAGTTAAAAAGGAGTATCTTTAATAAAGCCATAGAGGGTCAAAAAAAGCTGTGACTTCTTCGGACTTGCTTTGGCTGTTGGTTGATAGATGGCTAAGTCTCATTTGCAATAGTCCTGTAACAAATCGGAGAATACTAATTTGCAGGGTGGGAACACTGTTATGGATTGAGTTGTCCTGGACCTTAAAGGGGGCTTGGGAAATCTGGCATCAACTGATACAAGCAGAAAGTCTTTCAGTTTCGACCTTCTAATAGTAGTTATGTTTATCATGAAAGAGAATATATGGCTCACAGTCTTTTAAACA
Source organism: Apus apus (assembly GCF_020740795.1). NCBI lineage: Eukaryota > Metazoa > Chordata > Aves > Apodiformes > Apodidae > Apus > Apus apus. The sequence goes on along the minus strand of NC_067286.1, from coordinate 55,909,102 downwards.
GTGGAACAAAACAAAATTTCAAAGCCTTATCCTGGAAAAATAAAACTCTGCTTGTAATGTGTGTTGCCTAATGGAGAAATGTGCACAGCAAGAACTTGTCAGTGCACCTAGAATTATCCCTGTCTTCTAAAGTCTCTCACATGGTGACTTGTGTCTTGACAGTCGTTTGGTAGAATTATTTGCGTCAAAGAACAACAAGATCTCTTGCTGTTTCTCCAGATGTAGCAATTTAGGAATCAAGCCAACAGATAATACGATGCAGGGATGTTGAACTTGCTCTGTAGCAAGTGCCAAATTACATTTTCCACTAGAAAACATCTCAAGAGGCATGTTTTATAGATTCCTTTAACTTCAGGCTGTGTTGCTTTAGTTAATGCTTTTAAATATTGCACTTGGACAGATTTCCTTTTAAATTAATAGTTTTATTTGGAATGCAACCTCTTTTATTGTTTTAACTTGTCCCTTTTCAGCTATGCTGATTTTTCCTTTCTGTAGCCACATGTTTGCTGCTCATCTTCTCAATTAATTCATCCGAATCTCAGAACCATGAGATAGTTTTAACAGAACCATCTGAGTCTAACAGCAGGCATTTCAACATCGTGACAACACTGAGCTTCTATAAAGATAATGTCTGGAGAGTTGGCAGTGGTTCAGTAGCACTGATTGGTTGTGACTTCTAATAGAACAAAGTAGAGCTGAAAATCTGATATGGTTTTATAATGTCTAAATGATTGTGTCACTCTTCTGTCTTAGGCAGATACTAGAAACTTAACATTTGTTAGCTCAGTCAGCTTTTCAGCGCTATTCATATCTTGCTCCTCTCAGCCTGTAGAACGCCCATTCGAGTCTGTGACTTGTGTTGTTTACACAACTTTTAGTTGCTATTGTTTTCATTAGGTATTGTTTGCCTAGGGCTCTGGCAGTCTGTCAATTCACTACTAGAACTCCTTTCATTTTATAACATGTGGATCTATCTTGCTTAGTTGAATATATTAAAATATGTAATAGTAGTTGCTGTTTTCTTCCTCTGGTGAAAATGTTGGCTTATTTCTCTGCCCTACAAAAAGCCTGCCTCTGAAAGAGTAAGAGGCTTCAAATTCCAAATCTACAATTGATGCTGTAGGTTATTATCTTTCAGTAGCAAAGAGCAAGAAAGTGTCATTGAGTGTCCCTTCAGCAAATAAATAACAAGTAGAGGTAGGTTTTTCAAACAGTCTGAATCCTGTTGAACACCTGCTGTCACATCTGAAAGCTCATTTACTGAAGAGAGCAAAGGCAACAGTCCCGACAGTCCTGTGAGGAAATGTCTGTGGGTTTTATCAGCCATTGCATACCTGTAAGCCTTATAAAAATATAGGGAAACTAGGTTTAAGGATTGCATTTAATGTTATGCTTCCACATTTCTATGAAAGTAGGTATTTTTTTTTTTCAAATTGAAGTGATTTCTGAGCTCTAGTAATAGTAATTTTTTATCCTGTCACTAAGTCTGTTGATACAACTATTGTCTGACAAGACTTTTTTTTTTTCTTCTGTGTATGTTTTCAGTAGCCAGGTCATCTTGTGCAGAGCCTGATGAAGGTGGATCTCAAGGTGGATCAATTTTTTTCTTTCTTTCTTTCAGTGATTGAAAAACAGCAAGTTAAGGCAACTAGCATATGAGCTTGTATAAAAATTATGTTGTGAGATTAAGTATAGTTAAAGTATGTTTAAACAACATTAAACTTTAGGATTTGATCAAAATTGAAAATGTTATCCTAGAATAATATTAGCTTGTTTGTATTTTTGAGTAATCTTATAAATAATTAGGTTTATCAATAGTGAAATTTGTGGTTTTAATGTTTGTTGGTAGCCTGCAGCTGAATGCCATACATATTTAGTGTTTGAGAATTGCTCCCAACTTTGTGAAATTTTTCATAGGCCATATGGAGGGATTTGGCTTCAGATTTGGAAGTGTAATAGGAAACATGCTATTGGTTTCACAAGTCTGCATTTTGGCAGAAAAGTTTTACTCATTTTTGCATTCTTTGCAAACTGAAGTCTATTGGTTGCACTACCTTATTAATTTTACTAAAACAGTCAAAAGGCATTGCTGGGCTTTAGATTTTGGCCTGAACTCTTAAGTTTTCACAGCTTGGATGTGAGTAGGATGTGAGAAAATGAGTTCAGGAATGTGGAAATTGAACACAGTTATTTCTCACCCAGTATATGGGAAAGGGGAAAATACGTTAAAGGAAAGAAGGCTCCTGATTAAAAACACAGTAATTGATAATAAATTTGCTGTATGTCTTACTGCTCTTATTTCAAATAACTCATGGTAATACTGCAAGAAATTCTTCAACAGATTAATTTTTTAAAAGAACAGTTTTATTCTGAAGGTAAATAATTGTTGGAACAAGGCATGCTGGTGAATAATTTGCTAATTAGAAGGACATTAAATGTTTCTTTTTAATATAGGGGAGTGAAATTACTTTTTTCCGGGGGATTCCATATAATAATGAACATCAGAGATTTGTTTGTTTTGAAATTGCAACAGTGTAAAAACATACTCATGACTTGAGTCAAGAATGTATTTTTAGGTGCCTTTAATTAAAAGGTGTGTGGTTATAATTTCATTGTCTACTTTCTTTCAAATGTAATTGCTTAAAGCTTCACGTAATTAAGTCTATAATATCAAAAAGGGACAGTGTTCCTTCTGCAAATAAAGTTTAAAATCTCCTTTAGTGCTTGAAATATGCAACTAGAATTTCTACAGCTGTAGCTGATGCAAGATTTATGCAATGGCATGAATTCCAGGCAAGCAAACTTGCATGAGAGAATTGATAATTTGTAACTTTTTTCCTCTGACCATTCTACATGCAGAGTCGTGCATACTAATGTGTCTCATCACCAAAGCCATGATTCTTCACCTCTTCACATTTTGCTTATATCTTTCTGCTATTTTTCTAGGAACTGAAAACTTCAGGCTTAATCCAAGTTCATATTTGATTGATGAGGCTTTGATATTTCAATAAGACATGGGACATTTGGACATTTTGGTTAAAACTCTATTGTAGTAGCACCTTAAATATAGAAAGCTCCTGGGACTCCCAACTCAGTAAAATCAAGGATCAAAGTTATTAAAATTTAGGAGATGCTGAGGTCTTTACTGTGCAAGGGAGACTTACTTTGAAGAAGTCTCATCTCTTTGATTATTGTTTTAATTTCTAAGTTGTAGGTACCAATAAGTGCTCTGAAATGGCAATGCACAAGATCATGACTGGATTTTTTGGAACTCTATTAAATAGAGTAAAAGAAAATGCCTTCCAAGTCCTGTGAAACAGAAGGAATGAAGTTGGCATTTCTATCAAAGATGTGTTTTGTACTCCCAAGTTCATTGTATGTCAGCCTTTTAATAATATTTCATATATTTGAAACGTCTGCTCAGTCTTCTGCTGGAAGAGGAAGATTTTTCTTTCCTTTATACCTATTTGGTTTGGTTTTTGTGTGTGTGTGGTTTTTTTGTGGTTTTTTTTTGTTGTTTTTGTTTGTTTGTTTGTTTGTTTTTTAAAGCAGCAAAAAAACCCCCCACAACCAACAAAGGGAAAATCTAGGAAGGCTAAAAAGCAGTGTGTGAATTTAGCCATATTAAATATCTGGCATATTCTAAACTCTGAATTCCATGATTGATAAATTGGCAGAAGTTATTAAGACAAAAAGATCTTTTTCTTCACTCTACCTTTAATACCAGGTAGTCAATCTTGTATTTAGATTTGGCTAATGAGAGAAATGGATGGCACAAAGGGAAAAAAACAATGTTTTTCATTTTCTTAGCATGTGTTTTTTCTTAACCTATTGTTCGCTGCTTGAATGATCTTATTTCCTATCCTTCATAGATATGACTTCTCTAAATTTCTTCATTGTTGTGGATGTAAAATGGAATATATACAGGAAAAGTAATTATCAGATGATCCATTTTTGCAAGGAACCATGGTTTTGAGTGGAAACCTGAGGTTTTCTTAAAAAACAGTTATATGTAAAGTAAAAAGCCAGCTGAGCAATTTTGCATCTTCATTTCCAGAACTATTTTTCTAGCTGAATATAGGACTATCACTTTAAGAAAATAATCTCTCACTTGTTTTCAAGTACATACATTAAAATTTTTGAATGAATCAATGGAGAGATTATAAAATAAATGCTACATTGGTTATGTCTGCTTTAAAAATAAGACGGGTTGTAACAAGATGAGTTTTTTCAGTTTTCCTATTTAGGAATCCATTTAAAAAGAGAAATCAAAGGATTTATCAGTTCTGATGTGTCCTGATCTTTGGCTAAGAATATTTTTTCATAAAGCTGATTTACTGCAGTGGGTGTGCTATGCATTTAATGGGTGTGCTTCACTGATATTCTTCAACAGCAAATTTTGAGGCTCCATCAGTGCTTCTTTGTATTTTATCGCTATGAAATACCTCTGATTCCTATTCCACCCCACAAGAAACAGGGACAGCTACGACACTGACTTGAAAATCTAATTAACATTGCATTATATTAATAACATTCAATATTTTGAGTCTGCCTGTGTATGTCTCAGGACATCTGTTTCACAGCACAGGGTTTCAGTTTCTCGGTGTTACTCAGACAACGTGTTAAAAATAAATCCTTACTTAACCAAATTTGCTTGAGGAGTAGTATGGCTATAGTTGGCTACAGCACCTTGCCTCCTCATTAGCGAGATACCTTTCCCTGGGCTGTTTAGCAGATGATATTGTGAGTGACACCCAGTTTTGGAGAAGGCAGTACTGGTGCAGCTGGAGCTGAGAGAAGAAAGTGGTGTGCTCGAGGCAGGCTTGGTCTTGCAAAGGTGCCTGTAAGTTTTTATAATGGCTGAAGTCTGAATTTATGGAGAATTGGGTTAAATGTATGTGGTAACTCACACCTCCAAGGCTTTCCTTTCTTTTTCAGCCTGTCTGCAGATGCAGGAAGAGCATCTTGCATACATTAAACAAGTTTTCTAGGCAGATGTTATCTTCATAGCAATAAAAAAAAAAAACAACCAGAAACTTGGAAATAATGTAAAACCGCATGACATTAAGATGTTCTATTTATCCTTTCATAACAAGATAACATGTCTTTTATACAAATTATAAAGAGGCAGTATGCATCCTATCATGACTTCAGTAAAGCCGTAGTCACTTGGCATAAAGTTTGGGAAACTTGGGTTTTATTTTGAAATTACTATTAAGTGTTATGTGGAAACTTTATTTAGAGTACTGGCATTAACAATTCTCTGTCAAACTCCTGATGTTTAATTTAACTTCCTTAATTTACTTATATATTTCCTAAATTTAGCTGCAGAGGGAAAAAACTGAGAACACCACCACCCCCCCCAACCATGTTTTTTATCACTCCTATGGCTAGGAGTAGAACTAGTGGGTTTAAATAGTGGCAAGGAGAGCTTTGACTAGGCTTTAAGGAACTTATCCTTGCAACAGGAATCCTGATTTCTGGGGTGGATGATTCAGGGAAGTGGTGGAATTTCCATCATGAAAGGCTTTTTAGAACAGGTTGAACAAGCATCTCTGCAGAATAATGTAGGTATAGTTGATTCTGCCTGAAGCCAGGAGACTGCATTAGCTGACCTCTTAAGGTTTCTTCTAAGCCTATTGTTTCATGTTTATATATGACTCTTCTTAAATATGAGGTCAAATTCCACTACTAGATTCCACATCAGGTACTCTGTGAAAGATCCCACAGCCACTGAATATTGAGACTCTGCCTGAGTCTTCTACAGGAGAAAAAAATAAATTGTGAGCTGTTTACAGTAGGTGGTTACAGGCACTTTCATTATTATTTTGCTGCATCCTATAGCTTCCTCCTAGCTTGTACTATAGCTTCTTTTAGTGCTGCTGTTGGAGCATCTTGGGGGTAAATTCTAAGATGTTTACAACCCTGGATGACTGCTTCTTGTGTTGAAGTATAGTTATTTGAAAACTTCAGGATACAGTGTACAAACTTGACAGGCTGAGGGAGAATAGAAATATAGACTAGAATAGCCTGGAGGACCAATGAGGAGACTGAGAGCTTAAAGCCTGGGCTTTCTTGGAATTTGTCCTCTCCCTACTTCTAAAGCAAAGAGACTGCTCTCAGTCAGTATCTAGCTGGTACTAATGCAAATCTCCAGTTCCATCCCCATGAGTTTACAGAACTGCATTGTGACTACAGATGGGAAATTAAGGTGCAGAGAAAGACATTGGTTAAAAGGATCGGTTCAATTATAAACAGGAGCCTAGGGCCAGGTGTCTTTCAGAGGATTTAGTGTAACATAGGAATACTTGTCTTTGAATACAACCTTTATTGGTCCTCAATCAGTCTCACTCAGGAGAAAATTAATCACTTTAACGTTGTATTAAGACTTTGTTTCATAGATAAAAAACATTCTATATTTTCCTTACGAGCCCCTCAGCTGTTAACTATATGCTTCCCTAATGCAGTAAATTACAGAACATATCCACTAAAAATACTGCAGATGCCCTTAATAGGGGGAATGTTGCAAATGAACATATTATTAATGATCTTGTCGTAATACATATGTGCTGAGGGAGCGAGGGGCCTTAAGTTTATGTGCAGTTTTGAGTGTTTAACTTTGCAGCAAGTTACACCTGGTAACATGAAGAGAGATGGGAGTATCTCTGGATATATGTGGTTTTGCACTCATTTATTTAAGGGGGAGTAAGGAATTAGAGCAGAAATTTACATGGATACAGATAACTAGTAGCTCTTAGTGCTAGGCACTTATTTTTATAGGTTTCATCCCACTTTTTCTTTCTGTTTTCCTTGCTGTCGAGCCATCTTGAATGTTGTTAACCGGAGGAAGGGAGGGGAAGAAAAACTATTTTCTCTTTTGTGGCTGCTTTCTAACTGGAATAGCTGGGAGCAGTTATTAGAGGAAAAGTAATCTTTTGGTGATGTAACTGAGAGAAGAGAGCACATTTTGTGCCTCTGTGGGAAGGCTGCATGTACAGTCTGATGAACACAGCAAACTCGAGGGAAGGGGCTAAAGAAATACAGAAAGAACTGACTCTTCAAAGGTTTTTAGCTCTAGTAAGTATATTAAGCAAATGCAGTCCTTTGAAAAATGTAACTTCCTTCCTTTTTTTTTTTTTTTTAACTCTAGGGCTTACCATTTCACCAAAGACTTATAGTTCCACCAAACAACTGTTTCTTCAGACAAATTGCAAAAATTACATCCATCATGCAAAGGGTTGCCTACCTGTGAAGCTTTAGGTTACTTTGCTAAAGTACATATGTATTTGTGATATTTAAAGACTATGATTTCAAGCATTTAACGTAGCCAAAACTTTTTCCTTCTCTCCCAGCCTTATTTGCAAACAGAACTAAACCATTTCAACTGAGGCTTATTAAAAAATTTGTCAATTCAAGGTGCTGTCAAAAAAATTCAACACAAAGGGCTAAAGCTTTGGCAAAGTTACAGGAAACTGAACAATGGATCATGGACTTCAATGGTTCATGATAGCCAACCACAAGCTTACATATCTCCATTTACAGCAGGATTATAAATAATATTACTCTTGTAATTTTTATTAATATTCTACTACCTTTTTTTTTTTTTCTTTCAGATGATATTAACTGTGTTTCTGAGCAACAATGAACAGATTTTAACAGAAGTTCCAATAACACCAGAAACAACTTGTCGTGATGTAGTGGAGTTCTGCAAAGAGCCTGGAGAAGGAAGCTGCCATCTGGCTGAAGTATGGCGTGGAAATGGTAAGTAAAATGTTCAGTGGAAATTGATTTCTGTATGTATGTGTGATAAAAAAGGTAAGACTGACTATCAATATTCATTATTTCAAATTGTCTTTTTTTTTCTGGCAAACTTTGACACAAAGCATGCAATTCCTGACTTTTTTCTGTTTTCTTCGTCAGTGTGAAGTATTTGATGAAATGCATGTGTAAGATATGTTAGTGTTTTGTATTTCAGTTTTTCAAATTATGTAAACAATTAGTATACCCATCTTATAAGAAAAAATAGGGGGGTGTATTTTCACTTCTGGAAGCCATTTGTTTCAAATAGACATACAACATATATAGCATGGAGGGTATTTAAATAATAGAACCATAGAATGTCTTGGGTTGGGAGGGACCTCTAAAGGTCATCTAGTCCAACACAATAGGCAGGGACATCTCACACTAGAACAGATTGCTCAGAGCTCCATCAAGCCTGACCAATAATGTCTCCAGGGATGGGGGCCCCACCACCTCTCTAGGCAACCTGTTCCAGTGATCCACCACCCTCATATTAAAGAACTTTTGCCTAATGTCCAACCTAAATCTGCCCTTCTCTAGCCTGAAACCATTGCCCCTTGTGCTATAATTACATGTCCTAGTGAACAGGTCTTCCCCAGCCTTCTTATAGGCCTCTTTCAGGTACTGGAAGGTCGCTATAAGATCTCCCCAGAGCCTTCTCTTCAGGCTGAACAACTCTTCAGCCCGTCTTCATAAGAGAGGTGCTCCAGCCCTCTGATCATTCTCGTTGCCCTTCTCTGGACAAGCTACAACAGGTCCACATCTTGTGCTGGGGGCACCAGAGCTGAATGCAGTACTCCAGGTGAGGTTTCACCAGGGCAGAGTAGAGGGGCAGAATCACCTTTCTTGATCTGCTGGCCACACTTCTTTTGATGCAGCTCAGGATTGTCATTTAAATGACAATATGGAATCTCAGTGATCTTCTCTTATAGTAAGTGGATGCAGATCACTATCTGTGTTCTTTCCAATCCAGTTTCCTCACTATTAGGCGTGTGAACACAACCTGACATTTACAAATGAGTATAAGATTTTTTTCTTTCTGTCTGTATCACGAATAGCAGATGTTCTACAGACAGTATTGTGCCAAAATTGGACATAGTATCTCTAGATTCTTTATGAACATTTCTCTTCAAAGATTTGACAACCCTGATTCTGAGTGGGAAGTGTGAAGCAATTTGCAATGAAACTGCAGCATATTGTGCCAGTGAAGAGTATTTTTTCTCTTTAATTACAGTGTCTCTGATCCCTCAGCTCATAGACCTCAAGAGAGGTCTACAAATGCTCTTACAGGAGACATTTTGGAAAGTAAAATTAAAAATAAATGTTAATACAGAAAATAACTGGTTGAATAAGTGCATTAGTTTTTGTCACACACCCTAAGTTGTCTATTTTCTTGGTAGTCTCCCCGTGTTGCACAGGTAACAAATCACAGCTCTCTCCACAAGAGAGCTGGCATACCTGTCCTCTTGTGAATGTGCTTAACTCCTCCTTTCTACAGGTAGCCATAGGCTCTTCTAGGTCACCCAAATGAGTAATACATGTGTACTCAAATTCAAAGCAATGGGGATTGTAGTTTTATCAGATACAAAAAACTGTTTGTGTGCCCCAAAACTTGACCGTTTCCTAAACTATATGTATCTAACAAAATATCATTTCATCTAATAATCTTCCTCTCCCAAATGTGTATGTACAAATAAGTGAGAGATACTTAATTTTCTTTTTAGAGGGTGAGAGTTAGAGCATATGTCTTCCAGAAAAATGTTATTAAAATCCACGCAAGTTTGGCTTAAAACATTACATAAGACTTCTGGAGTTGAAGGGAGAATTACAATAGCCTAGCTGTTGGAAAACATACTTTTTTATTTATTATGTTGGCTTTTCTCTGCTTTTGCACCGCTAAGAGATGGTTGAGGAGCTCCACAAGAGTTGGAAAATAGTTTAGGTATTGTTAGAGTTAAGGAACTGATTCTTAGAGCTGCATGGCATATGTGTTTGGTTTATTTGCATTTCATTTTTGTATTTCAGTCTTTGTTTCCTCTCCTTTCCAGTTTCATGAGATGAGTAATAGTTGAAAAAGTCAATAGCATTTACTCCTGATATATCAGTATGTTTTGTAGCACCTTGTGCTTTGTTAGTTTGAAGCTTCCTCTTCTTGCCTGGATTTCTCATGCTATAATAGGAGAAAAAAAGCCAGAATATTCTTCCTCATTCCCCAGCTATTGTAAATACCAAAAAAGTTGGTAAGAAGGTCAAAAGACAGGTGTGACTCCAGGAACTTGCAGTATGTTTCAGGAGAGAATGGATTTCAACCTTTAAATATACCCATTACTCAATTATTTACTTCATTTACATTTGGAATGTCCTTCACCACTGGGTATTAATTGGTCTTCCTGGATTTAGTCGTAAGGTAGAGGCAAGTGACTCTGAAAGAAATGGTTGCTTATTACAAGTTTACTTCTGCAAACCTGAGGGTATGAAGACTCATACCTGATCTTGCAGGGAACTCCCCTACTACGGAGATAATCCAGAACTTTGTGTTCTGGTTTCATGGATATCAAGCATAAATGTGTTTATTATAAACAGCTGGATACCTGTAATCACGTTTAAAACAGATTCTGAAGTCTGAAATGTTACTTGTTCTAAGTAATGGATGTATAATTCCAATGGAAAGACTTTTGTAATTCTCTTCTAAAACATGGATGTAGTATCTGTGTTTTGGTCTTTCAGAGTGTTTCAATTATTTCAGAATACTAAAGACTAGCCCATCCTGAAAACTTTTGCTTAAAAAGAAAGGAGTCAAGCTTAGCTCTCAAAAGCCTTTCAGAATTTTTATCCAACTTAAAATCTAAGACAGTTTTTGCAGATAATTACGTATTTATGCATATATGGCCGTTCTTCTCTCCGTTATTAATGAAAACAAATGTTCTCTAGATAATTTTTAATGTGTTGTTAAGATTTATTATTACTCTACACCTGTTATCCTATTTCACCTTTTCTTCATTCTCTTCTATTTAAACTTTAAATGAGTAAAGTTTGAAACAGTATTTTGAAAACAAGTATTGACAAATAAGTCTGAAGCTATAACTACTGAGAAAACTTTAACTACCAGGTTTTTGTTTGTTTTTGGCTTTGATGGTTAAAGAATAGGTAGATGCACAAAATATCTCTTTATGCCATCCTTACAGCAAATATAAGATCATGCTTTCTTCCTGCAATTTTTTCTGGATTTAAAGGATTTAAATTGAAGGAAGGAATGGTGATTTCAGTTTTCATCATGTCAAGTGTTAATGTCCATTTCTTCTTCCTCTTTCTTTTCTGAATCTGCTTCAAGTAGTTAAGTTGCACAGAATGATTAGTGCTCCTTCATTTTTCTTTCTCAGTTTCAGTGAGGATGATGTTTCTGTTATTAATTTAACCTTTTTTCTGGGCAACAAATCCTGAATTGTTTTTGTGGAAGAATTGCAAAAGTAGTAGAAATGTCTATCCCATTTCTCTCCATGGTCACGTCTGAAAAATACTAGCTTTGATTCTTCAAGGTACATTATGTAAACAAAGCCTTTTGTTTGAATAGCTTCTAGGACCAGGGCCTTAATTTTAATGGGAGACCAGTCTAACCAGGAGCGATGCTGCTGGCACTCCTCGCCATTCCTGAGTTAGCCCAACCCTGTCCAGACATCCAGCTTCTTGGCACTTGGTTATCAAGCTTCAGGTCTTTCTAAGTTTTCCTAACAATTTTTGTGTTTGGGAAAAAATCCTGAAGATTCTTATCTTCCGTGTCTTAAAGTGTCTGAACTAAACCATTTATGTGTTTTTACACTTTGTGATCTTTAGAAGACTCACGCTGCAATTTTAGTGGATATGCTTCAAAGGACTTGAAAACTCACTTTAGGAGCTGAAAAACCTGAAAATCATGTTTTTAAAATTCCTTTTCAAGGACTGAGTTGTAATAAGCCACTGACCTTTTTCTGTGTGCATAAACACTGTTGACTGTTTATTGGAGTCCACGTGAGTGAGGAAAAAGAAAAAGAAAAGATTGATTTATTTTTTTTTAAATCCAGGTGTTTTAATTTTTTGTGGGATATTTGTGTTGTATTTTTTAAGGAAGATAGGTAACAAGTCAGCTGATTAATAGAATTAATTTGTAGTTTAAATGACCCTTCCCCACTGAAAGCAGCTAGTTCTGTGTTAATCACGCCACCTATTTGACCTGACAGATTTTGACAAGACACTTTATTGTATTAAATGCATTGTGAATCAAGTGATGAAAATTTATTGCTCTTTAAATGCTACAGTTAAGTATCCCAAGAGTATCAAGACATGCATACAATTATATAGCTCATAATGCATATAAAGTCAATTTCATTATAAAAATGTATATTCTTGATGTGAATTCCCAAGCTGTCTCTTATATCTTGGAATCACTGTCAAATGGGTTAAGTGTGAAATGGGTAACAACTTGTTAGCTGTGCTCTGCCTGGTGGGAGATCCTGTTGCTTGGGTTTTGAGGACAGAGAGCATTTTGCTTTTAACAATGAAGCATGCAAACTTCACCTTTTGGTTTCCATCCCAGCCTGATTTGCTGTAGTAATATTGATTTGACATGGTGCTGTATGTAGGAAAGCTAATTGAATCTCTTCTAGTGTAATTTTATTCTGCTTAGAAGCTACATTCAAATCCTATGGTTAGTATTAGATTTTAAAAGATCTTTAAAGGGAGATTTTCTTACTGTCATGAAAATTTTTTAAAATAAATGCAAGTATAATTAGAGAAACAGTGTAACTTTGCTTTTGAAATGTATTTTCATTTTGAAATAAAATGTGCACCCTCTTAGTAATAATATATTTGATCAATTTGGAAGAAATAACTGCACTAATAGAACATTTTACAATTCCCTGGGGGAAAACAAAGAGACTGACTACTGCATACAACTTGGCCTTTGTTTGTTCAAAGATTTGCCATTAATTCCACATAAACTTCAAGTTAATGTCTGGTATAGTGTATTGGAGTGGGAGCACCAGCTTGAGTCCTTAGGAGATGAAATGTCAATAAAATGATAAGGCTTTTAGTCTGAGTGGAAACCTAGAGGTTCAAACTGAATGAATTGTATTAATTGCAGAACAAAATATCCATCTAGTGGTGACAGGGAGCAAAGGTGCAAAGATCAGAAGTATAAAAAAGGCTGTGAGGAAGAATTCCTAAATTAGAAATGTTTTTTCTTGTATGGTTTGCAAACTGGTTATGTACTGCTGTTAACCAGTGAACTGTGCTACAGTGACAGGCTGGCTTTCAGTGCAGTGCATCTGTTGTCTGTTAGTGCCTGTTTTTTTGACTTTGCATGAGACAAAATATTGATTTGCTACCAAAAAGGACATTCTGATATTTAATGAGAGTTCTATAAAGCTTGGCTTAATTTAAAATAGTTGTTGTAAGTGTTTTGGTCTTGTACTTCTAGAACGTCCCATACCCTTTGATCACATGATGTATGACCACCTACAGAAATGGGGTCCCCGCAGGGAAGAGGTGAAGTTTTTTCTTCGTCATGAGGAGTCACCAGCTGAAAGTAATGAGCAGAGTAAGTACACTTAGCCTGTAGTGTTGGCACCTAAATTTCAGTAGATGCATGTAATACAATTTCCTTATACCAAAGCCATTTTATACCTTTCTTAATGGCACATTCATGTTCTCATATTCCCTTCTCTAGAATGATTTCTACCGGTCTGTTGAGTAATAGTTTTATAGTAAGATTGGTTTCTGTTCTGCTTAATACTTATCTTTTTTGAGAGGGTGGGATTTTTCTATTTGACCTCTTGTTCTCCTTCAGTTGCCCCAGAAAATACTCAGTAAATTACTTTAGAAATTAAATTCTATTTTGCAAACATCACTGGCAGATGTCTCAGTGGCTTTACTTTCTCAGTACTTCACGAAGATATATTTAACAGTGATGATAAATCACTGAAAAAGCACTGGTCTGCTTGGTTCTAACAGAAAAGTGTTTATATAAGACAGTGTCTTACTAAGTGGAGCTTTCTTAAAAGATTTTGAATAAAAACATAGAAGAATTTCATTTCTTCTGATCTAACTAGTGTAACCGTACTGAATTTATGAGAAGACTTTGGAAGCTGTGCATTATATCATAATGGCTGTCTGAACTGAAGGACAGGAAGGTATCTCAAACTGAGACAGATATTTGTGTGGTCAGATCATTCTTACTCATTCAACTAATTGGACTGCTTCTAGCAACCAGATTTTAAGTCTTGACTGAGTCCTTATTGCTTTGAGTTGTTTGGTTTGGTTTATTTTTTCATATTTCTAAGTGGTTCCTGCTTGTTTTGATTGCCAGAAGTAGTAGGCTCAACGTTGTATGAGGCATTTTTTAGGAATTACAGAATTAGATATTTTGTAAAATACTTTGTCATCCTTTGGGCAATAAAAATTTAAAGAAAGAAAAATCTGAGAAATTTAAGATACAGCTGAAGCCTTAGGATTTCATGTACAAGGAAAAATGATGCTTCTGAACCATGCATGCAAAACTTTGTAATTAATTGTTGACCCGTGGATCAATTTGTAGATTAAAATAGTTTATATGGCACTAGAAAAGCTTCCTCTACTATGTTCACTTACATTGTATTTAGCTGAAGCTACTGCTTCTTGTGGACACAGAAATACAAAACTTAAGTAGTCACGCTCAGTACATTCCCTTTCGTGGCATAACTGGCTAAACACAAGTCAGAAAAGTAGAGCTCTGTATCTGTACTTTTAACAGAGAAAGGCTGTGAAGTAAATATTTCTTCTGATTCCACTGCTTAAAAAGAATAACCTAATAAGAAAGAATTGGAACTAGCAGAACAAAAATTCACAGGTAAAAGCTTGCTATAAAAAATCTTGAAAAGAACAGATTCAAGAGTGAAAACCATTTGTGCTGGAAACTGAACTGTGCACTAAGAGTGATACTTTACTTTTAGGTGGACGTCAAGCCCAAAATCAAAGAAATGGCATAAATATACCTGTGGAGAAACGTACAGAGAATGGGGTATGTAGTAAATCCTGAAGAGTCAATTCCACTCATATATGTGAGGCTTTTAAAATTACTGTTTTTCAAGATCTTTTATGGTGTGAATTGGTGAAAAATGTATAGATCTTGTTTGTTTTTGTTACAAAGTGAATGGGAGAATATGGCTTTGTCATGAGCTACATTTTCTGTCTAGAAGGAAATACATTTATGTGGTGTGAGAAGCCCTGGAGACTTACTAATTACTGCATTTTTTAATCTGTCTTCCTCTGTCTTATTCATCTTGTGAAGAAAAAAAAAAAGCTACATTATTCTCCCATATTAGTATTGCTTGTTCAGACATCTTTTCTTGTTTATCTCAGTGGTATTGATTAATGACATAGCCTCATGTTAAAATGTGAGAATAGAGACACGTATCTATGGGTTGGGATGTTTTCAGATGCTGGAAGAAGAGGCTGCATGCCTTTCAGAGCCATCTTTATTCTGGTTTTTATGCACTTGGTTCACGTCTACATCTTTTTCACTAAACTGTGACTAGGTTTCTAATTTAAAAGACACTACACAGCATAAGCAACTTGTTTGGTGGCATTCAGTAAATCCTGGGTTGAAAATTCTGTCTTTAACAGGTAAAATATAGTACATCTCATTCATTCAGAGCCATTCTGCTGCCTTTACTAAGGCACTATAGCTATAGTTGACTATTTTAAAAAATCTTAAAATTTCAATTAAAATACTTGAACTCACCAATTCATAGTTGTAGTGTCCCTATGAAGCACTGTCAATTCTCAGTATGCATAGGGCTCTTTCTCAGGATAAAATAATGCTTAAAATAAGTTTAAAAGCAAAACAAATCTGGTTTTTCAAGCTGCAATGTCTCAAGGAAAAAAACCAACACTATAATGTTAAAGATAATTGTGCAGATTAAACGATTCTGTGTTTGTGTATTACCTGACAATTGGCATCTAAAATTCACACGCACACAAATGCACAGCAACAAAGTTGTACAGAGTGTTTGCAACTCTTAGCAGCTTGTTTTGTGTATGGCATGTGGGCCTAGTGGAAGGAATTTTTTTCCCTATTCAAAGCAGTTAATCATGTATTGCTTTCTACTTTCCTTTTCTGTAGCAAACACCAGCCAATGCCCTCTGATGTGTGGCTGTTTATCCTGCTTCCATTGTCATATTGACAATGTAGTGAGATCATCGTGTATGAAGTGCTAGGGGAACATAACTCTTTCATGACCTCCCCTGATCTATTCCCCCATGTGCCTTGTAGCACATCTACTCCATTTGAGACTTACCATTGGAACTGGCGTGTGCAAGAGGCCTTGGAATCTCACTTCCTGGCAGCACTTGAGTGTGTGGTAGCAGAGCTTTGCATTTAGCTCAGTTTGCTGTTGCTTTTTATGGGTAAAGCTCAGACCTGATAACTCAGGTAACATTGCTACGTGTGTGCAGTTCAGTATATATTTTTTTAAAAACCCAAAAGTTTGGCCACAAAATTAAAATCTGTTAGGGAACTGATCTCTTTAAAATGTACTTTTACCAGGTTTAGGAAATTATTAAAAGACAATAAAGACAAAAACCTAAAGGAGTTATATTAATGTAAAATTGTTTTGGGTTTTATGCCAAAAATGGTACAAATTTTGAGACTGTATAAAACTAAGATTTTCAATTGTATGAAGTTTTAAATCAGAGGGGGATGGGAAAAAAGAGGTGGCTTCAGGATCAAGGATTTAATCAGCTTACACTTACGTAATGCATTAGGCTTATTCATTGTTACTGGCATGCTGAATGTTAAACTAGTCCTAAAATCAGTAGAAACCAATGAAACATTGAAGACAGCTCAAAACTTACCAAATAATCTTCATTCAGGTATATTTTTATTATGTGTATTGCATTAATGATGAAATAATGGATTGTTACTTAATATCTGAGTAGATCTGAAAGTATGACATGCATAGAAAACTTTAAGATGAATGTTTCCTTTAATGTTTGAATCAATAGCCTTGGCAAAAATTATGGGAAATCTGTCTGGAGTTCAGTCTGGTTAATTCTATTAATTGGTATTTTGGCACATATGGTAGGATTTTTTCGTTCTTTGAAACGGTATGTTCTTGTTCAGTGATTTTTTTAAATAATGGTTAGCTTAAAATCACATTATATAAATGCTTACATTTCATTAGATTATCTTCCAAATAAAGATTTAATGTTAAAATTAGAATAGGCTAGGTCTCTTGAAATAGTGTTGTAAAAAGCATACTTACCTGTAAGGACTCATCTGAGAGCTTTGCATAACAAAGTCAGCTGTAAAAACGGTGAGATTTTGTAAGTCGACTAGTTCTATTCCTGAGGTGACCGTTTTGGGTTTGCTTTTGTTTACAACTTTCTTGGAAGTGGAATTCTGCTGTAAGCAGGGCCTGATCTCTTTCCATGGCTACACAAAGGTGTAGATCCGTGGAGATAAGACTTACATAACTGAACATTTCCCTTCGCTGGGGAGACTGGACAGTGTCTGGAGAGGGATTTTCTTTTCTGCACCTAGCTGCCCCTTCCTCCTCTTCCTTTCTTTTGCACATGTAACTGTGCCAATTTGTTTTGAACACAAGTTGTTACAAGGGAAATTCTAATTAACTAGAGGGAAAAATGTTTTTTCAATGAGAGTAACAGATATTGGAACAGATCGCCCAGACTCTGTGGAATTTCTATCTAGATGAGGAAAGTTGTGAGTGATCTGAACTGCTCTGAGCAGGGGTTATCGAACGGGGTGACTTCCAGAGGCTCCTTTTGACCTAATTACTCTTTGATTCTGTCATCAGTGGCCATGAAACAGGGGTCGTGCAGTGCTGGGTCTTGTTTGCTTCCAGATGTCCTGGTGTGATGAGAAGCAGCAACGGTCTGGAACCAGTCAGACAGAGCAAATATAGTTGTAACCACTGGAGGTCAGTGGTAGACAGGAGAGGAACTGGTAGCCACTCGTCGTGGTGCAGCTACCAGTCATCAATAGAAGTGGATCAGAGAGATGTACTTGAGCGAAGTCCCGGAAAGAGGGCTGACCGGGTGATGCCACATAACCGAGAAATTTCTTGGAGATGAGAAAACAAAAAAAGCAGTTACAGAGCGGGAGGAAAAACATAATGGGGTACAGGAACACAGTGAAAGTTAAGTGTATTGGCCTGAATAGAAGTAGATACAGATACACTGGATATGACAGTAGTCATATCATAGTCTTTTGCAGTAGTTGCTTGGTTGAATTATTTTTGTACTTGGTAGTTTACTTGGGGAAAATAAAATGTCAGTTAGTGATCTCCTGTACTTCTTTTTGCTCTAATATTAAAATTGCTCCCACAATTTAGAGAAACTGATATCAGTAAGCTTTTTTTTCTTGATGGATGTGGACTGAAGCCTTTGCCAAGAAATACGAAGTAGAACCTGATTTTCTCTCTCACTGTGAAGCTTGTGTCAAATTCTAGGCTTCGAGTTAGATGTACACGTGGTGCCAAAATCCTTGCGTAGAATTGTATGTTGTTCATTAGTTTTAACCATTTGAAACATTTTGTCATATATTTGTTTTGATATTACAATTACAGTTTGTAAATGTGTTCTAAAAAGTTTTTGATAAAGAAGTTTCAATGTTGGCTGAAAGGTTTTGCAAGTGTAGTTGCACAGGCAAAATACTTATAGGTTTTCTTAACTTTTCAGCCAAAGATATAACAAAATCTAACTGTAAGGAAAAAAAAATTAATGAACTCAGGAGAAAAGAAATACATTATATGTACTTGCTTGACATTTCTCATCTGAAATTTTGAGGGATAAGTAGCTTAGTCTGGAGCAGAAGTTATTCTTCAAACCTGAGCTGCAAATTCAATTTAATATAAGCTTGTAAGTATTAAGTACTTTCTGTTCATAACATTTTAAAATGTACTTGGAAGAGGCTGTCATTCACATAAGACGAGTTTTAATCAAATTTGTTTAAACAAAGTTACTGGTTGCTTACATTTTATGGGAGTAATTTTATACTTACTCTGTGATCAGTTTTGTTTTATATTTTTAGCTATAATAGTATGAGCTTATGACTAATATTAGCTCTGAATATCTAACATAATTTGTTTTGAGGAGTTTTGGACATAGTTTGACTAATTTGGAACAAGAAACACTCTTGGAACTCTCTTGGAACATTGCACAAGGGCTGTTTTCCTCTGTCTTCTCTATGTATTTACGTAATTTTTAATCTCTGTCACTCTAGATTCCAATTATCTATCTAGATGGCTATGGATAAGAGAGATACAGTATATAGACTTGTAGTGTACTGACTTTGTAGTTCTGCTGCTCTTCTGGGTATCAAAGATAGATCTGCTCAACCAGTTACAGGGAACAAAGATGCGTGGTTTTTAGTCTGTAACAGCCAACAGGTGGCTTCCCATTTTTCAGGGGATAAAGGACATAAAGTGCCCCATTTACTCAATCTACGCATTTAGTTCCCACTTTTACAGGTTTGATTTTGCTTTTCCTCAGGGGTGGCTTTTCAGTTTTACAGCAATGCTTAGTTGTGGATTCCATGCACGGGGGATGATAAGAAGTCCTGTACATTTGTTTGTTTAACCCTAACTATGATACTGATTTTCATCTATTTGTCTGGTGAACATGGAACAATACAATTAACTCTTTTGCCTAAATTTTGTAGTGATCTGAAGCATGTTCAGAATTGCTTTTGGTTGTTACTATACTTGGAGATCCTGAGTTGCTTGGCCCTTACATAAAGGTAGAATAGTTTAAAATAAATGAATACTTCAGCTGACATGTAACATTATACAAATTAGCTCATAAAGTAAATGTTACTTAGAGAGTTCATTTGTTATTTGTCATTAAGTATTGATGTGCTTTTGCAGTCTTTACACCAGCACTGTAAACTTCAATGTCTTTTGCAGTGACATTAGTATCATTTTAGTTAAGCCAAATATCTTAATACTAAGTTGTTGTAAGGAAGATGGGACTTGTCCTTTATTTCTGTAGTGTCTGTGTTTTTTCTTGTGCAGTGCAGCTGTGGCCTCTGTTCTCTGACACACCTTTCCATGTTCATTGACTTGGTCATTTACTTTCCTGTCCGTTTAGCCTTTGGACACGTAGCATACCTATTTCCCATCCATGTTTTTCCAGGCAAGTGAACCTTTAAATTTCTCTATTGTCCCTGCAGCTCCCTCCAGATCCAGTTGTGAGGTTGGTTCCCCCTGCAGTCTTCCTGTGATCAAAGCAGAGAAAATTACAGTCCCTCTGGCTAATTTAGGAGCAAGGGAGTTTAACTTGTTTTTCTTCCCTTATTTCTACTGAATGATTTTACTCCAAAGCTCATACCTTTCCTGGTTGCTAAAAATAAGCCTGCTCTTTATGCAGATGGAATATTCACTGTATTGTGCTTGGACACAAGAGTTCTTCAGTGTTCTTACAGAGACCCATTTGGCTGGATCTCTTGTGTAAGTGCACTGAATCATGCTTGCATTACTTTCTTGAAAGAATGGAAGATGAACTTGTGTGTAATTTGTGAGTTTGACAAGGTAAATTACAGCTTTTTATGGTTTTTACCTTCCACAATATCGTATTTTTTAGATACATAATAAATTGTTAATGAGTTTAGTACTTTATTTAATGTTTAAAAATCCTTAGTTCTAGGTTTTGGCTTGCTGCAGTCTTCTCTACCTTGCAGTTTCTTGATTTATGCTACTACAGACATGCTTTAGCTTTATTGCTGGTTTGTGGGCTCATCTCCCTGCATGCAAGATTTAAGAAAAAACTGAAGTATGTAGGGAAAAAGCATATACCAAACACTGGAAAGGTTATCTGAATAAGATTGTGGTATCTGTTCTGACTGTACTGTGTACTTTTTATCTTAGGCAGTCTGTTAATAAAGAAACTGCTAAATTTCAGAGGGTGTCCCTTTAAGCACTAAATTTAAGAGAAAAAAGTAATTATTTTCCTAATCTTTTTGGTATTCAATTTTTGCACTGAGTTGGTAATACTACAAAAAGACAAATGGAACAAATATTTCAAGTGTTTTTAAAGGTGAATTGTCTGTATTCTTATATTTTCAGTTTAACCTGGTAGCTATGAAAGAAATGTGTATTGCTCAACATTTTCCATTGAATATGGAAAGTGCAATGAATCAAACTGATTGTAGTTGACAGCTGGCTTGATCTTGCCATGACTAGGTCCTTTACTGCTGGCAAAATCCACTAGCCTTTTCCGTTAGCTGATTGTTGGTGAGTGCAGAGAGGCAGCTTTTCGTATCGATAGAGAATTTGGGGAAACCTTTCTTTCATATGGAATAAGATTTTAAAATATCCTGCCTCCTATTGATTGCAGTGAGCCAAAAAGCCATGCAGGAGCTCGTAAGATGTGTACAGTTGTTGATCTGGCTTGTTCACAGCAAACAGTTAAACAATTAGCATAGACAGAACATGACAGAGACATGGATCAGAACCATGTTGAAGAAATGCAAATGTTCACAGCTGATGGGCAGTGCTGCAAAATAAAGATGTGCTCTCTTACAATTACATGGGAAACTAGCAAAAAGGTAATAAATTACTTTTCAAAATTTGTTAGTTTTACACTTTAGTGGATGTGTTATTAAATACTCTGTAGCTTTTGCACTTAAAATGATGGTGAGTTTTGTTGTCTCGTGACCGGAGCGCAGACTGGGTTGAGTTTTAAAAGCCTTATCTCTGAATTGAAAGTCTTAGTCAATCAGATTTTGTTAAATGCATTTGCTGTAGTTTTTAAGACGTTATCAAAAGCTCATTACTTCAAAATGTTGTGGTCAACTTTTTATTTCAACAACTTGGATTTTCTGGAAGGTGCGAGTCATATGCTAAGTTTCACAACGTATCTTTCAATTATAGGGTATTTGCTATCACTGCTTTCTTGTTTTGTAAATGTTTTATTATACTGTTCTCCTTATAAACAATATTGCATCACCACAGAATTGCTTCATATTGAAGCAATTACTTCTGGGGAGAATAAATGCACACTTGATGCTATACATGTTATTCAGAGTAATATAAGTGCATTTAGCCATACTTAGCTGTCCTGTCAGAATAAGACATTGCTTTTCTAAAAGACCCAGAAAAATACCAGACTACTTTTTAAAGACACTTGGACAGTGTGTTTTCAACATGTACAGTAGCATGTCTATTACTCAAAATCACTCTGAGTAATAGGATTGGTATCGTAAACAGGTCTGAAGTTTTCCGTGCGACTGATCTTTATTTCTATAAGAATGCATAATTTGTTTTTGTTAGGAGTATGAGGTTGATATTTTTATTCAAATCAGCTACTGGGTATTTTAGCCAACACTAAAATTAATATGAACATGCCTAAGATTTCTGTGGCTGTTTAAAAGTGTCTGCAAGAACAAGTAAGACAGTCATATTTTAAATAAATGAGTCCCAGATACTACTTTCCCATATTGTAGAAGTGATTTAGAAGCAGTTTGTTTCCTATGTAGCAGATGTTCAATATCTGCTTAAATCCATTTCTAATTTTGAAAAGGTATTTTAACATTGCTTTGATTATTTTTTTTTATAAGTTCTGCCTTTTCTTAGCTGCTCTGTGCAGAATAGAAGACAGCCTTACTTGTGAGATTTCTAGGAAAGCAATATGGGAAAAAAGGGAATCTCAAGTCTGTGGCTTATGCTGAATAGACTTTAAACGTTTTATTATATAGAGTGACTAATTAGCATCAGGTAGTGTAGTTTATGAGAGATGTCAAGATTTTATCAAATATGAATAATGTGAGATTTTTCAGCAAATTGTGATAGAGTTGAAGTGTGTTTATTCTAAGAAACTGTTGAAGTGTTTATTTGCACAAATAACATGTTCATTATAAATTTCTGAGTAAAGTTACCAGATTCCATTTTTCATGTTAATTTCAATATTATTTTATTATCAGGAGATAGCATATGCTAGGTATATTTTCCTTTAATTCCCAATATTCTGGTTGCTTTGTCTGGGTTTAATTAGCTTGTTCATTTCCATTAAGCTAAAAAAGGCACAAGCTATTGTCACTGGATTCTGTAAAATGGATTTCTGCTATCGGCGTATTTCTGACCCAATTAAAAAAAATGCAAGGCAGAGCTGTGGATAAAGCCATTAAACTGGAAATAATGTCACTCATGTTGAGATCAGCAAAAAACTCTAGTTTAAATAAGAACAGGTATTTTCTTGTGGATTTTTATAACGTTTTGTGAGTTTTCACGCAAAAATTTCAAGTTGTTTTCCGTGTGCACGGCATTAGGAGCAGATTTTATGGAAAATGTGGTCAAAATCTAAGAATCTTTAAATTTGGTGATGTTATAGGGTCAATATGTTTCAGAAATGGGAGGCAGTCAGAATCAATAAACTCCAGCACATGTTCATCCTGTGTTCTCCTCTTGTAGTCCTCAGATAGCCCAAGGGGGCTTCATGCATTTCATGTAAGACCTATTTGATACAGAACTGGTATAATAAACTCCTGTATCTTCCATCAGTTTTCCTCATCACTACTGTTGTGACAAGGGCAGGTACCCAAAGTGTGTGCTGGCTGTTCTTGTTCTTATCAGCAACCTTTAAAGCATTGTTGCCAACTGGGCTGGTTAAAGCTTCATCTAAACTGTGTTGCTTGGAATGAGGCTTAAGGCAGAAAAGTTGTGTGTGACTGATGGGCTTGTGCTGCTCGTGTCCAAGTTAACATGGGGGAATGAGGAAATCTTTTGCTAGATCAGCAGGCAAAGCAAGTTGTTCTTTCCTTTCCTGCTCTGGCAACTTGGTAGTTTTGCAGCCAGAGCTGCTGCTCCTCTTTGCTGTAAATGCAGCACAGAGGAAGATGAGGCAGAGGTGGCCCAGTGAGGTGAGAGCTCCCTGATTTGGGAAGCCTGAGAATTGTCAGAGCCCTGATCCCAGTCTTGAGTTCACTGGCTGGGAAGCACTCCAACCTAAGCACTTTGATTTTACAGTTGTCAGTATGCTTCATTCTGGGAAAATGATCATTTGTGCAATATACTTCACTTCCTTTGTCCAATACTTGTATACCTAGTCCCAGACCTGTCAGGTCTCTGTTTGTCATGTAGCTATATAAATTTCTGGGGTTTGACAGCTCTACAAAGCTATGTTTCTAGTCTGGAGGTAGAGTTTTGTATTCCTTCATTTGCCCTAGGAAGAAACAGTGACTAAAAACTGCTTTAGATAATGGAAATCTGTGTCTTTTAGTATGTGCAGTATAACCAGAGTATTTACTTTGCATTTCTATGTAGGTATTTTAAGCCTACTCAGGAGCAACTTGCAGTACTTTTCTGGCCTTTGCTGTCTTTCATTTTTAGGCTGGTGAAGATGGCGTTTTCTTTTTGCCATGTCAAAAGTTTTATGCCTTATTAATGAATCCCACATGAGGGAGTAAATTCTTCAAATCATGAGCTCAAATGAGTTGGATTTTTCTCTTTCCGTTGTAGTTTTTGCCTCCTATTCACTATTGATCCTGACATTGGTCTTTGGGGTTTTGTGGGGGGATTGAGCTTGTTTGGGGTTTTGGTTTGTTTTGTGGTTTTTTTTTTGTTTTTTCTTAAAAAGTAGTACATGAGGGAGTAAGGGTAGAGGTGAGGGAGGTGAGTGATAGGAAGAAGACTAGAAAACATGTGAGACAGAGTTTGTTGCACATGGTTCATTGTCCAAGAACACATATAGGAGAAGGTGGAGCTTGGCTGGTTTCAGGAGGCTTGAGGTACTTGAACCTACACTTTCTAGTGCAGGGTGTTGAGAAGGAACTGAAAAAGAACTGTGGGAGATTGGTGTGAACACCTATCTTAAAAAGAGGGAAAGAACAGATAATGTAAGTTAATGACATGGTGGCTCTTGCAAACCTAGAAAAAGATCTGAAGAGATAGCCTGCAGGAAATGATTGGTAAACTCTTGGAGTGCTTTGGTTTTAATTTTCAATGACATTAGATTGGCTTTTTGAGTGGCTAGGTGTTGCTGAACCTAAATATGAGATTGCCAGTCATTATGGTGGCCTGTAAAGCTTATGAATATTTGTTGTTTTCTGTGAAAGCTCTTATTTTTTTAATCAGCCTCAGGTGTGGGTTTGGTATCTGTAATATTATTTTCGAAATAACTTTCTGTTCTTACTAGTGCAATTTAGAAAATTATCCAAAATAAGAATCTTTGTGGCTTAGGCATGGAGGAAAAGAAATGCATAAAATCAAACCACCTCCTAATTAGCATGTTTGAAAGTATAATCTATTTCAGAAGGCCAGCCTCATGGGTTTTTTATTTTAGTATTGACATAATTAGATTCCTCATAAAAGATAGCTTTCTGATGGGAATAAAGGCAAAAAACCCACTGGTATCTGCCCTTGTTACTTACATGTCTTGACTGCAGTATACTCTGCTTGTCAAATAAATATTTCTGGTTCAGGTGTGATATTTTCATTTACTGTTGTGGGTTGCCAATAAGTAAGGCAATAGCTCAGAAGCATGTGAACTGAGGAGCTGGTGATGATAGACACAACAGCTGTAGTGTGAGGGTAGAAAGAAAGAGGAACAAGAAAATGATTTTCAGAGTGAAAAGACTTATGTGTAGAATTAAATATTAAAGGAGGTTCCTCTTCTTAATTAAATGCCTAAGGTATGACTTGTTTTGAGGCTGCTTGTAAACTGGTTCCCAAAGTATTTAATTACTACTGTACCATTCATCTCACCTGTCTTAAAAATATTAATCAGAGGGTAGTGTCAGAAGCTGAAAGTCCAGTTCATTACCAATTCTGTCTCTCATCATGACCTTTTAAAGTGCATGCTAAACAAAATAAATACCATTTTTTTAAGATTCTTGTCAATATTAAGAAATTAGGGAATATAGGTGTAAAGTATTCTTCTCTGTATGAGGCATACGTAATACTTCCTTAGTACTTAATAATGCAGTGCCTGCTCTGTAGCATTTCATTTGGGAGTTCATCTCTATGTGTTAAATGCTTCTATGAATCAATGAAAAGAAATTTACAGTTCAGCAAAACTGTCTGCTTTGATGTATCACCATGTAGCAAATGAATCTGTGGAATCTGGAGGAGTGGATATTTGTAGTGGCTTTTTAGTACCTCCTTCAGAAGGCAGTTCTGCAGGAGGTAGTTTTGCTGCAGGAGAAAGGAGGAGGTCTGGACCTTCAATGTGATAGGCTCATGTTTGTTATGAGAGGTGAGTGACTTCATGGATTAAATTGTTAATAACTAGTATGAGCAGCACAAACTTAAGAATCCAAGGAACCAACAAACTCAATAAGGAACTGGGAAAATACAATGCTTGCTTTGCCTTGCATAACCTGAGGTTCTGAAGAAGGACTGAGTGAAAGATTCAGTGTTTTTCATGTTTCAAAAATGATGCTGTCCTGTTTTGAAAACCTGAAATCAGCAACAGTCTATGTGGAAGGAATTGATTGGATGTTGAAGAGGAATTCTGCTTGGTGTATTTAACTGCTTTTACCATGTGGATGAAAAAGAACAAACTGCGAGTGAAGTTACAGGTTAAAACTTTCTTTGATCAGCTGCCTCTTCTTTCTTAAATATAGTGTAGTTATTTTAAATGAAAGGGACACTTATTGATATGCGGTGAAGTAAATGTTAAAAGATTTCTCATAGGACATTTATATCTAAGTGGTTATCACTGTTTCCTCTGTTCTTGTGTTTTGCCATGTATAAAAAGGTTTTGGACATTACACTTTCTAAATGGAACATTTTACAGTAGTTAATAGCTTCCTCAAGTAGAAGCTATTTGCATTCATCTGATAATTAATGTTCTCTATTTTACATAATACAAAATAATGCATTACTTTTTCAGGCATTCTAAGATATACTTTGAAATATGCTTATGTAAAGCAGCAAAATTTCTGTGTTTTGGGATCGAACTGGGTTGTTTTTTTGTATCTGGTGCTTTTAGAAACCAGTTTCTTACTGTTTTTGTGCTTCCAGGTTACATTTTTAATTTAGAAAGTCTAATTTTTACTCAGTGAAATGGCTTTTATACTTTTAAATATGCACAACCCTTATACAGATACAACTTTGAGTATGGATGTACTTTTTAACAAGTTTTCTTAGCAGAATAAAACATCTGCCTATTTCTTGGACAGTGTTCAACTGTGAAAATTACTACTGGAAATAGAATGAGCTATCAATGTTGTTAAATGGTGATCAAAGCAGAAAGGAGGGAAGCATTGGGAAGATTTAGCATAGTCAGATGCAAGTTGTATATTTTTGAAACTGAGAATATGTGCATTGAGAATATACTATCAATTCACATACACCCCCTTTTTTTACCTTTAAAATCGGTGATCCAGAGGAAGCCCGTTGTTAGACCCTTTTAAGAATTCCCTACAGAGTCAAGCAGATGCAGATGTTTAGGTTTTTCTGGTGGAAGGAAGTCAGCAGAGCCTGAACATGTTCTGAGAGCAGCATCTATTTTTTCTGTGTTTCAACTTGGACTTTTTGGTTTGTGGATGGCACTTGGAAAAAGCTTTCTTACTTTCTCATCCAGTTTGTGCCTTTCATTCTGGAAGCAGTAATAAAATGTCTCTCTTTGGTTTCTTAGGTGGTGGCCACAGGTGCAAGCAAGTTATTTGGCCTTAAAGAATGTTGTGTTGGACTCTTGTCTGTCATAAGTCATGCTAATAAAGTACACATTACTAATTTTTTAATTTTTTTTTTAAGTACTATATTTAGTGTTGAAATAGAAAATAAGTGTTTTGGGTGGATTTTACCTTTTGTTCTAATTTCACTATTCTATATAGCTATAACTGTAAATAAACAGATGTTTTCTTAAGTGCTTCTCTACTATAAATTATTTTCATTATTGTGGACTAATAAGAGGAGTTTCAGTTGTAGCATTCAGTAAGAATTATAATTTGGCTTCATAATTGTTTAATAGGAAATGCTCAAAGAGGGACAATACATTTCTCTAAAAATTTTAGTTTGACATGTCTGTATCATTAATCTAAGATGCAGCAGGTCTAAAAGTTTGTGTTCCAAATCTGCCTCATCTTAGTGACTGATGTTGCATATCTTACCTGAATAATTGTATGCAGAAACATGAAATATGAATCAAAGGGGGAAAAAAAAAGAGAAATCAGTTATTTTAAAACAAATATTATTTTCCTTTCCTGACTGAAGCTTAAAGAAACAGTCTGTATTATAAGAACTGATGCTTACTTAAGTAGGAATTCGATGTAGGTATATGAAACAAGCTGTTCAAAGTGGCTGAGGTGTACTTTGGTATCAACAAATTGTCAGAGGAGAAGTTTACTTTTTTTTAGAGTGAAATACAAGTATTACAGGGGACATGTCAGACAGGACCACTGCAGGACTGCACTGGAAGTCTGTAGAGTGGGCATGGAAAAGCATAGCAGCTTAATCAGCTTTCCTCGGGGATCGGGTTTGATCAGATACACAATCTGGTTGATTGACTGGGGTGGGGAGATGTTTGGGGAGTGGTTTGTTATTTGTGTGTTTTGGTTGTTTGTTTTTTTTTTTTGTTGGTTTTTTTATATCTGAAGTGTTTAGACCCTGTTCCATTTTGTAAACATTCATTTGAAACAGTTTTATTTATCAATATATCAAAAACATTTAAATATCTTTCAATTTTCAGAAGTATTTATTATCTTGAGGGTAGGAAGTGATGCAATTTTAATTTGGTTTCCTGATAGTGTAGTCATGTAGGTTGGTGAAAATACTACATTGTATTTTTAATTACTACAATGCAGTAGTCCAGCTTTTTACATTGATCCAATGAATTGACTGAATTACATGTAAATATCTTGAAACAAGTGTTGGGCTATTCTGAACTTCCCAGCATAAGTTTTCAAAGACTGGTGTTTTCTTTCTGTGCAAATTCTGAAGTTGTGGTTAAATTGTGCAATTCTAAGGTTCTAAGTTTTGGTTTTCTGAGTAAGAAAACAGGTGTTTGGCAAGTGTCAGCTTATGGAATTTGTCTCTCTGCACTGCACTCTTGTGATTACATTGTGAAAAATGTGGGTGAATTTAATTAATTACATGTATAGATTTAAATAATATTTGTTGATAGAATTATTTACTGAAACAAGGGATTCATTTTTCAAAATGCTGAAGATTTGGTCTCGCACATTGTCACAGCATTATATACATTTTAAATAATTTTCAGTAGTTGTCTCTCTACCCCAATTTTGTAAATGCTTTGTTAGTTTTGAATTGCAAAAGGAATGATAAAACCCCACTAATATCTTGTCTTTTCATTCAAAGTTTGCTTAGTAAGAGCCACTTAATTATCCAGAGGGGATCAGCTTTGCTTCACCTTGTGCAGGCTGTTTTTCACAGATTGTTACCTTTAGTGCTTCAATCTGTGAGAAAATCCCCACTACCTTTGGATGTGAGTTTAGTGACAGCCTTTATCTCGGCCTTTATCCGAGGGTTCTCATGTGATCTTGTCCTGCACTAGGTAACTAATGCTCACCACCGGCTGGATCTGCCAAGGCTGTTACACTGAAAATGTTAGGAAAGGAGAGAAGCCTCAGATTCTAATTTCTGCTTAAAATACCTGCGTTTGTGTGTTCCCACTTGTGCCATGCCAGTGCTGTGCACCAGTTCTACAGAACATCCAAACAGAGCAGTGTTAAATACAGGATGAGGGCTCTTTTCTCTTGCTTGTTTTGTCTCTTAGTGTTTTCCTCTTTCATCTGTTTTTCTACTCTTTGCTTTTTCTGTCTCTGGTATGTGCATGCTCTGTGTCCTTTCTTTCTGCTCTGAGGTTCCTTACTCTTTCACAGGTGTCCTCTGAGGACTGGCGAGGAGGCTTTGGCCTTCCTCTGGGGAGTGCAGATTTAACTTGTATTTTCAGAACACTTATACATCAATACATAAATGAAATATTTTGTGTTCTGCAGGTTGGCAATCCGCGTGTTGAGCTCACTCTTTCTGAACTTCAAGATATGGCAGCCCGACAGCAGCAGCAGATTGAAAATCAACAGCAAATGTTGGTTGCTAAGGTAATCATTATACACAGATCATAATAAATACAGATTTCCTTCACATATGCAAGCATGGGTTTCATAAACAAACATCTAATTCATTCTAGATAAGCTCAAGAAAGAGCTTGAGACGTCCATTATTTTACCAAGTTAATGTTAATCTAGGCAATACATAGCATGTCAGTATAAATGGTACTATAATAATTCAAGACATGTGTCTTTATAAATATATTGCTAAGTTTTATTTGTCTTCTGTGAGGTCCACTTCATGCCCTGTGATAGACCAGGCTTGATTCTATGCTCATGTTTAGTAGCTCATTCACTCCAGTCCAGTAATCATAGTGTGAGAGGAGAATATGCCCACTTGGGATCTATTCATGCATTACATGCCTGAAGTCTCTTGAGATGTAAGAATCTAAGTATGTTTTCAGAGTGGGAAGTTATTGTAGGTGTTACACAGTATGCATTGGATGCTCAGAATACCTAGGAATCAACCTATCAATTCTGTTGCTCGTGCTTGATGTAGAAAAAGAAACATTTGCCCTCTGTGCCCATCAGGACTGTTATTTAGAACTGAAACATTATCTTACAGTCGATCAACTTGTTTAAAATGTTCAGTTGGATATATTTTGACTTCTTTGGGAAGCTGGATAAGAGCATTGGAAGTCCATTTTGCAACAGCAGGAGATGTGTTAATAGTACCAGAAAACATGCCAGAGGAAGCTTCACAGATGTGTTTGAATGAGTTAGGGTTTTATTTGCACATATATGTAAATTTGAAATTTGGTCTAAAAAATCTTGACTCTCTGCTCTAAAAACAGATTTGTTAATTAAGAGTTTTCCTTGGAGGACTGATACATATTTTAACTAGATGGAACTTTTTCTGATTTCTGGAAGTAAAAGCCCTAGTGATCATAGCGATGAGTTTTTCTAAGTTGTTTTGTAAAAAATAAATGGGTAACAGGTTCCTCTTGTGTAAAATCTCGTGTTGTCAGGAACAACGTTTGCGTTACCTAAAGCAGCAAGAGCGTCGTCAGCAGCAGTCTGCTTCTGAGAGTGAAAAGCTTCAAAAACTGAAAGAACGTGTTGAAACTCAGGAGACAAAGCTGAAAAAAATTCGGGCCATGAGAGGACAAGTGGATTACAGCAAGATCATGAATGGGAATCTGTGTATGTGGATTTTAAAAATAATTATTAATTTAATTTACTGTTCACTGCATGACTAGCAAATAATGCAATATTACAATGAAGAAGGACTTCAGATAGTATGGTTTTTTTACTTACAGAGGGTGCTGTGTCTCTGTGAAATTGATATATGATGTTACTGTGTTATATAATCAGGCATGAAGTCAGAATAAGTCTATTTTCTAATTATTAGGAAATATTACTGTTAGCAAATTCCCAAACATAAATATTTTATATGTGCATGCCTATACTAGATATAAGACTCATGTGTTGTGTTTATCAATGCCTGTAGAATTTAAAAATTAACAACTTCTGCTTTACTTGACTGTTTTTTGTTCTTTTTATCCTGTTAATTTTAGCAACTGAAATTGAGCATATAAGTGCCATGTTCCAGGAAAAGCAGCAGGAGCTACAGGCTGCAGTGTTGAAAGTGGATCAACTTACTCAGCAACTAGAGGATTTAAGGAAAGGGAAACTGAATGGGTTTCAGTCTTACAATGGACAAATGACAGGACCTGCAGCAGTAGAATTAAAGAAGTTATATCAAGAGCTACAGGTGAGTAATGGAGAGATGCTATTTGGACAACAGCTGTAGATTCTTAAAACTTTTATTACTGCTCTCATGGATGGTCATTTGGTTCTGTGGTTTCTCATAAAACTGGTGTATTGGAATGCTGTTAATGTGGGAAGTTGCAGTTATCAGCATATATAACCCTCTGAAACAGTTTTGTCAGCTTTAAAAACTGTTTTTGTTGCTCATGCACATAATGGTACAAAGTGTGCAAGTGTTCTGTAGGACATTTCTCAGCCCCTAATACTGAAATACTGAATAGTCTAGTATTTGTTTAAATCTCTCTCAAAAATATGAGAAATTAATTTCATTATTTTTCTATTAATTTTATATTTGGCAAAGAACTGAGTGTAGCAGGCTCCCTTAGATGTCATCTTAACTTGGAGACATGACTGGACAGTGAATAAAAGTAAATGTAAAATATATTGTAAAAATATAGCCATAATGTCTGGTGTGACTAAACAAAATACGTAAGAATGAAGTAACACAGTTTAACAGAATCATTACAAGTCTAAGATGCACTGTATTCACTACACTGTAGAGTGCACTGTAGCTGCAGTGTATTCATACATTATTGCCTGTATCACTATCAAATATCTTCCTCCAGGAATACTGTTGCATCTAAATTGTAGTTCTCACATGCATAATTACATACTCCATTTACATAGACATTTTGTCCAGTTTTTATCTTTAAATGTTACAGAACACTTAAATTTTGTGCCAGTGTGTCAGGGTCCTTTTTGCCTTTTTTCCCTTTCCCCATTTATATGAGGTATATCTGCCTTTTGAGTATTTCCAAGTGCAAAGATGCTAAATAGATTTCTCTGCTGTGCTTCACAATGATCCCATATGTATTTATCAAGATTTAAATCTGCCTCAGGTTTTTTTTGCATGTAACATTACCATGAAAATTGGAACACTGAGACAAAACTGTTAGAGTTACTGAAGGGTGCAAAAATGCTAATGGGAAAGCAAGATAAATTATTATACTGTCATGGTAGATTTAAACCATAAAGATAATTCATCCCCTAATCTACTGGAAACCTGCTGTGAAGGTTTCAGTTTAATCCCTCTGTAGAGAGGAAGATCTGTGCCCAATCCCTGCACTAGCAGTTCATTTAACCTGCCATCCAGACATCAGGAAGTTCCATGTGGAACTGGAACAAGAATCAATAGCATAATTTCTGCTACAAGCTTTACGTCACTTAGTTTTCATGATAATCAAACTGTCTTGGTTAAACATAACAACTAACAAACATTTTCTATTACTTTTTTTTTGCGGTGGAATTATTTTCTGAAACATCTTTATGACAAATTTTTCCATCTATTTGCTATAAATGGGATGCAGTCTACATATCCACTAGTTTATTACAACATTCTTTCACTGGTTTATTTTAAGAGTTCTTCATGGTTGCAAATGCCAATTTGACGGGCTATGTGGAAGCCTAACATACAATCATAGAATCATACAACCATTCAGGTTGGAAAAGACCCTTGGGATCACCTGAGTCCAACCATCATCCCTACTCTACAAAGTTCTCCCCTAAACCACATCCACCAACACCACATCCAAACGACCCTTAAACACATCCAGGGATGGTGACTCAACCACCCCCCTGGGCAGCCTTTTCCAGTGTCTAACCACTCTTTCTGTGAAAAAATTTTTCCTAATGTCCAGTCTAAACCTCCCCTGTTGCAGCTTGAAGCCATTCCCTCTTGTTCTGTCACTAATTAGCTGTGACAAGAGACCAGCACCAACCTCTCTACAATAACCTTTCAGGTAGTTGCAGAGACTGATGAGGTCTCCCCTCAGCCTCCTCTTTCTTAAACTAAACATTCCCAGCTCCTTCAGGTGTTCTTCATACGATTTATTCTCTAAGCCCTTCACCCTTCGTTGCCCTCCTCTGTACTCACTCCAGCACATCGATATCTCTCCTGAATTGAGGTGCCCAAAACTGGGCACAATACTCTGGGTGTGGCCTCACCAGTGCTGAGTACAGGGGGACAACCACCTCTCTACTTCTGCTGGTCACAGTGTTTCTAATACCAGCCAGGATGCCATTGGCTTTCTTGGCCACCTGGGCACACTGCTAGCTCATATTCAGCCGCTTGTCAGTTAGAACCCCATTCTTACATTAAAGATGTAAGAACAAATTGCTGACCCAATGCTTTTTCTTTTTTTTTTTTTTTTTTTCCCCCCTGAAGATTCGTAACAGGCTTAACCAGGAGCAGAATTCCAAGCTTCAGCAGCAGAAGGAACTCTTAAACAAACGTAATATGGAGGTGGCCATGATGGACAAGCGAATCAATGAGCTGCGTGAACGACTGTACAAGAAAAAAGTTGAGGCACGTCAAAAAGAAAACATTCCTGTAAGATAAACTGTTATAAGGGCCACGCTTTAGTTTATCAAGAGCCTGTAAAAGCTACATAGAATCTAATCTTATCCCAGCCAAATCATATGATTACATGTAAAGAGCCTATTTTAAAAGTAGCAGGCTTCTTAAACTACTTAACATTTTCCATAGATACCAGAAAGCTCTTAAGCAAAATGTCTTTCCTTTAATTTTTCTTTATGGTACAGAGCATACTATTTTTAAAATTATAGTAGTTTATATTTCTAGGAAGGAAAATGTGATGCTGAGCTGTGTTTCAAAGCATGAAAGCATAAAAAGCTTGGGTTTTACAAAATACTGAACTTCTAATATGGAAAATTGATAAAAATATAAATCGTCTGATATATTTAGTCTTATTAATTGTCTGCAACTTTGAAAATAAATCAGTTGCACAGCAGACCATTTATCTAAGGACCAGGGGGATCAGTTCTGGATTTCCATGTGTATTTGTAGCTGAAGTTATTGCTTCTGAAAAAACCCACACACATATTTGAACATTCAAGAGCTCATTTTAGTCTGTTTGCTGAAGTAAGGCACAATAAAAGGGACCTTACAGAAATAAAAGTTTCCACAAGAAATATATGTGCTAGGGCTGAGAAATTCAAATTTTAGGGAATAAATTTGTACTTTCTGTAACTTTTTTTTTTTGGTAGAAGCACGGAGCACAGTAACTTAATTATTAAAGTTTCTTAGCTACAGTGCATGGTTCTAGATAATTACATTTAGACCTCCTATTCATGCACAAATGCCTAGTTAAAAGGAAGTTCAAGTTTCAATTTGTTTGATTTATTTTTTTTTTTTAGTTGAATCGTATTAATGGAACTTCATCACCCCAGTCATCCTTGAGTGCTTCAGGAAGGGTGGCAGCTGTAGGACCTTATATCCAAGTTCCAAGTGCTGGCACTTACACTGTACCAGTAGATCCAGTTAAACCACAGTCTCTCACCATTGCTTCTAGCTCAACACATGGAAGATCAAAATCTGGTAAGCACTTAAGTGTGGTGTTTATTAATACACATGGTTTGGAAAGGAATAATAAAGAAAAATAGTAAATTTAGGAGACCAAGTGTTGGCATAATCTCTGTAGTTGAAGATGCACATTTTAGATGTCCTGTTACTATTCTGTGAATTGAATGTTAGTCATTTGATAAGAGGCATTTTTGCCTCTTTCCATTTTTTTTTCTTAGGAGACTGAGTGTTTTCTTTGATATTTAATGTCACTGGTTTGACTCAGGATCGCCAATTAAACCTCAAACCAGGATATTTAACTAGCTAGTAGACCATTAAAAGGAGCCCATGTTCCTTCACAAATTCTATGTTCTGTCCTTAATAGTTTTTAAATTAATTTGTGTTTGAATATAGTATCAGCTTTTTGGCAAACTGTATTTTAAACAACTCTTTACAGTGCCTTGCTTTTTGTCAAGTAAAACAAAGCTAATGAACAAGTAAAAATCTTACTTATCAGCAGGAAACTAAATAGGAAAACAGAATAAAACTGTGGGAGGTTTTTGCTCCAGCTGAGATAGGAGTATTTGTGGTGCTTGAAGCATTTCTGAAATGAAATAACTTTAATAGCATTGATGCTGTTAACTTGTTTCTGCCTTCATTAGTGAAGAAGCTGCTCCTCCATAGTACTCCCCAGAACCTGATGTCCAAAACTGGCTTCCGTGTCTCCCATGGTTAATAATTCCATCTATATTATAAAATTAGTTCTTTTTTATAATTTACATTGGAGACTGAAGGAAGGAGGTCGTGACATTTGTGCCTTAAGTTCTCATTCTGGCAAAGTTTACCTCTGCACACATCTCAGCAAAATCAGAATTCTTCAGAAAAGCTTAGGTAGGAAAAGGCACATAATAGAAATAAAAATGCACAGTCCCATGGGTCTAATCACAGGCTTTGGTTTATCTGGTCTCCTCAGAGAGATCTAAAAATGAGCTAAGGCAGGACCACCAGGACACACCTTCTGCAATATTCACGTACATCTCAGTACTTAAAACTGAATATTCCAGCAAAACTTTCAGCATGTTTCCAAATGGGGAAGAAGAGATGGAGGGAAGACAATCTGACCTTCTCTCTAGGAAAGAGTGACAGAAATATCTCCCAAAAAAACCCCAAGTTCAGCAAGTGAAACTATCTAAACAGAACTTAAAAAAACCCAAGTGTTTTGTATTGAAATTAGTGATTTACCAGTACCTTTAGTTTAATTCAAAGGCTGTACAAACCCCAACAGTGTGGTTTTATGGAAAAGTTCTAAGAATATGGAATGAATTAACTGTGGGATGAAGTGACAGATTTGCAATAGTTTCGTTTTCAGACGTGTGGGTTCCTCTTCCACGTATGGGAAAGGACAGCTCATGACTTTTGACCAGACTTTGACCAGCTCATGACATTAACCAGAAATAATTCACAATTTTGTAAACAATCAGCCTCAGAAGATACACATACCCACTTCTAGACCTAACTTCAGGAGGTTACAAAATATCTGAATTATAATTTTCTGATTTTATAAAAGTAATTATTTTACCATAGGACTGACTTTGTGTCTATCATGTGAGTGTACTTGAATAAAGTCCTATAAGATAATTTTATGTGAGGAGAAATGTATCGTCACAGGAAGAAAAGAAATTGTGTGGGTTTTATTTTTTTTCTACTGTCGTGCTTTTATTTCTCATTATCTGAGTGTTCCTGTTCTAATTTCTCCATTGTCATTGTTATAATTTTTCCACCACTTTTTTTTCTTTCTTTTTCTGTGTAACTGGATCTGCCTTGGTGTGTCCGGTAGAGACAGACTGTGGGTGTGTGAAAAAATCTCCAGACACCTGGAAGGTTTCTGATTTAGACATTATAGTGGATCCTATTCTGTCACCTCCCACTTCTCTTCAGTCTGCTGTTCACAATGTCATCCGCCTGGCACCTACTGTCTTTGACACCCAACACTGTGAGTCTGCAGAAGATCTCTGGCTAGCTAAGAACTCAGTTTTTAATATGGTCATCTGAGCTCTTGCATACAGATGCGTATTAAACAGCATCTTTAGAGCTTGTGTTGTGATCTGGCATGCAGAAGATGCTGTTGAAATGTAAAATTGTTGAGAAGTTGTTTTTCATCATCAAAAGAAACAGATTTGCAGCAAATTCATCCCTGGAGTACTGGAGTAGTGTACCTGGGATGAGTTTTCTTTGATGAAAAAACTTGACATTTTCTAACTGTTATGAGAAAATTCTTTGTAATCTCCAAAGCATGTTTTAGTATATCTCAGATTAGATAGATATGTTATCTACAAGTTTAGCTCGAGTTACTTTGTGGGAAACTTTGAGTATCCGTGTTGCCCTGATCCTACAGCTGGGATGAAAGCTCGCTGTGTCCAAGTCAATAGCAAGAATCTTGCTGACTTCCATTCAACAAAAATGTTATGTGTGGTTTGTGCTTCAGTTGCTATAGTAACCTGGATCCAGACCTAGAAAAATTTTAAACTATAATCAGAGAAAGCGCCCAAAACCTTTTGTGTCTGCATGTTCTTGTCTTATTTATGTAAACACAAAATGGACTGATGGGAGTTGAAATCCACAGAGTGTTAGTTAGTCTTGCAGGCAGCAGACAAGGAGGCACATTTGGAGGAAAGTGCAGCCAGCTGGCTGAAGTGGCCACGGGGTGGCTGGGAGCAAGAGCTAGTGAGGGCTTGTTGCAAGGGCGTTGCCATCAGATGGGCAAGAGAGCCTGGGACCTCAGATAGCAGAAGGCAGAGGCTGTTTGGCTGCCTCCTCGTAGCACCTATCGTGCAGGTTCTGGCACCACGTGCTGCAGCTGCAGATTGCAACAGCAGCTTAGGTAGGGGCATGAGATTCAGCTGGAGTTGGGGGACTACGTGAGAGGTGCACTCATAAAAAATGCATGGTTGTTGGCAGGTCTGCCAGATTGTAAAAGGAAGGACATGAAGGTAGGGACAGTTACATTCTGATGTTTATGTAAGTAGAACAAAACAGAGAAGTTAGAGAGGGGAGAAAGGGTTTGAATTTCCTTCCAGTCTTTACCTTAGAATCTGGGAAAAAACGTGCTAATATGTCGAATTCAAAGGATTACAAAAAGTTCTTGTATAACTGTCTTTCTAATAGAAGAGTGTGGGCTTGTATTTGCAGGTAAGATAATTGAATTCTTCAGGATTTTTGCTGTTGTTTCTGTAAGTGCTTTCTTAATAGCTAAACTTATGACAAAGATGCTTTCATGTCTAGCATGACTCAGTTATAACACCTTTTACTGATCTTCAAAACAAAATATTTACTGAACCATAACCTTACAGGAGTTATGGAACATACTGTGTATTTTGTACAGCAAACATTAATTCACTGCATACTTGGGAAATTTGCCATTATTTAGGGTCAGAGTGTTTAGAAAGTCATCTCTTTTTGTCTTGCTCTTGATAACCAGATGATTAAAAACAAAAACAAAAACCCAGCATGTCCAGTACTAAAGCTGGGCCTCATTAATTTACATCTTGGCAGTTTGCAAGTGTGAAAAGTAATTTCTGGGCAATGTACTACACTCTTAGTGTAAAAATATGCAAGTATTAACCCTATTTAATGACCAACCACAAAAATACTCTTACTTCAAAGTAATTATCTCTCAGAATTCAAACACAGTTGATCTGAATTTGAAAGGCTAATAGAATATAGTGTGGATAATACTAAGGAATGGTCTGCACATACAGTTGAAAAATAGTTAGTATGGTGGTATACACTTTTTATTTTTTGCTTACATAAAAGTGATTATTTTTAACAAGCCTATGGATAGGTTTATGAGCTAAAGGAGTGAATTTGCATTCACATACTGAAAAAAGGAGGAGGTCACTGTCAACAAATCCTCAGGTTGTCTTTTCCATGGAGGGGAAGAAAAGGGATGGATACTCAATAAAGATGATAAGGCTTACGGATAGAAAGTAGAGTGGTGATGTTAAAGTCACTGTTATTAGAATGTTTTTATTCAGCTTATTCTTAGACTGTCTGCTATACTAGACAGAGGATGGCAAAGAATTCTAGAAATAGCCTGGCTGATTCTGTTTTCTAGAGGCTTAAAACTGAAATGAAATGGGAAACTTTGCCATTAAATACCCCATTTTCATTTGATGTTTTCTTTCTATGGGGTCCAGACATCTCAGTAAATCTCCACACACACAAGTCCCATTCCAGTGGTTGTTGTCCTCCAGTAAAGTTACTTCTGTGCTATGTGTCATCTTTACTGGTCCTAAGTGCTCCACTAAAGGCAGTAGGGAAGAAGAAATGATCTCTGGTCTCCTTAGAGTAAGAGAAGCCTCAAGTTTAATAATTTAAAGGTAAATCAAAGCCTTAGGATCTAACCAGAGATCTGTTTAGTTACTGTAAAACACATCTAATTATCAGGCTATTAAAACTTTCTTGCTTACTTAAAGAGCAGGAAATAGTCTCACACAGTTCATAAAGTAACATATCAATGCATCAGGGCTTCATTAAGGATTTGTTGCCTCAGTTTATGTGCAGCCATGCATGATTTTTGC
This sequence comes from Apus apus, assembly GCF_020740795.1. NCBI lineage: Eukaryota > Metazoa > Chordata > Aves > Apodiformes > Apodidae > Apus > Apus apus. The sequence continues at coordinate 55,869,612 of NC_067286.1, read as the reverse complement.
ATATGATAAAGATAAAAGCTCTTCACTTGTATCTTGACACTGTGAGTTGAAGTTGTTAGCTGACTTTCTAAATTTCTTTAACGTTAAATCTCTGAGGCAGTTCTAATCGGGTAACTGTGCTGAGGAAAAACAAAAGGTAAGTGAACTGCCAAGCAAAAGAACATATGCTTTTGTTCCACCCTATTGTTGAAATGAGCTTTTACATCCTGTTATGAGTGAATTAACCTAGTAACCATAGTTTAAATTTGGAGTAAGTCCACTCAGATCTTACATAGCCTTAACATTTAGCAGTACTTGATAATATGTCTGCATAGTACCAAAAGAAACATGCTGATGAAGTGTTTCTGTAAGGATTTTGTGTTCTGAACTTGTTTGCCTTTTGAATAGTAGAATATGCAACATTGAAAGCAGAATTTTTACCAACTTTTTTTCCTATAGAAAATTTCAATACAGTTTGAAAGTCAAAGTGTAATGAACAACATATTTAATGCAGTGATTGGGCTTTCAGTATGATTTCTGAATCAAACATGAATAGTGACTTATTTCTGGAATCAAATTTATCCAGTTGTAACCTAAGCTGTTCCATTTTGTGTGCTGTTGTGCTTGTTTACAATGGTGGTGTGGATTTTCTTAAATAATTTTTTCTGTTTTCAAGCTAATGATGGAAATTGGCCAATACTTAAACAGAGCTCAACCCCTGTGGTAAAAACCCCTCAGATCTCCAATACAGACTGGAAAGAATCAAGCATGGATACTGCTTTAAAACAAGGAACTATATCCAGCCAGCCTTTGCCATCTTCAGTATTAGGAAGTACTGATAAGCTGGTGGGTTTCATCTGTGATATATTTATAGAACTGTTTTGTTGAAATGATGAACTTTTAGCTTCTGTAGCTGTCACTTCAGTTACAGTCGGGTTTCCTGCCAATTATTATTTTTAAAGTAATAAAGTTACTTATGTATTCTTCCTCTTCCTTCCTGTTCTTATCACATTACCATTTCTTATTCTTTTTCAATGTCAGTAGTTTGTATCACTTCCTCTTCTTTTACATAACTGGTCTCCCCTTTTCTCTCTCCTTGCTTATCCTGAACATCTCTCCCACCTTCCTATTTTTCTAATTCAAATCTTTGTTACTGTTTTTCCTTGGTGTAGATTATCACTTTTTCAATGCCCTCTGTCTCACAAAGTAAGTCATTAAATCCATCCTTGAGTGAGTGCACTGGTGGTGTCTGTCTGTTCTCTTGTTCTAGTAGTACTTTGAATTCTTTAAGACTGTATCTTTAAAGAATAAGGACCTTGTCTCTAAAGGGTTTTGATAAACTCTGTTATCACACTGTGCATTATCAAATACATTATAAATAGATACTGAGAGCAAGTTATTCAGGCTTTGATAGTATGCAGATACTTCTGGATTGATATTAATGTATTGTAGCTGAAAATGCCTTTAAACAGTGGCCTCTGTGTCAGGCATGGTGAAGTCTTGTGATAAATTCAAGTGGAATTTATTCATTCTAGTGAATTCTTTCATATCTAGTGAATAAGGATCACTGTTTACATTTGACTATCATACAAGATTATTAGTATGTTTCCCTGAATTAGGACTGTTTTATTTAATTAAATTATGTTTACTCTTTATTGTTATTACACAGGGTCTTGACCTGGGGAAGGTGCCGCCAACAATTCCTGGTGTAAGCAAGCAGTTGACTCAAAACTATGGGACCTATCCAAGCCCAGTTCCCTTAGGAACAGGTTCTACAAATTCTCTGGAAAGAAGGAAGGATGGCAGTCTGCCCAGACCTGGCACCAGTATAACAAATCGGCAAAGACCTGTTCCGCTTCCACCACCCAGCAACATCCATCAGCCCAGCTCTTCACAACAGATTCAACAGAGAATTTCTGTACCTCCCAGCCCCACGTATCAACCTTCCGGTCCCCCCTTGTTTCCAGGAGGAGATGGCAGGCCAGAACTCCCTTTAACTGTGGCAATCAGACCTTTTCTAGCTGATAAAGGATCAAGACCTCAGTCTCCCAGAAAAGGGCCACAAACAGTGAACTCCAGTTCCATCTACTCAATGTATCTTCAGCAAGCAACACCACCAAAGAATTACCAACAAGCTGTGTACAATACTTTAAATAAGTCGGTAAAAGCAGGTAGAATATATTTTGTTTTATTTTTTTCCTTTGAAATAGACTATTAAGATCTATGTACTGGGCTTAGTTTACTTTCCATGTCACTTTGAAAAAACGGTCTAAATTTTCTGTATGCAGTGTGGCAGAAAAAAGATCCCGTATACTTTTTGAGTTATAAATAAATATATATTCAATTCCCTTTTATTTAAAACAAGATGCAATTAGAGCAGTACAGTCTGGATACTCTACCAATACTTTCAGAAATAAGTTGAAAAAAACAGTGTCCAGAGAGGAGAGGTTTTTCTCCTCGTACTGTTTCCTCACGAAAGAGAAAAAAACATTCCAGGTGTTAGTTGTAGCTTTTAATTTTAAGAAGCATCACCATCACCAACATGTGAGTATTTATTTCTGTTTTGATAGGTTCCAATACAATAATTAATTTTTATTTTTCTTTCTGTATTAGTGTCAAAGAAGTAGCAAGAGCTTATTTGCATGAACACAGGTTGTTTGCGGATGTTTTATTGCATAGTTTGAGAACAGTTCTTCACTGCTTTCCATCTTTCTTTTCTTCAGTTTATGGAAAACCTGTATTACAATCTGGTTCAACTTCTCCCTCACCCTTGCCATTCCTTCATGGTTCTTTGCCTGCCCAGACTTCCTCGCAGCCACAACCTCAGCCTCAGACTGAGGTGTCTGAAAAAGATCAAGAGCTTGAAAATGCTCCACCACCCAGTGAAAACAGCAACGTGGAAAACATTCCTCGTCCTCTCAGTCCTACCAAGCTCACACCTATTGTGCATTCACCCCTACGGTATCAAAGCGATGCTGACCTTGAAGCTCTGAGAAGAAAATTGGCCAATGCTCCTAGGCCACTGAAGAAGCGTAGTTCTATCACTGAACCAGAAGGCCCAAGTGGACCCAATATACAAAAGCTATTGTATCAGCGCTTTAATACTCTTGCTGGAGGAATAGAAAGTGCTCCTTTTTATCAGCCAAGCAATCCACAGGACTTCATAGGCATCTTAGCTGATGTCGATAATGGTAACGCTAGTACCAATGGCAATATTGAAGAACCTATTTCTGTGCAACCTACAGTTCCTCTTCCTGATGAGCCACCCCCTTCATCAGATGCCAATGATAACGAATTACCTTCTCCTGCTACTGAGGAACTGATAAGCACTGAAACCACAAATCAAACATCTGAGACAACCGAAGATAACAACAACAATCCTGCTGTAGTTCCTTCTACTGAACAGTCACCCAGCCCCACACCTGAAGTCAGTTCTCCAGTAGAAGATGAAGCTCCTTTGCCACCTGCTCTTCCTCCTCCACTTCCTGCAGTAAGTAACAAGCAAAAAGACAATTTTGTGAACTATAGAATTTGGTATGTTTGCACTTCGAGTTTCAGGACACCAAAAGAAAGAAAACCAGGGGAGCTCCAAGGAGAATTCTGATGGATTAGTTTTTTAGTGTAGCTGTTTAAAAAATATGCATACAGGCAACAGAAGGTTGTGTATGTACTTCAGGTTGTAGATCTTTTTTTGAGAGATAGTCTTACTGTAGAACTAGTTCTGGAACCTGAGACTCCATTAAAAAAGTTTGTTTCACTTTCCCAGGTCTACAAAAGATAATTGTATGAAACTAAGGGTGAGCTATGTCAGTGGGAAGGTTTGTAATTTGCAAGCAAGCTGCAGTAACTGTACCAGGAAAAGTGCTCTCCTTCCGCCTCCTAGCAGAGAGGTGTGAGCCCAGGCTAACATCAACAGCAACTCACCTGACTTGTTTTAGCAGAAAGGGTTTTCTAATGGGCTTGTCACATAATTTTAATTGCTTTCGAAGTCTCTACTCCAGCTGCACTAGGATCTTTTAAATACTTGCCATTACCAAAGTCTACAGCATATGGAGAATTGAAAATAGGGAGAAAACTGAATTTTATTGTGGATATGACTCACTTCAAAATTGGTTTCAAAGAGTATCGCCACTTTTTGATTCACATAAGGACCTTGCATTCCTCTGACAATTCAACTGAAGGAGGCACAGAGCCTCCTATGTGTTTTCCATGAGCACGGGTGGGTCAGGATACTTCTGGGAGAATGGAATATGCTAGCAACAGATACTGTTCATATTGTGAGAGGTTTATTTTCTAAACTGAAATAGCCATACTAAATAGGAGCACAAATGAAAATAGATCTTATCGTGCTAGAGACTAAGAGCATTCTATAAAAGCTGTAATTAAGAATAGATTTATTTTGTTCTTCTGGAAAGTGACACAGACACATGTGTGTGATTCAGAATATTCTCAAAACACATTTTTAATGTGTTTCAGATCTTGAGAATGCTTCTTTTAATACCAGCTAGAATGTCACATAAAATACCTTCATGTTCTGTACTTTTCCTTCTCACTGGAACGGGTTGCCCAGAGAGGCTGTGGATGCCTCATCCCTGGCAGTGTTCAAGGGCAGGTTGGATGGGGCTTGGAGCAACCTGGTCTAGTGGGAAGTGCCCCTGTCTATGCAGGGAGGTTGGAACTACAGTCATCCTTGAGGTCCCTTCCAACCCTAACAATTCTATGATTCTATGACAACAGAACCCCTGACTTGTCAGTACTGACCTACAGAAGATACTTCTGCTAATTCATGGCAAAGATTCCTCCGAGTAGAGACTGATACTTGGGCTTAATTGTGTCATCCTTTCTAGTTTAAGCAAAAGTTCTGACAGTGTCTCAGACAATCAACCAGAAACACATTCAGCTTTTATTAGATACAATTAAGATAGTGATACTTTGTTCCTTGTACTCACTAGCTTTAGTTAGAAGTTTCTAAATTACATTGGTATACTTCTTCATTTTTTAACTGAGTAAGACATGGTAAGATATCAATCCTTTTGTTTGGGTACTTCATAATAGAAATGTTTGCATAGTTCTAATTACCACTTTAGTTGGATGGGATTCTTAATCTAGCTAAGAAGTAAGTGAGTAATTTATAATACTCATGCAACCTGAATTGATGGCTTACAACCTTCATCTCTACTCAGACAAAACGTACCAACTTGAAGAAACCTAACTCAGAAAGAACAGGCCATGGTTTGCGAGTGAAGTTCAATCCCTTGGCCCTCCTCCTAGATGCTTCTTTGGAGGGAGAGTTCGATCTTGTACAACGAATCATATATGAGGTGAGCTTCTAAACAAAGGCAATCTCTTCAAATATTTAGGGGCTGGGGAAAAAACACTGAATTTTTTTATGTTTTCATAGGTTGATGATCCCAGTAAACCAAATGATGAGGGAATTACACCTTTGCATAATGCAGTGTGTGCTGGACATCACCACATTGTCAAGTTCCTGCTTGATTTTGGTGTGAATGTAAATGCAGCAGATAGCGATGGGTGGTAAGTGTCATGATTACTTAGTCTCATGATTACACAACTTAACATCTGGGAGAAACACTGTTTTGATGCATATTCAAAATATAGTCGAGACCTGTTTTGGGAACAATTTCCTTCTCTTTTAGTCCTTACAAATGAGCACTTTCTAATCTCTAGTTGGTAATGAACTCCAGTGCAAGGTTACCCTGTGTTCAACTCACGTGCAGGCACACTTAAATAAATCATGAAGGATACCACATTTTAGTTTACTTAGTGGTATAATTGCATTTCTTGTTCAAATGCCAAAATAATTAAACTGTAAATAACAAATGACAGAAGTTAATTTGTTCAAGTTTCATCTTCATATAACCCACCACAGATTTTGGTGTTCTTGAAGAATCTAGCCTTACAGGTAGATGTGGCACTTCTGAAGTGTTTGGAGGGCATCTGAAATCTTGCTGTGCTGATCTGTTTTACCCTCCCTTTGTTTTTAACCTTCAAATTTCCTGATATGGAAAAATACCCTCTTATATCCAGCAGTTTTGTAAGCTATGAAAACCAACACTTTTCCTACCATCTATTTTATAATGTTTGGCTTTACTGGAGTCAGGTAAATCCTGGAATCCATTCCAGTTGTTTGACGTTTTGGACAATGCGTACATATAATAATACCATAAAGAACAGTTTCCTTTAAAAACAGACAGGCTAAACTCTATATTGCAAGACAAAATAGTTAGGATTCAGGGAGGTTTATTTTTTTCACGCCTACATTTTTGCTTTATTTCAGGACACCCTTGCATTGTGCTGCTTCTTGCAATAGTGTTCATCTGTGTAAACTACTGGTTGAATCCGGGGCAGCTATTTTTGCTTCAACTATAAGTGATATAGAAACTGCTGCAGACAAGTGTGAGGAGATGGAAGAAGGTTATATTCAGTGTTCCCAGTTCTTGTATGGTGAGTTATGACACTCCTTTACAAACTTTCTTAGCTTTTCTAGAATTCATCCCTTTGTGTCTCTGATCTGCATGAAACATCTGCTTAGGCCCGACTTCACAATGCAACCCCTCACAAGTTCTTCCAAAATGCTAAGAACAGAATTCTCTTTTCATTATTATGTTGCTCATAGTCCTTCTGTTCTCCAAGTTACTTCACAGGCTCCTTCTCATGTTACAGATTTTTAAAGTTTAACTTGGCATACTTTCAAGAAAATGCTTCCACAGGGAGGTTTTGACAGTAACAGTGAATTGTCAAGTATCTTCACAGAGATACTGCAACTCCCAGATGCACGAGTTTTTAGCAGTTCACATGAAGAAACATGTACTTGATGAATAATTAACCTAGAGAATGTGGTTACCAAGATCTGTTTTGCAAGAAAAGTACCTTGATGGAGCAGACATTTTTCATTTGCATCTGAGGATATGATTCATTAAGGCTCTATGTACCTGACACTGTGCAGACTTTCAAAAGCTTCAAGTGTTGCTGTAGAAACCAGGCCTGTGAGGAAAATACAGCAGTTCTATAAAGCTGCTTTACTTGGACAAGTGTAAAACTATTTTTATACTCATTTGAATAAAAGATTGTAAAGCTTCTGTTGCAGACATAACAGAAGAGAAAAACCTCATGCTCTTAATTGGTTTCAAATGTTCCCTAAACTTTGTTTATATCAGTTGGTTAAATTTCTGAAAGCATCTCATCACCGAAGGGCTGAAAATTGTTTCTGAAATGTTATTAGGAAGAGACTAATATTTAGGCCACAGTGTCCACACTAGAAGTCTCAGAGGGGAAAATAGGATGGTTTACCATCTAGCATGTTCTCTGGTTGCTAACAGGAGTGCAGGAGAAGCTGGGAGTGATGAACAAGGGCGTGGTGTACGCGCTGTGGGATTACGAAGCCCAGAACAACGATGAGCTGTCCTTCCACGAGGGCGACGCCATCACCGTCCTGAGGCGCAAGGATGACAACGAGACCGAGTGGTGGTGGGCCCGCCTCAATGATAAAGAAGGCTACGTGCCTAAAAACCTTCTTGGGGTAAGGTCTTCTGAAGTTACCTTCTCCCTTCTATTTTTTTACTTTCTCCTGAAGTAGGAATGCAAGATGGATCTTCGGTCAGAATCCCCTCTGTGCGTCATCTGGATGCACTGCTAGGGAGTTCTGCAAAGCAGATTATCAGTATTCTCTCTGGCCTGGGTCATTGTAAAGAAAAAGGAGAGGCTTTGGGTAGGACATTAGTGCTGGTTTTTACTTGGCAAAATAGTGTATTTAATATAATTTATGCTTTAATCTTTAATAAAAGATTTTTTGCCCTTGGCTAGAAAATAGGGCCTGTGAAGTGTGCTGGCTGTATGGGGCAGCTCAAAGGGTTTGCCCAGAAGTTCTCTAGGAAGGCTTTTCATACCTGGCAGAAGATAAGCAGTGTCTATATATGTAAAAATAGGAAAGAGCCTTGAAGATGTGCACTCCTCTACTGCTCTCAGTCGAATGGAACACTGCTGTCCTGAGAAACCAGGAATTTAAGGCTACTAGAGAGATACAGAGGACAAAAATGCATTAAGAAAACCTTAGAGAGCAGGAAATGAGCTCTCTCTAGGGCTTGATGGGCAGTTCTTGTACTTACAGAAAAGCATCCTTTGATCTAGTCTGACATCTTGTGTTAAATGAACCAAATAAATTTCAGAGCAGCAATTTTGCAATTGCTGGCTGGAATAAGTCAGTCTTGGCCTCTTGATGCTTCTGGTTTAATTTTTCAGAATTTACCTGAGAACACGCTGTCGGTTACAAATCCTTACACACACACACCCTCCCCTCCCCCAAGTTCTTCATCACCCATTTCCTATTAAGAAGTACCCCTTGGTTATAATTGAATTGATTTTTATTTAACTTGCTCCCAACCATGCAAAGCCTAATCTTTTGATTCTGTTTTCACAGTTATATCCACGAATAAAACCTAGGCAGAGAACCCTCGCTTGAGTTCAGTTCTACAGCAGTGCAGTACCGTGCTGGTAACTGGAATCCTACAACATACACTGGAGCCATCATTTCTGAGCATTTCATACAGAGAAATAAAACTATAATATTGAGTTTTAATGGTGCTTTCTCTTGTTAAATGGACAGCATCTGGGATTTTCTGCAGTTTGTAAATGAGAATCGTTTTTATGTGACCCACCACTGATGAGGAGAGTTGATCTCCACTAGCTCCAGTGATGCACCAGCTCTTGTCTCAAGTGGTGTTTTCAGTTGAAGTTCCATGGCAGGAGCTTTCTTGTGTTCAATGTTCAGAGGTGTCACTTGCAGAGTGCAGATCCACTGTCCAGTTTGCTCCCACCCCACAGTAACTGTCCCATGTCAGGATTTTGGGTATTTAGTTTGATACCAGTGAATGTTGAGTTCTCATTACTCATCAACTCTTTGGTTTCTAGGACACAAGAACTTCACCTGTTAACGTGCACCAAAGCTTTATGAAGGCTAGGATTTAAAGGGGTAACATGCTATACACTTAAATCCTAGTCTAGACAACCCCAACAAAAGCTTTACATAGTCTAGCTTCTAGTATTATTTGCGTTTAGAATCAAGCTAGAGAACTAACAAAAAAACAACAGTATTTTTACACTTCTCAAAACCCCTACATGATACTTCACTTGGTGTTTTATTTTCTTATTATTCAGCCCACAGCACCAGTATTACCTCTACTAATGTAAAGGTTCCCCTACTAACCACCTGAGCCCATCCCTCCTGGACAGAACAGTCAGTACTGAACTTGCAGCAGCTTAAGGGATTTGTATGTCTGCATGGATGAAAGTGCAATAGTTGAGAAGGGTAAGAGTCTGGTGAAGGGTACACTGTGTAATTTGAAGTTTGCCTGAGTCAGTCTAGAAGAAAACATGAAGGACTGGATAGAAGTAGAAAGAGGGTTGTGTAGATGCTGAGTCAAGGAGAAGAAAGAAACAAGGTCTAGAGAAGGATTTAAGAAAGGCAATAGCTTATTTGAGGACAGTTTCTGTGGTTCTTGGCAACCTACAGCTGTTGCCAAGGCAAGTTATGCAATAACCTATTCCACTACATTGTAGTTTCAAGAAAAAGGAAAAAAAAAAGCACTTCACTGGAATTTTAATTGTACATGATTTTATATAGCAAAAGTATATTTTGAATTTCCCATTATAAGTTTTAGCCATATTTCTTGTAATTTTCTCCCATTTAACAGTATGCAATTTGATTAATTCTTCATGTACAAGTTCTGTGTATAATTTATATATCCATTTCTGCAGTGCTGTAACTTGCTTTTACCACAGGCTAGCATTAAACTGTATATATTGTGGTGAAAAGTGAAAGGGTATTATTGTTGAAGAATTTGCTACATGAATGTGATGATTTCAAGAGCCTATGATACACTAATTCAGAGAACATGTAAATGTGCACAATAAAGTACTGCTAAGGCATGGCTGCATTCTCCAGTATTTTTATATAGGCAGCAACAGAAGATGTGCCTTTGGTTAGTCTACCAAAAAAAAAAAAAAATTTCTAATTTGCTGTGTTCTGTTAACTCAGGTTTCCTCCTTGTTTTGCCAGCCACATAGAAAATGATTTGCCAAACAATTCTGCAACCTCCTTAGGCCAGTTACTTGGTATTCCAGCTGTGACAAATTAATACTTGCCTGGAAATGCTCTCCAGGGTGCTTTACACACAAGCTGGCAACTGAGCTTCCTGTGCTCCTTCACTCAATTGTTACCAGTGGAGAAAGAGGGAAGGCACAAAGACTCTTGGCTCAACACATCCAGCCAGAGGATTCATCCCAATAGTTGAACAATCAACACTTAGAACTAAAATTAGGGTGCTGTTTATAAAAAACCCAACATTTCAGACTTTAGAGACCATAGAATATCCATCATAAAAGACATTACATATTGTGAAATTAAGTATCACCTCTTTTTTTAAATAAGTGAATTAATTTATTCATATTTGTACATTAAATTGTATACAATTTCAGAGAGCATTACAGTTAGATTAACAAAAGCTACTTACCAAAAAGAAAATACAAAACTAAGAATTATTCTGGAAGCTTATTTATTACAGAAGGAAGGTTTCACGATCATGTCCGTATTAAGTCAAATTTGGTGATATTTGGTGAAATCTTTTGATAAAAATGAAATGTTTAAAAAAATCCAAGTGACTCCTATAAAATCATATCTAAGGCAGATATTTTTATTATACATTGATTTTAAACATTTGGATAGAGGGAGAAACCTGAGATCTATACCCAAAAGCTATTCTCTGCAGAAGAGACATACACATTTGTTTGCTTTTTCAGCAAACAGTATATATAATTGTTACTAAAAAAGTTGTGCTGTACATTAGCTGTAGTGCAGGTCACTTTCATATTAAGTGCCAATAAAGGCTTTAACAAAATATACAAAGTCTTAAAAGGTGAGGCTGTTTAAAGCATTAATTGTATACATATTGCACACTATAGTGAATACTCATGGTTCAAAAAATACTCACATTGCATTTGCCAGTTCTTACACAATGAACTGCATTGGAATGAGAAAAGGTCAGGAACAGATGTTACCAGCTGTCAAATTAGCAAAGAGTGAGAGGCAGGTCCATGGGGGCTGGTGTCTTCCTTCCCTCAAGTGGCCAACAGTGCTGTTCTCACTGGTCCCGGGACTCGTACAGGAGTTTTGTTGCCTAACATGAAGACAGATGTCACTGTGTTAATTCGTTTCACTTGCAGCCACCTCATCTCCATCCTACCCCTCCAAAAATTTCCTTTAAACCCAAGGTTTAAAGTTCTTCCTCTGCTATTTACTTACTCTAAGGAAAAAGTCAGAAGTAGTATTTCTGAAATTTCAGTAACCCTTCTAAACATATGCAGTAAACAATGTTATTCTGTTCTATATTTCTCCTAGCTCCTTCTGCTTCCCCCTTGCAAAGTTTTGGTGACATGTTCCATTTGTCTCAAACTACAGGATCAAGCAACCCCCTGTGCTGGGAACAAAGGTGCATTCTCTACCATCAAGTGCTTTCACATGCTGTTAACTAGGACCTCAGAAAGTCTCACTGATCAGTTACTTAAAACTCCTGTCAAAGGAGACAAAACCAGTGTGGGAGGCTGTTCAGCTTATCCATAGAATACTGGTTCTCATAATATTTGTAGCAGCTGTATTCCCTGTGGAAGATGAGTGAGAACAGATCTAAGGAAATGCTGAATGATACTCACAGGCCAACACAGAGTCTGAGTGCACTGTGCTGAATGCAGATGCTGGGGTTAGGGGGGGCTGGGAAGCTTAATGCTGGTAAAGAAGCAAACAGCCACACACCTGCATTTGCAGACAGCTTATAAATTACAGTTCTAATTATCAATCAGATGAAGAAAGCTCCAGAACTAGTTGGAGTGGTTTTGGGTTTTGTCTCCCATAACTTTGACTTATGAAATAATAAACTTCAGTTTCATTAGCCATTCAATGCCTAACAGCAAAAGATTAAACAGTCTTCCACAGGGCCCTGTCTCCACTCCTGTTTTCAAACATAAATTTCTCTGAACCTTCATAAAGCAGTGAAAACAATTACCTGAGTTTAGATTCAAGAGACTATTTCATAATGCACATGCTGCAGTGAGTAAGAAAAACCTAAGGAACTTGACAGTCTTAATTCCTACCTTCTTTTCACCTAATGACATAAGATCTTGGGAAACCATTTGTAGTGCTTATCTTCTCCAGGTATCCTAGTCATGTTCATAAAAACCACCCACAGCCTCTGTTTTCTTATGCAAAAAGGCCCTAAAATCCTTATGTAAAAAATAAGAGGCTCCTAAGGTTGCATACTCTCTTGGCAGCTACTAAGCACCCAAAACTCAAAGGTTTTTTCTCAGATTTCCCAAGTATGGCCTCCTGTTCTCACCTTATGCATGGCTGCCAGCCAGCTTGCTGACAGCTTCTTGTTACAGCTGAAATCTTCACAGGCTGTAAATTTCATCTGCGTTAGCTCCTCTGATCCTGGCACCTTATACTGCAGAGTCATACCTATGGCACGAGTATTACCTCCTGGAAAAAAAGCAGAAGAATCTTGAACAGCAACAGGTTTTACTAATTAAGTAACACAACTTCTAGTAAGCAGGTTTGAAGAAAACAATCTCACCACTTGATTTGAAGCACCAGCAACTGCAGGTGCACTAGCAGTGACCCCAGGGGCTAATGCCAGGCAAAGCATGTACAGACTCAACGCTGTTTATTCTCTGGAAAACACTGAGGCAGAACCTGTATAAACCACCAGGTAAAGCCACCAGCTACACATGCTGAGAATACCTTCATGTCTTAACATTACCGTGACTTCTCTTAAGTAGATGCCACAGTTTTGTGCTGTAGCCTGCAGTCTGTAACCTGAATTACTGGTGTCCAGTTAGACTGATCTCCAAGAGGGATCTCTGCTTGACGCAGTCTGGCACAGCAGCCAAAAGTCTCTCCTACTTGGCAAAGGTTGAGAAAGACGCTTACGCAAGACTAGGCAACAACTGGCAACGTCATTTACTTCCTGAAGGAAATCTGCTACAAAAGACTTTGCTCTGACAACAGTGTGATAGCGAGATGTTTGTATCTCTCTAGCTGCACAGAGATTGAGATAAACCAAAGCAAAAATACAGAAGTGAAACATAAGCTTTGCTCAGAATGCCACCCTTGATTGGCAGAGTTTCCCGAAGAGCACAAGCCAAGCCTCAGGAACAGCACCACTGGATGCAGAACACTTTGCAAAGCTCTTGTTATGAGAGGGCTCCTGGAGGCCATTACTGCAATCATCAAAAAGCCAAAGATGGATCTCAATCAAAGGAACCTGGTCAAAAGCCCAACAAGCAGCATTTCTAAAAGTAGCCATTTGCTGTTCCTGTAGGATAAACTGAAACCCAACATCATCCCTCACTCCCCTGCAGCCACCTGGCCAGACTAACAGATTAAGGGACTACTTAAAGCAGTGGAAATCAAACACCTACAGCCTTGAACAGTTTGCCCAGGTCTGGCATCCCAGGACGCTACTGAGTCAGGCAGAACACACCTTACACAACAAGAGGTCGTATTTTAAAAGATGTGTTAGAGCAACCCACTAATTATTTATTCAGTGCAAAGCTCTACTGGACAGTACACAAAAATACATGAATTTCTGGTAGACAATTCAGCACACCTTTGCTGAAGGAGATGATTTGTAATACTGTGTGCCAATAAAGGTAAGAATTCTCATCTTCCCTTCTCTCTTCCAGCAGGGACAGTAGCACACCTGGTCTAAAGAAGACCTTGAATGTTCTTAGCTCTCCAAAAAGTTAGAAAACATTAATTCTCAGTTTATTACACAAACAGATGTGAATGGATACATGTCAGATTTGAACAGCACTTGTCCTAAGTTGAACAGCTTTGGATCAAGCAAAAGAACCAGCACTGCAGGGGAAGACAGATGGGAGGGGGATCATGACAACATGCTTCGGTGTGTCATGCTCAAAGGACCTGGTGATACCTTCAGTAATATGCTGGCTCTCCAGAAGGCTGGTGTAAGTGTGAATATCTTTTTCTACATCAAGAAGGAAGGCAGGCAAGCAAAAAGATAAAGCAGTCAGAGAGCAGTGAACAAGAAATTACAGGAGCATTAAGTAACTTGGCAACACATCTGGTTGATCTGAATACCAAGTAAGTTTATTAAAGTTAACATGCTGTACTGACTGAATATTGCACAGACAGGCTGTCCAATTAGAAAATTCCAGCAGTGACAGAGGTGTTGCTAGAGAACAATTTTTAAAATTCCTGACCTTGTTTGTTTCCATTTCAGTGAAATCATATTCAAGTTCATCCTGAAATATTCTAAAATCTGGTAAGAGATGAGGCAGTAAGTAGCTGCCCTCTGATTCAGATGTTACCAGTTTCATTTGGTCACCCCTTCATCTTGTATGAAATTAAGAAAGCATAGCTTAATTATTTACCCCTCACCTCAGTTTCTCTGTCACTCTCCTCACAATTATTTGGAAAACCAGAAGAGAAATCCCAGCTGGATTCTGAAATAGAAGCTTCCCTCCTATAAGCTTCTGAATCAACAGAAGTTTATATTTAGCCAAGAGAAAGGATCAAACCAATGATGACCACCTTCACTCAGGTTTATCAAGAAGCTCTCCCATATTAGAGCTGTAAGGCAACTTCTCAATTCTTAGGTTTTTCCCAAAATCCTGGAAGCCACATGGACAGGGCTCCACACTGCACTCTATCCTGAGAGCAGCTGTAACTAACACAGTTACTCCTAAGTTACCAATAACCCAGCACTGCACTGTCTGGCTTGAACAATAATTACAACTTCACATATTTTTTCTTTATAGTTCATTTGTATTCAATTAAAAACTTACCTCCAGGAGTAAATCCCTCTGTAAGTATCTGAACAGTTGAAATCTGTATAATTTCAATTTCATAGTGGCTGTCTCCATCCAAAACCAGGTATCTACATAACACAATAAAAACTTTAAAAAAAATAAAACACTACAGTAACAAATCCAAATCAAAGGAAAAAATAAACACAGTCTTGGTGACTGGCTGTTTATATGTTCTTTGGGTGGGGAGAGAGAGAAATCAAGCAGGGAAAATGGCTTTTCTTTGAAGTTCTTCACTTAAAGAAAAAAAAACACCACCACAAAGCCTATAGTTCAGTGTGCCAGGAAACCCTTTCAAAATACTAGAGGCATTCCTTTGAAGTTCTGGGGGAAGAACAGAACAGAGTTGGAAGTGTTCTAGCCAACCAGTTTATAGCGATGACAGAAGTCATGATTTGGCTACAATATTAAACAACGTGGTGCACTGATAGAATCTTTCCAAAAGGAGTTTTCTTCAGTGGCTACAGATTTTTCCCAGCCTCCCCCCCGCTTTCCTATGATCCTCCTATGAGCTGGCAAAAAGCAGAGCTCCACCTTTCCAAAGCACACTGCTTGTAAATTCAAACAAACTTACTCCAGTAATGCTCTACCTATCCTTTCTGTCAGATTTATGTGACAATATCCTCACAGCACGTTACTCTTACATTAAAAAATAATACAGCTGTTATTAGATAATAATACAGCTGTAAGTGCAACAAGAATATATTTTGCAAGTGCAATTTCTATCAATCCTTCTCACCTCTGATTGTTGGAAAGTCGACAAACCATGAGCTCAGATTTATCAGATGTTCCCAGAGTTACAAAGAATGTAGCACCTGCAAAGAAATGTTTTAGTATTCAAACGCAGAGTTTAAGATGGAAAATTCAAGTATCAAAAACAAGTAGCTAATTTTTACTCACTGCACCTAATACACTGAATGGGGTGAATAAGAGACTAATAGACATGTTGAACTGATTAATATCAGCAGAACGTTCAAGGATATAAAGCTGATATTTAATTATCTTGTTCTGAATCACAGGACCTTTCACAATTACTATTTAATTTCTCCCATATGTTGCAGAAATACAGATGATAGCTTAAGATGAATCTCAAGCTTAGAACAGGTTTGGAGATGGCAAAAGCAAGTAATTTAAGACTACACTTTATTGCAATAATGCAAACTATAGTTTCAGTATTCAAAAAAAATCTGTCAGAAGAACCTAACAGCAGGATATGACCTCCAGGTCTATGCTTAATAAACAGTGAAGACACCTCTTTTTCATTACTGAAGGCTAGCTGTGGCTTACTTTGGCTTACTTTGAGGTCAATGAACTTCAGCCTTAATGTTCTGCTTCTTTCTGTGCAAAACAGCTCCTTTTGACTTCAGAAAGTCATCGTAACTACATTAGTGAAGTGACTCATAACTTAAAAGAAAGCAGACTACTTGCCTAACCCCTTCACTTCCTCCATGCCTCACGCTCCCTGTATTACCTAATCCAGATACTGTTGATCTGGGAAATGAAAAAAACAACACAGAGCCCTGCCAAATGGTCTGCAACCCATCTCCATAATCTGAACCATGCAGCCTCAAGAGAGCTTCACCTCACTGTCTATTTCACAATTTTACACAGCCTTACCAAGCCCTCAGCATGGACCCCAAAGCTGCTGCTGCAGCCAGAAAGAGAGGCCACCACAACCACCACCTCTCTGACTGAGATCCGTGGCTCTACAGTAAGTCAGGAACAACTTCAGACTTTAATTGCATCACGTGAATGCAAGCAGGACAAGCTTTTAAAAAAAAAGTCTTCAGTTTAAAATACATCACTTAAAACCTCCTCTACACCTTCATCTGCAGAGCAGTGATTTGTGTGTCACACGGATGAACATGCTCCTTTCTGAACCTAGAATCCCCTAGGAACATTCATGCTATTCAGACATGAGGTTTAGCTTACTGACTATACACATTGGCACCATCCTGAGATTTGAGTGCCAATCACAAGGCACTGAACAATCACAGAATATTTTAAAAACTGAAGACTCAGCTTTCTTAATGTAACTGGAATATGGATTACTGCGTTGCATGTAGTTTTAATGCTATGCAAAACTGACCACTCAGGATGATCTGCCATCAGCCATAGCTGTAGGCCACTGACAAGATCAAAGCTCACAACTGAAGCCTGAAACAAGCATGGTCTTTTGTGAGAAAATATTAAAATATTCTCTACTGTGAAGTACTTTTCATCCTTATTTAATGTAACAGAAATCTGGATTAAAGATGTATTATTTTAAGAAAAATGCCAACTGCACAAATCTGTTCTCAGAGGCATTAAAAATTCCTTTGTTTTTTAATTAAATCATTCTTTGTAAACACTAAGTTAGAAGTGTAAAATTCTCTAAGTAAATGGATAACAGAATTATTAACTGGCAAACAGGAAGCATGGCAACAAGAAGTATTTAAAGGAGACAGAACTGCAGCTCGTTTTACAAAAGGCATTACTCCTGCTGTCTTTGTTCACCACAGCTTTTGAATAAATGAGATCAAACCAGCATATCTATGCATTCAGTCCTTACCATTCATGAGCACTTTAAGCTGTTTGTCATAGAACTCTGTTTCTTTCTGAGAGATGAGAGCACACTCAGCACACTGGCGCACAGGGTCCACAAAGCACATGCGAGGCAGAGGCACTTTTTTACTGCAGCACTTGTCACAGAAGCACTTTCCGCATCTCCGGCAGTGATGCTGAGCAGGAGAGAACATCTTGTTTATTTATTTGCACAGGAAAGTATTAGGGAATAATTGGATAAAGTAGCTACATTAAATCTCTTCCTCCCCAGGAAACAGAATGGTTTCTTAGGTGTAAAACATGTAAGTCAAGGGACAGGTAAAGGAAATGTAACTGCTCTAGAGGGGTAGGAAGAAATCTCTGAGGACTGAACACAAAGGACTGAGAGTAGCATGAACAGCAGCACGACAGGCCTTTGTTGGCACTCTCTAAACATGCTTCTAAAGCAGACCAGAGAAACATTGAAAGGGCTTCTCCAGTACCCAGTAAAACCTTCACCTTACTGTTAATAAAAGTGCAAGAGAAGAGTGGTTTCCTTCCCACTCCCAAGCAAAGATGTCAGGAAACTTCAACTGGAGATCCTATTCTCCCTTAGAATCTATTCTCAAATTTTGCCCATGGAAACCCAAAACCTAAAGCTAGTTCTCCACCAGCAGTATCAGGCAATGCAGTACAAATCCAATGAAGTTGCAAAATCAGAGCTGGTATTCAAATGTGTTTCACAGCAACTAACTCTGCAAGAAGTGGCTTCTGCTCCAAATCACTGCTGGGGTGTGACAGTCCCAGCAGGTCTCCCTGACGCAAGTTCTCGTGTCAGAACAAGTATTCCCAGGCAAGCAGGAACTGATTTGTGGCTCAAAAGCAAGTTTGAAGAGTTTGATACAAGGAACTGATACACTGCAGTTTTGGTCATTGTTAAGTCTTTCCAGCCAAATATTATGAAAATTTCTCTGGAGTACCTATTTCCCAGAGCTACCTGCATTCCTGATGCTAACACAAGTAAAACGCATCAGCATAAAGAATTGGGGCCCTCAATCAAAATGCTCTAACCAACCAACAACCATACTCTTAACCCATCCAACTAAAAAAAAAAAATAAGAACTAGGAGAAAGTACACTCCATGATTTAAAAGCGCTAGGATAACTGACTAACATCGTAATGCTCCTCAGGCCTCCTGAAAATTTACACTTATCTGGTATAGTATGTTAACATGTCTTGTTTACAATTCCTCCTTCCCCCTCCTTCCAAACAATAAATTACAAAACCATTAACTATGTCAATGCACCACAGCTCACTCTTTCACATCCTTCTTCACCTTCACCATGCTACGAGACTGTAAATACAGCTACAGAGAGGAATGAGATTCCCTGCTAAAAATCATTGCTGGCCTTTTTTGGGAGGCTGCTTTCCATCTCCATGCAGAAACCCCAGTATCAGCAGAATGTTCTCCAACAGCAGCAATCTGTACACCAGCACTACAACCACCCGGTTACTTTTATGCAATGAACATCATTTAACTCTAATGTCTGTGCTCTCTTTTCACACAGGGAGCATACTTATGGCTCACAGCAATCAAGGTGATTTATACTTTCTACTTTAATCAGAAATTCCCTTTCCCAAATCTGAGATAAATCCTGTTTTACTTTTAGAACAGAAGGAGAATGTCTGCATTTTAACAATACAGTTTGTTAAATGAAGATGAAAATTCGTGACTCCTGAAAACACTTTTGTTGACATTTCCCCAACTAATTTTATCTCCCAAAACAAAACTGAATTAGCTGATTTGGTTCCTATGTCAGCACTGATGTTACCAGCTCACTCTACCATGAGTTCCTCTCACTCTTCCTTTGAATGTAAATCCTGCGGGTACCCAGTAATTTGGAAAAAACATAACTACACATTGAGTAACAAGATGAATTTCAAACAAACAGAATTTAAGCAGAAAGGACCTCTACTCAGAAAAGGCAGAATACAAAGAAAAGTACTTTAAGCTGTATCAGACTTTGCATGCTATTCTACTGGTATCTTCTACATTGTAATAAAAATAAGTCTATATTAGTATTTTGTAACAGTTGATGCTTTACATTTAATTGATTTCTCTTACCTTTCTGGTTATGAAGTCAAATTTTGTATCACACTGCATACATCTTGGGCACTAGAAAACAGTACAAATTAAGGTTAACCTACAAGATTTCTAAACCTTTAATCCTCCTACCATACACAAAGACTGAGCTTGATATTATGCCCTAAAAAGAAACACTTTTCAACAAATTTCTGTCCTTTATCTTTTCATTATGGATGGTTTGCATTTATTTTAAAATTTATGCAGCAAAACAATGTCATCCCTACAACAAAAAGCTGCCAAACTCATTAGCCCTAAGGAATACTGCATTCTGCCAGCAGTCAGAACTACATTTCAGAAGTATTTATCATGCCTAATTATGTTTGACTACCTAGACAATCATATACTCCAGAGTTGACAGTTTTTATACAACTTGTCAGCCTCACTGTACTACACTGTGATGTTCTCTCAACTCTGTAAAACATTGTTTATATATTTTAATGCTCTTGATACTTAAAAAACTTTTGAAACATGCTAGGAGATATTTGGTTCTCTTCCAAGCCAATAAGGTTTATGGCAACTACAAAATGTCACTTCCTGAAATATCTTTCCTAAAACAAGCTTACATCCACACTCCCCCCAAAAGAAAAGTAAGAAAGCAATTGAAGAATTGTCTCACAACTAAGTAGAGCTTAAGGGGTGACTTTTTATTTTCTAAACTATCAGAAGTGACTGTTAGACAATTCAAATTTTCTATACAGAAAGTCACCTACCCAAGGGGCTGATACTCAAATGTTAGATCACTGGATTTTCATACAGATTTTACATATTTTTATCCACCATATCAGAACTCCACTCTCCAAGGCTTATAATGTAATTATTGCTGGATTTATTTGCAAGTATTAATGCAAAATTATGCTAACATCTGAAGTAGGAGAACATAGTTAGATCCTGTACTAAGTTTTAAAACTCTAGAAATCTAAACTCCTCAAACCTGAACATTTCAAACTACAGCAGAATGTCATCTGAAAATATGCCCCAAGATGAGCAGGTGCTATTTGCTAAGAACACAGTGATAATCTTTTGCTTTTAATTAATACATTTCAATACTTAACCATGTATCTTTTAAAAATTCCTTCAGATTACAACAGGTTTTGTTGTTTATTTCAAGGGCTTTTCGTTCAGCATGTACCAACCATTGCCATAGGTTCAACAATTACAGCCAAGAAAACATGACAGCAGCTAAATTAAAAATTCTCTAGAAATTTTTCATTTTCTTTTGAAGCACAAGATTGTTAATAATTTGTAACAGTTCATACAAAGTCCTCCAATGCCTAAACAGAAGTTTAACAAATTAAGAGAGTAACTGCAGTCACTATAGTGGAACATAAATAGCTACTGGCAAGGTTTGGTAGAATAGGTTATGTGTTTCTAAATCACACACACACAAAAAAAGAGACCTCTGAATTGTTTCAAATACAATGAATAAAGGCATCCAAGCACCTCTTTTCACAATGCCTGCAGAAAAGCTTCTTCTAACATTCACTCATTAATAATCTTCTGCATAAAGCAACTTCAGCATTCCCAAGGTTACACCTCTGCAACAAGTAGCACTCCATAGCTAACAGTACATTTTACTCTACACTGATGTGGATTTAGTGTTTTACTTTTTGACATTTGCAACTTAGTAGTTTGTCTGGGAGCTGGATGGGGCAAGAATTTTGGTACACTTTGAATTTACCAGGAGTCTTAGCTCATTTTTGTAATGAAAATACACTGGGTTTTGGTCAGAAATTAGAAAACAAACTAGGGAAAAAAACGCCCACACTTCTGAATGCTGTCCTAAGTAGATTTCATACACAGTATTAGGCCAAACATACAAGTTGTGTTTCAGCAAGGAACAAAGTTATCCATCCTCTTATTCAATACAAATTCCATAGAAATATATTCCTAAATTCCTAACCAATCATGATAATGCTGCCTGATACATAGAGAGCAGTCACAAATAAACCACAAGTCAAATGGCATATGGTAGCAGGCACTGCAAAATGGGACCTTCCTACAAAAATGTTCTAACAGAAGTAGGCTGGATAAACAGCTCCTTCAAGGCACAGCTTCTACATTGCCTGGGAAGACATCCCATCTTGAATGGTGAATTCTTCCTCCTCATCCATATCAGGACAGAACTGGAAAGTACATAAGTACCAAATTAAGCGCAAAGTCCTGGGTCAGCACAACCCCGGGCACAAATACAGCCTGGGGGAAGAATGGCTGGAGAGCAGTCCTGAGGAGAAGGACTTGGGGGTGGGAGGAAATGAGAAGCTCGACATGAACCACCAGTGTGTGCTGGAGCCCAGAGAGCAACTGCATCCTGGGCTGCATCAAAAGAAGTGTGGCCAGCAGGGCCAGGGAGGTGATTCTGCCCCTCTGCTCTTCTCTGGTCAGACCCGACATGGAATAATGTGTACGGGTCTGGGTCCCTCAGCACAGGAAAGACATGGAGTTGTTGGACAGGGTCCAGAGGAGGGCCATGAAGATGATCACAGGGCTGGAGCAGCTGTGCTATGAAGACGGGCTGAGAGAGTTGGGGTTGTTTGGCCTAGAGAAGGCTCCAAGGAGACCTTACAGCATCTTCCAGTACCTGAAGGGGCTACAGGAAAGCTGGGGAGTGGCTTTTCACCAGAGAGGGCAGTGATAGGACAAGGGGTAATGGTTTTAAACTGAGGGAGGGGAGATTTAGGTTAGACATCAGAAAGAAATTCTACACCAGGAGAGTAGTAAGGCACTGGAACAGGTTAACCAGGGACACTGTGGAAGCCCCCTCCCTGGAAATGTTTAAGGCCAGGTTGGATGAGGCTTGTACAGCCTGGTCTGTGTGAGGTGTCCCTGCTCATAGCAGGGAGTTTGGAACCTGATGATAACTTTAAGGTCCCTTCCAACCTTAACTGTTCTATGATTCTATGATTAAGCCTTATTGTTTGAAGGATTTTTATCACATTTACAGAGAAGGAAGCATGACCTTTGAGTTACTTTTCATGTCTTCAAGATACAGCCTTGTTAAAACCAGCACAAATCTGATTTTTTTTTGCCAAGTGGAAACAAAGAGATACGAAGAAAGAAAAAATGAAAATGCATGTCACGAGTGTATTGATTTCACATATAAACAACACACCACTAATACTAATATCAGATTACTTCATCATGGAAAATAGAAGAACACTTGTTGGATCTTGGTACAAATTTAAAAATACTGAG
This sequence comes from Apus apus, assembly GCF_020740795.1. Taxonomy (NCBI): domain Eukaryota; kingdom Metazoa; phylum Chordata; class Aves; order Apodiformes; family Apodidae; genus Apus; species Apus apus. Next base: position 55,846,874 of record NC_067286.1, on the reverse strand, counting down.
TTATTTACAAACTGAGTGGAACTTCTCATGGGTTTGCTAAGGTGTGGTAACAAATTTGCATAATCCATTGGATCCATCCAGAGGCAAGAATGCTGCAGATGGACAGGAAGCTGTAGTTACACTTCTTAGGTTTTATTTGCATATGCAATAACAAAGCCATTCAAGAAGCGATGCCAGGTAACACCTGGCTGAGCTTGTTAACACAGTGAATGTTCGCAATGTGGAAGTCCACAAGCTTGTCAAATCGAACCTTGTAACACGCCTGACCAAGACAGCTGATGCCAGGGTGGAAACCACCACAATGCAAACATTGAGCAGATACAGCCTCCTGATATGACAGCTGAACAGGGCCAACCCCTGCCTGAGCTACACGGGTTTGCCAGCAGTGCCAGCACTGCCCTGTCACACAACTAGTGCTGCCCTGGGCCAGCAGAGGATCCACTACATAACCTCAGCTCCCTCCCGCAGTAATCCTGGAGCCCCAGGGAATCACTTTCCCCACATCTGCAAGCTCCTCCCGCCCACCCCTACTCTGAGGCACACAGTGTTCTTTAGCCACACGAAGATCTGGTACACAGCTGGATGTCACCAGGTTTGGCCACCCCCTGCACTCAAGGACGCAAGTTTTACTCCATTTCAAGTCCAACATTTCCTTAATGGGAACACTGCCTGTTGAGCTCTTCTGGTGACAAAGAAATGCCAGGTTAGACAAGGCATGTGCAGTGACCAACCTTTAGCTCCATCTGAAGCTTCATGATGCTCAGCACAAGTTCTAATAATATTATCTACCTTGATTCATTATTGATATTACAAATGCAACTACCAAAAAAGAAAGTCTTCTGTAGTCCCACTTCAGTCTTTCAATTCAAAGTCCTCAAAATAACTGATATTTTAAGACTGTAAAATCTTGTGATACAATAATTAAAAATTGAAATACATGTCAATGTTACGTCAGTTTTGCAAGACTACTAACTGCCACAATTTTTAGATTACTTTACTTTGAAAAATAAGCCAGTAAACTATTCCTGCCTCACAGAAATAAAGCTACTGAATTTGTGAGTGTTACTGGCTGCACCAGCATATTTGAAAAGCCAGATCAACTTTTGCTAATACCAGCTGTTTGTCTTGGACAAAGAATATGTTTTTTAACTTATGTTCGACATGGTAACAAGATTCCTGCTGAATTTATTACCTAGATAACACTGTCTCTTTAAATTTAATTTTATTGATAAAAACATGGGTTTTATAAGCTTCCCTGTATATCATGTATCGGCTTTATTTAAAGTTGGTAAGATATTTGACAATAATTAGCCAAAGGGATGTCAGAATTTCAGTACACTTTAAGAAATCCAGTAAAAGAAATTTTACAAAATAACAATAATGTAAGATTAAAAAATATGAGTAAATAAATGCCATTAAAATGTTTGCTTATGCTACACTTCAATAGCAAGTATCACTGAGTCTGATGCAAAGGCAACATTCAATCACAAAATATCATCAGCCTATTGACCAACAGACTAGAGGGAAAAAGTTGAATTTTAAGGAGAATGAATACCTGCCATGAATAACTGTTAAGATAAAACTGAAACGAACATATACAAGAGTAACGTATCTAAAATATACAGACTTAATTCTTAAATACATGTAACTAGTTTAAATAAACCCCACCACAATCCTCAAACAACCTTTAGTTGAATTAAGACAGTACGATGTGTTAGACTGAGTTAAAAGTACCTTACTTTTTAAAAATCAAGCTAGTCTGCTATAACCAAGGAGTACTGAAATGTAAAACTACATTTCAGAAGGTCAGGAAGAAAACCAACTTCAACTTAACTGTTACACAAATAATACCCACTGATGATGATCTTCCAAGGGACCTAGGTGAGTGCACACAGGGCACAGCAAGGCACGAGCACAGCAAGAGGAACCTCCACTCAACACACTGAGAAACCACTTTCCTAACAACTGCCCAGACTTCACTACAAGCTCACTGACAAATACACACCCCATCTGCAACACACCCAGGGGACCACACCACGCATGGTGCCAACTGGGTGGGAGCCCCAAGAGCTGAGCCTCAATACCTTCAAACGACAGGCACTCCAGTCACTCAACTTTTTGTCTCATCTACACTTCACAGAAACACAGAATGGTTTGGGTTGGAAAAGACCTTAAAGATCATCTAGTTCCAACCCCCCTGCATGGGCAGGGACACCTCCCACTAGACCAGGTAGCTCAGAGCCCCATCCAACCTGGCCTTGAACACTGCCAGGGATGGGGCTTCCACAACGTCCCTGGGCAACCTGTGCCAGTGTCTCACCACTCTCACACTGAAGAATTTCTTCCTAATGTCTAACCTAAATCTCCCCTCTTCCAGTTCTGATCCATTTCCCATTGTCCTGTCACTACAAGCCCACGTAAAAAGCCCCTCCCCAGCTTTCCTGTAGGCCCCCTTCAGATACTGGAAAGCAGCTAGCTGTGAGGTCCCCCTGGAGCCTTCTCTTCATGTAAGACAGATAATCTGTTGCTACTGAGGGCAGGGTATATTTGTTTTTTATCCTCCAAGTATGGAATAGAATAACTGGAGAAAACTCCCACAAAATACTTTAGCAGACCATTTGTTTAAAATAAGTTGACTTTTTCATCGCTTTCCGAAAAAGGGGATGTTATTTTGGACAAAACCAGCAACTGACTTACTAGCCATGCACCTTCCAACAGTAAAGGTTAGTCTGAGCTGCAAGAACTGTGCAAGCAGAGTCAGTCTTTGGAATTATTACTTTTACATGGAACTTTTTGCCTCAAGGGATACCAGGTAGGGACAAACTTTTCTTCCTCATTCCTCACCACGGAGGACACAGCGTTCCCCCGCAAAACAGACAAACCATGCCAGTATCTGGCAAAGAATGCTCTTCTTTAATGATTCCCTGCTTAAATTCATACTGGTTCATAAAAAATGCATCTTAATTCCGGTCACATTTAAATGCACTGGCATGTACCCACACCACAGAATGCTGGCAATAAATAAATCAACAAACAATTGATTAGAAGCTGCATTACCTCCTAGCTGTAGGGTCTGGCAACATGCAATGCACGCTACATGAAACTCAATGTAACATCGTGATCACGTCCTTTACTCGAATGGTAGAAAAGCAAAGTTGACTGAAGTGGGCTGAGTTACTCGATACTCATTCAACACTAATAAAATTCACCCTGGGAGCCAGGAAAGCCGTTCTAACTTAGCCTGATTGCCTTAAGAATTCGCATCTTCTTTTTCTAAGCCGACACGGCCTTCAGAATAACCCCTATAAGGATTTTTAAGAGCGCTTCACTACCTATTAATGCCGCACAGCTCCCGACACTTGCAGCTCAACCTCACCGACTCTGGCGACAGGGCCACGCGTCCCTGCAGAACCAGTGCCGGCCCTTGCCCTTTCCAGCCCCTTGATCTCGGCAACATAAGCGGTGGTTCACAACCACAAAACCGCACCCGGGGGGCCCGGCCCGCTGCCCCGCCGGCCCGCGCGGTGAGCCGAGCCGAGCCGAGCCGAGCCTGCCCGCAGCTCCCCAGCCCCGGGCGGGGCCCCCAGGCCGCTCCCGCCGGCTCCCCCCGCAGCCCCGGCCGAGGGAAGCGCCAGGAACGACGGAGGCGCCAAGAAAGAGGAAGAAGCGCGATCCCCGCCCGCGGGCAGCAGCCCCCGAGGCAGCGAGGAGCCCGCGGGCCGCCCCGGGGAGGCCCCCGCCCGCCGCCCCTACCGATACCTCCTTGTCGGGCACCCAGGGCGGCTCGTCGAGGCCGAAGGGGCTGCGGGCCGAGCGGTGCTCGGGCACCATGCGCAGCCCGCTGGGCGAGCGCACCAGCTTCTTGGCGTCGCGGGCCTCGCAGCCCGACATCTTCCTGCTCCCTCCTCCCGCTCCGCGCCCGCCGGCAGCGCCGACGCCAATGGCGCCCGAGCCCCGCGGAACGGGCACCCAGCGCGGCCAATCAGGAACCGCGGCCCGCCAGTCCCCGCCCCCTCCCGCTCCGGGTGACCAATAGAACGCCGGCTGCGGGCTCGCCAGCCAATCCCGCAGCGCCTGGGGTCTGAGGCGGGCATGCCAGGCCTTCCCCGCCCCTTCGGGCGCTCCATGCGCATGCGCAGCAGGAATCTCTGGCCAGCAACCCGGAAGCGAAGGGTGTGCGCGCCTCTTCCCGGCCCTGCGTTCCGCCTTCAGGGAAGCGCGGTAACCGACCAGCCAGCAGGGCGGCGGAGGGGCTCGGCCCCGCCCTGTGCGGCCTACTCAGCCGCTCGTGCTGCCGCCGGCAGCGGCGGGCCCTCCTCTCTCCCGTCCGGCCCGGCGCGAGCAGCGTCCCGCCCCCTCGGTGAGCAGCGCCCTGCCATTGGCTGTCCCGCCGGGGCCGTCGCTTTGCGGAGCTTTGATTGGCCCGTGACGAGCTACGTCGCAGGCGAGCCGCTCGCTGATTGGCTGCAGCCTGTGGCGGGGGCTCTGGCGCGGGGTTCGCACCGGGCTGAGGGCGGCGGGGCGGCTGCGGGCCCGGGCGGGGGGTGCTGGGGCCTGCTGCCCCCCGCGCCCTCCAGCCGCCCCCCGCGCCCTCCAGCCGCCCCCGGTGCCCTCCAGCCGCCCCCCGTGCCGTGTCCGTGGGGCTGGCCCGGCTTCCCGGTAACCCGGGGCTGTCCCGCTCTCCCCGGGCCTCCGGGCGCGGCGGCGACGAGGCGGCCCCGTGCCAGGGGAGGGCACAGAGCGGCCTGCAGCCCCGTCCGGTCAGAGCTGGTCAGGACCGCGATGCGTTTCGGTGAGTTTCGGCTTTTCAGCTCTTCTCCGAACGCTGCTTTGAGTAAGTGTTGCTTGAGAAGTAACCGCGCCCTCTCCCGGGCCTGTGCCGGTCTGGGGATCCGTGGCAACCTCTCCTCCCCGTGCCGACAGAGGGACTGAATGAAGTCACCTACTCTCATCCAGCTGCCCCACGCCTGCTGCAATCCCTCCTAGAGACGGTCAGCACAGGCGGTGACAAACCCCACCGTGCTCCTCTAGGCAGCTGCGCTGCTGAACTCCTGCGGTGTAGGTCGAAGTGTTACAAGGAGTGTTTAATGCTGATACAAGAAACAAACTGGTTTTCATGCTTTAACAGTAAATTTGCTTCTAGGTAATCTAACTGGATGTGGCTATCCCGTGTACGAATAGTCCTGGATCATCATCCCAAGTTGCACATGGGTGAGATCCTTATCTTTTTCTATCCAGAGGATGTGGGAATTCCATCCAGAGCAGAAGCTCTGTGTAACTGCAGCATTACTGGTGGAACCCTCTCACAGCATCTATGTAAACAGCCATCTGAGAAGTTTTCTGCCCATGTGCTGAATCATTGTTATTTTTCTAAGGTAACCTAAATATATTCTTAAAAAAAAAAAAAAAAAAAGGCATATTCCTACAAACTTTGTATTGAATGATGCTTATTTTTTGTTGCAGGTGTATCTGGTAAAACCCATTTTCATAACGGATAATTCCCTCCAGTGCTGTATCAGGAAATGGACTGGGACCAGTTTGACTTGAACCCTAAAGTAATTGCTGCCCTTAAGAAAGGTAACTGAATTTGCCAAGGTCTTGCTAATAGATTTGTTACCTTAGTGTCTTCCTTTACATTATTGTGTGTTTGTGGGTGGAAGCCTATAGATCTACAGTAACATTTCAGAAATGTGATTAAGTATTTAGTGAGTGAGTTCCTTGAATAATTAGAAGTGATGGCTTTTCCCCATGCTTTAATAATAATTTTCCAGACAGTTTTATAGCATATGTTGATACATTCAAATTAAATTATGCCTGCCCAGCTTAAAAGTTTAAGTAAATGAGTAGTAGAAAGTGGGAAAACTTTTTCTTTTGCACATAAGACTGCAATCCAGCCAAAAGTATTTATAAAAATTCTTCTAATTTCAGCTGACATAAAATCAATAAAAGAGGTTTTAAATCTTTCTGGAGCAGACTTGCAAAGATTGATGAAATTGTCCAGTGCAGATATACAGTGCTTACTGAAAACAGTCTCTCACACGCTGAGGAGAAATAGTATGCTTACAGGTAATGTAATCAATACAAATTGTAGTCAATACAAAAAAAATTGCTCTGTTGAAATCTTAAAATACTGTCACTGGGAGAAGATAGGTTTTCAGCTTCTCGTTGACACAGTAATGTGATTCTGAAAGTGAAAAGGCAAGTGTTTTAGTTATGCTGTAGTGAATTAGCTACCCTAAGGACAGCACCTCTGGGATCTTGCAGGTAGAGGGAAGTTGACGTGTGTCATCCAGGATCAAGCTTGCTTGAAACATGGCACAAATTATTCTCCAGTCTGGAATCCTTGATTAGAGGGGGAAAAAAAATAATTTTGCCTTCCCCTTTTGGATTAAGACTAGTTGAAAAACTTATATGATGTACTGAAAACTATATAAACTGAGTAGATATAAGTACCTCATTCCAAACCAAGCAGGACCTAATAGCTCCTCATGTACAAGTGTTTCATGGCAGCTCTGTACTTAGAATTTATTTTCTTATGATTTGCATGTGTCTTCAGGCCTTGGCCAGTTGCCTGCTATGCTGTCTCATAGTCTGCTGTAGTTTTCCATTTCCAAAACTGCTGTGCTTGAGCCTTGCAGGCAGTATTTTCCCAGGGTATAGCTTTCCATGGAGCATCCTTAGTGGCAGAGAAAGAAAAAAAAAAAATATATGTGGAAAGGGCTTAGTGTGAACTCATCAATTTTTGAACAGATTTTCAGTTGAAGGCCTTGTGGGGAGAGGGAGGTGGGGAAGTCCAAACTGAGTTAGAAAAGTCTCCCATCAACCAAGAAAGCATTCCTTGTATATAACAAAGCTGGTATGCAGCCTCTAGTTTGTGTCATTGTGTGTTAGAAAGATAATAAATGATTTCTTATTAATTGTTTTTTAAAATCTGGACACTGCAGCGTTTCAGCTCTACCAAGATAAAGATCAGCTCACCTCCCAACACCAGAAGCTGAGCCTAGGATGTCCAGTACTCAGTAACTTGTTAAAAGGTGGCATTCCTTTAGTGGGAATCACAGAACTTGCTGGGGAGAGTTCTGCTGGGAAGACTCAGATTAGTTTACAGCTGTGCCTTTGTGTGCAGTATCCTTACAAGTATGGTGGATTAGAGTCTGGTAAGTACTGACGTGTAACTGTGGATTAATTTGCCATTTGGGAGAATATACTGTCTTTAAGAACCTCATCGGTACATCAAAGTAGATGCACACATTCAGTGTATGTCTTGCCCTTCTGCAGCACTAGTAGTGAACTAGTTAGCAATGCATCTTTGTAGAGAGAAGAGCATGCTGTGCAGATGCCATGCATCACAACATCATTTAATACAAAATTACTGGTGGCTGTTGTTTACCTGTCTGCCACTGTGGGTTAAACCAGACATGAGAAGTGTCAAGAAGTAAACAATACATGAGAAGTGTTGCTTTCAGAAGTGCTTTCTGACTCCTCAGGTAACCACCCCAGCAAAACAGCCTGGCAGATAATTTTCCACAAACATCTTGGGTATGTGATATATATTCGCTAGGTGGGGGTTTCAAATTCAGAAGAATAGTTTGTTAACAATAATTAAAGTGATTTACAGAGTAAAATGAATGGAAATCTAATTAAAGAAAGTTGATACTGTTTTGTACCTGTGATTTTTCTGGTTATGCCAAAGTATGAAGGTTTATTCTTTGGTTTGAGTATATTTTTTTTTAAGTCAGTCACATTAATCTAGCTAATAGTATTTTATTTTGAGTATAATACACTGTTTTAGAAGGGGATTAAATTTGTGTCTCTTCTGAGAATTCAGCTCCTGGGTAGTCTGCCTTTGGTGTGTTTTGGCTGTGATCTTGTTCTTCCTTCCATGCAGCATTGGGTTTAATTTGGTAGCTAGGTGGTGGTTCATTGTGGGGAAACAATTATTTTTTGTACTTCATCCACCCATGTGAAAAAAATCATGGAATGTTCAAATTAAGATCTTGCTTTAAGGGCAGTAATTAGCCCGTAGCTTTCATTACTTTTCTCCAAGTTATGTCATTAATCAGAGCAGAATCAAATACATGTTTTTGATTCCTTCATGTGTTGCTGCAAATAGTTTGAATGCAAATACATTTTTATTTATGCCCCAGCACTTCTCCCTGTTGATGTTGAAAGAAAGGAACAAAGCAGAACTGAGTACAGAAGGTGCCCAACATCCTAATGGCTTTCTAGTACCAGACTAGAATCTTCCTTGTAAGGCTTCACAATGTCTTGTCACTGTTTGTGTTTGGAGATGGTTCTTACACACCTCACACTTGGTGCCTATGGTTGCTTTGTTGTCTGTGTTCCCCATCTACCCAGTCCAAAGTGGAAGATGGGATAGATTTGCCAACATATCAATGCTCCTGTGAGAGAACCAGAGCATTTTGGATGAGCTGAGAGAAGGGACTGGTAGAATCCGAATTCTTGTAGTTCTTTCTTCTCAGTGTGTGGTCCTGCTGTATGTTACACTGCATACAGTCAGAGCAGCAGGTAGAGTTTGCACAGCACTTAGAAAATTAAACTTAATTTCTCTGCAGTCCATAAATAAGGGTTGTTGAGTGTCATATGAGAAATACAGGAATTAAAAGCTTACATTAAGTACGAGGAATTTCATTCATTAGGAACCTTGAGGAGAGCAAAAATGCTAAGAAACTTATCGTAGAAGTCCAGCACCACCAATAGAAGATGAATCTGTGCTACAACTTTGCTAATGTTCTCAAATTATGGTGGGTTGTTTTGGTTTTTTTTTAGTGCTGGAAACTTCTGGTAGATGCTGATGTTGAAGGACACTTTTACACAATATAGATGTATTGTGTATTTACTTCATTTGACTTGGTGCTAATCTTGTTTACAATTCACAATGCTAGGAGGTTGACAGCAAAAAAAAAAAAAAAAAAGAAATTGGGACATCCTTTGCCCCAAGGTTGTCTTTCAGCCATTTTAAGAATGTCAGTTATGGTCCATTGCGTGTTGACTGAATTAATTTTATATGCCCATATTCATACAATGTGACAAATTCATATCCATATTAGAATTCTGAATTAGAAAAAAATGCTTGCTACTGATTCTTGGTAACAAGCTGGTTTGGTGCGTGACAGATCATGTTCACAGGACTCAAAATTCATTCTTCTTTGAGGGTGTGTTGTGTAGTATTTTTTTCTTTTTGGTTGTTTAGTTTTAGGGTGGTTTTTAGTCAGGAACCAGCATAGCATTTGATCAGCCCAAATCACAGTAAAGCACTGGGATTTGACGAAGTAGCTGGTTTCTGTTTGCATTTGTGGACCTGTGAGGAAAGGTGCTTATATAATCACTGAGGACAACTGACTTCTTGAGAATGTCAGCTTCTTTCTCAAAGGTGGTAACTACCCTGACTCCAACCTTGCTGTCAGTGTTGACAGCTCCCTAATAAACTGTAGCACAATGCCATAGGCTTTTCTGTTTGTCTGGTCATAGTCTCCTCTTTTTATTTAGGCCATGGCAATTCACTTATCTTTACAGCTATGTGAATATTAAGTGCTTTTGCCTGATAATTAGACATCAGGTTTTAATACTGATTTTTGTCTTTTCTAGTCCCCTTGTAACTTTGTCATTAATCACTTCCTGTATTTTTAAAGCATGGATGTCTCTTCTTGTTTTAATGTGACTCAAACTGGAGCAAAAGCCAAAGCAGTGTGATGAAGGTCCAGCAGGAGAAAATGCCTCTCTCATTGTACTGTGAAACTCAAATTTTAAGACATGGCAAAGCTCATCTGATGTAGCCTATGTGGGTTAGCTCTCTTAAAGTCCAAGATGCAAATTACATTATTGTTTGTTAAATGAGCAGCACTTAAAGGAAGAAAAGGTTGTTCCACTGTGTATTCTGGAAAAATCACAAGTAGACCAATTATGTACTTGGAGTACAGTGTCTGCTGCAGTAGATTTAACTGGTGTCAAAGAAGTGTTACAGCAGAGTAGCAGATTGGCAGGTGGCTGAATGCTGGTATTTACTAAACAATGGAGGCAGGAAATAGTCTTTAAAAAGTGGAACTGTTTTCAAGAAGAAATTAGCCTTGACTAATTTTTTTTTTTACAAGTGTTTCACTTAAAAAAAAACCACACCAGAATAAATGTGTTCACTTGAACTTTAAAGTTGCTGTCATGGTTTTATGAAGGGGACACTGTATCTATTGACTAGGAATTTTAAATCTGGCTTGCTGGACCAGTGGAGCAGAGGGACCAGTTTTTTGCTTCTCCAGTTGTTTTTTGCCTGCAGGTGTTACAGCTGTAGGATTACCTTCTTTGCCTTGATTTACTTGTTCATCAGCTATAAATGTGAAACTGGGCCACAACTGCTGCATGTTTGTAATGCAGCAAGATTTCCTGAACATTTTATACTCTTATGCTTTTGCCTTGTGTTTGTTCCTATCACTGTTCTTATTGCTATACTGAAATTATCTGCAAAGATCTTTAGGATAATTTTTTGTTTCTTTTTCTTCAGATTTTTTGGGAAAAAAAATATTTTTTCAAAAAGTTTGTCAGGTTTTCTGTTTTGAAGTGTCTTGAATGTTGCAGTAACACTGGATAAAAATACAATTATCTGTTCAATGGAGCACCAGTCTATCTAGAAATGCAAATCTGCATTTGAAGAAGCAATAACCATAAAGTCTCAAGTAACAGACACTCCATCCTTTTTAAGTAAACCAAGAGGAGGATAAGGGTTGTACTTCTTAAGGCAGGCCTGGTTCTTAGCAGATGATTTCCCTGTAACCAGGATTCACAGTAAAGAAATCCTGTCTTTCAGAATTAGGCAATGCTGTGCAAAAGGCAATCAGCTGTGGGTGAGAGTGGTGGTTGAGAAGTCCAGAATGTTTTCCTTCTGGAACGGTTAAGGTACTAAGCTAATACAAGTTATCAAAGCTTTTGTTAGTGTTAAATTCAGAAGCCACATGAGCTTAAGGAATCTGCATATTACAGTGGGCTTTCTTTATTTCTTTCTTTGATTACTTGATTTTGAATTTGCACAATAATGATTTTCAGTTTTGTGATGTGTTGCAAGGCTTAATTGGCTTATCTGAGGGCGTATTGGTGCTAGGTATACAGAATGTCAAATTTGTAATTAGAGATTTTTCTTGACTTACTGGCTTTTTAAAAATTGTGAAACTGAAAATCGGGTTAGAAATGCATGAACTGCCCTTGGTAAAGATACTCACCTGCCTATTTCATACTCATCTGTCATTATCAAGCTGGAGAGTGATATGAAAATTAGTCCAATTAGGAGAAATTAACATAGGGAAATAGTCAAGAAAGTTAAGGTTCACCTAATTAACTATTTATTAATTAACTATTTGAAAAGCCTTAAGCAGTTAAGTGATATAATTAATAGTTTACTGTGTTTTCCTTTCCTAAGTTTCATACGAGTTCAAATAGTGTTCAACAAGCTGCTCCTGTCACTGTAAACTTAATGGATTCAAGTAACTGTAGAATTATTTGCTCTTACTTATTTTCCTTCTTTGCTGATGGAAATTTGTGTGTGTGTGTATATATATATATATATGTGCTTCTCTGTGGCTATAGATACTGTGTGTGGCTTCAGTTGTAATTACTGAAGACAGCATTTAACAGTTAAGAATTCAGAGTTCTGTCCACTCAAATGCCAGGAAGAAAGTGGGGGAAGTACAGAAAATGTTAATGGTTCAACTTCTTAGGTTTTGTTGAAGAACAGTGATCAGATCATGACTGCTCTGATCAGTAATCTTTACAGTAGTCCTCATTCCCTGTCAGATGGTGTAAACTGCTGACAACCCTTGGTTCCCTCTGACATTAATACATACATAATTAAATAGGGAATTAAGATTAAAGACTGAATATTTTAGTGATAAATGCTATTGGCTGCCAGGGGCAAGGAGAGTAAAAAGGAGCCAAAGTATAATTTGAATGTGTTATTAGGTAGAATAGCAACACAAGCTGTGGAAACATTTCAATACCTCTTATGGAAGATGTGGATGATGAAGTAGTAATTTTCCATGTGTTAATAATTGAGGAAGGTATTTAATTCTCACCTGTCAAAGACAATTTTTATTTTTAATTATTAGGCACAGGTAAGTTTTTGCTTTACCTGGTAGCTTTCTAAGTATTTAAAAAGAAAAGTGTGTTTTGGAAAAATATTGTTTTGTAAATGTTTCACATATAAAGTAGGGTGATTTATGGAGAATTTGTGGTGAGGCTGGGGAGAGTTAAGCTGAAGATGGAAGTTTAGGCCTAAATAAAATTAGGCTTTGGCTCGTCTTTGTCTAAGACAGAAGATTCTCAGAATTCAGTATCCTGTGTTTTACAGGTGTCCATCAGCAAAATATTTTTATTGGTGAAGTAACCATTAATTTTTATGTGATCCAATCCAGAGATCTCTCAGTTTCTGCTATTAGATATAGTTTCATATGTTTTTCAGTGGAAAAAATAGAGGGTTTGGAAGTTGCATCTGGAAATGGGACTTTGTGCTCCCTTGAGAGCCAGCATAGAGATGGAGCATTGGGGTGGAAATGCTCAGGGTGTCTCACGTCGCCAAGCACATCAGCTGCCAAGCTCTGATAGCAGCTTTAACCACTTTAGTGAGTGGTCTTAATCCTTTGATGTAACCCTGTAAGTATTAGCTGATAATTCTGGCGTGTTCTGCTTTAACACTAACCATTTTTTTATAAAGAAAATACTGCATGTATTTCTGTTTTCTTTCCCCAACATCTTTGATTAATGGTTAATTTTCTCTGCAATAATGCATACTTGTTAACCAGAAACCACAGTAAAAATATATAGGCATCACTGACAGTAATGTGATTGAAGTATAATGCTTTTTATCTAATCCACCATTTTCTGGAAGCCTTAATTGGACTGAGATTGGATGACTAATCCTCTTTAAACTGGTTTACAGATTATGGCAATAAGTACTCCCTCCATATGTAAATTTGAAACTAAGAAAATTTAAAACAGTGAGTGAAATTAGTACAACTAGTGAGATACTGGTTGTACTGGTTTAGGCTGGGATAGTTAATAAGCAGAATGAAATGGGATTTAAACAACTCTTCTACACAAACAGTGTGAAAAAACCCACAAATTTCACTAAAGAGTAAAGCCACATATATACAATTACTGTATAATTATCAAATAATAAATAAACTTAAATGTACAAGAGCTCTGGACACATCAAAAGCGCCTTCTTATTTTGTTTGTTTTGTTTATTTTTTTAAATACAAACTACAAGTCAAAACTCTGGGCTTGCACCTTAATTTTAAGTCTGGTTCCAGTGCAAGCTTTTGTTACCCAATGATTTGCTAACAAACAACAAGTATGTTTCTCTGTAGGTGTATATCTAGGTGTATATATATAGGATACTGCTGTAGAAGCATCTATTCTTGACCCAAATTGTAAGCAACACTGACTTCAAAAACAAGTAAGCTGGTTGGCAGCCAGGTGTTGCACAGCTGTGCAGAACAAGTATTACCTAGTGGAGAGGACTGAAACCCCATTGTGTCAGCAGGCACCAAAAAAAAGAACCTGGCAACTCCAGGAAGGTCATAGGAGTGGGTTTTTTAGTTGTTCATCATTGATGCACTATGGCTGTAAAGATAAAAAAAGTAACACGAATTTCTAGGTTCATCTGTCTAGTTTTTAGTGCAGAATGCTTTTTTTTTTTTTGAGCTGTTAAGAAAGCTGCATGTCTAAAAGGCCTGTTGTAATAACAGGAGGTTTCCTTGTCCCTAGGAGCTGTCTACATTTGCACAGAAGATGTCTTCCCAAGTAAACGTCTGCAACAACTCATCGATCAACAGCATAAGCTGCGTGCAGATGTTCCAGCTGAAATCATACAGAAGATCAAGTTTGGAAACAGTATTTTTGTTGAGCATGCAGCAGACCTAGTAAGTAGTAGCACAAGTGGTGACTATATAATTATTGCACTATCATGACAGAATCATCAAGGTTGGAAAAGACCTTCAAGATGATCAAGTCCAGCTGTCTGCCCTACACCCTCATGACCACTAAACCATCTTCTGATGCACCATGTCTCCCTTGTTTTTTGAACACCTCCAGGGATGGTGCCTCCACCACCTCCCAGGGCAGCCTGTTCCAATGCCTCACCACTCTTTCTGTGAAGAAATTTTTCCTACTATCCAATCTGAACCTCCCTTGGTGCAACTTGACCCCACTTTGTCTTGTCATAGCTGGTCACTAGGGAGAAGAGGCCAACACCACCTCACTACAACCACCTAATCAAGCAAGCACAGGGTTTTTTTGTGTAGGAGACCCTTGTAAAGGCTACAAGCAAACTAAGATGTGTAATGAATACTACTTAATCTCTGCAATTTGCTGTTAGAAAACTGAGTATTCTATTGTGAAAGATACTCAAAGATAAATACTAGTATTTTTTAAGTGAATCATGTAGTGGGTTTTTTTAAGTTGTTAGGTTTAATCCAAGGTAGTAGACTTACTGCTACTAGTTTTACTGCAGCTCCCAGGGAGATCTTAATTGAGTTTGATAATATTGATTTTGTAAAAAGCAGCTTCTTTAGTGGAATAGATCTTACTGTAATTTAGACTTGAAAATTACAGTTTTGTTTTAGAAGTTGTGGAATGCTGGAGGATATTATCTATACTTTGGATGCATGTAAGCTCTGAGCTGTGAGATACAAAGAGTGGCACCAACCAGATGAACTGTAACTCTCACACTATTGCTCTTTTTTGCTAACATTGAAACTTCTGAGAGCCAGAAGCTGAGATTTTTACTGTAAGCTTGTCCTCCTTTCTAGTCAGCATGCTGTAGACCACACTTTTAAAGACAAGCTGCTGGACTTACAAGGACCTTTCTCCTGATGAATACCATTATTCCTATGTAACAGAAGTTGCACCACACAAAATATTTGATTGTTAAACTTCCTGCAATTCAAATGTTTAGTGGCTTCAAAATATTCAATTAGTAAAACTTTTAATAGGGAGGTTATAAATTGCAGCTACTCATAAGACTCTTGATCAGTATGGATTTGATCTAACAACTATGTTACTGTCAATGTGTCATTAGTGGAACAGCACCATAGTCTTCTGTTTTGAACATTTGATGCTAGTCTGGAGTCCTCAGTGTTTTCAGTGGGAACTTGCAAAGCAGGAGCAGTTCAGGACTGTAGTATTGCATTCCTGATATTTTGAAATGGATTTGAGTCAGAGCTGCAGATAACAACCTTGCAGTTTGGTCTCTATTTTTTTACTCAAGGTAAGACTGCAAGAGATTTGCAGAAGATGGTTACTGGTGAGACTTTAAAGATCCACAAACTGATGATCAGAAACTCCATCAGCTCGTGTCTCGCCGATGCGACCTGTAGTTACTATCCTGATTTTACAAATCATTTGAACTTTTTGAACTAAGCTGGGTGTTTGTATTCTGTGGTAGGACACCTTTCACAACTGCATTACCCAGAGGATTTCCCTCCTGCTCTCCAGAGGCATGGTGAGGCTGGTGGTCATAGACTCTATTGCCGCTTTGTTCCGCTGCGAATTTGGAGCTTCAGACTCGGTCACGAAGGCTCGGTACTTGCAGACGTTTGGAGCTCAGCTTCACAGTTTAAGCACAAGATTCAGGACTCCAATCCTGTGCATTAATCAGGTATGATGGCAAAATTGCTTCTCATTTTATAGGGACCCTTTAATAAATGGCTGGGGCAGGAGGGGAATCTGCATTAATGGCTGATGGAAACTGAAGTTTCCTTAAACTGGTGTACTTTCAACTATTAAAATTGAAATTCTCAAAATTCAGTAAGATAATTTAAGCTTTTATAGACTGTTCTCAAGGGTTATCTGATAAAGCTAATGAAAACAGATATATATTGCAACTGCATAAAGCATCAAACTAAGATAACAGGGTTCTTATTACTAGCTTCAAATGCCATCCCCAGCAGGATTCCCCTGGGAACTCTGCATGCACACTTATATTCCACATCAACAGGAAACAGTGAAACACCAGGGACTTTGCTGCATTTTGGAGTAGCTCAGCATTTTTGTGTAACTGCTGAGATTACTAAAGCATTAGGATGCAAGCAGGCTGGCTTGACCAGAACAAAAAAAGGCCAAAATGACACTAGTTCAAAAAGAATACTCATTTGAGGAAAGTCGACAAGACACTACTTGTGTCCTGTAGAAGTAGCATGCCACTGCTCTTGGTCTAGTCACATGAAGAAGGAGCATGTGAATGCTGGAGATGAACCATCCACACTTGGAATACTGCCTTGGAAAGGGGTGGGTAAATGTGCAGGCAGGCCACTGTTGGGAAATTTCCTTTCTGGAAGGCCATTCCATCAAATGACTAAGTACTCATGACTTAGAGTAAGTACTCTGAGGTTTCCTTCTCACAGCAGAAGAAAGAGGGTAAGGAGAAAAGTTGAACTTGAGAAGTGACAAACAAGAATAATTCTATATCACGAAGAGGTTCTAGAAACATCAACGGCTATTTGAATAGCAGAATACTGAGTTGGGAGGTCAAGGATCATCTGGTCCAACCTTTCTTGGCAACAGCACAGTCTGTACCAGATGGCCCAGAATCCTGTCCAGATAAAAGTCTCCAGTGTTGCAGAATCCACCACTTCCCTGAGGAGATTATTCCAATGACTGATTGTTCTCAGAGTGAAAAGTTTCTTTGATGTGTTTCTGCTCCCTAGGAGGAACTCTAGAACTGCAGAACAGGCAGTGTGTAAAACCTTACATTTGCTGCCACAGCTGGGAGTGCATTGGAATTTGTACACAGCAGAGACCTGAACAGCTTCCAGACATGCAGTGTTTTTGTTTCAGTAAGATTCCCGTTAAGATTCAGTAGAATTTAAATTTCAGCCTCCAGTTACTCCTCATTTTTTTTAATCAACTTTTTTTTTCCATAATCCTTCATAGGGTCAGCTAGCTTTTAAGGAAATCTGCTTTTTCCTGTACCTGCTTTCTGAATTTTGGTATCAGTAGAGACAATTTGTTCTTCTTGGCAGGCATGGTTTGGATTTTGCTCTTTGTTAAGCAAAGGTTTGTGTGTCTCAGCGTTTACATTACGAAGCCACCCAATGGAGTCAAGATCCTTGTTTAGCTTCTGGGATACTCTGATCATGGGCATTTTAAAAAGGCTCTCTGCCTGTTTCCTGGGCGTTTTGAGGACCCATCTAGCAGGCAAAATAAGATCTATCTGATTGAAGGTTAAGACAAGTCTAGATGTTTCCATTCTCTGCCTTGGAATGGTTCAGCATGGAAGGGAAGAGAGTGATTTAAGAGGGGTTCTTAGATCTGTCTTCCCATGATGGGAGTTTAGTGTTGGTGCTGGCTCACAACAGACAAGGTCATTGTCTGACTGACAGACAACAGCCTGACCACTTGCTAACAAAGTGTCCTTCAAAACTGTTCTAGTGGAAGGTCACTCGTTATATCAAGCCTGTAGTTGCAGAAATAAACTCTGAACATAATAGCCTTGAGGAAGATTGTGGCTCTAAAGCAATCCGTTCCATACATTATATTTACAGAAGCACCTATAACTTAATTAGCTGTACTTTGTGAAGAATTTTTGTGGAAGAAACATGACATTACAAGACAACAGAGAGAGTCAAGAGATGAAGATTTTTCTAGGTTGTAGTCAAAGGCAAATTCCTTCATTAAGCAGGCTTTCAAATATAGTGAAACCACTGACAGCAGGACACCTTAGAATCATAGAACCATTCAGGCTGGAAAAGACCCTTGGGATCACCGAGTCCGACCATCATCCCTGCTCTACAAAGTTGTCCCCTAAATCATATCCACCAACACCACATTCAAATGACCCTTCAACACATCCAGGGATGGTGACTCAACCACCTCCCTGGGCAGCCTATTCCAGTGTCTAACCACTCTTTCTGTGAAAAAATATTCCTTGTGGAGATTTGGGCTTCCGTGCCTTTGATCTACAGCTGTGGAACAACTGAGGGAATGGTTGTTTTTGTTTGTTTGTTTTTAAACCAAGCATCCAGTAGGAGTTAGATTCATGAAAGTTATAGCTGGCTTTATAGATGTAGAACTGTAAACCAAGATTATACTTAACACCTCCCTTTTAGTTTGCCTTGAAAGAATAAGGGTTTTCAAGTTTGGCTTAATATGTGATCCAATAGCTTGGATTTCCGTGGCTTCATTCCCTTCTCTGCCCTTCTGCTAAACACAAATGACTCCAGCGCAGCTTCAAATGTTGTTTTCCTGCTTTAGGTGGCAGATGCAGTGAGCGAGTCAGAAGCTGCTCAGTGCAGTTGCAGGTAAGTCACCCACAACAGAAATGTGACCATGTCATACACAGCAGCGTTTCACCTCTATTTACTGCAGAGCTGTTAAGGGCAGTAGTGCATTTACCCAGCCATGCTGTGTTTACTGGAGATCAGCAATAACTAATGGGCTGTAAAGTGGAAGAAAGTGTCATATGCACTTACACCCCTCATCAGCAAGTTAAGGGGAACAATTCCCTGCAGTTAATGGCTGGTGCACTTGCTGATACAGGAGTATTTTTGCATCTCCTCTTGTCTCAGATATAACTGAATGCGTTTTCTGTCTACTTAAAAAAACACAGCAACCAAGCCTGATCAATTGGTTTTGTTAGTTGCTTAACAAAGAAAAAAAAGAGTATCTCTTGACACCAATAAATGAAAAGGATTCAAACGTACATCTTTCTTCTTTGAACCCTAACTGTCATCTTGCTTTACTAGATAAGCTAGGTGCTACATAAACGTGTTGCAAGAAGTTAGTAATGTCCTCCAGATTCAGAAACTGACACAGAGCAAGGATAAGATCCAATTATTTTTTTTTCTGGTTATCTTGTAATTCTTTCACTGGAGATATTGCACTTTTTCCAGGGAAAAAAAAAAAATGTTTAAACTTTGTGGTGGAAGTAATAAGCACACAGTGTTGTATCTACCCAACTTTTCCAAGTATATCTTTGAATGGAATCCAGGGCCAACTGGTACACACTTCAAATGCTTTAAGTTCAACTGGTTTTCTGTTGCTATTTTGCTATCACAAGAGGGGACCCATCACGATAGAGGCAAGTATTCACCATGGCTGTAGCTGCAAGAATGACTGAATTATTCTGTGTAGAACCACTTGTCTTCCAGTTGTTCCCTTGCTATAGAGAGACCCTAGCATGTGGTTTTGTGAGTACACCGTGAAATCCGTCTTCAAAGACTTACAGTTTTAAGTACAGCAAACAAAAGTAAATATAGAAACAGCAGATAATTTGTTCCAGTGTGATTTTTGTTACAACAAAATTGAAGATGTCTAATATTAAATTAATCCATGCAGAAATCTGTCATTTATTTATTTTTTTTATGTATAGTGTAGTGGATAAGAGAGTGACTCCAGCACTTGGAATAACCTGGGCAAATCAGCTGCTGATGAGACTGATGGTCAGCCGAGTACTACAACCTGAACAGTCACCTGGAGCTGGTTCACACCACACTGGAAGCTTGAGGACTTTGACAGTAGTTTTTGCTCCTCATCTCCCTCCATCCTTTTGCTACTATACGGTAAAATTGGAAGGTGTAAGAGGAATAAAATAAAACCTTTGCATAGTAAAGCACACTGCTCAAAAAATGTATCAGAACTGCCTTGCTTCAGGAAGAATTACTAGTAAAATGAAATTCTTCGTGGATGAGAGAAATGGATGCTGAAATACATAAACAGTGACATGATGACATTAAGCCTTGTCTACAGTGTGAAAGAAGATCTTTTTATACTTGGGTGTGTGTTCATCAGCTTTTCTTCATAAGATAAGTATTCTGCAGGAGAGTGAAACTGTTGGATTAGGATAGCATTCCTGATCAGCTTCTGGATCACTCCCTCTAGTATCTTCTGCCCTTATTGCTGGGCTCTTACCTCACTGTGCTTCCAAAGGGCTCCTTTAGCTATTTTCGTCCACCTGTGGAGCTGTTACGTGGTGGGTTTTGTTGCTGCTGGAGCTTTACTTATTTTTCTTTCCAACTTTACACCGTTTTTTGCATCTTCTTCTGTTATCCTCAGACGACTGCTGTGACATCTGCCTTTTCTGGCTACTGCTGCATGCAGCATGAAAGCAAGCTGGATGAAGTCATTCATGTGTGTTTTCCAAAGGCCTCATTGACCCGATGCTCTGTGGGTGCCTCCTCTTACCAGTGTGATGCTCCCTCGTGCCACGTACTCATTAAGCTTTCAGATTTGCCCCTTCTTCTTCCTGCTTCCCCAGGCTGCCCAGACAAGAAGCCCAACAGTCTAAGGGTTTGACTTTTTTGTAGTTACATTGCTCAGTTCTTTCTCTTGGCAAATGAGAACTTTTGCAGTCTAAACAACAGAAGCTCTTCCATAATTCCATCTTCAGGTACACTATCTTAGAGAAACAGCCACCTCCTCTACCTTTCCCCAGGGATGCTCCTTCTGTAGGGAGAGTAGAGCAGTCACCTTTTCTTGTGGAAGAATGTAGCTGGGTGGTAGAAAGGAAAAGTTTGTACACTGGGTCAGCTGGAACTCTGGCAGAAGACTTCTCCAAGGACAACCAAGTATGATTCAAGGAAAAGGAGACCCAGGAAGATAAGAGGCTGTGTGACTGCCTCAGGGAAGTTCTTGAGAACAGGTGCAGTCATGCCTTGAAGCTGAAGGAAGGAATCTAAGCAAGCAGAAAGAAGGATGAGTTGCTCTCAGTGTCTTCTGAGATCCCTTCAGCCATTGTCTCTAAATCTCTTCTGAAATATTTTAATTCTTTTATTTGAAAATTACCATGCTCCTTTGTTGTTTAATAAAATCCAGCTGTGAAGCTTAAAAGTCTCTGTGTGCTCTAAGGAAAAAGAGAGGGCTGTAGGTCAGAGGCAGGGCTACCTCTGTCTTCAAATCCTGATGTTCCACACCTCTGTCCTAACAGTTTTAATTAAGCTCAATACAGCATGGCTAACACTCCAATTATTCTCTTCCATTCCCGGCTTGTAGATATTGAACAGGAGCTTTAGCCAGTGTGTTGTTGCTCATCCTATTGTACAAATCTGATTTTAAAAAAAACAAAACACAAAAGCACCCCAGAGGGCTGTAGCTGCGAATTAGGGGCCAGTCAGCCCCTTCCCAGACATTCATTTACAAAGGAGCCTCCCTCAAAGCCCAGGCTCCAATCCCAGGAGCTCACCTCACTGTGAGCCATGTTCAGAACAGTCTGATACACATCTTAAGGTTCTATTTTGTAATATTTTGACAGCTCTTTCTGCAACCTGACTGCTTGCAGGCACAAGATGTGTTAAAGTCAGATGGGTCTGTAACCAAAGTCCCAATTTACCTGGTGAAAAACACTTCGACCAACAAATGTAAGTAACATCTGTCTTCCTGTCATTTCCCATCCTGGTTCTTACTTAACTCTCCAGCTGGAAGTTTAATGGTGCTGTGGTTCCTGGCTCAGCATCACACACAAACCCTGAACCTCACTGTCCCCCAAGATGACAGTCCACCCCACCCAGCAGCTGAACGTTAAGCTGAAGTTAGTACAGCTTTGGGGACATAATCCTGAGGCTGAACAAGGCATCTGCCCTCTTTGGAGCCTTGTGTCTGAACTGTTGAAATATGCTTAAGTTTTAATAAATGCCATCTAGGAACCTTCCCTTTATACAGCTTTATTCATCTTTGGATTTCACAACTGAGATTTGTTGCTATACAGGAAAAAAATGTAAGTAATTTTTATAAAAGCATTACATTCTAGACTGTATTATTGTCTTTATCCTCTAAGACATTTAAACGTTATTCTACACTTTGGAAAACATTAAATGACGATAAACTTTTAAACAGTTTCAAATTAATCTGCAGCTCTGCCATGTATTTAGAGGCCCTTTTCAACAGAAAGATCATAGAGGGTTCTGGAAACATTGCTTTGGAAAGGTAGAACCAAATGCATTTGTACTTGGTAAAGATAAAAGAACTTACACAAATGACCCATTAATGAAACAGATGTAGCAGAACATGTCAAACAATCTCATTGCAAGTTTCTTGACGAAATCACAGTAAATTACTAGTCATTGAAAATCACATCTGTGGAATTTTATTTTCAACAAAGTTTTATGGGATAACACAAACAGGTGAACTCAGAATGGGATTTCATCCATAGCTGTTACAAGTAGTAACTACACATGGGGATTAAAGTCAATCTTGGAAGATTTATTTATTTTAAATCAAACATGGAACCCATATATCAGGGCAGGAGGTTCTCCTCAATGCTACACTGACATGACAAATGGTTTTCTGGTTTTGCTGTTGTTGGATTTTGGTTGTTTTTTTAAAATAGGTCCTATAGAACAGAAAATATTTCTGATTGCATAGACCTCATCTGGCTGAACTGTACTGTCACCTGCCCCCACTACTGTGTACTACACTTCTAGTACATACTCCCAAGACTCCATAAACCTTCCATGCTTGAACTGGGACTTGAGTATAAATATAGGGAGCCTAAGGGTTGATCTGGTTTTTAAAACTGCTTCACTGAGCTTGTTTTATGCTGGATACAATTTTTAGCCTCTCACTTGTGTGTGCCAGCACAACAGTGAGAGCAGCTTCAAGCTTTTTAGATGTATCTGGAGCGTTAAATGAACTTCCAACTATGGTTCTCTCAATATTTCTTATTTACAAGCAGCCATAACTAGTGACAGTTTTGCAATGTCACCATGAGCACAACCATCTTCTCCACAGCTCAGGTCTCTTGCCCTCTGACAGACATTGCCACTGTGTTCTGCTTCTCACTTCAGGGTTGTTTTTTTTTTAAAAAAAAACAACAAACCCAAAACATTTTGACATCAGTGTGTACTGAGACTACTGTGAGTGGTTTAGGGGGAAAAACAATCAAATGTAGATGTTCAAGATTTCCCTCAGTTCTGAACCATTTTTTTAAAAAGCTGATGTTTATACCAATAGTTTTGTTAGTCTGTGACAGGGTAAACTTACTACAATGAAACTAAACTTCACAGCATTGTGTCTTTTAACATTTATTCTCTCAGTACAGGCCAACATTACCAAAATTCAATTCTCTTAGCAGCTTTCAGACAAAAATGCATGACCTGTATAACAACAACTGATGTGAACTCATCAGGTACTGTAAACACACCTTCAGCAAAGCACTGCACACCCCCTTTACTACATATTTACAACAGAACCACACAGTTTTCAAAATTACTGGATTCAAATGATATAAGCACAAATGCTTCTCAAGCTTAAAACCGTTTTAATTTACTCCCATTCAGGAGGGCTTGGGGGGTGGGGGTGCTGTTTAAGAAAAGGTACAAACTCCAGATAACCTGTCCAACTGTTTTCCACTGTTTAAGTGCTATGTTCTATCACTGTGGTACTGCCAGCCCCAAACATCACAGCAATAGTTCAGTTATTCCTCTGAACAAGGAGCACATCATGAAACCATTATATTTTACAGTAATATTTAGTAACATCTGAACTCAAGACCAGATATTGCCAATATTCCCACAGACCAGCACCCAACCCAACCGACAGACAGAAGGGCACAGGGCACCTTTCCATCAGTAACAGCTGAAACCAGCAGCCCTCACTGCTGCCCCAGGAGGAGCCACTGGTGGTGGGAGAATCTGGAGACACTGGCCTAGCCTGGAGCCCTCATGATGGCTTTAATGAAGGTCACCCTGCACCTAGACCCAACACACAGTAGCACTGCCAAGGTGCCTGTCGATTTTGAAGGTCTTTCATAGTTTTGTTTCATAAGAACTGTTGATTCAGCTTGGTACTGAAGACACCAATAATTACACAACTGGGTATTCTGGTTTTGTAATTCATTAGACTGTGAGCTACAACAGACAAAATTCAGAAAGTCTTACATGAAAGCAAACTGAGAAGCCCACCTTAAATTTAAATGTATACAAACCATGTCCTGACAGTAATTAATGCATGAGTCAAATACAAAGAATGTTGACCTTAACTTTGTTTTTGTACTTTACAATGTCTTCTCAAACTGCAACCAGGTCACTGGCTTATGACTGCAAGGGCTTGACTAACGTTCTTGGGGATTTATGGATTAGGTAAGTCTTAACATTTGTTTCTTATCTGAAAAAAAAAATATAATTAACCTTTTAAGTGTAAGAACTGCTTAATAAGCAGCAGCTCAACAACTTAATCTTCCCACACACTTTAAAACACTATATTAAAATTTAAAACATTTAAAAGCACAGTACTAGTAATGCCACCAACAGCAGGATCCTGAACAAGACAGTGCCCTCACTATCACCATCAACACACCACAGTCTTGCATTTTAAAAAACAATGTACATTACAATTTCACATGGTTAAATATTTTATTGCTATTTACACGAGTTGCAGAAGCTGCAAAAATAATTTTCCTTCAGAGTCGAAAGATGAATGTAGAAAACACATTCTTCAGTTTAAGTAATTCTTTATTACCAAAGTCAGTTCTGTGTCCAAACAGTTTTGTGGGAGGTTTTTTTGGAAGTCAGACTTTTGTAACAGTCTCAGAGTGGAAGGCTGAGCTGTACAGACCAGGCCTGCTGAGCTCTGTGCTCCAGCAGCTGGTGTGCCCCAGGCTGGGAGCAGGGCTGCCTGCAGGGAGCAGTGCCAGGGGGACAGGGGACAGACACCACGGCAGGCTGTGCAACCAGGGTTCTGCCGCCCCCTGGCTGGACACAGGCACCTTCAGCTGGGCAACCTGCTGCACACACAGCTCCTGGGCAAAGCCAGCAGAGTCTGGCTTTGTGCAGAGAACTGAATTCACGAGTGGGTGCATCGAGCATGTTCTGCTTTAGGGGAAAAAAGTATATATTATGTATTTTTTAATATAAAAAAAGCTCTTAATAAAAAGATTAAAACTCAGGAGTCTACATTATGACTATGTATTGTTAAGATGACTGAGCAACACTCTGTTCTTGCTCAAGTTAATTAATGAATTGCACTACTCTGTGCTAAAACTCCTACATATTAGCAGCATCATATCTCACCCTTTCTGTCTTTCTAGCAGGTAGGACCATGCAGCTTTCTTTAGGGAGATGCTAAAAAGGTACCTCCTGGTAAACATAGGTAAGTGCATTACACAGACAGCTTCTTGCATCAGTTACTGTGACCCACTGAAAACCAGATGCAAAACCAGTCAAACACTTCTGTGAAGTACTAATTCTGACAGCTCTTCAGAGCCTGTTCCAGTAGAACTTGCTTCTGTTCAAACAGAACTTATGTTCCTATGTTTTCCCTCCTTCAATTGGTGCTAACCCTGAATCAATATTCCAGCTTTTCCCAAAGTTCATTTCGTTCAGCATTGTCCAACTACGACCACAAATACATTTCTGCACACACTGGTTGTTTTTTTTTTACTTTCTCATCCAACTTCACAGGAGTAAGAATTTTTACAAAAAAATATCATAATTACAAGCTTTACAGAAAAGCAAGAGGAAATACTGGTGTCTGTAAAATACATACATACATAGTTCCAGCAGCAGTCCTGCATACAGACAGCATATATATTAACCATAAGTAGATTTAATATGGACGTGTGGTCTAACGAGTAGGCTGCCACTTGTGGCCATCTAGTGCTTCCACTGGGGCCCTTAGGATTCACGTGGTCCTTTGCACAGCAGCTGCTCCACAGTGGAACAGCCTAGCGTGTCACTGCCTGCTTCTGCTGTCATCAGCTGTCATGGAGAAAGGCCAGATTTGGGATCAGCAGAAGGAAACGTTGGAGCCCTTCAAGCGTACAGAGAATGGGATTGTGAATTCCAGTGAACATGCAAGAAAGTCAACCTGAGGCGTGATGCTTCCCTCAGAGCAGCTGCTCTGGCACCACTGCAGTCTGAACCTTCAGTATTCTTCAACCACACAAGGTTAAGGTCAAAACGTTTCCTCTTTTCTCCTGATCAACACGAGCCATCCTATCTCCATTGATTATTGTGCCCTAATAAACTTGTATCAACGAGTATCAAAGCTATGGCCACAGGTATTGCTATTCATGCCATCTCTAAGTAACGTCACCCCAACCATCTTCTCTGTACAATTTAACAGCTCAATCTAGTGGTTAAGAAAGCCAGGTCTAAGTACTCTTTTGCCAGCTAAGGTTTCTAATATTACAATAATCAGTGGTGCAAAGCCCCACCAATACAGTATGCTCCATTTGAATTTATACAGTAATGCACATAAATTTATCCTTTTCTCATTCCAGCACTGTATATATTTACTGCTACACGTTTAAATTTGCCTGCATTTTCAAATCTTTTTGCCTTTTGGTATGCATTAAATATGTTTGTATTTTTACTTATTTTTTGGCTGCTGTAATACTCAGATCTATGAAAGAAATCCATGTAAGTAGCATGAATGGGAGCAGTGCAATGAGCAATATATATCTATATAGTTTTCCTTTAGAAGAAAATACCCTCTAATGCTGTGTTTAAAATTGTCCCTATTTAGAAAAGTAAAAACAGCAGTCCATTGGAAAAACAACCCAACAAAATCTACAAACTAGGTGTTCCTATACATAAGGATGAGGAACCAAAGCTTTGAAGGTCTCAGTGCTTCTTTGTTCACAAAGGAATATTAGCTAGCTTCTGTCCAAGAATCTCAATGCGCCAGATCAGTATGACTGACACTCAGAGCTCTTGAGTCTGTCAGACAATTATTTCGTTCCTGTGTGGAGGGGAAAAAGACAAACAAATTAAGCAGATGCCCAACAGTTCAAGCAAATAAACAAAATCACTAGTTCTAACAAACAGGAAAAACTAATATATGCATCTCTGGAAAACTGGTCTTGTTGGGTAGGGGGCACTTTTCCACATTTAATAAACACCCTTTTCCCCAACTTTCAACTAGCAATACTGGAAAGATCTGCTGATGTGTATTTACACCCTTTACAGTCCTGACCCCTGTCTCACCAGCAATGCAAGAGCCCATCTATGGGAATTGCCCTTAGTGGGTGAGCTACAGAAGTTCACAAGAAGTGGGAACTAATTTTATTATCACAATGTACATATAAGCAATACATTTATCTTCTGAAGTCACATCAATTCTATACTAAGGCTCCAGTTCAGGGGCACCTAGGGCATGACATTTTGACATGCTGCCACTGTTGCTGCAAAGCATTATGCTTTACCCTGGATTTTGTTTTTATTTATTTTTGGCTGAAGTTCACCCTAAGTGAAGTTTTGCCTACATTTCACACCACAGGAAAATCTACAGTATATTCGTTAGAGATAATATAGTTAAGACACCTTTTCACCACTTAACAGTCAAATGAGAGCCACACAGTTTGGGCTTTTTGCTGCTTTAGGACAAACAGTGAAGATCCTTGTGTACAGGTTTGTTAGTACAGAAGCAATTTGATCTTCCTAACAATTAGTTGCAATAACTGTGTTAGTAAAATGCACAGCAGTGTAGAGAAGGCAGAATGCTGCTAGCTTACTTGACAATCTAGGATGCAGTGCCTTATTAGGAGAAAATAGGAAATGGGAAGCAGCCATGGGGCACACACCACACACCATTAAGGGTTTATGTTAGCAGAAGCATAACACAGATCAGACAAACTGCTCCTGTACAACCTCAGGAACAACTGAAGTTGAATGTAAGGGGATCTGAAAATGTACAGCAATTGAGGTGACTGGGCCCTTTGTAATAAAGGGGCTGAAGTTAAAAAAAAACAAAAACAAAAACAAACCATTTAACTGGGCTTTAGAAGTTCTTGTATTTTTAAGTAGCATTTACAAGAATGTAAGGTTCCAGAAGTTTCCTATCCACTGTAGTATTTAGAAAGTCCAAAGCCAGAGACTGCTTGATATCATAAAAGCCAGTGGTTGGACTTATGCACTTGCTTAAAATTAAGGATAATTCACAGAAGTGTTACAGAATGATGCCTTAAACATACACTTTAAACATCTTACTGAAGTAGGATCTTACCAATCACTGGGACTTTGTTGTTTTATTATTTTTCATACTCTTTTTATCCCAAACCCTACTAGTGACACCTATTTTTATAAGAATATTGTAGGGCTTCTTACTTGAAAATGATCTTCAGTAGCCTTGCCACCCATGTTAAGAACATTCAGAGAACTGGCACGCTTCATGCTGCAACCAGGACAGTGAACATGCAAGGATAAACCAATCAGAATAGCTGAAAACTAACAGCTCTAAAACACAAGTATAACAATGAGCAATGCACAGTTAAGGGATTTTGAACAATGCCCCAAAACTGATCTGAGGGATACCCTTTAAGTTAACTATATAACTTAGAATATGTTTATATTGGGTTCTAAGTTACATATTAAACCCGCAAAATTACAAGCTCCGCCAGAGCTTGAAACATTTCTGGCAACTGATTTCATTTCAACTCAAAATCTCAATTTTTAAAGCATATCAAATGAATACACTGACTTAGCTTTGATTTTTTATTAACTAATTCTCAGTTTCAATTTTATGCAGCTTCTTACAAAAGCTTCAAAACATTCAGACAGTTGAGGAAAAAAATGGGGAACACGTTTGTCACGTAGACAGCATTTAACTTAGGAAAGCTACAGCAAACATTAGGTTCAGTACTTTCTGCCTCATCTAGGTAAGTCTTCAGAATAAATTTCAAAAAGCACTTTTAGAATCTTTAGTGTTAAGCATTTTGAAGTGCAGAGAAACAAGATGGTTTGCTGCTGTTAACTGGTTATGCTTTTGGCTTTACAATGCTCTGAGTGATGGTAACAATAACCCTAGACTACTGTACTGAAAGCAACAGAAAAGGAAAAAAAAAAATAATCCCCTGCACAGGAGCTGATAGTCAAATTATCACTGCATTAGCTGTAATATCTACTGGTGCTGAGGTAAGGATCAATAATTTACCCACATTTCTCAAACATAACATTTAACAAAAATATTTTCATGTGTGTGTAATTAAATTCAAGATTAGCCTTAAGCTTCCTGTCATCACAGTGACTACAGCAGGAATGTGATGTCCTTTATCCCAAAGTGTCTGTACATTAGGTATGCTTGCTTTGATTCTTCACTCGCTCTTTAAATACTGCAAAACTACTAAATGAGGGCTTTGAAGATCTGTTTGATGAACTATTCGTAGGACTGTGAGGCCCTAATCTTGCAGTGTTACCTACATCTTTAAAGACAACTGGCTGATGTAGTTTCCAATGCCTTCCAATAACATGGAAAGGTTTATCCATACAGATCACATTAGATATTAACCAGTTTTTCTTCCTCCTGAAGCAAGACTACTAACAGCCAAAGTCAAGCACAAGTTTTAAATGCTTTCATAAAGCAAAGGCTTAGCAGAATAATGAACCAAAATACTAACAAACACAGGCAACAGCTGCCACAGAACACAGGCTTATTGGTTTTCCTAGCATTAAAGCTGAACTTTTCAAAAGCCAGAATGCAGACAACTTAAACTATTTGACGTGAGTGTTAGCAACAACAAAGCAAGGACTCGTGCATGGTGTGTACACCTCTCATTTATTCAAGGAAACACGTACAACAGAGGTTATGTGTGGAAGTCAAAGGAAGTTAATCTGTAGAACACAAACAAAACATCACATCGAACTCTCCAAAAGAGCATAAAGGTTTGTGGAAAACATTCCAGGGAAATAAAAATACATGTGTCAGTTTTTACTGGTGAAGTTTTTAGGTTCTTGCTGAAGTGCCAATGAAAATTATTAATCACACGAGATACTAGTTTGGTTTTGTTTTTGTGGTAAATCAAAATACCTAAGAACTTCAGTCTGGCAAATACACTAAATTCCCTCCATGTTAGAAAGAAAATTGCACAAACAGCATGCAGTTATTTTTCTAGGGCTACGTAATGAAAGCTTTTTTTTTTTTCCTTTTAAATTACAATTCTTAACTGTTCTTCCATATGGTCAACATTTTAAAAGTGAGAAAATCAAATCTAATACTAATTCAGCAAAGTAAAATTATTACAGAACTGAATTCTGAAATATAATAAAGAAAGGATTGATACCATGCTTCAGGTAGCATGTGTTTCAAAGAACATTTTGGAAGTGATTTGTTCTTTGTAAAAAAGACTTTTTGCATTATTTTAAAGAAAAAACTTCCCTGTTGAATTTTCCACTTTGTTCTCTTTGACCTTCTGTATCAAGCAACAAAATGAAAACTCAAGTCTTTCTGTCATACTGCAATATTAATGTATTTGCATATTTCAGAATTATACCAGCGCTGGCAATTACTATTTAAAGAAGTGCAGTGTAAGCAACAGGGGTAAACCAATCTCAAAATAAAGTCTTAATAGAGACATAGGCAGGGAATGCAGAGGTTACTGGTAAGGAAGGAGGCACGTAAGTCTACCCAGAGTGACTGATTTCATAGCAAAAATGTTTTATATGTAAGCTAAGTCAGTATTGTAATATTCAGCTATCAAACACACTAAAAACCAAAGGTTTGCATAATTAAAACTGTATATCCATTTTATTAAAATTGGAAGCTGAAAAAAAAAAATAACTATTTACTAAAGCTTCTGAAGAATTGAAAAAATGAGTTTTGGGAGTATGAATATGTACAACTACGCTACATGATCTATAAGGGTCGTGTTTAATACTAGGAATCTTAGCTGGTTTAAGTAACAAATTAAAATATAAAATAGGATTAAAAATGTCTATCTTACAAGAACATAAACTGTAGTATTTATTGTCTAACACACTTAACAAGGATATCTATATAAAAGCCCGTCAATGCAATAGATTTATTGCAAGTTTTAAGAAAAACTTATTCAGAGAACAACAGGGGTGTCTAAAAATAATACTCTGTCAAAAGGAAAAGCAATAGGTTTTCCATTTTTTTCCCATATTGTCTGTATTTGAAGATATCTCATGATACAGACCCTACAACAGAATTAAAGTTCATGTAGGCAGGCTACTTCTACACTGGTTAAATAACACTATCAAAGTGCAGACAACAGAAGACAGAGCAGTTCTTACAGGACACTGCAAAGCCAAATGTCTTCAGTTATACATACGCGTAATTTTCTACACCTGTAATCACCGAGTTACTTTGCAGGCAGAAAGTTAGCTGTATTTACTACAGAGAACAAGGAATAAAACTTTTGGCTTTTAAGGAACTGAAAACCTTTCCATGTCTCACAAAATTGAGGGGAAAATGCAAAATTAGCTATGAATTATTGCACCTATTAATACAATAATATACCTGAACTATATTTATGAACTCTAGACAGAACTGAATAGGAACAAAAAAACAACATAAAAAATGCTAATACTGAAAACAAAGAAGGAAATCTCTTTTACACTATTTTGGCTTGCATTTGCTTGTTTTCCCTGTAGCATTTACATATTTCCTTCTTCTAATTACATGTTTTTCACAGTTTATTTCCAGTCTATCATCTCAGAGGCAGTTCTTAATGATGGATCAATAAATGCAAAGGGATTTTTGACCCTGAATTTGATTCAGTGCCTTCAACATCAAGTGTTCAGCAGCTGAGACGGAAATTTTAGTTAACATTTCTAAAAAAAACAGATCAGGCTCAATTTGAAACAGTTCTGCAAGGAAGCGAATTCTGTGTGTATTGCAGCTGTACACAATGTTTTATAGCCAAACAAGAACAGGAAGGCAAACCTTCCTTGGAGCACTCAGAAAAACACATCGAGACCCTGTCTCCAGATGACTCTCTCAGATATCAACACCATCACTATCTACTCTTATTTCATAGTTCCACTTGCTCCATCAGAAATTAATCCAAGTTCTTCAATTTAACTGTTTTAAAGCCTAAGTTCAAATTCATACAGTTTCCTGTCAACTGAATGCATTCCAGTTTTCCACAGCAAGGGGAAAAAACCTTTCAAAACTGATTGCAATTATGTTGGCAGTAAGGGAGGACACCCACAAGTGCTAGTATGAAAAATAGTGGTACATTTTAACATTTCAACTTCTCGGCAGCAGCCAATAAATTATCCATGTTTTTCGGCATTTATTCAATATTACATACATCCAAATCCATAATCATATGGTAAATAGGAAAGAGTGATAAGTCAAATTAATTTTTACCACTGACTTCACTGAGGTCAGAATGTTGATGAGGTGCACAACTAGGTTCAAGTTTTTCAACATTTTCCTTTGCTCTCTAAAATCTGGATTTTTTCAAAAATAGAAACTAAGAAGGGCTCAAGTCAGTGATTCTCTTTATACCCACAGCAATATATAAAGCTGTATCAAGACATTAAGCCATATTAAGAATGTTAGTTGTGAGTTTACTGTATTCAAGCTTTTACTGTAAAAATCAGTAACACTGATTCTTCTTCACTACTGTGTGAAAAGGAGAATTTTGCAGGTAATTAACACTTATTAACAACTATGAGGCTAAAGCAGTAAAAAGGGAAAACACAGTTAAAATTGAGTTAACTCTTGAAAGCAAATATAATTCTTCAGATGTTACAGAACTTAAAATGAAAGTTTAAGAAATTCTTTCCTATTTTTAAGATGTAAATCTAAATGATATGCAGTTAGCTAAGCAGATAAAACACTGCCCTAGGTACTGCACTAGGCTACAGTGGGGGCAGAGGATGAGGGCACACCAGCACAGCCAAGAAAAGATAATTACCCTGGATTCTTTGGTTCACTGTCTCGTGAACTTCCTCCCTTCAGCTTTCTAACCAGCTTCTCACTGCTGCGTCTAATGGAAGCACGGAGCTTGCTAAAGGAACCACTGCGTTTTAAAGATCCAGTGCCATCCTGAAAGAAATTGAACAAATGTGAATGTGCAAGAGTTTGTCACCCTCCCCCACACCTGGCTCAATGACATTTTGTTGGTGAAAAGAGTTCTTTAAATTGGTATTAGTACATACTTGGTACAATTACCTAAACACAGACTATCATATAGCAACAACCTTACCAAAACAAAAGGCCTCCTTCCAAACCATAACAAAGCTTTCCAAAACATGAAGACAGGCTCAAGCCATGATTCATACTGATTAATTAAACCCCACCACAGTAGTCAAACAATTCACCAGCACCATGTTACCATTCCATATCAACACACTGTGGTTAAGAGTACAAAGCCCAAGCAAAAGCATTCCATCACAGCCCAAGAAAAAAAAAAACAAACAAAAAAACAGTTTTATTTTTTTTCTAAACATCTACATTACTTGCAAACATGTTTGTTTAATCCTAGAATCCTTAAGCAAAAATATTTCTGATCAGAAACATATCTGGTTAAATTCCTACACTTCATTTTCTAAGATGTAAAACATGATGAACTTTTCATACGTTGCCTTCATGTTTTACACTGCTGTGCTGATCCAAAGAAACTTCCAATTGACCACAATTCTATCTTTAAATGTTTTACTCTTGAAAAAACAACCAAAATTTTAGTAAGATTAGAAGTGACCACTTCCGTACTTTACAGAAATCCTATGTGATTATGCAAGGAGAATTGTAAAGGAAGAAAATAAAGTACTACTAAGCAGACAGACACCTGAGTTGGAGTGAGTTTATTAGAAGTTAGAAAGACAAATACACAAATCACTGAACACCAAGATTAGTAGAGAAAAGCATAATTGCCAAAATCTCACACAAAGACTAAACAGCAATGCTACTTTATAATAATCATAAGTGAAGACATCCAGAGTTCCATATTGATGTTAACCGTGTAATAGGTCTCTAAATACATTTTAAAGCACTTGGAGAACATGCCTTACTGTTACGGGTTTTGGTTTGGTTTTCTCGTGTAGAGATCACCATCATGCCACTTCAATAATACCTTGTGTGATACTTTTAACTACCTTTTTTCCATAGTGAACAGCTACTTATAAAGTTCATTGATAATTTTTTTTTTTTTTACTAATGTATTACACAGCAAATGGTTGTAATAACATTTTGTATGACTAGATACATATCTGGCAAAGCTACACATGTACAGAAATAGAAAAACCAAAAAAAGACACCAGCACTGGAGGAATGGCCAGTTTACAGGGAAGTGTAGCTCTGACAAGAATCTTAAGGGGTTTGCTAAAACACAGCAGTCAGTACTGAAGAGAGAAGTTAAAGCTTGAAGATGGTGCACGCCCGTCATGCAGGAGACAGTATAAGAATCACAAAAGGCATCTAGGCCTGTCAGAAATGGAGAGAGAAAAACTGAATGAAACTGTTGGGAAAAATTCAACAGTTTTCAATTTTGAACAGTTATGTTTACAGTATTTCTAGGTCACATTCAAAATAATCTGGACTGCCCTTAAGTACAAAGTGCAGGCCCTTGCAATTACCAACATCTTTATACAATTTTGCCTGTTACTAATATGCAACTTAAAAACAAGCATGAATGATGCTGTGCATTCTTTCAGTTAGCATGTGCATAATATACAAAACACCTTTAAGAAGGGATGGCTTTAGTATTACATTTTGTAAACAATGAAAGGAATTTTTTTTTTCAGCTGACATTAACACAAAAAGAAAAATAAAGAATAAAACAAAAACAGAACAAAGGAACAGAGCAAGGTGCATTCATTTCAGCTTTAACTTCTGTCAGGCATCTATCCTTGAAACAAAACTACAAGAATAAAGAGGTCTTTCCCTAACCTCCAGACAAAATTCTGTTTGTTCCTTTAGGGAACTAGAAAACAACTGACCTGTTGCAATTCAGTTTCATGTATATTTTTTTATAGAACGTATCTGTGTATATCTGTATAATCCAAGTGGAAACTTCTCTCCTTTCCCTAATGCAGTGAGGCAGTTCAAATAATCCAGATTTAAAAATAAGATGTAGTTCAATTTACACACTTTCCATCTTAGCATAAGTACAGAGACCATTACTGATAGTCTTAAGATTAAGTGCTTTGAGGGCCTTTACCTACAGCAGCCAGAATGAACAGTAATTAAAATTATTCTTGGAAATGGTAAAATCCCTTGCTACCAAGTGATTAGAAGATCAATATCTAACCAAGTATGTGTTTTTGTTAACTAGCACATTAGGAATAAGCAGACAAGCTTACAGGTACTTAAAATCTGAAATAAAAACCCCCAGGTTAATTACTGACTGCATGATAAACAAAACACCTTTAAAACATAAGCTTAGTATTTTTTAAAAAATCCAGTGTAAACAAGCAAAAAAAACCCAACCCAAATCACAAGAGATATCAATTCCTATGGCAATGTTTATTTGCCAATTTTTATGTCACTCAGAACAAGAATTGTCTTAATACTGTTGCTTATGTCCCTCTGACTGACACTTCTTACTAAACAAGAGCATCTCTTACCAGCTGGTCTACAATAGTGACATTTATTGCTTTTGCTTCACACCTACAAGCAGACTCAGGTGCAGAGAAGCTTGTCTTTTTGAAGCATATGGGTTAGATTAAGAAATTAGTGTTCTTAGTGTAAGGAAGTATACCTTAAATGAGGAACTATCACATCATGAAGATTTTCATCTGTCCTGCAAGTGGCCGCAAGACCAATTTACAAAAATGCCACTTACAGATACTCAATGTCATTTTAAATATAAAAATATAAAAAGGGATAAAAAACTTGGGATTTCTACCTCGAATTTTTAAGACCAAGTATTTATTTGCAAATACCTTCTGTTAACTTTAGTGAATGGATTTATCAGGAACATGTAAATGTGCACTACACAAACCTCACTTAACACATCTTTTTAAATAGTTAACGGCAGGTATCAATAGACATTTCATTTTTTTGTAAGAGTGTGAGGCATCACATCAAAGCATATAATGCTTAACATGGATAACACTACATATGAAAGCCACTTAATTACAATAAGCCTTCCAACAGCATTTTTTGGAAATTAAGTTGTTTTACACTCTCCACCTATTCTCTCCGACAGCCAAGAGCATAGGCCAGCTTGACCACTTCAGAAAAAATTAAACAGAGAAGACAGGCCTCTCTTCAGGCCCCTCTGCACACACATTTGGCACAAGTCAAACATTCTACTGTGCTTTATGAATCAGAATATTTTGTCTGGAGGGAGTACAAGAGGGTAAAAAAACCTACACAGTATGAAGTAGAGGGAAGAACAGCACTTAGAAGCAGGGTAGGGAGAGAGAGTTGCCCACTTTATGTAAAACATGTAATATAAAATACCTTCTCTTAAGAGGGAAAGAAAGAAATAACAAAGATGAGAATAAAGCAAAGCCACTTCAGCACACTGAAAATAAGTTTATTTGCCCTGAGAGGTCAAAATTTCATTTTTCAGATCAAGAAATTTGATCACTGAGTTTGATTCAAATATTGACCTAGAAATACTGTCTATCACTTTTCCACAGAAGGCCCTTTCAATCCAAAACCTGCATGCTTGCTTAATTAATGTCAATAAGAGAAAAAAGTTTAATCCATTTAGAACATACAGTCATGCAAAGTACAGTGAAATTAAGGGAGGAGTACAGTACACAGTCTAATGCTGAATGGACAAAATGAGAATTAAAAAAGGAGTTATCCAACCTTACTTTGGCTTTATTAATGATGCAGTATTATTCACAATAGATGCTGATTGACTGTCTTGGCACTGAGAACACCAATGCCAAGAAAACAGTAATAAAGAGACAAAAGCAAAGATGGAAAGAACTTTTTACTTTAAGAGTACAGCAGTATGTGTTCTATCAAGGTTTCTTTGGAATGCTAAACTGTGTCTCACGTGGCTAAAAAAAAAAAAAGATTAAAAAAAAGATTGCTATTGTAAAGAGAAACTGAACTTCAGAACACTCAGTATTGCAAAAGTAGGCTACTTCCCCTCCCATACAGCAAAAGCAGGCAACACCACTTCTATAACCTAACAGAATATTTTCAGCACAGCTGCAGCTGGGAGTTAGTTAACAGTGCAATAGATCTATCCCATCGCCAGCAATGGGATAAAGCATGGGAAAGCTGGCGACAGAAGCAAACAACTACATAAGCCAGATCAATAACTGAAAGCTTGCAGTGCCTTTCAAATTAAAGGAAAATAATGGTTAGGAAAAGGCATATGTAATCATATTATAGATATGTTTTTACTTTATGATAATCAGTGTTACACAGTGAAGCCAGTATATGGGAAACAAATAGGAACAAGCCCTGACTCCAGTCAAAATTCTAATACGGTGAAGTTATATTAGTATTTCACTTAAGAAATGTAAAGTTACTATCACATTGTTATGTGATGGCCTCTTAACATGGATAGTATAGAAGCTTGAAAAGTTACATTCTTTCCTCTAACAAGCTGAGTAAGGAGGAGATGGGAATTATTTTAGTGTTAGACAGATCACTCTAATTTAAACTGCTAACACTTACATATCTCCATAGCAAATGTTCTCTATGATTCCAACAGATGCAGTATTTTTCAAGAAACATTTAAAATACAGGCAAATATGGCATCAAAAGGAAAAAAGCAAAGTAAGTTAATTGCCAGAATATTTCTACCAGTAAAAAGAAACCACTGACAAGCAACTGTACACCAGACCATAACCAGGACACTCAATCAGCATTAAACAGCTTCGAGTTAAATACAACTACTTGGGATTCCTGAAGGAATTTCACTGTTCAGGACAACAACAGAAAGGAAGTTTTAAAATTTTTAAATGTTACAATTTTTTTATATATATATATTGTGCTATGATAAACAAAACGTTATTCTTAACAGATTCGGCAAAATTACAAAATAAAAAAGTACATCAACCAAGAAGCTACTGAAAACACTGGTGGACAACCCTATTTGTCACAGTGATCATTTATCTAGGCTATTTTGTTAAACTGTGTACTGTACTTACCCCATTCCATTCTACGCTCATACTCACTTCCTCGCCTCCATCAGGGCCACTCTCGTACTTTACCACATCGACATTGAGGCTCTCCCGGCTTCGCCTTTTTTCTATGCTCTCAGGGTCATTCAGCACTTCAGCAACTCTCTGTTTATGAACATTGTCAAGACCCTGAGAATTAGATAAAATGGGAACAGGCTTTACTTTATTACAAGCTGTTATTAATCTACAACTTACACACAAGAACTGTATCAAGAAAGAAGTCAAACCAACACAGAACTCCATCACTCTGCTTCAACTTTCAAAGAGCAGCTCAGCTGCCCTTTATAAATTGCAGGAATCAACATGGCATGAAGGGGACAGGCAGTTTGGGAGTTTGATAATTCAGCGACTTGCCATTCTTTTCCTCCTTCCCTATCACTTGTCAAAGCCTCATGGTGGTCATGTCACAGGAACAGGAGTTGGACTCAATGATCCTGATGGGTCCCTTCCAATTCAGCATATTCTGTGATTCTTTGTCACCTACCTGAAGCTATCTGGCCACCAGCTTAATATTTAAGCAATTTATAGATCATGAACAGTCAATGCAGTTCTCAATTTTTCACCTATGAAATGGTGCACCATTCACTTTGTTTGGAAAGAACATTACAGGTGTCTGAATATCTAATATCTAAGACACAGGTTGTGTTACTTAAAAATACTGACATATCACAACTGGCACAACAATATCATTTATCAAATAGAAAATAAGCTTTTAATA
The DNA here is from genome assembly GCF_020740795.1 of Apus apus. Lineage (NCBI taxonomy): Eukaryota > Metazoa > Chordata > Aves > Apodiformes > Apodidae > Apus > Apus apus. Next base: position 55,808,375 of record NC_067286.1, on the reverse strand, counting down.
GAACAGACTATATATATATGGTCAATAGAAGTATGTGTTAAAGAACACCCACCATCTACCAAACAAGCCTTTCAATACCTTACAAGTGCTAAAATACCTTCTACGAAAACCCTGCACTAAAGGCAAAATCTTTAGCACAGAAACTTGAATGTAACAAAGCTCAAATCATACTAATTTTCAGTTTTCTTTTCTTTGTAATAAACCTACTCCACATCATAAAATGTATTTGCTGACAGAAGAGATGCCAGATTAATGCCTTACAGATAGAGAAAATATTCTGCATCTTTCACTGTGCAGCCTTAGGAGCAAATGCAGCAGGGGACCTTAAGCATGCTTAGTAAAAATAAAGTAGCAGCAGAAAGGCCCCATCAGGCTCTATGGAAAATGGAGACAAGGAACAGTTTTTGCAGTGGAACCCGCAAGCTGTAAGTGGGCTGAGTGAACAGTACTCTAGAAGAGAATTCTCCAATAACAAGGTGTTCCCATCGGTAATTTCCAAATAATCAATTCCAAGCTTCCTAATAAAAATGTGAACTTGAAAAGCTGGTGTTTCTGTTTTTTCTTTATATAAAAAAATAACAACACGTAACTACAAGCTAAGTTTTCTTCAAGTCTTCTTATTACTATTATATTATGCCAATTAATCCCATTTGTATCTGTTTCACATGATAAAAAATTATCATGTGTAATAGCAAGAGTAAAACTAGGAACCAAAGCAAGTATGTTAAGAAGCAGTGCATGTTCATTCCTTATATTAAAAACACATTTGAATGAGACACAACCAAAGTGAACCTTCAGTAAAAGTGTGTGAAATTCATCCTCATTAGAAGAAAGTATTTGCATCAACTATTTCCCCCCTACCCTTCAATTTTCTTTGATGAAGAACTTATCTCTCAGATTCATACTTTCCTTTTACCAATTTCATTCCATTTACCTCCCAAACACGTTTTCCATCCTTTTTTGTGGAAAAAAGAACTTATGCCACTTTCCATCAAAGGGAACTGCTGCTGAATTCACTAGAACAGGATAAGGTTTGCCAGGAAGTTTTTTTGCTCTCCTGCTTTTCCAGAAATCTGCCTCTCTATACATCAAACACTGCAGTATCAATCTTTGAAATACAACTTCAAATAGGTATAACCAGTAAAAACCAGCACCTTGTCAATAAAGATATGGTCTATCACCTAAGTTATGAATAACCTGAATTTGGAATTTTAGCTTAGAATTTTACATGGACATAAAATGAAAAAATCCCAACAGACAAAACAAACCACTTCTGAATAAAATACAAATCCTAGTAACTATTGCATAAAAATGAAATTAAACTTTGAACTTTCAAAGTTTTTGTTTATTCATTTATATTTTCTTATTTTGCATTCCATTTTAACACTCAGTGACAACCCATTTTTTTTGTCCAGTCTTTTATAGAAGACTTTGCATCAAATCATCCAAAAGAGAAAGGAAAAACAAAAGGCCAATAAAACTCCAACAAAACCCAGCTCTTTCCCATGTTATAAGACTAAGAAAGGGTTACTTTAACACCAGATTTGAGAACCAGCACAGAATTTCTCCACATGAAAAGAGTAATTGTCCCCTCTCCTTTAAACTGTAATCTCATCCCATCAGTTTCCAGAAGTAATAGAAACAGCAACTGATACATTTTTAATGGTCTTCTGAAGGTCTGCACCAGTCAGTTGCATGCAGAAACAGTACATTTTTAAGTTTGACAGTTCCTTATTATAACAAAAAAAATTATCAACAAAAACTCTCCCTTCTCCCCTAGCTGCAGTCTCTCTCCAGGACATGGAGCCAGCTGAGGACTCCTAGTTGACACAATGTTTTCTGCTCTTCCATTTTCTACATAATTTCTCCCCAGTTTGAATTACGTCCCTGGCACATGGTGCCACTGCTCAAGCAATCAACCAGTCTGCAAGTGTTAAGATGGTATCAGTTTATCACCAGTTCAGACTGAAACTAGAGGGTGACACGAGGCACTAGACACTGATTAGCTAAAAGCTCATCTATTCTGCATATGCAATAGATACTGAAGTTGAAAATCTGCATGACCACAATGCAGAAATACCATTTAGGGGAATTTTCACTTGCCTGTTTACGAGACCTCATTGCTGCCTCTTCTAATGTTTCAGCAGCCTCAAATTTGCCCTGTCGCCTGTAAAGTGCCCCAAGGTTCTTTAAGGTAGTTGTTACTGTTGGGCTATTTAAAGAAAAAAAGAGAGAAACATTTATATGTTAATATATACACACACAATTCACACACTAATAAAAACTTAAATATAGTATTTATCATAATTTTTGTAATTACCTAATAAGTCACTCTTGAAATATACTATATTGCACTTCATGTAGATTGGAAAATCTGTTAACCCCTGTGGGGAACAGTCCATCTCCTCTGCCCCCACATAAGACTAAACAAACCCCCTTCAAAGTGCAATAACAGCTCACACTATGACTAGTCAACAGCCCTGAAGTAACCAGCTAGAAGTAACTGGAAGTAACCAGCCTCAAGACCTGCTTGAGAGAAAAGCGCAGTGCTATATCCTTGCATTTCTCAGATGCATCTCAAGGTGAATACACAGCTCTGAGTGCATCCAATTGAATAACTGTGAAGCTTCCAGAAAATTCCCTCTCATTCATACAGTGACCATTACTGTAGCATGTGTCAGTCACAAAATGAATTATCAGTTCCTTTCATTAGCTTTTTACATAATATCTATTTGAAGTTTCTATGCATTCAAATTGCACTTGAACAATAGAGGAAATAAATAAATAAATCACACATTCCATTAACAAGTCTCACACTCCAAGAAGATATTTTTGTTTCAACAACACAATGAGAATTAGCTTAGTCATAGAATTGTTCCGTGAAGCTTTGCTCCAGTGACAGCAGAGAAAAGATCTCCTCATGCATTAAAATGAACTGCTACGTATAAAGCAAACCAACAAAATATATTAAATCCAGAGTTCAGGATGGAGGAAAAAAGAGCCATTTTCAACATCCTGTTGCTTGTCAAATACAGGAATTCAAACACTGAAGAAATAAAAAACCCACACTGAACAGTACTAGGTGCAAGGGTTTTTTACGTTGTACCACCTGCACGTTAAAAAAAAAAAAAGACAGATAAGGAACAAAACTAAAGCAAAACAAACAAAATTCACCAAGTATGAAACAACCTGAAATCCTTATTTCTCTTCTTCCATTTTAAAATACCCATTTTAGTTCACACAAAACTATATTCTTCAAGCTTCAGAAACTCAAGTAGTGCTGAATTACGGCAGTTTAACTTTGTTTTCTCGTGCCAGCTACAAAACTCACAGTTCATTTATGTGCACAGTCTCCTTTTTGCTTCTGGCCTTCCCTAGAGGTCTTGCTGGGACAGGGAGGGCAGGTATGCCAACCAACAGTGTAAAAAGAGAGAAAGGTGACCTACGAAGGACTGCCAAGAACTCAACTGGTGAATTTTTATGTCACTTCCTAGATCCAACCAGCCTAGATTAAAAGCAGTCTCAGAACTTGGAAACTGCTACTGTGTTCCTGACACCTTGTCTTAGGGCCTCAATTTTTGTACTATAAATTTTATAGTCCTAAACAAGCAGCTGGCTTGGTTTCATTTTTAAACATGCTTTGATCTGACACTTCTGGATACCGGGTATTGCCACACTGCTTGTTCTGTAAATTACTGCTTGTCCTGTCCATTACCCACCTGTCAACTTTGCAAGCTTTGTACCAGCCACCATATTCTCCAAAAGATGTGCCATCTTTTTGCTTTCCCTAAAACAAAAGTAACATTGAAGAGAAGTAACTGATTTGTAACTTAAATAAAAGCTCAAAAAAAGATTTATGACAACAGCCTTACTTTGCATTCTTCCCTCTCTTCTGCATGCATCCAAATAGGCTTATTTTCATCTAATGAAACAGAAGAAAATAAATTATAGGAGTAGAAAACTAAAAAGCATTCATTGTTTGATTTTCTGAAATTAAGTGTGAACCAGGGAATTACAGTATTACCACCAGAAAAAAAAGCTTACTGTCCACACTACAAGCACCAGATAAATAAAACATGTATGTCTTTGTTTATAGCTTTACAATTCTGTCTCCTTTTCTTATCTGCCTTTAGAAATAGTTACTTCTGAGAAGCTTTGAAGTCAGTACATGCTGCCATTGATTTGTCATGTGCCTAGTCCTGTGCTAGAAAACATGCATTTATTTATTTTATCTTAACAACTGTTTTGACATCTAGTAAACAGTACATACACAACTGTCATGGAATGCAATGAAAATTCTTCAGTGTGATTTACAGTTAATAAAGCGCGTTTGACTTCAACGTACAGTGTAATTCACAATCTGAGGGTATCTTACATGTTCTTTAAATGTATTAATAGAGGTTTCATACTAACAGTGTATTTACTATTTAATTAAAAATCCTGTGCTGACTTTTTCCTGTGACTGGAAAAATTTTTTGCCCCTGTAAAAAATACCACGATTTGTTTTGGTTGGGCATAATATAAATGATACCAGAAGTACAAGCCATAAAACATAGACCTACTAAGTCTACCTAAGAAAAACTCCTTTTAAATCAAACATTACTGCTGCATCTTATACTTTCTTATGATGACTGCACTTCAACTTATCTCTAATCTCACTTTTAAGTCTACCTCAAGCAGACAGTTTTAATCAGGATACTATTAACTTCCTGCATATTTTATTTCATTATAACTACAGAAATGAAACACGCATTCAAATCTAGGGACTCAGTTTCTTACCATCTACAGAGCCAAACTCCCGTTCATGAGCGCGAGTAAGAATCTCTTTGTATAAAGTTTCTGCTTGCTTAAATTTGCCCTGTTTTAGGTAGCAGGATGCCTGAAAACAAAATATCCCCCAAAATATAGATCAGCACACTAATTTTTTTGCTTGATAAATAATAAATACATGCTGAATAAAGTGTCTTTCAATTCAACAGAAAATTTTACTTTTTCTTAGGTTTACTTTCTAAAAGGCTTACCAGGTTATTCTTTGTTTTTGCAACATTTGGATCATCTGGTCCCAACTTAGTTTGGTAAATCTCCAGTGCCCTCTGATAGTAGTATTCAACCTCCTCATATTTACCCTGGTTCTGGCACAGTAAAGCCAAGTTATTCAATTGTTTGGCAACATCTGGGTGATCTTTCCCCAGAACCTGAAAATGAAATACGTTAAAATTTAATTAAACATTAAAAATTTGAATTAAAACAAACATTCTCCAATCATCATATGAGGGTTTAGAAATGCATCATTAAGCAATACCCTGTTAGTTTTTATTCCTCATCAATTAAACATGAGCATGACAAAATCAAAATTTGCTTTTGGAAGTATTCAATTCTGTTACAAACTGAGAATGCTGCGTAGCAATTCCTAACAGGAATAATGTAAGTAGTATAATAACATAGTATGCAGGACATTATTAAAACACACCTGAAGAGGCAGGCAAGTCTCATGGGCTAGAATAAATATCCACATAGCCACAGAATAATCAAAGGGGAAAGAAAAGGGTAAGGAAGGTTAAATTACATAATACAGAATTTAGAATATACAGAGTGCTCGAACAGCTCTGTAGGACTACAGAAATCTACTACTGGTTTGAATTTCAGATACTGTTAACTACTAGGGTATTGCTAACTCTGTGGCTTATCTAGCAGATCTACCCAACCAAAACATGAAAGTGGTTAACTTTGCCCTCTCCCTCAAAAAAAATCCATTCAAAGCTCCTATATTCTTTTACTCAATACCTTTTCTCTGATTTCCAGAGCTCGCTTACACAATGGTTCAGCTTCTTTGTACTTTCCCCGTTTGCCATAAAGTACTGCAAGATTGTTTAGAGTTGCTGCCACCTGTCAACAGCAGAGAAATATTAATTACACTGGAATTTGCTGATACAAGAATCTGACAAATGAGCACATCTGCAACGCACTGAAGTTTTCAAATTTTTCATGCACAGGGTAGACCTCTTGAAAGTTTCAAATGAAGAAATAATTTTTATGGAATGCATACATACACAAATGAGGGAATTAAAATACTTTTGTTTCATTTGTGGAAATGTCATTTAGTGCATACATTTTTTTCATAAGTTCTCTTATGAAGTTACCTCCCACATCTACACCCAGAGCTGCCCGGCTTCACATAGGTTATATAAAGTGAGATCTACTAATTTTAAACACTATGTACAAAAGCTTGATTTGTGTTGCATTTGAAAGCAGCAGTGAAACAAATCAGAAGTACACCTTCAATCTGAATTTAATAAAGTGATACGAGTAAGCAAATTAACATCTTTCTTCCCAAATTGATTTCCCACAGAAAATCCATGCAATCCGAAATCAACTACGTGCAAGTCATCCGTGATGAAACAGCATTGAATTTAAGGCTCAAAAGGTGTAAGAATGTTTCATTGTGGCCTCCTACCTGTACTGTTTAGAGATAAGCCAGGTCTTAAAAACTTTCCTGTTGAGTTTAATATTAGAATGAGTTGAAAAAAATTCAGTGCAAAACACAACAAAAAAACATGGTATTGGATGTATACAAACCGCTGGATGATCTTTGCCCAAAGTCTTTTCGCGGATAGCCAAGGCATCATTCAGGAGATTTGCTGCATCTTTGTATTTATTCTGGTCCCTAAAATTTCAAGAGTCATAATTAATAACAGGGATTCAGAAAACAAAGTAAAAAATTAAGCCAACTTCAGTACAGGCCTAAAGATGCTAGTACAAAAGAAGAGTAATTGAGAGTATATTCCAAAATCAGGAAGTAAAAACGTAAAGCCTGCAATTGTAGTTTGCTGGCTGAGGACTAGCATGTACTGCTTCCAGCTGCTGTCCTGTCTATACAGGGTAATCTGTAGGTGGGTAATCAAGACATGTCCCCTCAGGAAAAAAAAAGCAAGTATCAAAACCAGGTGCACTACTAAAACAAAGGCAAAGGCACATATGCAGCAACTTGTTTTGACTTTTAAGTATAGGGAGACATATAAATATTGAAGGACCCTCTTGAGGGTTTTAATAAAAAATAGGTAATAGAAAATAATACAAGTCATAAGATGTTAGTCTGAACATTAAAAGGCTGTAGCCAAATATTAACTATTTATTTAACTGATACTCATCTATGTCAGAATACAAACCTGTACACCAAAGCAAGTATGTTCAACATAGTGGCAACATCAGGATGATCGTGACCCGAAGTCTTCTCCAGATCTTCAAGAGCTTGTTTACAGAGAGGCACGGCAACCTCGTATCTACCTTGGGAAGCATACTGAATAACAAGATTATGAAGGGTCCTTAATCTTGCTGGAATTTCATAGCCCCCTTGCTGGGCAGCAGCTGCTGCACTGCTATGCTGCTGTTGAACTGAAAGAAATCCAGAAAAATTTAAGTTGTTTAAAAGATGACTGTAACAGAAGTATCAAGTATTACTGCTCAGTGACAAAATCAGACTAATTGAATTTTATTTTCTCAAAACAAATTATTAGTATTAAAATATACTTCAAAGCAGTCATGCTGTCTTGAGCCATGACAGTGAAAATACCATATTATTCTTCACTTTCTGCCCAGAATTGTAAGAATATCATTTTATACTTCTGTTAGCTTGAAGAGCCAAATGTAATAAACCAGTGAAAAATGTAGGAAATAACTTCAGCTCAGCAAATAATTAAAAATTCTTAAGAATATTTCATAGTTTTGCACTGAGAAATATCAACATTTCCCACTGCAAAGAAACATTAACACAGACAAGCCAAATAACATGCAGAAATGCTTAAGTGGTTTGTCCTTTTTCCTTTACTCTCCATCTCTAAACATACACGGGGATTTTTTGCTATATCATCTTTGTGTGCTACTTCAAGGAGTATTTAAAGTTGGCACATAAAGGATTAAAACAGCTTGGATGCCACAAAAAACTGTTGGAAAAGAAAAGGCACTGAGTCATCAAACTCAATGTCAACCTTTAGACTTACTAACTCTTAGGGCTTAGCCAGTTGTTTTCCACCAGCACCTAACCTTTGGTTGTTGTAGCCCTCATCCTCCACTGCTCCCAAAAATTTACCACCTCTTTTCTCTTCACCTGGGAGATTTCTGGAAAGACTGAGAAAACTCCCTCTTACTTATTTTCATTACATTCTAGACAACACACAGGATAAAGCTCCAGCCACAAGCCTCACTTTCTTATCTCCTTTCTTTTAAGCAAAAACACTCTCACAATGTGAGGCGAATCACACAATTCCAAATCTACATGCACAATCACTGCCTACCAAAGCACTGAAGCCTTTCAATATTTGTCCTGGAGATCAAGGGAATTACTGAAATGACAACTTTGTATTTTATAAAGCATAAAAAGGTAGATAGATTGACTATGCAGGAATATAGACAGCTTTGTCATTCACCTTTCCTACTACAAAATTCTAGGGAAGGATGGATGAGCTCAGGAAGGAGTTTATGGTCAACACTAACCTATTCTAAACTCTTCAAGTCTTCCTTCCACTGCTGGCTACAGATACAGCTTTATCATGCTATCAAAAATGCAGTGTATCCTGTGTACACATCCATTTCAAAGGAAATTTGAAACCCAGCTGATTACAAAGGTAGGACCCTTCAGGCATTTTTCTCAAGTAATTTGCCTACTAAGAACCATTATCATACTAGGACACTGCATATATACTACAATACAAATACATTATATAATATCAGCTTTACAGACATACAGAAAACATAACATTTCACTAAGCAAGCTTTATCTATTGGCTTCTTTCAATCATGCTACCAAACCTCCAACTTCACTGGATATTCATCAATTCTTCTGACCTGAAGGCAGTTTTACTGTTCATTCTAGAAGTACTAAGGAAGACAATCTTAGCAAAGGACAAGAGATTTTATGAGAAAGACTACATACTGAAACATGCCCCAAAATGTTAAATCAGATCAATAATTCACCATCTGGGGAGACCATCAAAAAGCTTCAATGTTTCAGAATCTGCTTCAGACACTTGAGACAAACTTCTTCCATTCTGAGGCCCACAGGAAAGACCATGGGACTGATTTTGAAGTCAGTCCCAAGAACTTTACAATAGCTAAAAAACCTCTATTTAAAAACCATGGCCCCAGTTCTGTATACATCAGTGCATAGAAGGTGTATCAGTGACTGACTTCCCTATTCTAGCAGAGGCATTCACCACTCTGCCATGTTCCAGAGAACCACAAGTATGGATTAACTTTTGTACAGAGTATCTTTATATTCTGCATTACAAAAATACACTATATTGTAATTTTAAGTGCACTTACTTCCTTGTCCTTGGTCATCTTCATCATTGGGAAATAAATCATCCAAAGGCTCTTTGGTGGAATCGGTATCTTTATCCTCCTGTAGAACAACCCCAAACCCAAACAAATTGTTACACTGAAATCTAAGGCAAAAAGGGACAGTCCATTTAATCAGCAATATTCAAGGAAAACCTCACATACAGAACTCAGAATTAACAACAACATTTCTCAGAGAAGTTTTATGAAGGTCTTAATGTTCAAATGTATTTACACAATCTGTCCCAAAACAATACAGGACACCTTCAGAAGAGCCAGGAATAGAAATCAGGTCTCCTAGATTTCAGTCTCAATTTAAGCACACAAGAACACATTTGCTATTCTTACAGAGACATTATACCTACTGAAAGTACCCACTGAAGGGTGAGAGCTGCTAAATATAGAATGGTCCACTGCACTTTTTTAGCTGTAAGCGCAGTTACAGATGAGCAAGGAAGAGGAATAAGGAGACCTCTATTTCTGAGTACTCAGCTTCTGCACAAAAAATAGATTTTGCAATTGCAATCTGTAAGGTTCAAAACAAACAAACAAACAAACAAAAAAACCCCACAACAAAACACTTCAAAGGCTGTTCATCTCCAGTACTTTCCGTATGGAACCATAGTAATTTCTCCATCAGCGTGTATCCCACAATCATGTAAAATAAAAGAAACAGATCACCCTCAATTCTGTTTCTTAAATGTGGTGTCTACACTATATAAATAGGTGAAGTTCTCAGAAATGTTAATCTCTGTAAGGAAAAACCCCAGGAGCAGAACACATTCCTATTTTTTGACTATGCATCCAACACCTTTTTGCACAGATCAGAAAAAGACAACTGCTGCTGCTGGCATTCAAGTTCAATGGTGGAAAAGTGGGTGCTCTGCAAAAACAGCAGATTGATGAGACTAGAGCTCAGACGGGAAGTTCACAATTTAAAGTGTGCTGATTCCAACCCCATACTGAGTGTATGCAAATTACTATTTTCAAAGGCTGACAACAGACTGTCCATGTGGTTAGTGAAACTAGACAGATGCTTTGCTTACTTTGCCCCTATTTGCCCATTACACTTCAAAGAATGGTGCTATTCAGGCCATCAGCAGATTACAGTTCAACAGTTAGCACACCAAAATCCCAATATTCCCTCCTCCTGCTCCTTTTCTAAACAGGCTTCACTGGTAGTATCCAGCTACAACTACAAACTCATGAAACAGCACTGAAAAGTTCTATGTGCAGCTGACCAAACCAACTCTCACTACTCACAGTATGTTTAGAAGTATTTAGTCAAGCAGTGAGTTAAGCATGACTAAAATGTATACATTTTCAACCATTATGTTGCTGGAGTAATTGGTTATGAAAAACTGCTCTTTTACACAACATGGCTGAGAATGTCTGAATGCACAAGATGAAGTCTCTCTCTATAGTGTCAGCTAACTTAAAAAAAAAAAAAACAAAACACAAACTATAAGGGCAAATAATTCAGATGTCTTTTTAAGTGAAAAGTTACTTCATTTTCTCTCTGAATCTAGGAATACACAACACAACAGGCTAGCTAAACACAACTGAAAATGTGCAGATGACCACAATGTCTGGCAGAATGTCATGAAAAAGGGACTCAGTAACATCCTATCTTAGTGTAAATTCTGAACAGATATAAAGCTACACACTGATTTCACTAGATAAAAATGAAATCTTTTTCTTGCAGTTAAAATATGTGAAGTCCCCTATGTACTTAGAATCTCTGATAGTTTACATGTCCCAGTTATTCTAACTGTTGAATTTACAAGAGGAAATTTTTGGCTTGAAGTTCAGTTCTTTATATTTTAAGGTAATACGATTATAAGTATTTATGGGTTTTGATCCTCCTATGTATTCTATTATATACAGTAAAAAAATTACTCTTTTAAGATTGAACTGAACTTTCAAAATGTTTCTGCAAACTATCTGACACTGGTACAAGGTGAGCATTTTTATGACAAGTTTATGTTAGAGACAAATAAAAAGCTTGTATCTGTCATTTCTGTAACTACGTAGATAACACATGTAAATGTAAACTGCTTTTTACTATACAGCTACTTACTGATGGTGAAATATCATCATCGTATTTTTTTAACTGATTCATGAATTCTAGATGTTTTTTCTCTTCCTCCAGTTGAGCCACAGACTGCTCACTCTTCTGTAGTTTCTGTTGTGTATTGGCTAGTTCATCCCGTAGCCACTGATTTTCCTGGCATAGCCGGCGAACCTGAGCACGCAATTTCTGCTTCTCTGATTCTACTGCATTTAAGTGATTTGACAAGGCCATCATTACCTAAAAAGCAGAAGGTATCACATGATATATTTCCTCTAGAATGCAGTCCTGTATTCAACATAAAAGCCTTTTGTAATTTAAAACCTATGTTAGATGTGAAATCTAGTAAAGATTCTTTTTATGTATCTGGTTCTCATTTTTCCTCTAAACTTTTTTTTGCCACAGCCACAGTGGCTGCTCCATTAATTCAAAATGGAGCAGTAATGCTTTTAACTTGAAGGATCACAAAAATAACCTAAGAACACAGAGCTCTCATTTAGGAGCGTTCAGAGAGAAAAGGATTCATACACATCCTCACAGTTCACAAAGACAAGCACCTTAGCATAATGCTAACATTCCAAAGGAACAACTACAATACTGAGATCTCAAATGCACAACTGAACACACAATTTTTATAAGCACTTCATGTATATCATATCATAAGCTTGAGCACACAGACATTCAGTGTGTTTGAACGGCCACATTAGGGACAAAAAATAGAACAGAACATAAAAGCAGACTATCTGCTTGGGGTTTTTCTTAAGTAAAGTTACATGAAAAAGGAGCTTGTTAAGTGAAAGCCAACCACTAAACACAGAAGATATTCTTCCTTCACTGTTCATGTAAACTCCCACTGACACAAGTAGAAAATCTGACAGCAACACCAGGGAGAATGTGCAGCTGGTGATAATAAAAATACTATTTTAGATGAGTTTGACATCCTCAAGTTATTAGCATTTCATCTTCTAAATTCATGTTTCTTTAAAACAAAGTTACCTTGAAGTGTTTTTAAACCAAGTATTTCATGTGAAATAGATGGTGCCCTTAGCTGAAATTTCAGGTTTCAAAAAAACATATCAAACCTTTGAAAACTACTTTTTCCTATAAAGGTAAGATAAAACTCGAGGTATCTTGTTCTAATACCAGTCCAAATCTGTGGACTTCAGCACCTGCCTATTTACATATTAATAGTTAATACTTTAAGTGGCATTTGGAACATCAGGAAAGTTGTGATAATAGGGTCAACATACTAAAACTACATTCTACAAGCTATACTAGCAAACTAAAATCCTTTCTAAACTTACTCTCTAGAATTAACTGAAAGTTTGATTACTCCCTCAGCAAAGTCACTTTCATTTTTGTGGAAATAACACTATGACATGAAGGTAGGACTGATGACACACACAAAAAAATCTACAAAATATTTCCATCTCTGAATTTAAATCCTGCTAATCAAAAATACACTACAATTTCCTACCCAAAGCATGGAGGAAGAGTAGGCTTATCATGTCTGAGAGCAGTAGTTTGAAGTTCAATTGCTTTCCTAATGCAGTAAATGCAGACTTCTTGGCTCCTTGCCACCACCGCTCACAATACACCATGAGGGGCAAACAAGGCAGTGACACCTGCAATTGAGGCTGCTGAATCCAACTGAACCAAGAACTAGAACTAGCTTTTTGGAGTCCCAGTACCATCTCAAAGTTAGGACACAGAATCTACTCATTCACTCACAGATCTCCTAGAAACACCTATTAAAGTTACCTCAACTATTGCAATTTTATTCCATGTATCTTCCTGTATTTTCTTCCAATACAAGGAATCAAAGCTTGTACAATATACTAAGGCCTGACAGTCTGCACCATAATGTCCAGGGGTTTGACATTCCTATGCCTGGTAACCCATATTTGTTCATTCTCTCAGACCTCAATTCACCACAATCCAATGCACACAACTTCCAGATCTCCAAACAGTAACCGCCCGATCTAGATGAGAAGACCAAGCACTTACAGACCAATACAAAGTCTATCAATATAAAGTTAACTAATTGAAATTTTCAGCTCACTTGCAAACATCCTGCCATATTATCCTGACACCTGTATCATATCACATTGTTTCAGGTTTCGACCTAGTACAAAATATCCTAAAGCCATGCTGTATATATAGTCCTGACATCCTGGCTAAATATGCATCTTCTGACTCATCTTCTGCAGATGATACCTTTTCACAGTAATCAACTCAGAGTCCTTTCTTTAATACATCTGTGAAAATTGTTCAGATTCTGTACTCAGTTCTTAACCTTTAAAATGTTTAGATTCAGTTTTGGTTTAGTAAAATGTTCAATATACATTGGAGATTCTTAAGCCCCAGAAGCATCATGAGCTATAAAGAACCTCAGAATCAAGGGAATGTGAACATGAATCTGAAGTTACAGCAGAGCTCAAAGGTTGGAACACATTCATTTATTTGTGCGTCAGACGTCCCTATGCAATAAGAGTTAAAATGCCAATGCTCTGTTCCTGAGCTGCTCAAACATTACCTGCCTAATGCAGTGGAAAAGTTTAACTACAAAATAGCAACTGTCTCACTGAAGTAAAGAAGTGCTCAGTTATGAGCTTCAGTGCTTTAACACTGAACGCATAATTAGTTCTGTAAAACTGCAAGTCAGACAGTAGCTACCTCTATTAATTACAGCAGTCTTTCCCCCTTAACATACAGTAACAATAATATCCCAGCATATTACTAATATTCAGTAAGGCAAATATAAGTCCTCAGAGTCTGAAATGCTTTATTTCTACTGCAATTTTACCTGTGCTTCACTAAGGCCAAGCTCCAGCATTTCCAGTGACTTTCGAATCATGTTTGATTTTTCTTCAACCAGATTAGTTTCATCATCTTTCTTCAAACATTTCAGCGTTTCAAGTAAGCTCTGTAAAATTGAATTGTGTTCATTCTTCAGGGCCTCTAGTCCATTAATCACTTGCTTAGTTTTGGCAATTATTTCATCTTGAGTAAGCTTCTCCAACTTCTCTTCCTTTAAATACACCATTGTGGACATGTTTTCATACATTCTGAAACAGAAGAGTACACTAGTTAACCCAAAAATAAAAATAAAAACAACAACCAAGTTATTTATGACTGAATAAACCTTTCCTTTAAGAAGTAATTAAAACATATGCATTGAAAATGTAATGATATTTTTTCACATCTTTTACAGCGTTTTAAGTCCTGGGTTTCAACAGTGTTTCAAGTTTTTCAGTTTCTAGTTCAAGAGTTAATATTAGCACTAATTCATAAGCCAAACAACAGCTGAAAGTAAAGTTTGTATTACACTGCAGCAGAACAAGTTCTAAGGAGCACTGAAGAATCAAGCTGCATCTGCAGGATGTCCAAAAGCAATTCATTCTGCATGCTTCAATGTTCTGCAGTCATTCTACACCCAAGGTGGGAGATGGGTGTCTGCATCTAAATAATGTATGTATAATGTGGTTATAAATAAATTGTACATTTTAGTCACCACAGTAGAAGTTCAATGAATTCTAGGTGATGAATACAGATAAACTAACCAGCATTCAATTCACTGTTACAAAAGAACACACAAAATCCAGGAAGTGATACCAAAATCTGCATTAGGCCTTGCAATGGTCATGTCTTCATGCAAAAAATATATAGCAGCCCAGGCAGTACTCATCCAACATATGAAATCCAGCAGACACTAATTTGTTACTATAAGGAAAAAAGGCTGTCAGATCATAGAATCAGGCACACAGCCCTGGCTGAGTACACCTAAATTGCAATTACGGAAGGCTAAGCCAGCACAGAAGCTTTCGAAGAAGGGAAAAGCAGGTTTAAACCCAGTGGGTCAAAAACATGCTTAAAGCCCATCACAACAATGGACCTGCTTTGTAAATAGATGCTTCTTGTCTCAATCTGGTGTGCCAGATTTTTAAGCCACCTCATTCTAAACCAAATGTAGCAATAAGCTTTCACTGCTTCAGAGCTACCAGTACAAGCAACAATACTGGAGCTGGTGTCCAGTCAGAAGCTACTTCACAGATTGATTTGAAGGCCCACACAGCCTAGGAAAGTGATTCTCAAGTCTCCACTAGTGAAATCTCTCCCACTGACAGGAAAATAATAAATCTTTAAATAACTAACAAAATAAATAAACAAACCTGCATAGGCTTTGTAGCGTGCTTGTTTAAATGATCTCTGTATAAAACACTACCGAGAATTTGGACAGTGTTCAGAGTTTTATAGCTTGTGCTTGGGAGAACAATTAGAAAACAGAACAGCGTGATAAATTACATGTTTGTTATCAAATCTGATTTTTTGTAGGAGTAAGATTATTAAGTAAATATCTAATACCTTTTAAGAGTAGCATGGAGGTCTGGTGGTATTTCAATTAATCTTAAAATATGTATTATACAAAGGGGCATTACCTATTCAAACAAGACCATATTTGAATACACAATCATACAATTAGTTTACATACTCTAAGGCAGCAAACCCCATGCAGGAAGTAGACATGCAGGTATACAGAGGAAAAGAGACAAACCCTACCATGCTTTTCTATTGTCACTTTTCAAAAATGTTCATTCTTTCTGCCTCTGTTTTATCCCTACAGAAAAAAAGGGCACATTCAGAGGCTTCTTAAGCTCCTGTGCTGCGAATTCTACCTGTTATAGGGCAGGAATTCTAGATTTAAATACCAATTTTTAATTCAGTGTAAAACTAAAAACAAAACAAAAAATTAAGGTGAACAATGGTTTAGTTGGAAAACAGCATTCTGGATCAGAGAAAAAATATGCAACGCAGCCAGACTTACAGACCTGCCAACTGGCTTAAGCAATTTACATATCCTATTAAATATGTGCCAGTGTAGATCTGGAGTGTTACTGCCCTGATTTCCTTACCACAACATAGACTATACTAAAGTACAAAAGTCAATTAACACTTTCCAATACATTTTTTTAAAAAAATCAAGCTATTTCCTTCAAATGCACAAAAATTAATGAACTTGGACAGATCAACATAAAAAGCCCTACATCTACTTAAGAGATTTTTGCGGAGTTTTATAATATTAACTCCCATCAAAGAACCAGATTGAGAACAGCCTGAATCTTAACCAAAGAAAGCATAAACAAAGCAAAGCCAAGCCTACTATAACCACTGGGATAATCTCATAATATACAAACAACTTAAACTGATTAGAGATACAGCAGCTTAAGTATTTTGTTATTCATTAAGCTTTCAGACCATTTGCAGCAGTAATGCTGACAGCACAATTTATGCCAACATTCTCCTACAGACATACACACATCAGCACCAACTACTTAAGGTCTTCAACTCATATTTAAAGATCTCTTCAATATAAATAGCTCTTCCTACTCAGCTACTTTAAAAAAAAAAAAGAAAAAAGTATCATTTCCCTGCAGTTCACCTCAGAGAATTATTGAACCAAAGTACGTAATCATATGAATCCTTCTTTGTGTAGGAAAACTCACCAAGAACATTTTTCTAAAAACCCACAATATTTTTTTTCTTGACCAAAGATTAGCATGGGTCCTAAAGACAAACAAATAAACCAGTTCTAATTTTTAAATTTTACTGCCTTATTATGTATCTCTTAAGAATTCCCTTCCTCAGTATCAGTATTTTCATTATCTTAGAGTCAGGTTTCAAGTACTAAAACCTTGGAAGATACATTAAAAATTTATCTAGCATCTAAGCATTAGTCTTCACATACAATTTAAAATACAATAAAGAAAAACAATAAAAAACCCAAAGCAAAAACTGAAGTCTGTAAACTGCTGTGACA
The DNA here is from genome assembly GCF_020740795.1 of Apus apus. Taxonomy (NCBI): domain Eukaryota; kingdom Metazoa; phylum Chordata; class Aves; order Apodiformes; family Apodidae; genus Apus; species Apus apus. Next base: position 55,791,153 of record NC_067286.1, on the reverse strand, counting down.
AGTCAAATTTTCCCTAAACTTTTCCCTCTGAATATACAGATACAAGGCAGAATAGCTGAAAATTACAGAATGCATCTGCATACAAGAAAGAATAAATAATCTTCCTAACAGTAACAGCTACTAGATTGGCTCAAGAAGCTACAGGCCCCGTCATCTACAAGTACTGCAAATTCCACAAAGATGTAGGATATACTAATTTGAGCTTTTTGTATATCAAATATATACCTGTCAGTGCACTGTTGAACCCTAATTTCACTCTCAGTTTCTCCTTAGTTACGTGGCAAGGCTCAGCATCCTACATCTGGCATGCACTTGTTTCATTTTGTCTTAGCCACAAATTACAAGTCATTAATTTCCTGCTCAGACCAAGAACACATCTCATTACACCATGGAACGTGACGTCTTGAACTTCTACAAGCTTTAATTGCTAGTCTTCATGATGTGGAAAACTGCTTTGTCAAACAATCCTCTAAAGATCACAAGCCTTCCAAGCACAGACACAAAAAACCAAAACAAAAAAACAGTCTGCCAAGGGACACAGGCAGAAGAATGTCAAATGGTACATTAACTGCACCCCTTCCTAACAACGCAGCTCGGTGACACAGACTAGTCAGAAATGGCACGGATGAATCACCCACAGATATCCTTCATATACTTAGAAAGGACTTGGACAGGACTTGGATAAGAAATGCTGTAGCTTGAATACAGTGTTGTTACGGTTTACAGTCAGAAATCTCCAAGTCTGAAAAAACAACCGTTACTTTTTTTTATATCTAAAATGTTAATTTATCTTTCTCTGTGCAGCTCTTTCCGCTATCATAAGATTTACTCCCTACCATAAGAAAATTTATAATCTTTATCTGTTTAACTTGCCCTCCTTTTAATTAAAATCATCCTTTACAGTCAGGAATTTTATTCCAACACATTCATCTCTAACCCCACAAAAGAATCAAAGCAGCTTTTTCCTCTTGACACACTCAGGACTGTAGCCAAACTCCAATGCTATCTATCACTCTTTTCATCATACTTGAATCCACATATGAGCCTCTACAGAATAGAAAAATCTTGAACTGCACCTGCAGAGCGTGTCCTGTTGGGAGGTCAGACTTCAGGTACACTCACTGACCCAGTTCTATTAACAGAATACTGCTGCACTTCTGTACTGCCTCAGGTTTCCAAATACGTGATCTCAGAAAGCATCTTCACAACCTCACACACATACACACAAGCTACCTTAAAAATGACTCAGTGAGAGCAATTAGATGGCCAGCAAGAAGCAGGTAAGAAGATGGAGTTGCACATTACTGGCAACCAACATTAAGCTAAGGAGCAGTCCTTTAGAACAACCTGCTTGAAAAAATAATTAACTCCTTGGAGACACTTTTCTATCAACTTCCACCTACTAATCACCTGAATTAAAAACAAACAAACAAAAAATACCCCAAAAATACCCAAACCTTCCTGTACTCCTTTTGCCGCCCTTCAATGCAGAGCTAACTCTGAATGAAGGAGTCTGCCCCACCACTTGATGCAAAATTAAGGCATGCAAGGTAAATACTACAAAAAGGACATTTCTAGTCCTCTTTCATGTCAAGAGCATATCCTGATAAAAGCTCAGAATCATGTTCACAATCTGACCTACAGCCTTAACACCACAAGACATCCATAAGAATGACATCAGGTAAGCATGCTTGTAAGCAGAATGGACACTCAGATTTTGCAAAGGTTTAGCATTTATAAAGGGACACCCACACGTTTCTGAAGAAATGCACAATAACCATAGGACAGCTTGACCAAAAAGTGTAAAGCACAAAAAACTTGAATACTAGCAGAAACTTCCACCAGACTAACATGGTTTCTATTAAGACTGCCAAGTGCAGCCTACTCTCCACACTGCATCTGTGGGAAGAGGCTACATGGCCAGATGTCCTACCCCTACATCACAACAGCATCCATCTCTGGAAGATATGGTCAGACTCTAGGAAACCCCAATGGGTATCAATAAGCCCATCCACTGCGTTAAACTACGTTTAAGTGAAGAGGACTATGTACTTGTTTAGCTGAAGAACACAGCCAGTGTACATTTGCCTCAATAAGTCTTGGAATATTTTAACATCACAGCCCCCTGTTAAAAAATATAAAACTAATGTCTTCAAGGGAAAACCTCTGAATTATTTGGAAGATTAAAAAACTATTCAGGAGAACAGCAGGCTAGTGAGTTATACCTGCTATTAAAGAGATGACAGCAAAAATAGCTCTTATAAATCCTGTAGCAAAGGTGATGCTGACAGTTGCCTGAGAAAGCACAAGCAATGAAGATTTGTACTGCTGTGCAGTCCTTTTATTTAGATTTCTATAGCAAGCTACATCAACACTAATGAACCGTGTAATGTTTCTTAGCAATCATATCTGCATTCTTATATGTAACAATCTTGACACTATTTTGAAACAAATACTTTTGCACATTTCAAGGATAACTACCCAAAAAGCTTCAGGGTAATTTCAGCCTTCCCTCTTTTGTAGCAAGTAAACTACTTTCATTAAAATTATGGCTTCCTGTTGAAACACTTAATTCAGTAAAAAATCCTTACGCACTATAAAAGTATTTAGTGGCATGAAAATATTCTGCAACTACACAGATTTTTCTTCCCCTTAAACCAAAAGGGTATTATGGTGTCAATACCTTGACAGTACTCCACTGAATAAACACCAGATAGTGTTTTAATTATCATGATACAGTCAAATCCTTCTAACAGACAATACAGATGTCCTGCCAGTCTATTTCCAAAATCTCTTTTAGATTCAACCATACCTAGAATTTCATAATGCTGCAGACTGTGGCCACCACCTTGCTCCTCTTGCTTATGAACTGCTGCAGACAAGAGGCCCTCTGATGGTATGTCAACCCCCCTATACAGTGCACCTACCTTCATTATTTGAATCAACAGAACACCAGGTTGGAAGAGATCTCAAGAATCAATCATCTGGTCCACTCTTCCTTGGTAAAACCATAGTCTATACAAGATGGCTCAACACCCTGTCCAGTTGAACCTTAAGTGTCCCATGTTGGGGAAATTTGTGTGAAAGGAACCAGAGAAAGGATCCTCTTTCTGATATATCCCATTCATTACATTTTACCTTTCAGATGTACTAAATATGGACAGCAATTAAAACATACCCAGCATAATGACATATCTTAAAGCCATAGTGACATCACTGAAAAGTAGCATCTGTTTGGATCCTACAATCAGTCCTCACGTATCATAAACATGTAAGAGAAAAAAATTCTTCTCTGTATACATACCCAAGTCCTTCTACCATCTCGGGTTTCAGATGAAGCTGGATGAAAACAAGATCCTTCTACGTATTCGTTATCACATCAGAGATTACTCCCTGTGAAAGCTGAAGCAAGTGCAAGAGAAATCTGACAGGTGTGCATCTAAGGCAGTTTAGCAGACCCAGTGAGGAGTCTAGAGGAACTACACCAAAAGCCATACTTTTAAGAAGGTACATGCTTATTAACTCTTTGTTAATTAAGGTTACAATCACCTGTTACAGGTGGGAGGTACATACCCATCCTTACTCTAAATATGAAACAACCTACTTTTTAAAAATCCTCAGACCTGTGGCAAGATCAAAACCTCATTCTTTTCCAGAATGCTAGAAGTGAACATAAATCCATTCCACATTTTGGTAGTTATCTGCAAAGAGCTCTAAAGTCAACTTGTCAATTTTACTTATGCCCATGCAGTTTCTGAAGACAGACACAATGCAAACTGTAAAGTCTCCTAGGGCTTGGAGCAAAGGAGTTGTATCTTTTTTTTTTCTTTCTTTTTTTTTTTTTTTTGACTACTGCTGTGTCAGCAGCAAACAATGTCTGTTCATCTTCTTCAAAGTTGCCACTTCCCTAGTTTCTTGTGAGCACTAATAAACACTTCCAAGCAACCACCAACAGACCTCGAGAAAGCAAAGCATTTTGCCTGTTCACTACAACACTGATACAACATACCAGTCTGGGCCACACCTGCAAACCACAGAATTATTACCAAATTTCACAATTTTATCCTCAATATTCCAAGAACCTACATTTATTTCTGTGTGGAAATAGCCACTGGCTCTTCATGGACTTGCCAACTTGTATAACCAGGTCCTCAGTGAATCTTGAGTCTTAAAACATTTTTAACAGACTAGATGGTGTGACTGTCTCTTTGGGACTGGAATAGTGGTACAAGTAACACCAAAGTGTTTTCCAAGTTATCTGTCTTTCAATTTTAAACTGTCATGGTGTACACAAAACATTTTTTGATCTTGACTATTTATCTCATTTTGCATTGCTATTTTTTGGCAAGAACTGCTTTATCAACTAATCAAAGTAAGCATCCATTTACATTATCTATCTTACATCTAGATAGCACTTAGGTAAAAGCACAGAAATCTTCCCATCAAATCAGACTTCAATAATACATTAAAAAACCCATCAGTTTCCACTTACTAACATCAGACCTATAATCTTAACCAAATCTACCTTTTATGGCATACCTATAACCATTAAAAAAATGCATGCAGGAAGGGCAGAGAAAGCCACCTTTTGCCTCATTAGATCTATGTGGGAAGCTGTGCTGGCCATTTGCTGTAAGTACAGATTATGATGCTCTTACATACTTGAGGACACTGACAAGAAGGGTAATTTGAAGCAGAACATGAAAACCAGCAAGTTCCGCAGACATAAAAGGAACATCCACTAACATTGCTTCAGCACAGACTAGCCTCTGGGTGTAACAAATCCTTAAATCTGGTTTTGAAGGTAATAGTTCACATTAAGATGCACAAACTGTAAAGTCCCCCTTCAAGCTTTAGGGAAAACAGCCTCCCACTGAATATCTTTGCATTAAAAAAAAAAAAAAAAAAGCAAAACCACTTATCTAATTCTTCCATAATGACTACAGAGTTACACAATTAAATAGTTCAGACATTACCCTGGGTAATGAAAAGGATTTAATTCTACCTCATTAAGTATTACATCAAAATGTTTACTTTCAATGACAATCACCAGATACCAGACTAATATTTATACCTCTATGTATATACACCTATATATATATTTATACCTATATATACAAACCTATTTATATTTATATATATGATGTAACAGTCCAGAAAAGCAACCTTGTATGATTCATTGTTTCTTACCTGCAACAGTAGAGAGCTAACTTTGCTGTAAGGCTGGGAATAATGTCCTTGGTAAATACTCCATAATCTGCAGGGCTTACTTAGATGGTTTTGAACTCCACTGGGCTAGGAGGTACAGAGCAGTATAGCAGGCCCTAATCCAACATCTGACACTGTCACCTTAACATTCTCTGCACTCACACCTGAGGATAAACCAGTTTTAGCCTCCTCTCAGTTGTCTTTCACATTCGTGATTTATCTTAGTGCTGGGGCACTGGGTGCTCCTTTGGAACTCCTGAAAATACTGGCTGTACTAACAATGCTAGCATGACAGTTCCTACCATCCTGCTGCACTACACCACTTGACTGACAGAGAACAGGAGCACACATTACTGGAAAACAGACATAAAAGAAGGAGAAAATAACATTTTTAATAATATTCTTTAAATCATATTGTTTGGATAAATCTCTTTTGAGAGCATCCTGGTACTGAGGACATCAAAACAGCCACTTCCTGAAACAACTGTACCACTGAAAGCAAGACATCAGGGCTTTCAAGTATTGCTTCATGTGCATTGCACTAGAGAACAGGGGGGAAAAACGAAACCAATGAACCAAAACAAAACCAAAACATTAAAATAAATTTTAAAAATTAATCAGACAGAATATTTCTAGGCCATTTGTTAAAACTGGGTGCGGATCAAGATTCAACGGCCACACAAACTACGGGTAGGACCTGTAGCTCAAACCCTACTGACTGTTGCTTTCAAAAATATGCTGTGCATCTGTCCTCTCTACCTGCATTCCACACAAACTCCAAATTTTGCTTTTCTAAAGTTAAACAAGTATTCTAAGAGCAGTATTTTAAGTATGCTCTAAAATCAACATGCAGCATAGAATTTTAACTTAAAAGTCCTGTGAGAGAAATTGATACTAACTAAATAAGAAGAGTTAGGAGCAGAGTAACTGAATCTTTAATCTGCCTTTACCTGTTTTCTGAACAATGGAAAAGATGTATTTCATTAACAGCAAATTATTGGGACACTGAGTCAAAGCCACCCTGTGGTGCCTCTTGCCTTTTCAAAAGATACAGAATGGATAACAAATCTTTGAAAAATTAGGACATCTGGCCAAGGCATCTATCAGTACCATAACAAAATCCTACCTGCCATCCCTGCATGATTTCTCTAAGCCCTCAGGAATGCCCACCAAGCACCAGCAGTCTGCTACATCTAGTGAGAACTCCAGGTCACCATCATATGTGCTGGAATCCTGCAAAACATCATCATGACTCCTATACTCTATGATCTCCGTATTTCAATATAGCAGTATTCACCGCACTGAATGCAACTGGGTTACATCCTGGGAAAAAGCAAATATAAAAAACAGTGCATTCTTGTACCTTCCACAAATTATCGCCTTCTACGTACAAAGGAATTCAAGAGACAGAAATGGCTCACAAATCATCTGGCCTGGCTTCCTACAAACACAAGACTGGGGGCATTCATTCACTGAAGCTCTGCGTATAGACAGTAAGCAATGCTCCTCATGCAGCCATACACATTCACATCCTCCATCATGCCAGCATAAGAACTCCTGTCCATAATAAATCAAATCAAACATCTGTGATGTTTGCTGGATTATTTTTCAGACAGAGGTGACAGCACAGAAAAGGCAAACGTCGAGGACACAAACACAGCCAAAATGCACCTACTTGACCATGCTGCTATGCAGCAAGCCGTGCTACCAGAGCAAGGAAGTGGCCAGGAGTGTGAAACTACATAAACCAGTATAAAGACTGAAAAAAAGTTCAACAATATCCTTAGACATTTATTGTATATTACTGTTGCTGTCAGCAGTGACATTTTAGGAGGTTGCTGATCCCCTCCTATATCAAACCTGTAACTTCCCCTATCCCCTCACAGATTCCCCTCCCATCTGACCACACACAGCCGGCCTCTACACTGGCTGGGGAGGAGGGTGGGTGGGAATCCCACTTTTTTAACACACCATTTCCCCTCTGAGCACACAGTACGACTGTGAGGCAGGGGGGTGGGGCAGGGAGGAACATCGGTTTAAGCCCATGAACAAATTAAACGCTAAAGGTGAGGGTAGAGTAAAATCCACCTGTGGTGAAGACAAGAGGGATGAGGGTATAACAGCAGTTTCCATGAAACAGAAGCTGCTCAAGCTGCAATAGATAAAACTGTGACTTTCTTACACTGTTCAGCCTGCTAGTGTTTGATAAAGGAACATTGATAAAAGCATTCAATCTATCTTAAGCACAACAATCTACACAGGGAAAATAATAAAAAATAAATAACAAAAAAAAAATAAAAAATCAGGGCCACCCTCAAGGCAGAATCCTCCTCCTCCCCTGCTAGTCCCTAATCTGTATGACATGCTTTGCAAATCACTCAACTAACTGCCAGCTGGAAGGAGCAAAATCAAGATACATTGCAGGAATGCAGATACTGCGTCCTTTAAGAAGATGAAAACCACCAACCTCTACCCTGTGGAATGGCACACATGCACAAATAATAGCATGTTGCAAGTAATCTTAGGAGTTTTTTTTATAACTTTTAACTTTTTATGCTGTCTCCAGACAAAACACAGAATTAGAACACCATAAAATTTCAGCAGTAATATGCTCCCAAAAGGGACAGCAGTGCAGGCTTTAAGAAACACCTTATGAACATAACATCAGTGTTTATATGTAATACAAAAATGCTAGGAGTTAAGATACATAGTTATCTGATGATTCAAAAATTTAAGTATTGTCCTTTAAAAAGACTTATTTTTAGATCCAACTTTGTTTTCTGAAATACATATGAAATACACGATACAAAAGCACACATTAAGTAGTACCAAAAAAATCAGCTTTATGTCACACATTTCTTGACCTTCTGAATGTTAAATAGTGCAACATTAGCTTTTTTAATGGTTTTCTGGGACACATACAAACATGGGGTTATCATCACATAGTAGGGTGTAATCAGCCACCACCCCAATCCTAATAATATATAAATAAAGCAATGCTACTGACTAAAATGGATAAATACTTTGCTCTATTCACTTTAGAAATTAATATAATCAGCTAGAATTCTGACATCATCCCCAAAACTCAATCTTAATACAATGAATAGGTTTTATGGCAAATATTTACAAAAGAACCAAAACAGGTAACTGTTCACTTCTATGTCTACCCGTAAAAGATACTTTACTACTTTTACCTGTAAGCAAGACATCATATTGAGAAACCATGTAAAAATCTGCACATTTAAGTAGACAACAGAGCAAAAGCATATTTGGAACACAAGATTACATGATCCCATGTTTCCTAAACTTTGAGCAAGATGACCAATAATTATTATTTGACAAAATAAATTAAGTTCTACGTGCACGTCAAAACAGCTTCCAGAGCAAAGACGGTTTCTGATAGAACTATAAATAGCAGTGTCCATGGGAGATAAGCTGCATTCAAAGAAACAAAGTGATTAAATCAAAACACAGTTTTACTTGCATCTGTTTTCCTAGCTGATTGAATCTAAAAAAACCTGTCAACTATCAGAGATTAATTTGCTTTATATATCATAAAAAGATCACTGTATCTAGTGTTAACTGTGTTTCTATGTTCATCCTCTGAGAACATCTCCTTTGTTCACATTCCTAAATACACTATGTGGATTGGAAGCATACATCCTCAGCCCTCATGCTTGCCTGCTCGCTATGGTCTGTCATTACTAAGTATATTAATTACCTAGAAAAAAAATAAATCCCAACTACAGTGTCATCTTATCCCTGATGCCTGCAAAGCACTACACAAAAAACCCTACAGAAGTAATTCCTCCAACACCAAAAGAACCTGTAATTCTGGCTCTGGTCCTCTAACAAAGTGTCCAATTTAAATCCCATAAGATGAAGGCAAGAAAAGCATCTCAGCAAATCCAAGCCAGCCTAAGTGCAGCTTTTTATGGTGAGGAATTTATCGATTAAGCTTTTTTTCAAAACAACCACTCTTACTTCTACAGTCTGCTTTCAGAAAGAAAAACATTTCACTGAAGAAATTACTGGGAAAGCCTTAATACCTCAAAAATACCCCAAACCAAGTGTGCTTAGGATATAATTATCATAAACAGTTCTATTTCAAAGTCAAAAAGGTTTATTTTTAGAATGAACAATCTGGCTTTGACTGGTACTTAGTTACCACAAAGTATCTATTAGACATTATGCCTGTCATGTTCTTCTTTTAAGAAAAACAAGAGTTAACATTGAAAAGAAACATTTTGTAAAATTTTGGTCAAGGTAAATTCAATATTCTTATAAAACAATTTAAAAAAACTTTGGAAACAAAAAGTACTATGCAGGCTGAATGAGCTAGCCACTTTCTTGCAGTGATGATGGAACTGGTCCATTTCCATGATAGTTGTGTCATACTGAACACCACCTCACAGGCAGACAGACTACAAGAGGTGTTTAAGCAGACCTAGATGTTTGTCCCCATCCCTGTCTGCTACTGTGCTTTTCAATATTAAATACAGTATATTTTGCTTATTTATGAATTTACCAAAAATTCTTTACTTTCCACTCCACTTATAAATGCCAATATTTTAATAAGCATTTGTACATTGAATGAACTTTTACAATAATAATGAGCTATGCACCAGAAGACATGCTATTAACCCCAGCATAATAAAACCAACTGCATGTGTGCCAGAGAAGCCAAACAGAGGAAGAGATGAGAGAGCAACAGCACAAGCCTACAAGTCTCAAGAGAAACAGATGCTGCATTAAATGGACTCAGAACCAAAATCGAGGCTACAGTATTTCCCCAAACTCCAAATTAGAGACATACATTGTACGTTTGTATACACAACTAGATACACATATAAACACACCTATTTAGTTATACTACGTAAGAGTAGCACACAAGTGAGGGTATTTGACATTATCATGGTAAGTTATCCAAAAACAGAGGAAGCAGCAATTGCTCGTACATGCCTTAAGTGTCTGTCCATTATTATTTTGATCCTTGTATATGAGAATCATTCAGAAGATCGTATTCTGAACTCCTGCAAGCTGAATTCACAAGCTTGTATGCAATTCCTCTTTTGTCAAACACAGATGGTTTTAAAAATCAGTTTCCATTAATAAGGCACTGTTAGCATATCACAGTAATTTTACAAACAGAAAATGAGGCTATTACATGAGACCTTTGGGGGGCAACTTTATTATCTTTTTTAATTACTTAGAATAACATGTTTTCATTATTAGAAAGTGAAGGGCATCTAAGCTCGAATTGCTGTTAGAATTTCTCATTACTGGCACTGTCCAGTTCCATCATCATCCTTCAGAAACAGAAAGGTTGCCAAACTTTTAACTGCAACATGATGCAGAAGTGATACTGCATTGTTGTGCGAGTTTTGAGAATGGACTATTTTAACTCCCTGCATTTACCCACAGGTTTCTGCATTACATAAAAGTGTATCTAAACGAAACTGCTAGAGTTCTCCAGATCTGTTGTAATTTCACAAAAAAGGTTCTCTTAAACCCTGTGTTCACAAAAACGGTTGTGCAAGTGACTTAAAAAAATACAAGGTCTTCTGCTCAGAATCGCCAGACGGATCAGCTTTCTCTCTGCCGCCAGTAAATGCTGAACGTGTTACTTTCAATTGTATCCATAATCCCAGGGTTGTAATATCCTCTATCATGTTTCGCTGAAGCTTTGGAATTCGAAATCAATTAAAGCTATTTTCCAAAAGAGTCTAAAATCAACTGTGCATTCAGAAGGGTGCTGGGTTTTATTTCGTTGGGTAGTTTGGGGGGTTTTTATGTTTCTTTTTTTAATTAAAATGCTCAGGTGTCTACATCTCAAAGGTTCCTTTCTAGCTTCCAATGGACACCCTTTGGGCGTAAGTTTCCTGCTGAAGTGAATACAGTGCAAATACAGGTGGAAGTGAAAGAGACAATTACTTGCCAGAATCACTGTTACTAAATCTTATGCCAATTGCAAGAACACTAAAATTACATTTTAATAGTCTTAATTTAATGTATTTTTATGTACCACTGTGACAGTATTTAGTATGCTGAATGACAGTTGTTCAAAGCAAAATACAAAAAAAAAAAACACCCAGAAAACAACAGCTTTCACTTTTTTATATACCTGTTTTTATTTTTTGATTCTGTATTCCGATTCCATGAGCAGTATTTGAGTACTGCTGCTACATTTAAGTCATATACACTAATGGAAATGATTAGCAGAAAAACGAACAAACCAACAAAGAAGAGTAGAGACATCATCACTGATTTAGCAGCCTTCAAGAAGCCAGGTGATAGCATCACACTTGATGCTGCTGCTTAGGTCATTAAAATGTGCTTCAATATGCTTACAAGACAAATTCCAGTAAGTCAATAAGTTCCTTTTTTGTGCTAAGAGAACTGCTGTGTAGATCTACACATAAAGTATCCTGTTACTTAGGAATATCAGAAACACCAAGCCAGAATGAGTAAGATTTTAGTGTCTCTCCAACTAATCTCTGCCCTAAAGATACAGTTAAGTCAGTTAAGTGTTTGTCATTTTGCAGAAATAACGTGTTCCTAACCAACGCTCTTCTTCCTTATTTCAGAAGTATGCCCCAGACCCACGCCTACGAATCCCCTCCGACACCAGCACAGGAGGTGACCTACAATCCAAATCCGGCCACTATTTACAAAACCCAAGGAAAGAGCTGTCCCCGCCTCTTCTCTCCCCATTTCCGAACTGCCAGCAGAACAAACCACCCCGGAGAAGTCCCCGAACCGAAAACAAAGCGTCTCCCGGAGCCGAGCAGGACGGCGGGGCGCGGCGCCCGCACCCGGCCCTGCCCGCACCCGGCCCTGCCCCGCCCGCACCCGGCCCTCCCCTGCCCCGCACCCGGCCCTGCCCCGCCCCGCACCCGGCCCTGCCCGCACCCTGCCCTGCCCGCACCCGGCCCTGCCCCGCCCGCACCCGGCCCTGCCCCGCCCCCGGCCCTGCCCTGCCCCGCACCCGGCCCTGCCCTGCCCCGCACCCGGCCCGCCCCGCACCCGGCCCTGCCCTGCCCCGCACCCGGCCCTGCCCCGCACCCGGCCCTGCCCGCACCCGGCCCTGCCCGCACCCGGCCCTGCCCCGCACCCGGCCCTGCCCGCTCCCTGCCTGGGCGGCGCCCGGCCCCGCCGCAGCCCCGCCGGGAGGCACGGCAGGAGAAGGGGACAAAGCCGAGCGCATCCCCGCCGGGCTGGGAAGGCCCTCCCTCCCGCGGCCAGCAGCGAGTGGAGCTGACAGAGCTTTATACACAACACCGAAAAACCATCTCTCCCCCACGAAACAAAAACCCCCACCCCAGCACCCGCGGCCGGCTGTCAGCGGCGTGCGGAGCCACCAGCCGGCCCGCGCAGCCTTTTGTTGTTCGCGTCACGGCAGATGAAAAGGGACGATCACCCAACGTGCCCCCCCCCCCCGGCCCCCGCCTCGCCTCCCGGCCCCGCTCCCCGCGCTCACCGCTCGGTGCTGCAGGCTCGGGCGATGTGCGCAGCGCTCGCTGAGGCGGCGGGGGCCGCGCAGCCCGGAGCGGGGGGGGAGGAGGCGGCCGGAGGAGGATGTCAGCGATGGGCGGGCAGAAGGGAGGAAGGAAAAGGGTTTTTTTGGGGGTGGGGGGGGGGGGAGAGAGAGGACCGGAGAGAAGGAAGGAAGCGGCTCAGCAGCACGGCGCCCTCAGTGCCATCCCCCAAGGCGCTGACAGACGCAACCCGGCCCAGCTCAGCAGCTGCGGGGGTGGAAGCGCGGCCGCAGAGGCGCTGACAGCTGCGGGAGCTGCGGGAGCTGCGGGACCCGCAGGACCCGCCGCCCCGGCCGCGCCCGCCCCGCGCTCCCCCCCCCGCCCCGCCCGCCGCCCCGCCCGCCGCCCCGCCCAACATGGCGGCTCCCCCTCCTCCCACAAGCCCCCGCGCGCCCGCCGCCCCCCAGCCATGGCGTCACCCCTGCCCTCCCAGGGCCGCCGTTCCCCCCGTTCCGCGCCCCTTCAGCGCGGCCCCCGCACCGGCCCCGGCCCCCAGGGGCGGGAGGCTCGGGGGGGCCGCTCAGGGGTTGGGGCGCCCGGCTCCGCGCTGCCGTCCCTCGGGCTGCCGGGGGCCGTGCCCCGGCCTTCCCTGCCCGCCGAAGCGCCTGCCAGCGGGCAGCAGAGCCCTCCAGGCACCCTGCGGTGACAATGAGCGGGTTTGGGGTGTTTTTTTGGGTTTTTTTCCCCCTCCAGAGCCGGGTACTGCCGCAGATACCTTTCGTGCTGATGGTTCTGAGTGTCCTGGGAAGCACGCCCGCGCTTTGCCGGCGCGGAGCAGCGGGCGGTGGCGGCAGAGCCCTGCCTGGGCCGGACACAAACATCAAGAGCCGCAGAACGTTCTGCCGCCTCTCGGCCACCCGGGGGAAACTGAGGCTCGGGGACAAACTCCTGGAGAAGGTCTGGGCCCCCTCAGGGCTAGTGCTGCTGGTACATTGCAACACCCTTGTCTTTGTTCCGCACTGAACTCAGTGAAAGGCCCCTACTCTTCTACCAGCTTACACAGAAAGAGCGGTAATTCCTTGGTGACACTTGTCACAAAAACTGTTTCTTTGCGGCTTCCGGTTTCATTCCCACTCTAGGCAAAGAAGGAACAGCCACAGTATTTTCTTCGTGTTGCTTTGTGTTCTACTAGGCAGAAGTGAAGCCCAGAAATGAAAGATGGAAAGAACTGAGGTCTAATATGAAAAAAAGTTAAATGTAGCAAAGCAGTAAAATGTACATTGGAAATAATCAGGGAACAATGACAACCTAACTTTATTAATATGGTTACTAATGTCTGGGCAGAATATTAATAGAAATTAATACATATAATAATACATATATTCTGTATAGAGTATGAATCATAAGATAATGGAAACATACAGATATTGTGGTAAATCAAAAAGTGCAGACTTACCCAAAAAACAATACCTAAAATGCACAAGGAAAGCGTGGCTTACATATGTTCACCCTCACATGGAACATAGAACAAGTCTATGAAGTGGCAGATGTGAGAGCAAGAGTCAGGTGGAAAACCAAGACTCACAAGAAGCAGCAGGAAGACAGATGAGGAATCAAAGCTAATGCTGTTGTGAAAGAGGCAGAAGAACAGGAAGAGACACAGAAGCCGACAAGAAACACAACAAAGTTAGGGGGATGTGGATTGTTTGCAGACTGCAAATACAGAGTGACTCCTGGAGATGAAAAGCTGAGGGAACTAAAGTATACTTTCTGAATACCACTCACTGATATCTTACACAGGTCAAGCTGTCCAACAAAAAACAGCTGTGATGCTAGTGTTTCAGAGCAGCAGCCTCTTGTGCTCTTTATCTCCATTTAAATTATTTATCTGGCAATTTTCTATTACTGGTTTGTCATAATATTTTAGTTTTGACAGGCAATACAGGCTATCTGCGTGTAATAATGTGAAATACATGTTCACACAATAATATGAAAGGGGAAAAAAGATTGAAGGGCATTCCTTCCTACGAGCTGCATTCTAAGAGTAAGAGTCATGCCAGTCGGCCCTCAGGTTCAGAGTATTTTCATGAATATGCAAGAGATTTAATTAAAAATAGAACATGCCCTAATTACATAATAATGCAAGATAACTGATTCAAAAGAACCACTCCTGTCTTTTGCATAAACAATATTCATTGCTTTCTTCCTATCACACATTTGCTTTAAAAGATTTCCTGCAATTAGCTGCTTACCCGAGGGATCTGAGCATCTCTGAACAAAGGGGCTACACCAGCTATGACCCTGATTCATAATATGCTGGCTAATCGAGTATATGCACGCTGGCAACTTCCCACATAAGCAGTACACACTACAAGCTCCCTCCTGCAGGGAGGTTGATTAGCTCAATGGAACTGAAGTGCAGTAATACTCCCCTCTGCCTATGGCACACGGCAGAAGGTAGACACAGATGAGACTTGGTGAGACTGCTTCTTCCTCAAGCTTCTGCCTGACCTGAAATATTTTGAGCGTTCCTCTCCATTTGGATCTTGTTTTTCCTGTCCAATCTACATAAGAATTATCCAAGTTCAACTAGCAGTAAAAAGTACTTGCTGCCCACATTTTAATCTTATCTTAGGGAACTAGTTATGCTGTATGCCCTGCTTTTAGGATGAAGTGATCTAGACGTGCTGTCTCTAGAATATTCTTTGTCTGCCACTAACAAGGTCACTGTGGTTTTCTATAGACATCTGAGTGGATATTAAAACAAAATCCCAAAAGACATTATTGACAATGCTGGATTCTTTATTCCCAATATATCCATGTCCTTCCTCTCACAGAAAAGAGAGGGAGGTTTGTAATCCATAGTGGGAGAGGAAAAAAGCAAACAGTTCAGCTAATGCAGCATGAAGGTCTTACCTTTTGAGGTGCAAGTGTGACAAACGCATGGAGCAAACTAGGATTCAGTTTGACTGACATCCACAAATAGAGCAAGCCTCAATACAGAAATTCAGATTCATGTCATGTAAGATGTGTTCCTTTATTTTACCATTATTATTTAAAAAATTATCTTCCTGCCTCCAAAACAGACAAAAGCTTTTAAAATCTAATCCTACGGTCTATAAAATCTATGACTTCATTTTATAAAGACAGGCTACAATAAAGCACTGCATCGGAATAACTTCAGCTGCTGCTGAAGTGCTGTTTAAAAGCATCCTGGCAATAAAAAATACTGGGAGGCCAGATTCAGCAACCTGTCTGGCTTTCCATCACAATCACTTGACAGTTTGCATAGGCTTTTAGTTCATGTTTCCTACAAGAACGTCCTTTATGGAAAAGAGGAAACATGCAAATCAGTGATCAAAAGTCAAAAGTGTCAAGTACGTGGTGCCAGACACAATTTTAGCCTAACTCCTTTGTGTGTGTGTGCAATTACTGCCTGCAGAGCTCCCCTGTTATCAGGGTATTCAGGCACCTTGGAGTAAAAGGGCTGTATTTTGTCTGACATGACTCATTGCCATTGTCCAGATGCCTGAACATACCATTGGGAACCCACTGTTGGCCATGGCATTAAAGTACTATGTAAAATAAATACTGATCATGATCCCCCTTCCCAAGTCAATAAGCTTTACTTACATGCAAGTGAATTCTTTTTCAGAGTCACAGGGATTTCTAGAAAGCTGCAGCAAATTGAAAGCCAGTGTCCTTTTCCCTGCCATTTTCTAACCACAGAGAAATAACAAGGAAATAAGGCATGCAGTGTTAATTCAACTCTTAACAGGCCATTTCATTAGTTGATTTCTGTTACTTTTCTTTAAAAGAGAAGGATGCTTGCACTGGATATTTTTTATTAAGCAGAAGTCTTTTAATCTTCCAGCTATTGCAGAGCTGTGCTATTGGTAAAGCCCAAAAGATGCTGAAAGGTTTAAGAAGCCTATTCAATTAGCTTTGAAAAAGTTCTATTATGAAAAACAGACTTAAAAAACTCAGGTAATACAGTGAAAGTAACTACTTGAAAAATTGCCTGTCAATATTAATGTGACCATAAAGCAAAAGGCTGGACAATTTCAGCAACACAGCTATATTTATATAACCCAGTTTCCACCGTGATCTTCAAATTAGTGATCAAGGAGCTAAGAATTGCACCCTTTGAAAAACTATAATACTCTATGCTATATGAACTTACAGACACTGTCTGTTAAATCCTAGTTTTCCAAGATCCTACTTTTAAGCATCAAAATTCCCAACAAGTTAGGAGTTTGTAGAAGAGAGCTTATGATGATAATTTAACTTGTATCATTCAAGGAGAAGGTTCCCACCTCTGTGAAGGAATGCTCACACCAATACATACTTACTCTGCTCAGCCAGCAGTTTAATTCCTTCTTTGCTTCTGCCATACCTCTCATTTCATTGAAAGATTAAGTAACTTTCTTCCTTACTTGCTTCCATGTTCTGTAGTCAGCTGACAGGTAACTACCAGCACCTTTCTAGCTTGGAAAGAATCTCTTCTCCGTATTCCCTCTGCACGACTTTTACTGCTTATCCATGAAGAAAGACTGTGTTCAATCTACACTCCTCCTTTCCTTCCTCTATACTTTCACTTGCCAGTGAGTTTATTCTCTCTTGGGTTTTCAGCTGCTCATTCAAGGTTATGAAAATTCTCAATCACTGCATATGAGTCACAGGAAGCTACATTTATTTCTGTATTCACCTACCTCAGTCACTGAACCATTGCAGAAATCCTTCTGAGGAAATAAACAGTTGGTGGAATATCATAATCTTGGCCACTACTGGAGTGAAAACATTCAGTGTGTGGTACAGTACTTCTCTTCACCCTCCCATATCTTTACTCCCTGACTATGACTCTGCTCCCTTTCTTTACCTTCTGTTGGAGAAGGCCTAGTATTGATAGGAAAAAAGTTTATTCCACAAACACAAGAAACAGACACTTCCAAACAGAAAATCTTTGATAGTCTGTGTTTAAACCCAGGAACACTTGGCTAAAAGCAGACAACAGAAGGATCACCTCTACTGATTTCTAAGTGCCTGCTTTGTTACTACTAACATTATCCCCTTTCCATATCTGTGAACACCAGCTGTTCATTACCTATAGCGTGTCAGCATTCCTTTATGGAGATTTGCTAACTCATCAGGCTTTGCTGCCAGATTACTTGCAATTAGATTAGGTGAGATTTACCTTGATAATCTTCATAGTCATTGTAAGGGGTTTTTTTATGGCAAAGGAGACTCCTCTGTTTCTTTTTCCCATTATGTTCTCCAGTTTCATTATGAAAGGTGCTTTTTCCCAGAAATTAAAAAGCCTGTGAGGGCTGCAATTTTAATTGCAGTCACACATCAGTGTAAATCTGAGATAATTTAATTAACCAGCATGAGATTTTTTTTTCTTTTTTGAGCAGTGAATCTTTGAAAGTGTAAGAAAGGCATTCCTCTTCCCAACAACATATGCCAGAGGCACAGGCTGGGACATAAACTTGTTTCACCACCACGGAAACTGGTGCTTCCTCACGGAGATATACAAGATGTATTCTCTTTATTCTCTAGTAAGATTCCTACATATGTTTATCAAAGAAGGAAGTTGTGGTTTTTCAGATGCTGCCTTTTATTGAAGCTCATGCTTATGCTAATCAGAAGAAATATGGATGCCAGTGTGTGCCTGTGTATGTGACCTTTTCTCAGCAGAAATTTGCACCTACTGATTAAAAGAGAACTAAGTCTCAAGTCTAAAAGGCATTACAAATAACTACCTCATCTGGTCTTTTTTCTACATGTAATTATCAAACTCTGTTGAAAACTAAGCAGGCATCCTGCCCTTCCTGCCCAAGAACTCCACTCCTGCAGTGTTCAGTCTAAAGGGCAATATATACATAGAGATATTATGCCAAATTGTGTCATTTCTTTCCAGCTCTTTACCCTTGCTAGTAATTAGCCCCATTTCTCTTATGTGTTTACATGTCTAAAGAGGCCCTCAAATATAACAATTCTTTTTTATATGTTTGACTAAATGATTGTAGAGAAAGATTCTTTGCTGGATAACCCTTTTACCTGGTCCTCCCTCCACTGACCTGTCTAGATTCTGCATTCCTTTCTCCCCTCCTGACCAACAATTTGCTTGGCTAAACAAACTGAACTCTTAATCTCTTTAAGAGAGATTCTACATCTTCCTGATTATTCAGCTCGCCCTTTGTGGCTCCCAGTTGCTTCACCTTTCTTGAGCCTGCAATTGTTTGTGCCATGGTCACTACTGAACATGATTGTTCCTCAGTCTGACTTATCAGTAACACTCCTTTGACTCAATAATATTCCTTTTCTGCACATGCTGCAGTAATTTACAAACACTTAGCTCCTTTCAAGTTCTTCCTTTAAGTGCTTTTCTCTCCTCCTCAACTAATACTCTGTATGGAATTACACCAAATTCATTTAGCATCCAAGGTTGCTCAGAATGTCTCAGATTTTATGGGAGGCCATTTTACATCCATGTTTCGTTGTTGGGAGTTTGCCTTAGTTTAGAGGGTATTCAAACCATGGCAGCACTCAGCTGCACTGGGAGTTAATGGTAATAGTTTGCCCCAAGGGAAAGGGAAATGTTTCTGCTGTGTGACAACTGTTTCTGTAGTTTCTGTGCCAATGACCAATTATGTATCTACAGAAAATGGCTTCTGTGACTATGCCTGTGGCTGTAGGGATGGTATACAGTACGTGGGGCTGAGAAGGGCAAAGTCACTCTAGAAATCAATAGGAAACAGAACTGCCTGTGCTGGGTATTTGTTCCTCATCCTGTCTCCTGGGAAATAGAGCAGATGCAGGATAAGGACAGATGACCTTATTCCCAGGGGTTTGGATATGAATTCTCCTTGCTGCCTTCCTCTTCCCCCAGCAAGTATGTACCGTGAAGTTTATGCTTGCTTCAGATGATGTAATTTCTATCTTTGCTGCCGTAATTCCACCTTTTTTTATCTGCTTTAATGAAATAATTTCTTGCCAGTTCACAGAAAAATCTATTAAAAAGTATAAAGTTTGAAGACTTGCCACTCTTTACTTCTTCTGTGTCTTTGCAATGATACGGAATAAAACAAGGTATGTACACCACTGCTGTCAAGTTTTAGACTTAAAACACTAGTGAGAGGATTGCATAATTCACTCCTACAGGATGGATGCTGTGATTTATCTCTGTAGGCTCATCTGTCAGTTATCTGAGAGCAAATATGCTTGAAGGTTCGGTGAATCTGTGGACGGTCTCCAAAAGGCCAAGAGCAGAGACTGATAGGCCAGATGAGAAGGGGTTAAGAAAATGGTTTAAAACAACCGTTGTGTCTTCCCAATCTTATACTATTCCCTGCTTCCTGTGTTATTAAACTACCATGAGGACCTGGCTTCCATGTGCTTGTTCTGCCGAGGACCTCTGTGGGGTCCATCTGCAACCTAGCCTATCTACACTTAGTATACCTCCCCTATTAGGGGATGTGAAAGGAAGAGATAGGAACTAGCCTTCTAGGTGTCAACTTTTGAAGAGAGCAGTTCCTCGTTTATCTTTGTATAGGAGCTTTAAAGACCATTATATTAAAAAAAAATGTGGGGATGCTATTAACTGTCAAGTTTGGCAGATACTGCTGCATTGCATCATGTTCTGAAGGATTTTCTTGTGCCAAAAAGGCTAGAGCCAATATAGATAAGTTGTAGTTTATGCAGAAACTGGCTAAGGAGGCAGTTACCTCATCAGTATGGAGATGATCACAGATATTCTGAGGCTAAAATTTTGCTTCAGAGGACAAATAATTAAAAATAGAAATTTAAAGCAGAACTCCTCAATCTTTGACTTTGGTGGCCAGCTGGGCATAGTACAAGTGACAGAAAGTAGAGCTTACAGTAATTTCTTTCAAGGAAAAAAATCTGTGCCTACGGTTCCCTAAGACCCCTGGACTGTTTGAGGTGTTGTGATTACATGGAGCAGTTCACTTCATCACATCAGTTAACAACAGTTTCCTGGGGAAGTGCTGAAACACGCCACGTGCAGGACTTTGGATTCCGAATCTAAAGTATTCTAACATATTATTGTTTTATAATATGTAAAATACTTACGTTTTAATGAAAGCTGAAATATAGTGAAGTTGTTTCAAAGACATATATTGTACAGTTTTAAATAGCTTATCAAACCCCAGGTATTGAAAATAATGTAGTTGTAAACAGGAACTGAAACAAGCCTCAGTAAACACTAGGAAGCTGGGAACAACTGATTATATATAAACTAGACATGAAAATGAAATGTACTGTCTACGCAGTGTTACACTTGTTATTACATGCTGAAGGGCCAAAAAGTACATAATCACCATATGTTTTAAAACTGTCATGACTCACACAGAACAGGCTGGTTAATATTAGTATCTTCCTTCACCAGTGTCTAACACTGACCAGAAATCTACCCAGTAAATGGGTCTGTTGTGGGCAGCAATTTAACATTCCCCACATCCTTAGAATTAACTAGGTAACTGTAAAAAACATTACTGCCAGGTTTATCGTGCACCAATGCAGAAAGTATTAAAGATCTTTAAAGGAAGGTTCACACATTTGTCACTTCCCATCCCACTCATTTTGCAACCAAAGGAGGCTGGAATGCTCTGTTACCAGCATTCTCATTTATCTTGTTTCTCTTTGAATTTTTGGTTGTGAACTCTGTTGGGGAGTGCCCAAAAAACTACAGTTTGTCCTATAAATAAGTGAGATTGCTTTTCTAATTTACATGTAAACATACAGCAGAACTAAAAGTCAAAATGACATTGTTAATTACATATGAAATTGAACATTGAGGGCTAAGTGGTTGTTAGGTAATACCTGTAAATTATAGACTCAAGACAGTAAGTAATAAGCTGCCTCGCTGCTTTTAGAGAAAGTGTGAACCTCATGATTCAAAAGCCTGAGGAAAATCTTCCTAAGATGGAAACATGCCCTGTCCAGTGGCAACTCTTCAGCCACATTCTCCCAGCATCAGCCAGTTTTACTCCATCCTGTGGCAACTGGATTTATGGCTATGATACCGTGGTAATGGTTAGGGATGCCCAGCAAGTCTCCAGGTGTCACACTGAACAGATCTCTTTTCCCAACAGCAAATGCACCACCAGGGAAGCAGCAGCAAAGGAGCAGAGCAAATGAATTGAGCGTATCTTGTCAGGTAAAACTGCTCTATAATATCCTATGGCAAAGATGGTATTTTCTTTGAAGTGAGCTTGAATTCTCCTTTGACGCAAATTAGCACCCGTGGCTATTTACTCATATGTCAGCTTAGTATTTTGTTCTGGTTTTCGTGGTGGAATTTTTCATGAGGCCTGAGGAAACTGGAGGTTTTCCAGGTATGACATTAAAAGTGAAATATTACTTTGCTAAATGTGAGAAAAAGATTGGCAAATCCAGAAGACATTTTCTTACATATTCATTGGAATTTAGTTCCCATTTTTGTCTTTCAGTCTCATAAAATCTGGCCAAATAAAAGTTTTCTCCCCAAGTATTTATAGCTACTAAGGTCAGAACTGTCTTGACTTGGTTTGCTACAGAATATTTATGCTGTGTCATACCATCTCTTTTCTATATGACACTCCAAAACAATAGAAGCACTTGGAAAGCAATTGAGGCAGTCAATTAATCTCTTCTGAAATTTGCAATTCATGGATTTTGTCCTCTGATATAGCCTTGACTACAAAATCTGTTTTGCAACCCACACTCCCCCAAATAATCTAGACTTCTAATTATTCAAATAATTCTAGAAATTAAAATCTGTAAGTTTTCTGGAACCCTTTAGAAACAGCCAATATATGCTATGCACTCATCATCATATAAAAAAATTTCCAGGGCTTTGTTACAAAGACAGAGCTAAAAACTGTCAACAGGAAGTTCTTTAACAATGAGTACTGACCTGAATTTCTTATGATTCTGAAACTTGCACTTTGCCTGTTAATGTGTTTTGGCTCAGCAGATAAAGTTACCACAGCCAGTTCTGCAGCTGAATCATATCAGTGGGCTCTCTGGAGGCAGCTGTGAACAGAATCCTGCTGAACGCCAGCAATTCCTGACTGGTGTGGGGGCTGCTGGGAACTCATGTCAATCAGGGTCCACCAAAGATCCTTCAGGGCTGCTCCATCTTAGGCTGAGTGCTAATTGTCTCCTGGCAGTCTCAGGAGATGAAGAGAGTCATTCTTGCTGCCTGCTGCCATCTCATGCCCCGGTCACAACACACCTGGGGCCACCCCTGAGGATGAGAACCTGAATACACCAGGAAGTAAAATCACTGTGCCTTGCCCTGCAAAATACAAGACTTGATTAAATGCATATCTGCTTGGAGCTAGTAAAGCACCAGCAGCTGTATGAAATGGGGATAATGTCTTCACCTACGTGGCTTCTAAAACTGACTTTGACTGTGGGTAGTACTACAACATTTCTCCTGAGTAAGATCACACTTTAAAAGGAACCATGTAATTTTTTTCCCTATTTCTAGCCAAAAGTATTGCTTTGGCACTTCCACAGCATCTGTTGATTGAATATATCAATCAACTACCTCTCACAATGCTTGGGTAAATGTTAATCCATAAATGAATGCAAATTCAAGGCACAAAGAAGTTATTTATTTTATAATTAATATGAATGAGCATGTATTTCAAGATTATTACATCCCATGTACTTATAAACTGTTTTTAAGAAATAAGCTCATAAGAAATAAAGTAACTTTCGGTTCTGTTGTTTTTTAGAAATGAACCTGAAGATTCAATTATGCAGTTATTATTCTGTGAATCAGTTTACAGCAATCAGTGGATACAATTTTTATTATGAAAATATTATGCATGCATATTACAGTTCCAGGCACATATTATCCTTTCCTGAAAACATTTCAGTCTCTCAGTCATTATGCAAAAGACTGGCCTGTGGGCTCTGTGCAGGATGCAAATTAGTTCTTGTTTGGCTAAATCTGATTGCCCAGAAGGATGCCAATCTTGCTGAGTGATAGTGGAAGTTAAAAATTGCAAGCAGAACTGTCCCCTTAAAATGGGGCCAGCAGGAAGGGTCAGCTTCTAAGTAACAAATCTGAGTTTTGAACTAGATT
Source organism: Apus apus (assembly GCF_020740795.1). NCBI lineage: Eukaryota > Metazoa > Chordata > Aves > Apodiformes > Apodidae > Apus > Apus apus. The sequence goes on along the minus strand of NC_067286.1, from coordinate 55,767,366 downwards.
TTAATTTTTTCCCTAAGAATGTTCAGTTAAACACAGAAGCTATCTTGCCAGGAGCTGCTACCATTACTTTAGCAACTGGTAATGAAATTGAGAAATGCATTCATTTTTCAAGATGCACAGTTCCTTATTAATCATGTGAGGAGGCTACAATCACTTCAATGTTTAGTTGGTTTGCCTCTCAATCCCCATTTGACACTTCCTTTTCTCGTATTTTGTTGAAATTAGTGCTCCAGTAGAGAAACTGAGTGAACAGCAAAACCCCACAGATTATCACAACCACTTCAAGTCAATACAAAGTATATAAAATTATTTGAATATTACCAAAATACTGTTGATTTATTATGCACTTACTGAGTGCATGAGACAGATTAAAAAGGCACAACTAAATATGAAAGACTGCTGCTCCTTCTGACAGGATTAGCTAAATACCTAAATTATAACAACACCGCCCCGTATTTTTACTATACTCAGAAAATGTGCACAGAAAAGTCACTCTTTGATCTATTTCACTAGCTTCAGTTCGTGTAGCAGGCCTTTGTATACATACAAAATTTATTGTTAGAAGTCTGTGGCAGCTCCTTATTCTTCCTTTGATGTATAAAGGATTTATGTTCAATAATTTCTGAAAGCAGTTGGGATTATTACAACTCCTCTGAGTCAAATAAAAAATATCAAAAGTAATATAACACTGGCAAAAATGATATAATTACATTTTTTGAACAGCCAAAAGTTGTCTCAGTAAATGTATGTGGTCTGGTAATGAGACTCAAAATTTCAGATGGATTATTTTTAATATCATCTTTTCACGGTGGCTTTATTAGGTATTCTAAATCAGAGCTCTCAATACTTACCTAATAGGTAAATACCTCACTCCTTCTTTAGGCTTTAGGTGAAGGGACTCAGCACTCCACACAGCATCTTAATGAAGACATATCAAAGTATGAACCTCACACACAAGCAGCTCAGAGCAGAATCCTAGCATGATAATCAGCATTTGCTGATATTATTTTGGGGCGACCAACACTAATGTTAGATGTTCAGAAAACACTTCTAACTGAATTGAACGAAGCGCAATCCAAACCTTCCACCTGAATTCCCACAACTCCCCTATGCCAACAGCAGGACACTGGTATCTGCATGAGGAGGCATACTAATTCAACTGACATCTAAGACTTTTTCCCTTGAGTTAGTTCTGGCAGTGAATCCACTTCCTGATCCGGTTCAGCAGACAGACACAAAAGTCTGTGTTAATACAAGTGCGCAGCTCAGATGATGAAAATGCATCTTTTGGTTGACCTCTACCCACTTAAAAGCATATGTGAAACAACCTTAGGGATCCTGTGCATAAACTGTCAGAACATATGGCTATCAACAACCAGACCATTGGGGTTCTGGTCTCTGCCCTTCAGGGATATTTTCTTATCTTTTCCAATCATCCTTTTACCTTGGAACTATTTACTAAAGTGTGCATTCACATATGGTCAAAGCTTGTATACTGTAAGATAGGATTTACTGTGAAGTCCTGAAGAATTACATTAAATACCCACAACAGACTATTTCAAAAACTTATTTTCCTAAAGAAACAGGGCATTTTGTAACTTTTTAATAAATATATACCTTTTAAAGTACTGAGCAGTAAGTAACACTTGCAGATATTTCCCTAGAAGTGTTATTACCTCAGCAAACACTATTAATGACTGTTTTCATTTATTAATAACACAAGTCAAAACCACAATTTAGTGACCATTTTAGCCCCAATGCTCATCTTATATAAAACTGTGATCGACTACTATATCATGAATATTTATTTAATCTTGCAAAGGAATTATTACAGTTGATACTGACAAAGCTCTTACTGCTCCAGCTGAAAAAGCCTATGAATAAATCATGTCATGTTTAGAGATGAAAAACAGGTCAATGGCTACTGAGCTGACATTTCCAAGAGCAGAAGCTTCCCTACAGCATAGCTTTAGGAAAACACGCTTTATTTGACAACATATATTATTTTTAACAGAATCCTCTTAGTAGGTGCTGTATCAAAAAAATCATTTCACTGCATAAATGGCCAGGGAGAACATTCTGAGGAATGAAGTTTCTTTAAAATTAAAGATACATGGCATAACATTTTAAGACTTCATTTAAACCAAGCTGCTTCCAATTGATGTTACTTACCTTGAGGACAGAAAAATCCTCCTCAGGCAGGTTCTTTTAGTGCCTCAGAGAAACTGGTGGAAACAGCACATTTTTAAAAGAAATGAACCAGTAGAAAGCAGTGTCTGTCAGTACTAATGTTTTCCTCCACACAACCATGCATCTGTTTTATTACTCAACAACCAGAATCTTTACCAATCATAGGTTAGAGGAACTCTTGTCCAAGAGAAGCAAATTTATTTTAATTAAAATAAAATATCAGATTACATTAGTAATTTATATGAAATAATATATTAAATCTTTATTAAAAATAGGAAATAATCACACTGGAAAGAGGGTTATGCTAAATTGATTGTATATATACTCACAAATCATATCTATTCCTTCAGCCATGTTATATTACTTGGGGACAACCACTGCTCCAGACAACTGCCACAAAATGAGGCATTTTTGCCTTAGAGACTAAAATGGTCAGCAGAGACATCATTCTCTGACCTGTGGTACAGCACACTGAGTCACACGTTATTTAGGAGCCATGACTGTGTGGTAAAAACATGACAGTTGTGATCCCTTCCACCTAAGGTAAAGGAGGAACAGTTCTTCATAGTTTCCTCAGCTGTTCTGGTTGAAAAATATTTTAGATATTCTTGGAATAAAACGAAGGAAATCTACATGTTGATTATAAATTAAGACCAATGGGAACTTTTATTTACATAGTTTAACAAACAAATTCAAACAATTACTAGTCATTCAGATTCTGAACATCACTATAAACACCAAGTTTATAGCAGGCCTAGCTAGTGTTGCATTCTTCATGAAGCTGTGATCACTAATTTCCAACATTTTTCTTTTTCCAACGAAGCCACCTCAAAGCTCTCAGCAGTGCTACTTGTCCCATCAGGAATGTGATAGTAAAGTTACGTTTATACCAGTCTCTAGGGTTCCAAAGTCAGGAAAATCATCAGCACACAGAACAAGAACAGGAGAAAGGTAGAAAACGATATTAAAATACCCTTTGGCATTGACAAATGACATTTCAGTGACAACATGCTTTTCCACTCCTTGTGGCAACACTTTTCCTGCCTAATGGGAGTTAAATAACCTATGAAAAGGTCTATGTGAATATCCACATGCATGAACAGAACACATGTCGACTGTAGGGCTACAACCATTGAAAGTTTAACTGTAAAAGAGTTAACTTTTATGACCAATTTATATTTTGAATCAGTAAGATAAAATAATTGTAACCATATCTCATGTTTTAGAAATAAACTGATGATCAAGCTATCTAGAAGAATTTTCTGCCAGTAGTGTGCTATGGGTAGGATTTGTTTGTGCGTGTATGAAGATGAGTGTGTTGGAAAGGGCAGAGCTGGTCATCTATAAAGTGTGGAAAAATAAAATAAAATTACATTTCAAAGACTAATTATCTAACCAAATGCAGGAAACACTAGGTTTGTAATGCAGTACCCTTTAAAGATGATGCCTTTTATATTGCCAGTTAGTGTTTGTATCTTTAAATAGTTTTTATGCAGCATGCATGACTTCTGGAACCAATTCAAGATATAGATAAGGTAAGTCTCTATCAGCCAGAAAACTTGCTTCAAATTCTTGCCCTTGTTACAAACTAATTTTGTAATTTCTTTCTAATTTTCAATAAGAATCACTCCCCCGTTTTCTAAAATGCTGCACAAGAAGCAACAGAAGATGCTTACTGTAGAACTATCAGGGAATATTAAGCACTGGGATTTAGGTCTTCTCTTGAGATCTCTGTAGGAAACCTTGCATGTACAGATCTAACATAAACCTGAGATACTAACCTCTCAGTAAGGCTAGTGGCCAAAATCATGCTGACAAGCAATGCTGAGCTACCCCCTCAAATGTCACGTTAAATCAAAGTATCACGCTAACACTGCAACTGGTTCTTTTCCCCTTTCATGTCTCATTTCCTATATCTGTATTGATTTTTTTTTTCCTAAACCAGACTGTATTTTCAGTCTGAGTACCCTGCACTAAATATTCATGGCATCCATGCACAGTTGCTCCTTCAAATTTTAACTAAATTTTAGAAGTTACACCACTTCAACAGCCACAGTTTTCAGGCCAGCTGGCAACACTGCCCAAGAAGATACAGCTGAGCCCATAAACAGTTTTTTATGAATCTGAACCCTCAAAATCAGAATGCCTGTAAAAAGCTCCACTGCTTTCAGGGCAGTTCCACTTTGAAATTACAATGATGCAGCTGACACTACCTGATTTTACAAGGCAGCAATGAGCAAAGTCATGTTTAGGCACAAAGCCTGAACTCTTACCACGAAGACAGGAACAATCCTGAGGTCACTACAACAATGGCATCTGGTGACCAATTCTAAGATAAACTACTTGCTTTCTCACTCATCAGTTATAGGCAACTTGAACAACAATCCTTTTATTAATGTTTGACTTTCCATCTTTTCATGGTGTTGCTTAGGTTTCTGGTGAGGTTCCCCTCCAATGAACAAGACAAGATGTACGTATTTGTTTTGAAATCTCTTACAGTACAATTGTTCTTGCAGTACAATATGTTACTGTATATGCACAATATGCACAAAGAAGCCTAAACCACCATTTGCTATAGCTCAGAGCCATGGTAGAATTCTCACTAGCACCATTAGGAACCCAGTAACACCTCTCACCCTTGAGCCCAATAATACTTCAATCCAATACAGAGAAGAAACTGAAGTTGTGGCTTTATATTCAGTGAGCAGTGCTACTGTCATTGGATTAAGTACTATCACCCTCTGGCTTCCCAGTCCTTTCTCATTTCTAGCCCTCTACACCAAGAATGCAGGGGAGTGTGTGTTTGCAAGTAATTTTTCGGTTGCTTCAGATCCCCAATCCAGTTTAACAAGTTGTTGTACAAACAGAATCACTGAACCAATGCAGGATATGTTGTGAAGAGGCATGGTGGATGTGGGCTTGCCCAGTTGTACCTGAGGTTCTACACAGGATGAGTTCAGGGGATCTTTTTACTAATGCTTCACCACACAAAACCCCTCAAACTCAAGGCTAATCGCTTGCAATTTCACTATAAGCTTGCAAGATGATAAAAACAGGAATGCTAAATATTACTGTAATTCAACAATTTTCCTTTGAGATTACTTTTGCTAGCCTTTATTAAATAGTTAAATAGAATCTGTTATATAGAAATGTCAACTGTTTTGCTCACATATTTACCAGTTCCAGTTTGCAGCATGAAAAGACTCGTGTGGTAAGACAAAAAACTGAGTGCCTGATCTGGTCTGTCTGAATCTCAGACATGATTCATCTCTCGACTAAATAAAAAATAAGCAGTAGAACTCAAATGATAATGCAAATTTCTGTCAAATGCTAATAATACCATTTTAGAATAATTTTCTAAAAGGATGGGTTTAGATGCTGCTTTACCCATTATGGAAAAAGAAAAGAAGAGTTTAAAATTTTAAATTTGATCATGAAATTGGATTTTTGATTGCAATATCCAATAGCCAACATAAATACCTTCTACATACCTGTTATACTGCATATGCTTTCTAAAATTTTTACTTAGAAAGTCCTTGTAAAAGTCAGCCATTTCTTCTGCATTCAGTGTTGCTTTTTTACCTGAAAATAAGTTTTGGCATAACAAATGTCAAGATAATTCTTTGGATTAAAACATTTGGGTTCAGATTCAGGAAAGCTAGGTCTGCCTCCTTGCTCCTACAAGCTTCCTGTGTAACCCTGAACAAGTTAATATGCTTTTATCTTCCAGCTTTTAAAAACTTACATAGGGAGCAGATTAAAAATACTGATCATCTTGAAGCTGGCATAACTCTTAGGCCCTTATTACTTGTAAAAGTTATATTTATCAAGTCTTAGATTATTTAGGGAACTAATGGACCTCTATGAAGAAGTCCATAGATCTAGGAGTATCTATCCTTTGACTAAAAGTAGCACTTAGTAACTTAAACTCCCCCTCTAAACAATTCAATAAATATATAAAGAACACTATCCATGACTGACATGGGAATTTCAGATGTATGGGTTTTTTCTGTTGCTGTTGATAAATTTCAAGTAACTTACAGTGTATGTTGACATGTCAGATTTACTAATAATACAGTAGACAATTATTTTGTGAAGAAGCAAGTGCAAATGATTACTTTGAATTGCCACTCATAAGCAGAATCTAGGAGAGGGATTCTCTCCACACAACATGAAAGGAAAACCTGTGGTTACAGCACACAATGTAGAATCCTGAGAACCAGCAAATACTCTCAACTGCCAGATAATTCCAATACAAATTTTCTAGCACTTTCATTGTTTCTCAAATGAGGGTGAAATTTGAATGTCCCAGGGGACATGGATATGATGAGGGAGACAAAATTGTGATGTTCAATTTGTTACTGTCCCAGAATGTATTTTAAAGCTCCCAATACTGAAATTTACAGAAATGTAAATTACTGATCAGTTCTATTTGTCATTATTTACAAATCTAATATATTACTGTGGATTAACATATTATGTGATAAATTTACTCCAAGACTATTTGAAGGCTGCGTGCTTGATTTGTCTCTTCATACTGGAATCAACAAAATTTATTGTAGATTCACTTATATAAAATAGTAAGTTTTGTTCCAACTGTTCACGTATATTGTTACTACTCTTACCCAAACCAAAATAGCAGTATAAAAGCAGAGTTTTCCAAACAACACAGAACTTAATTAAAACTATGTCTCAACCACACACTGAAGAGAAAAATAATGGTTGTAATACACAGAATATCAGAGCAGATGCTTTCCTAAACTCAAACAGATCATTATTCTACAAACAAAACATTCAACCTCATGCTACAATGGCCAATTCACTGTTATTATGAAGGCATCTTCTTTCCAATTTCACATAATGAATTTGAGAGGCAACTATTTTACAGCAACTGTGCTCAGGCAAAGACAGGCAGATAGCAGCTGCTGTCTCCTCAGAAGCCATCTTATTCTACCTCCAGGAAAAACATTGTATTAATTGCATACACTGTGGACCCGGAGCCAAAGAGTGTGAATTTATCCACCCAACCAGGACAAGTACTTGAGGCAGATGCTGTTTATGTTTAGTTCAGCTAGTTCACTGGGTTAGGAGATGTGAAAGAAAAAAGCCCCTTCCTCCTTCAACTACAGAAGGATGATACCACTTGGCTAGGATTTCAGCATATTGCCTCCAGCTGCAGGGAATGAATTAGGGGAAGAACAGTGCAACAGGTATCTAACCCCCACATGCATATCTCTGAAGAGCTCCTCCCCTCTCGTTTTATCATGCTCCTGATTCACTTGTGACAAAACACACAAAAAGCATAAAGTAACAATACTCGAAGTGAAATCAGAATGCATCCTAAACTATAAACAAAGATCTCACTAACCTGTTTCATCTCTCATTTCCAGACCCTTGGCTTTCAGTCTTGAATAAATAAATTCTTCTTTTTCCTAAAATATGTTTTTCCACATTAGAATCTGATATACTCAGTCCTTGAAATTAACCATTGTTTTTAATCACATAGCAGTGTAGTGCTTAATACCTTCTGACATAACAAGCAATACTCATTACACTTGGAAACATCAACATTTCCCTAAATTCAGTGAACTAAGTTAAACCAGTAACTTTGTCAGTTAGATCCTGCTACCTGCATGCATCAATGAATTAATGCAAGTGTTCTACTGAGACATATAAAACCTGTTTGTGAAGTAAATTTACAGCTGAGCTTCAGTTTTATTTGACAGCATCCAAATCTTCAGTTTACAAGCAAACTACAAAGATGTGCTGTATTGTGTAACTGAGAATTGAGCATGGAGAAAAACATGTAGCCTTAAATAAGTTAAATTACTTAAGACAGTCTGCTGGTTTTCACTGGGACAGAGTTAATTTTCTCCATAGTAGTATCTAATACAGGGCTATGTTTTGGATTTGTGCAGAAAACACTGCATGATGTGTTTTTGTTGTAGAGATGTTTAGTTCTAGCAGAACTGACACAGCATCAAGGCCTTTTCTGCTTCTCACTGAGTGGGCTGGAGGTGCAGAAGTCGTCGGAAGGGACACAGCTGGGACAGGTGACCCTAACTGACCAAAGGGATATCCCATACCACATGCTCAGCATATAAAGCTGGGGGAAGAAGGAAAGGGGGGACATTCAGTGATGGAGTTCATCTTCCTGAGTAACTGTTAGGCATGAAGGAGCCCTGCTTTTCTGGAGATGGCTGAACACCTACTGAATTAATCACTTGTTTTGCTTTGCTTGTGCATGTGGCTTTTGCTTTACCTATTAAACTGTCTTTATCTCAACCAAGTGTTCTCACTTTTCCAGTTCTTTCCCCCATCCTGCCAGCAGGGGAGTGAGCGAGCGGCTGGATGATGCGTAGCTGCCGGCTGGAGTTAAACCGCGACAGATGGAAACAGAGTAACTAGCTGTTTTTTCAAACGTAAAAAGCAGTTCTGTGGAATTTAAAAAAAAAAGTTTCTTGTTGTTTTTTTTTTCTCTGAGAGCTTTGCAAGTTTTGGAAAGTCGTGACGTGGAAAGAGCATCACAAATGAAGGTGATTTACTGAACTGTTCATATTCTTTCAAAAAAATTCAGTGTCTCCTAACCACTACTGCCATCAGGAAGGAAGACCACGACCAAAAAGCCCCCACTTTTAGCTGAGTCGGAACTCACCGACAATGAAACAGGGGATGTCTTTCCTTCACTCCTGGTGGTTATACCTACTTTCTCTCACTTGTGACCACCAAGAAGAGCCACAGAAAAATTCCCAACTTTTGCCCTTGTCACAGACAGCTCCTGCATGCTGAATGACTATGGCACATTGTATTTTCAGTGCAAGAGAGAAAAAGGCAAACGCCCCCCGGTGCCACTAAACAGCAACGGAACAGTCAGCCTCTTTAGTTTTGTATGGCCTTTGAAAAAAAAGTGAACGACCCAAAAGAAAGTACCACAAAGACACTGACACCGTCTCTTCTGATACGCGCAACCAACAGCCAGCGGGGGGGGGCAGAACGGGACCCTGCCTCGCGGAGACCGAAGCCCCCGGTTGCGGGGGGCAGCAGGAGCTGGGGGCTCACCGGGTGGGCTCACCTGCTGGAAGGCGCGGTTGTGCCGGGCCCAGAAGCGCTGGTCGCAGGCCTGGGCCTCCTGCCGCGCCTCCCGCAGCCGCCGCTCCAGGGGCGACTCCTCGGCGGGCACGTAGAAGACGACGGGCCGCAGGTTGGAGTGCTTGTCCGGGGGGCCGATCCAGTCACTGCGGGAGTGCGCGGGGGGGCTGAAGCCCGGGCCCTTCAAAACAAGAGGCAGAACCCATCAGGGCCAGCCGCAGCCGAGCGTTTCCAGCACGTCCCGCTTGGGAAACGCGCTCCCCCCGCTTCACGTCAGGCCAAAACGCTGCCCACGGCAAGCGCAGAAACCTCGCGCGCTCGCTCACACCGACCCAAAGCGACGTGATACATTTCACGTTTATTTAGAAGCGCACGCCAGAGCAGGTACCCGACTCTTTTCGGACAAATAGGCTATTTTTTTAAATTTTTTTCCACTTCAGTATCACTGATACTCGGTTAAAGCGCAGGACGCCCAGCACTAACAGCCACCTCCGTCCCCCCTGCCCCGCGGGGGCCGCGCAGCGCGGCGGCTTTTCCGGAGCGCGTCCGGGCAGCCCCGGCTCCGCCAGCCCCGGCGCCCCGCACGGGAAGGCCGGGCCGGCAGCTACAAACAGCGGCGGCGCTGGGAAACACACGAGCACCACGAGACGCAGGCTCTGACCGGGTCCCACCCGCCCGGCCACGCCGAGGACACCCGGGCTCCCCCCGCAGGGCTGGGAGGCCCCGGGGCCCGCCCTCCCTAGGGCCGCTCCGGGACACAGGAGCTGCGCGCCGCCCGCCCGCCCCGCGTTACCGCGCTCTCCTGCCGCTCCGTCCTGGGGCCGCCGCCGGAGGAGGGGGAGAAGGAGGAGAGGAGACGGGGGGAGGAGAGGAGGAGGCGGCGGCAGCAGCAGAAGCCGCCCCCCCGCAGCGCCCGGGCCGCCGCCATCGCCGCCTCCCGCCGCCGGCCGCGGGTTTTACGGCGCTGTCGCGAAGGCCCGGCCCGGCGGAGCTGCCGCCCTCCCCTCCCCTCCCCTCCCCTCCCGCCGCGGGGCGGGGCCCGGCCCGGCCCCTGCTGTTTTGCTGCCGCTCGGCCCCGGGCGCAGCGCAGCGCCGGGCCCAGCAGCGGGCTCTGCGGCCGGGGAGGCCGGCGGGTGAGGCGGCTGGGGCGGAGCGGGGGCCCAGCGGGAGCGTTACGGGCGGGGGCGCTGAGGGGTTTGCTGCGGGGGCAGGCGGGCAGGGGACGAGTCCCTCCTCACGGGGGGGGCCGGGCCGGGCCGGGCCGTGTCCTCTCCCCGCTCGGTCGGGGCCGGTGTCCGCGGGGCGGGCGGCGGGAGCTCTGGCGGGGGCAGCGTCAGACTCGGGGCCTGTGCGGGGGGAGGCGGCCCTGCCCGCCGCGGGGTTATGGCGCCACAAGGGCCGCCGCGTTTTGCCGCTGTTTTTCCCTGGGTTGCCCGGCGTCCGGTTTGTGCTGTCACGCCGAAGTACTTGATGTCCTGTAAATTGCGATGTGCCTGCAAGGCGCTTCGTTAATCCTCAGTCTCCTTCTCGCTTTCCTTGTAGTTAATCTGAGGCTGGACATCGGAATATAATGGATATGGGTAACCAACACCCATCCATAAAACGGTTACATGAAATACAGAAAGAAGTCAAAGAAATTGAGCAGCAAGTGCTTGTCTTCAGTGGTCTGCCTACAGATCGGGATTACAAGAAATTAGAAAGGAGTCTTACGAAGCAGCTTTTTGAAATAGATTCTGTAGACACCGAAGGGAAGGGGGATATTCAGCAAGCCAGAAAGCGAGCTGCTCAGGAAACTGAGAGGCTGCTGAAGGAACTGGAGCAAAACGCAAACCATCCGCGCAGACTGGAAATAGAGGCTATATTCAAGGAGGCACAGGCACTTGTGGAACGTGAGATCACACCTTTTTACAAAGGAGGTAACTGTATAAGTGACGAGTTTGAAGAAGGTATCCAGGACATTGTGTTGAGGCTTACCCAGGTGAAAACTGGAGGGAAAGTTTCTTTACGCAAGGCCAGATACCGCACTCTGACGAAGATATGTGCTGTCCAGGAGATTATAGAAAGCTGTGTAAAGCAACAGCTGTCCCTGCCACTCTCTAATGATGCACATCCTTCTGTCTCCAAAATTAACTCTGTAATGTGTGATGTGAACAAAGCAAGAGGAACTCTTATTGCGCTTCTAATGGGAGTGAGTAGTAATGATACCTGCAGGCATCTATCCTGTGTGCTGACGGGTCTCATTGCTGATTTGGATGCTTTAGATGTCTGTGGTCGCACTGAAATAAGAAATTACAGAAAGGAAGTAGTGGAAGAGATCAATAGGTTGCAGAAATACCTGGACTTGGAAGAAGAAGCAAATTCTACTCATGCTTATGATTTGGCACAGAATCAGTCCATTCTAAAAATAGAAGAGATCCGCAAGAAAATGAAGGAAATTAATTCTTTACTTTTAAAAACAGAGAATGCTTCTGATTTGTATTTGGGATCCAAAGCAGAATTGCAGGGATTAATTGCCCGCTTGGATGAGGTGAGTCTAGGGAAAAACCCCTGCATTAGAGAAGCCAGGAGAAGAGCAGTAATAGAAGTTCAAACTCTTATAACCTATATTGATTTGAAGGAAGCACTTGAAAAAAGGAAGATGTATCCTGAGCAAACAGCTGCCGAACATCAGTCTCATAAAGCAGTTTGGACTGTTCTTGGAAACCTGTCTCAAATTCAGCGGGAGGTGATTTCATTTGATGGAAACAGAACGGATAAAAATTACATGAGACTGGAAGAACTTCTTACAAAACAACTTCTGGCACTTGATGCTGTTGATCCACAAGGTGAAGAGCGGTGTAAGGCTGCCAGAAAGCAAGCAGTAAAGCTTGCACAGAATATTCTTTACTATCTGGACATGAAAACAGATGAATGGGAGTACTGAAACAGCCGTGGCCTAGGACAGAAGAGCATTTTTTCCTTTGGCAATTTGTGCAGATTGTTGGCTGCACATAATAAAAGCGGTGTGTTCTGTGCTGGCTCAAATCACGGAGATTACATAAGCAGTTGACTTGGCTATATGTCTGCTGTCCCACGCAGTCATCCACTTGCCATGGCAACTGTCAGGACTCCATCAGCAACTCTGGTCATTGCTATAAGCAGAGAAGTGTTTTTTTTTCTGAAGGAATAGCTTAATACTTGATTGAGCAGCTTCTTTTCCTGTTTTAATAACCTTGTGCAATGTTCAGTGAATGCAAGTTTTTCAAAGATCCAGAAACTTCCTGATGGTACAGTACTGGCAAAACTATTTAAAGAAGATTGGACATGAAAATTAGTACTCGAGCATGAGGCTTCATCCAGCAACTTCATGGCAGTCTGGATATTCTCTTAATGTGCTGTTACGACAGAAAGTATTAAGGGAAAAAAACCTTCTGGCTTTTTAGTTGCACTTGATTTGTTCCACCCATCACACTTTTCTGGGTGTTTAGATTTCTCAGCTAATGGAGCTATGAAGCCAACGACAAATTAGCATTTACGCAGGCAAAGCTAGTTACGACTATTTTTTGTAATACCTTAGCCCACTGATTTGCAAAAACAGGTTTTTTGTTGGTGGAAATGCTTTCAGATTACTGCTTTAAGGTACTGAGACATGGAGAGGAAAAGCTGTAAATGTATGCTGACCAGATGAAGGGGTTTTTGAGGATTTCACACTGCCATCCATAAACCCCTGAAAGCTGCACTGAACTTTTTGTGGCTGCTTAGGTGTCTTTTTAAACTCTGTTGTTAGATCTGGTTTTGCCTTGTCTTTTCACATTTGGTGAAAACAGAAACAAGATTCACTTTAAATTGAATGAGCATTTTGGAACTATTTTTGCAAAATTAAATAGCTAGCTATAAAGATGTCCCTGATGGTGTAAACGTATGTTACATATTTCATACCAGTCAGGTGTGGCTTCAAGAATGTCTTGGAAAAGACTTGTGGCAAATGTCTCTCCTCGCAACTTGTCGCTTAATTGTTCAGTAACTTCATAAATAAGCTGCTTGTATTGTTGTATGCACCTACCTTTTTATTTGTGGCTGCTAGTGCCAATCACATTTCTACTCTGGCATGTTTTTTTGAGAGCATGGCATTCAAATTAATTTTAAAGATATATTTAATTATTGATACTTTGTACTTAGCTCCTTTGTGTTGAATTAATTATTGTTCCATAGATTATTATTTGCATCACTTTAAGGAGTAAAAAACATTTCAGATGTTAAATATTTTTAGATCTATTTTTGACTGAGTAGAGAAGAAGTTTGTGAGAGACAAGTGCCTTCATGACACCACTAACTTGCATGTGTCATGTGTAGATGCAGGAAATGTTTCCTGGCAGCTTGATATATTTGTATTCTTTGCAGACTGGATTTCTCACATGTATATAATTTACTATAATATATATCAAATTAACATAATAAAATAGGTGACAGATGTTCTACAGAGTCCTGAGAATGAGTATCAAATCTGGGAAATGTGGATTCTGCTTAAAAAAAACGCATTGATGTGGAGACAGGGCATTTTGGGCAGGTTTTCTGTGCATATTGCTACAAGGAGAGAGTGTTTGCTCCATAGCACGCTTTGAGATGTTGATGAAAGGCTGTGCAACTTCAGAGTGTGAATATACTTTGTTTCTGATTGTACAGGTGGTTGCTTTGCAATTTTACTTGCCAAAAAAGACCTAGTTTTTCAATTAAGGTACAGTGCCTAAGGCACAATTTGGCAGTGGCAGAATGTTTGTCAGAGAATTCTCTCTGCTCCTTCGAAACTATAACCCTGTTGAATCTATCTCTCCTTCCTCAAAAAAGAAAAAATAATTTCCCCTAGTTAAAAATCCAGTCTGTGTTTATATGTAATGTGGCAAACACAGAACATTAATAATGTTGTACACCTGAGTTATTTACTCCTTTCAGGCTTTCTACACATTTGAACTGCACCTTCTGATTTGCACTTAGATTTTTAGGAAATACAGATCTTTGATAGTGTAAAGATACTATTGATTTTTCTTTACTATTACTGTCAGGTCTGCAGTGGTTACTTGTAGATTGTTTAATAATTTCGTGTTCTTGGGAGGTTACATGTAACTTTATAAATGTTTGAACCTCTTACTAAGAATGTGTAAGTATTGTTTTCAAATCAGATTGTTAAGCCTGCACCTCTAAGGAGGCAAATGTATAAGGTCAGTGCATTTTTAATAACTGAGTAGAGTTCAGTAGCAAGATACTGTGTAAATTAAGCTTTTCTCCATTGTTCTGTCATCTCATAAAATTACTATTTAAATTTTCCTGTAAAATCCTCATCTGGAATGGGATTCATTCAGATTTTTTTGCATGAATGGAAATAATACGCTAAATATGCTTAACCAAAAATTAATGCACAGATTTCTCAAAAATCTTGCTTTTGTGCTGAAGAATGTAATTTCTCTTATTTTTTTTTAATATCCAAAGATTGTGGGGGACACAACTTTTCTTTCCGAAACAGCAGGCTAAAATAATCAGAAAATGTAAATGGACCAAACTAGAAAAGCCTGCATTTTAGTACTGTACTGAAATAGAATAACTTCTTACGTGTGCTGTGTAATCTACCTTCGAGCAAAATAAATGATTGGATATATGGGGGAGAGGTAATCGTACATTGTGATTCCTAATTGTTAATTGTATTTCTTTTAAAACTAGATTTAATTAGTTACCTCAGTGTTTGGTTTTGTTGTTTACAATCAGTGGTTTTTCTATGTCACCAGTTAAGAGATTTTTATTAAGTATTGTTCCTGCTTTTTCAGTTTAACAGAAGTCAGTGTACATGCTCCTTACAGTCTGTATGTCTTGATTTGTTGCTGTGTAGGATATGGCATTTGTATATACAAGTTCAGGATGAAGTATTGCAGTGTTATATTCTTGATTATTAATAAAACAAACATTGATACCTTTTACTAGGTATTCATTTGAATGTTATGCCCTGCTGCCTTTCTCTATTTATTTTTGAATGTGAGTTATCAGAATGTAAATTATTTGTCTTAGAAAAAGTGGGTTTATTAAACATAGAGAAACAAAAGTTCTCTTATTTTTCCCCTTCTTCAAAAGTTTGCTTTTTCACTGCTGTATTTATGACAATAAAGTTCTCTGTGTGGAAACTTCTCCTACCTCTGCTTGCTAAATCTGGTGCCTTGTTGTTTTCTCTGCATTCAACCTTGTGTTACAATCCTAACATCAGTCATGCCTTGCATTCTTTCTCCAGCAATAGCTTTGCATGCGCCTGGTCTCCAGCTGGATGATCACTTCAAAAACACTTGTGGCAGTTTTAAGATCTTTCCACTTCCCTGTTGAAGGATGCTGCCTTCACAGGTGAGCTTGCAAAACTGATGGTAAGAAGTCTCTTCATGTGCAGAGTCACCTTGGGTTGAAGAGCCTTTAGTAGGAGTTAAGCTGATCTGGTTTTAAACTGCGTAGATGAGGCATGTTCACAGATTGCTCTGGTGGCTCAGTATGTTTTCCTCAAGATGCTGTGAGCCAAGTTACCAGCTCACTGCTGATGGAAATTGGAAATTCTGTTTCTGCCCAGAAAGCTGCTGGCTTTGTGCAGTTTCTGCTGCTTGGCTAGCTCCTATGAGTTGATTTAATCTGATATAACAGGAGAAAACAAACTTAACAGAAATGGAGGAGGGAGTTTTCTGTGGGTTTAGTGAGTGAAATTGGCTTGTAAAGAGGCACATGGGCCAGAGCTACTGCAAAACCAATATGGGGGTCATGTGGCTGTGGGTTAGGGAACAAGCTTTAAGATTCTCAGTAGCAGAAAGTCATTAAATCAACTTTCTGCATAGTTAAATTGCTGGAGGCAGAAGAGGAAGTGGCAGTATCAACTCCTACAGGCATGTAGGAATTTTCTGCTTTAGTAATGGGATATGAGGAAGGCAACACAAATGACGTACAGAAAATAAACCAGTTACTTACAATTGGTCCTTTGTGTTACGTTGTGCATGCAATATAAGCTGGAGTGGTCATGCTCAAGTACTATACCCCCTGGAGTAACCAGGAAACATTTAAGAATAAGGTTTATAAAGGTTGAATGTTTGCACAGGTAACAAATTCACTGTATCTTCTTCTCTTTTCTTCAAAGGAAATGTATTCTCAAAGGCCAGTAAATCGTCTGGGCACTGGCCTTAGGTGTGGCTCAGTCAGCTGCTGACTTGATCAGCTCCTGACTTGATCAGCTGCTTACTCCTCAAAGGAGAGAATTTGCCTTGCTGAGAATTTTTATGTGTGTTTGGGACAGGCAGATTTTGGTGCCTGAAATGGTTTAACTGGAAAAACTCTTACGTTTTATTTCCATGTAGGTGTATCCTCTCCTTTGGAGAATTCTCAACTGAGAAGTTGAAAGGGTAGGACTTCAGTAGTGAACTCACGGATCAAAGGCCTGGGGGTTTAAGCTGGCTGCCAGCAGGAGACATTTAAAGGGCAGGATCTGGGAAAACATTCATGCTAGAGGAAACTGCTGGCAGAGACATAACCAAAGGTTCAGAGCTGATGTTTTGATCAAGCTCTGTACCTGTTACCTTTTGCTTATGAGCTTTCATTGAGAAAGTAGATTCTTGGGGTAATGCTCCCTGAAATACTGTGAGGCTTTTTGTTTTAGATCAAACTGAGAAATTAGGTTTAAGGCTTTTGCTGAGCCACTGTGGGATGTGTACTAGTTGTTGGCTGATCTGGATATAATTCTGTTTTATTACATGAAACAATAATGTACCTAATGCTTCCAGCTGTATTAGTAGGCATGTCCAGGTCAGCTTACCCTTTCTCTCTGCAGCATTTTGTTCTGGGGACTGCCAAACACAGATGAATGCCTGAGTTGTGCTCCTTGTCAGTTCAAAAATAATGAGGACCCCTTGTAAGACTGCAAGCTTTTCCTACAGGACATAAGCTGTAGAAGTTTGCCATTAGAAATGAAAACATACAATGAATTTCTTAATTGGGCCGTTTCTCCTCAATTAGTTTTGCCAGACAAACTTCTGTGCCACAGGAGTTCTTGTGAAACCTGTATTTCAAGCAGCTAATCAAAAACATCTCATGAGGGAAGAAACACAACCATGCAGTGCAATGTCCTTAATTAGGTCCTGTCTTACTTACAGAATCACAGAATCCTAGGGGCTGGAAGGGACCTCGAAAGATCATCTAGTCCAACGCCCCTGCCAGAGCAGGGTCACCTAGAGCACATCACACAGGAATGTGTCCAGGTGGGTCTTGACTCCTTGTCTCCAGTGAAGGAGACTCCACAACTTCTCTGGGCAGCCTGTTCCAGTGCTCTGTCACTCTCACAGTAAAGAAGTTT
Organism: Apus apus; assembly: GCF_020740795.1. NCBI lineage: Eukaryota > Metazoa > Chordata > Aves > Apodiformes > Apodidae > Apus > Apus apus. Next base: position 55,749,749 of record NC_067286.1, on the reverse strand, counting down.
TTCCTGATACTCACATTGAACCTCCTATGCTCCAGTTTGCATCCATTACCCCTTGTCCTATCACTAGACATCACTGAAAAAAGCTTAACTCCATCTTCCAGACACTCACCCTTTACATATTTGTAAACATTGATGAGGTCGCCCCTCAGTCTCCTTTTCTCCAAGCTAAAGAGACCCAGCTCCCTCAGCCTTTCCTCATCAGGGAGATGTTCCACTCCCTTCATCATCTTTGTGGCTCTGCACTGGACTCTCTCAAGCAGTTCCCTGTCCTTCTTGAACTGAGGGGCCCAGAACTGGACACAATACTCCAGATGCAGCCTCACCAGGGCAGAATAGAGGGGCAGGAGAACCTCTCTTGACCTACTAACCACACCCTTTCTAATGCACCCCTGGATGCCATTGGCCTTCTTAGCTCCCCAATTGTATTGACTCTGGAACAGACACAAACCGAATCTGTGATCATGACCACCAAGAGGTCTATAAGTCAAATAGAAAACAGAAAGAAACAGAGAGACAAGAAAGGCTGCAGGAAAAACAAAACAAAAACTTATTAAAGTTGTCAGGCTGTTGTTTGACTGACTTCTTTTAGTTTTACCTAGTCTACACCCTGCAGTTCAGCATTGTTTTCCACCCTAAGTCAACCTAAGTGCTCCTCTCGGGCACAGTCCAGCCTCTAGCTGATGGGGGTTAATTTTGGTGTGCCCTTGGGCAAGGCAGTACCACCCAACTCTAGGGATGCTGTAATTACCCTCATTTTCTCTGAAATGTCTGGTCATGGCAGCTCTTAGCATGCACTTGAGTATCAGCATGGCTTGCAGAAGACAGTGTGCAACATGAAGGCTAGAACTGGTAATTGGAAGGGATAGTGTAATAACTGGTAGCAAGTCTGAGCAAGACAGCATTCATGTAACTGTTTATGCTTAATTCCTTATGTTTTAAAAATAAAATTGTTCATAATGTTTTTTTCAAATCAATCTGTAGCCTGTGATCGAATTCCTACTTCTTACCTTCCAGGTGCCTTATGTTAATACCTCATGAAGAGGTTTAAAGAGCTCCACTGACAATGAATATTAACTAATGGCCTCTTATCACTTTCAGACATCTTGTAAAAGCCAGGTGTTCCAGAATACTCAGCATCCCAATGTTCCCATTGTGACAAACAAGGCCATGTTTTGAAAAGGAATCCATCCATAGGCCCATGCACCCTGTGATTTCTTGTCACAGACAACCATGAGAACATTCTTGCAGCTAATCAAGCTGCAACTTAATATGGCTTTGCTTCATTCCTCCAGTGATAGGTTTTTTCAAAGCATTATTACCATGAAGATTGAGTAACCTTCTAATTTCCAGTACAAACATATTCATGAGAAGCTTTTCTTCTCTGCTAGTGTGTAGTCTAGAATATATTTATAGGCCACAGCTGAATTGCCTCTCAGCTCCTGTTTTGCTTGGCTAACGAGCAAATACACCCAAACAGGCTGAGCTCCTTTGAAAATCTCTACTCTGAATCCAAAGCGAATCCTTAATAGTATTTTTCAATTTTTTTTTTCAGGAGCTTTTCTAGTTCCAAATGTATCTAAGGCTAAAACTTCCAACATGAAGTAGGGGTCAGTGCAGGTACATTGTTTGATCCATTGTTTCAAAGAAATGCATATCACATCTGTAGCTGTGCTATTATACACAAATTAACTACATCCTTTTAGTACTTTCTTCATGGCGTCATCGTCATGTCCAGCCTGCTCTGCCATTCAGATATTCTAGGAATCAATAATTTTGAGTGACCTGCAGAAAATCAGTGGGCACATTTTCAACCTCTGCTAGGTGTTTTTTTTGCATCAGTGGTTAAGTGTGGTGGTGTTTGAAGGAACCATGTGTGAGTGGTTTTTAGATCAGAAGCTGTCACTGATCATTTCACTTGGCTGGAAGTAGGCGTTAATTTATGCAAATGCAATAGAATCCAAACTAGATTAAAAGCTTCCCCACCCAAATTCACGACAAAGGTCTTTGAAATAATCAGTTAAACCAGGAGGCTGCTGATGAAGCGTGGCCTTGTCGTGCTTTGGGCCCAACATGGCAACAAAGGAACAGCCCCATGGCTGCTCATCCCCCCACAAACACACACTCTGGGATGAGGAGGACAAAGCTCCTGGGTTGAGACAAAGGACAAGGAGGGTTCTCCACTGATTAAGGTCCCGAGCATAACAGACTCAACTTGGGGAAAAAATAATAATTTAATTTCACACTAATCAAACACACACAGGACACAGACAACACAAAGAGCAGAGCTTACATATGTTACCCCACCCCTCCCTTCTTCCCGGGCCCAAATCCCTTTGTTCCCAGTCTCTCTCCCTCCTTCCCCCCAGCGGCACAGGGGGACAGGGGATGGGGTTTAGAGTCACTTCACAGGCTGGTGGTTCTTGCTGCTCCTTCCTCCTCAGGGAGAGGGATTCCTTACAGTCCTTCCCTGCTTCCCCACGGGGTCCCTCCCATGGGAGAGAGTCCTACATGAACCTCTCCTTCATGAGTCCTTCCCACCAGGTCCAGAGCTGCTCCAGCCTGGGCTTCCCACAGAGTCACGGGCTGCTTCGGGAACAAACTCCCTTGGCACTCAGGTCTTCTAAAGCTGCATAATCAGAGTCCACAGGCAGCAAATCCACTCGCCACAAAAATCCAAGTCCACTGGCCAAGTTCACCCCTCCTGGCGTCTTCAGGGACTGTTCCGCCACGTTCCTCCATGAGTGCAGGGGGACAGCTGCCATCTCACCATGGGCTGCAGGGAAACTTCTGCTTGGGCACCTTCTTCCCCTTCTTCCTCACCAACCACCAGCACTGCTCTTCTTCCTCAAGTGTCTCTCTTCTCAGGTGTTACATGAGTTCTTTCGTATGTTAATCGCTGAGACACATCCATTGTCCCTCTAATGGCTCCTTGGCTGGGTTTGGAGCAGGGGGAGCTTCTCAGCTTGTTACCTGAGCCACTCCTGTGGCTCTTCCCCCGCTACCAAAAAACCCACCAAAACAAACCAGAACAGGCCTCCATATGGAAGGGTGACTTACATTGCTATGATGTACATATGTGCTTTCAAATTTGAATGATTAGGAGTACTAAACTCTGAAGAAAAACCATCTAATAACTTACAAAACATCTCACTGAACATATATACACAAGTAAACGTCGATAATGGTGTGTGTGCTGTGGTTTCCAACCCTCAACTCAAAAAATACAAGTGGCAAATTAAAATCTACTGACAGTGGTTGCCTTCTGGGAGTTTATAAACCTGCAAGGGTTAAATAAGTTTACAGCAATTAGGGCAAATAAGCTTACCAAAAAAAAAAAGTTTATTAAAGTCAACAGGTGCTTAGGGAAGCCTCAGAACAGCTTAATTCCAATTCAGTATTTAGGAACACTTCCCAGCATTGCTGTTTTCAGAGCAGAAGCCAATTTATTGTCCCTTATCTCTGTGAAGCTGTTGAGTTTCTGTTGTATTTTGTCTCTGTCTTCCCTTGTAAACCTTTACTTGAGTTTTTTGGCAAATTCCTTCATTTCTGTTTCTTGTCCGTCATGTTCTTCCCAAGCGCGCTTCCCAGGTTTGTAATTCTTTTGTGGACACCATTTCCACCCCTTCACCAATGGCTGAACCCTTTCTCTGACCTGGTGGAAAATGTATAGGTTACATCCTGGATGCATGTATTAGTTGAGGTCTCTGGCAAAGACCAATTTTACTTTCTTGGTCAGATCTAGAGACCCCAGAAAAATACCTGCATTCCATATGACCTCCTGTGTTGTGGATCTCTGGGACCAAGGGTCTGGTAATTGTGAAGAAACTGTTTAAGATACAAGACAGCCAGGAGAGCTTTTATGAGCTTCATAGCTGGTACAGGAAAAGTGGACATTAGGAGGTTGTAACCACAGATGAAGTAACACAAGAGGGTAGAAGAACAGCCAACACAATGACTAAAAAATGCTGCTGATGATATACTCAGTAACAATATCCAGGCTCCACCAGGAGTCAAGGTTGCCAGATGAATTTGCAGGCCTGAGGCTAAGTCAGGAACACAGCCAGGGCTGGGGGTCTGGCCCTCAGTTAGGGAGTCCAAATAGTCACAGGTGATAATAGTCAATGGTGATGATGTTTAGACAGGTTTTGCTAAGCAGCTATGGTATCACTGCAGTGTTGGTAATAGAAAATAATCAGGGATCAAATCAGCACAAGGATCAACCATGGGAATTCTGGTTTTGATCCCAGCTCATAAGGCTGAGATTTCTATAAGCTCAGTGAGCTATTCAGCCAAGTCAGCTGCTGAATATCTCTAGGAGACGAGACCAGGAAAGGTCTTTACTTATAGTAACTATGCAATTTCTGAGCACAGGATACGACAGCCACACACCAGCACATCCACCAGCTCATGATGCAATTGCATTCCCACTTGCTTACTATGGGATGTTGCTGTATAGGATGATGCTATATGACTGAAGACTAGCAGATGCAATATTTATATTTAATGCAGGGTCAATTGATCTTGACTCAGAGAAGCTGCACAGAGCTTCATGTGGAAATGTGAGTGTTCACTGCAGTATTGCTTTCAGTTTTGGCATTTTCTCACTGAGAGCCTTCTGCAGTATTTCTTTCTACACAGCTATCCCTCAGGTATGGCCACAAAGATTAAGATATTCCTACAACACACCAGGGACAGTGTCACCAATACAGACAGGGAAGCATTACTGTCATTGCACAGGGCAGAAGGGAAACCCTCTTCGAAATACCATATGCACTTCTGGTCCCTCCCACTCAGGGAAGCTTAATGACCATGAGAGATGCAAAACAGATCAGGAGAATGAAGGACCTTCTCTAGTGGAAGGCATTAAAACAGCTGAGTTTTGTGGCCCAGCAAAATGAAAGGTTAAAAAAGCCCCATAACATTGCCCTCTCTAAATAGTAGGGTAAGTATCAAAGATTAAAAAGCGATTACTTAAGCTAATGGATGGTGTGGGCAGAAATACAAATGGATATGAATTAGCCAGACTGGAAATGAGAAGAAGAAATTTCTGAAGGAAACTGTATGAGATGTTACCTTGACTTGATTACCTCAAAGATACCTTTGAGTCCTTGAGTATCTTCATTCTTAAGTCTTCTGTGTATGTGCTAGTACATGTCACGTATTTCTGTTTAGCGAACTCTTCTTTGGATATTAATGCCCCATCCACTTCAGAGCAGCTGTAAGGTTATGTTAAAATCTTACAGACAAGCAGCTATGCTGTCATGGTAATGTGGCTAAGTAAAGGCCACAAAGTGCCCTCAGAACTTAGGAAGTGTACCTTAACTTGGCACATGCACTTTAATTCAGCTGCTCAATGCACACAGGTTGTGATTACAGGTTGTGATTTCAGAGCACCCTTGAGACCTCAGGTTGTGTTATTGTTCCTTGCTCCTTACTGGCTTTGGAGGCCTCTCTGTGTGAGAGGATGCACCATACTGTACACAGGATGCAAACATTTTGATGGGCACCTCTAACATGCCTTCAGCGACTGTGTGTGAGCCCATAGCCACCTAATGAAGGTATTTTTTAATAGGAAGCACAGAAAGCAGATGTCTGGCAGGCAGTAAGTCACAGAATCAGCTTGGTAGGGACCTAAGGAGATCATCTCATGAAAACCTTTGCATTAAGAGAGGATTACTAGCAACAGACCACGAGTGACCAATATTTGTGTAACCTTCTCAGAGAATCCATATCCTCTGCAGGCAGCCTGATCTAGGTCGTCGATAATTCTGTAGCTAGCAAGTTTTTTCTAACAGCTTGACTCTTCATCTAAAGATTTAAATAATACTGACTTTTTTCTTCTTACTCTATCCCCAAGAATCTAGAGAGTAATTAAGTAATCATTAGTAATAAATAAATAATGCTTTATTATTCACAGCAATAGCTGTTTCCTCAGCTCCCCTTTTAGCATTTGCTTGTATAGGTTAACCACCCAAACAGCTTCTATCTTCCAATGCAGAATAACACCACAAAATATTTAAATTTCTGTTGCTGAGGTAGCTCTACCATAGGTACTCACCATGGGCGTATTGCTTCAAGTACTATTCCCAAAAATGGACAGAGGACTACAGCTGTGGCGTCATTAGCAATTAATAGCACGGCATAATGGCCTCTCATATTTTAGCTATTACAGTCCTATAAACAAAGCCAAGAACACCTTGTTTTCAAGAGCATCACACAGTTGACTCATGTTCAGCACATGATCCTGCATAAGCCTGGACCTGTCTGATCCTACACACCAAGTGCAGGACCCACGCCACTGGCTCTGCCCGTGGGCTGCCCGCAGCTAGGGAGAGAGCACGTGTTTGCTGTGCCAGGCAGAGCCTCCTGCCTGCACTGGGGCTCTGGTTGCCACTCTCTGTGATCCACTGGCCAAGGCTGTGCCAGCTGCCAACCCTGAGAAAATGACCTCTCCTGTGGCAGCCTGGAGCTGTCCCCACCGCCCCATCATGTGCATGGAAGCGTCAGGTGGCTCCTGCCCAGCCAGGTGCCCCGATGTGCCGCTAACCTAGGTGTTTGCTTTAAAAGCCTGCAACCCCCCCAGTCGTTTCCTGTTCCCTTTCTGATCCTATGAGCACCTGAGAACTCAACAGTCAGAAAGGACTCAGATAGAAACTACTCTTCCCTGAATCATCAAGGCTGGCAGCTGGAGGGAAGGTCTTTAGCCAAAGGAGGAGGCGTATTTCAGCTACTCGATCTGAAACCTCCAGAAGAGGCCTCACTCAGAGATCATTCCCAAACATTTTCTGAAGACAAAGTACTGCTCAAAGAGCTCTAACAGGGCACTTAAAAATATCTTCCTACTCACTAGAAACACATGAAAATCTTGTTTCTTTTTATGTTGGGGAGCTTTCTCCTGCTTCCCACGCCCTTCCTTAGTTTTACATGTTCAGCTGCTGAAAATAGGAGTGCCTTCTGCTTTATGGCATGCCAGTCTTCTCATGCAATAAAGACCACTCTTTCTCCAGGGTTTTATAGGCTTGTATAAACTCACTGACAATGAACACACTCTCACATCATCTGGATGAAGGTAGTCAGTGCATTGCATCACTTGTGTTAGCGATTGCCAAGCTGTGTTTCAAGGTGAAGATTTTCTCTGTGTACTCTGCATTTCTGATCTATGTTCTAGCTTGGAAGGGAATAATATTGCAAAGTAAGAAGACAGATGTAGATGGCAATCATTATCACAGGCCTGGGAAAATCTTGATTTGGTATCTGACTCATGAATTGGTTGGATCATGAACTGGTTGAAAGGAAGAAGTCAGAGAGTTGTGGTCAATGGGACAGAATCTAGTTGGAGTTCTGTGACTAGTGGAGTCCCTCAGGGGCCAGTACTGGGACCAGTGCTGTTCAATATTTTCATCAATGACCTGGATGAGGGAACTGAACTGGGAGGAGTGGCTGACACACCAGAAAGCTATACTGTCATTCAGCGAGACCTGGACAGGCTGGAGACTTGGGTAGGGAGAAACTTGATGAAATTCAACAAGGGCAAGTGTAGAGTCTTGCATCTGGGGAAGAACAACCCCATGTACCAGTACAGGTTGGGGGCCGACCTGCTGGAGAGCAGTGTAGGAGAAAGGGACCTGGGGGTCCTGGTGGACAGGAGGATGACCATGAGCCAGCAGTGTGATAACAAATATGTTAAGGGTGAGTGTCAGGAGGACAGAGCCAGGCTTTTTTCAGTGATGTCTAGTGATAGGACAAGGGGCAATGGGTGCAAACTGGAACATAGGAGGTTCCACGTAAACATCAGAAAAGACTTCTTTACTGTGAGAGTGACAGAGCACTGGAACAGGCTGCCCAGAGAGGTTGTGGAGTCTCCTTCACTGGAGACATTCAAAACCCGCCTGGACACGTTCCTGTGTGATGTTCTCTGGGTGATCCTGCTCTGGCAGGCGGGTTGGACTTGATGATCTTTTGAGGTCCCTTCCATCTCCTAAGATTCTGTGATTCTGTGACTCTTGAGTTTCTGGTTCTTGGGTTAGTGATTAGATCTTCCTATGTATTGATTCAATACTCAGGACAGTGAGGAGTCAGACTGGTGACACTGGGCAGGAGGGTATATGGCTGTGCATAACTTGGGCACCTGTCTCAGTCTGAACCCATGAGCTGGAGTTTCCAGCCTGACCCCAGTGTCCCACCTTGGCTCCAGCCCTGGGTGCATCTGGATGGAGGCACTGTGAAGATAAGACACCACAACCAACGGCAGAGCAGCCTTCCCCAGGAGTAAAGCAGTTTGCAGATCACTGACTCTATTTTAATATGATTTTAAAATGTAAACATTGAGATACTAGTTTTGCTCTCTCCAAGGCCTTTCTGTGAGATCACACCTTCCTGTACAAACACCTGTACCACACTCCCTGTGTGCAACTGCCAACTGTTGCATAAACTCAGTATCTTCCTCAGGTGAAGTCACCCTTTAGGGAGAAGCTCCTTCCCTGGTGGGTCTCCACCTCCCATGGGGATGCAAGGCTATGGGCCCAGCTGGAGAAACTAGCTAATGCAGGAGTACAAGGCAACCCCAGCCACTGGTGTGACTCCTAAGGCTGAAAGTTACCCCTTTCCTGATGTCAAAGGGTTAAACACTTTGTGCCTTTGCAACAGGCACTTGGATACTTCCAGCCATTGTATGGGTGTGTTGGAACTGTCTGTTGTCTTCACAGACCATTGTTCCTCCCTTCAAGGCAGCAGGTCACTCTCTGCTGCAGGTTATCTCATCTCTCCTCCTCCCTGTGGGTGGAAAAACTACCTTTGGCAACACCTAGCAGTGTCTTGTGCCACTCCTTGATTTTCTTTCTGATTTGATACTTCCTGTGACTTTTTAATCTCAGCAGCATGGTTCTACTTTGAAGCACGAAGCCATGTGCTCCCTTAGGTGTGGTGTGATGGCAGTTTGATGGAAGTAGGTTTTGTTTTGGAAGGAAGAGGGAGGAATGGCACTAGCTTTCTATTTCCATGTGCCTCTCCAGATCCTCCCTCTCTGCCATGCATGGCTGCTGCCTTGCAGGGTGTGAGCAATTCCATTTCTTCTCTTCTCTACTTACCCATTTTGTCTGACATGTTCCTGTGCTAGGGCACCAGACTCCTACCTGGTCGCCTAAATCTCATGAGGATCTTGGAAGAAACAGGGCATCACCTAATCTGCTGCTTTCTATATATAACTGGAGTGCATGGCACACTTCCCAAAATAAGCTGCAGTACTTAGTGGTTGCTGTTTGTCACGGGGTGCAGAATAGAAAGAGCAGTTCCTCAGCTTCCATAAGAGCTTTTATTGCTAACCTGACTTGTCACTTTTCTAACTGAAAGCAGCAGAGCTTTGATTTCTTTGTTGGCTTCACCTTTTTACAAAACAGATAGCAGAACAAATAAACGTAGTTTAATGACATTTTGGAAGTGCAGGGAGTCAGAGGAGTTATTGCCTGTGGATTTGTAGGGAGCAGGATTCAGCTTCATCATTTAGCCAGAAAACCCTGCTCTGACTTTGATCTCACAACTCATGGTTCTCCAGAGCTATCAGGGATGCAATCTTGCAAAATCTCCAGCTCCTGCTCGCTTTAAGGGGCCTGGCCTGTATGGAAGGAGAGGACAGCCTCTCTGCCCACAGAGCCAGGAAAGCACAGGCAGGTGTTTATAGGGTGCTGGTACATCTTCAGCTGCTGGTGTTAAATTCCTGAAGATTTGAGGCTGCAAGGTGTCTGATAAGCTGCTCAGACACAACACTGCAGCTGTTCTCATTGAGTGCCCAGTGAAGAAAAGACTCTGATTTTGCAAAAGCGAAAGCATAAAATGAAAGTAGAGGAATGTGTCTGCATTTTTCAGAGATTTCTTAAATACAACTCATCAACATAAATGCTGGCATGTAAGGTGTTTTTTAAAAGCCCTTCACAAATGTAAATGGTAGGAGAAGCACTAAGAAGCTCACTGAGCAAGAGAAGGTTTATGTTAATAGAATTTCCTTCAAAAAATATAAAGACACAAATGCTTTGCCAGCTTTTCTTGTTTGTGGTTTTTTTCTTTGGGTTTTTTTGGTGGGTTTTGTTGTTGTTGTTTTTGTTTGTGTGTGTGTTTTGTTGTGGTGGTTTTTTTGTCTCTGGGTTGTTTCTGGCTGCAGAAATGCAAACTCTGACTTCAGCCAGCAAAGTCATTTGTATGTGCAAGCCCATGTGTAGGAGACAGCAGGAAAGGCAAGATGCAAACTGCATTACATCTTGCTTAGAAGAACAAACACTGCCTGGGACTACGAGCTTTAACCTCAGCTGATATGGCCTGAAGACCCAATTTATGCCAGCTCTTACCGGTGGCAAACACCCCCTACCAACAATAAAACAATAGAAGATTTACCTTTCAACAACAAAAAAAAATAGAACCACAGCCAGAACAGCAATGGACCATAGGAAGTCTCAGTTAAAAATTGAATCCTGAGTTTCTGCTTGATGAGCACTTGTGAACATGCTGACCTGGGGGTTCAGTTCGCCTGCTCTTGCTGGTTTAGCATACAGAGAAAGGCAGTGCTTCCAAGAATTGCTTTCCATCTTGTTTTTATAGGAGGCTAAGCAAATGAAGGCAATTTCTGGCCCTTGGTCCCTGCGATAGGCGCTGGGCCACACCCAGGGCACCTCCCCAGCTCTATCACCAGCAAACAGCTCTGCAGCTCCAGGCCTCAGCCCAGACCCCTCACACCACCTTGTCCAGAGCAGGACCCAGGCTCGTGCTGGGCACATGGGGTGGCACTTGTGCCCTCACAGGGACCAGAGCAAACACGCAGCTGTCCCGCACTGGCTGGCACTGCCTGCTGACCCAGCTGTTGCAAACACCACTTCCTACAAATCCCCTCCATAAACTCATCAAGCCTCCTCCCGAAACGGATTGTTTTTTGCTCTCAAACCTCCCAGCCAGCCACAGTCTCGCAGTGTCCCACCTAAGATTGCTGACAGCCATTGTATAACCCTTTGTCCTTGTGCTGGCTTTGTCCTTTAGCCTCAAAAGCATGTCCTGCCCTGGGAAGTTTTGTGTCAACATGGCAGCCCTCCCTGGCATGGTTTGTGCACAGTTTCCTCAGGGTCTCTGTGTTCAGGCACGTGGGCACATTTTGCCAGCCTGGATGTGCCAAGGCTTTTCCTCAATAAATAACTTTCTCACTGTTTCTCCAAATGTATCTCATGTTTCCTCAGCAAGTGTTTTATCCTTGTGTTGATTCATTCCTGGCTGCTTTGCCTACTATGATTTGGTCTCTGTGAGTTCAGCCAACCGAGATGCATTAGTTAACGTTTACACAGAGATGTCCTGCTCTCCTCTGTGTCCTGCTGCCCCATGGAGACCCTGAGCCTCCCGTCCATCCCTCAGCCACACCAACCTGGCTGCACACAGCTACTGTCACCCAGGGCACTCAGAAAAGTAAATCCTCTCTCTCCTGTGCAGGAGGCCAGAAAACCACCCACTTTCTCTGGAGATGCTGAATAGGAGCTGGTAGATGTGAGTGGTGCAGTTGCTTCAACAGGGACATCATTTCAAGAACTAGGCCTGCTGTGTAGAGACAGCTCTAGGGTGTTGTGTTTACTGTATTTGGGTCAGAGAAGGGTGATAAAAATAGGGTAGTACAGGGCTTACCTCAGAGGATAAACTGCCATCACACACGTACTGGCATAAAGCACTGTTAAACGTTAATTTCCCCTTGTTGATACTGCATTTGTTAATTTTTTACCCCACTGGTGATCCACCCTCCCTAGAGTGGTATTTAACACATGAGGGCTGGATTTTTCTTCTGACTTTCTTTGCATCACACAGTGATGTACCTCCTGATAAGGTGAATCCAAATTTAGGAACATTTCCTTGTGAAGCAAATGACTTTTCATTTGATAAAAAGCACCTAGCCAAATAGCTAAGTACTGGTTTCTTTCTAGACATTTCTCAGAAGCAAAAAGCAGCTGTTATCCCTGGGCTGAGTAGTCTTAAACAATATACAAATCTAGCAGCTATCGATCTCTTGCAGTTAACTCCACAAAATTTGAAAGTAAGCATTTTTTTTTTAACCTCCCTGAGTAAAAGCAAAGGGGGAAGACAGTGATTTTCCATCTCTCTGCCAATGTTGGTCTGCCTTGGGGACAAGACGACAGGTTAAATGACAACCAGGCCTGACAGCCTGCAAAACACAAGCTGATAGAAGGTCCTTTACCAGCTTAGCTCCACCTGTGAGGAGAGAGGGTGACATCCACGCTCCTGCTGTGGCATCAGTGTGGTTGTGGCTCAGGGCTCAAGAGGGAAATCCAAATTTCCTGTGGAACTTTTTACAGCTCTGGTGTTAGATGCTGAAAGCAGCCTGGAAGTGGGCAGTCATGGTCTGGCAGATAACCACCAGTCCCCTTGTTTCCATGAAAGCCCTTTGCAGCTTTTCATCTTTCTGCTCTGGGGTTTTCTTCTCTGAGTGATGGGACATCGTGCAAGCTGTGGCTCCAGCTGTAACCATGCTGTGTGTTTGAACCTTTGAGTGCTAGATAAGGGAGACTGGATAAACAGAGAGATAGCAGAGCATTGTATGGTTGGGATGAAGATGAAGCAGAAGAGACCTGGTGAATGTCAGAGGAGAGTGGCTCATCTTTGCCTTCTCTCTCTGGTGTGAAATTAAGTCTGCAGACTCTTCAAACAGACTTCCTGGATTTTTCCCCATGGCTGAAATCTGAAAGCATCTACATTTTAAAATGTACTTTTTTTTTTTTTTTTTTTTTTTTTTTTTGAGAAATAAACTAAAGGAAATTGGTACCTGTGCTCTGCTTTGCCTGAATTTAATTATTCTTTGCAAATTCAACTGCTAACAAATCAGCAGGCTAGATCTCATTGCCCTGCCTCCCTTCCCAAGGACAGCAGCAGTGGCAGCCATAGCATAAGCAGCTGCCAGCTTTCACTTGCACTTCTGCATTCATGGACCTCAAAAGCATTTTTGCAGAGAGGGCACTGCCATTATTTCTTTTTTCTTAGGAGGAAACCACAATGCAAGCAGGGGAAGTAATGGGCACATGCAACATGGTGTGGCCCCATGTCCCTTCAGCCTGCAGGAGGTGGAGGGTGCTCCAGGTGACTGGGACTTCCAGTGACCTGGGACACCAGGGCTGTGGCCTTCCAGGAGGTGCACTATCCACTCAGGCGGCCCCACCTGATGGCCTTTTCTATTGTTCTCTGCCATGAGAAGGGAACTCAGAAACACCAGCTCTGCACAAAGTGAAAGTTCACCCCATGCTCTGAGCTGCACCAATACATTTGTGTTTCCCTAAATCCCACCACAGGCATTTTCTGCACTGTGCCTCACAGGAGACAGTCCACACTTAAGTCTTTGAGGTTAGTTCTGCTTTTTATCCACTATATTTTCCACCCTAAGAGCTTTCTGTCTCCTAAGATAAAGGTCTGCAACAATTCCTTAGTACTGAATGCAACCAGTCTAACGTCCCCTCCGATTTTGAAACAATTCCCTAGAACTTGAATTAAACAGCAAAATCAGTGGCAGACATGACAAATAGTGTTTTATCAGAGTATTTAGGTCCATAAGGCTCACATCCAGGCAAACCGCCCCCCCCCCACCACAATCCTGGTCCTGTCAGCCACTTGCCTTTGTCCCCTGAAAAACTTCCACCTCCTCCCACAGCCCTTCTGGCCAGCCTGGGGGGCTGGGTGAGAAGAGCTGCTCTGGGAGATACATGTGCCCCAGCAGCCCAGAATGAGGGGCTGTGTCGTGGGCATTGGGGGAGCTCAGCCCTGTGCCGGTAGCGTGATGGCTCCATGGGGATCCCTTGGGATGCCTCCTGGGAGAGCACAACTCCGTCCATGCCTCTGGCCCTTGTACGCTTTGTACAAATTATCAGCTCCTCCACAGACTTTTCAGAATTCAGGATTAGCAGGGGGATTGCTGAAATGAACTTGTTCTGCTGGTGCATGAATACCCCTGCAGCCAGGGCCTGCCTTTGCAAGCTGCCTCTGCCCCCAGCAGCTCCTGGGCACATCTCTCCCTGTCTCCACTTCCACTGAGGCCAGGACTGTGACCTGATGCCTTGCAGCTGTTTGCATGAGCTAATGGAGCCAAGTGAAGTCAGTTATGAACTCAGTCATCGCATGGCTGGTACTTGCTTTGACTTGAATAAAGGACATGGTGTTTCAGCTGACAGGTTTGTTTCCCACAGTGTTCTGATGAGGAGAGGATGTCAGCAAACACAGGCCTTCAGCGAGGCTGTGTCTGAGTGAACATGCCTCCAGAAATGGCAGGGCACACTATGACAGGCTCACCTCCTCCCTTCCTTTGCCTCCAGGGCTGTATCAAAACCTCAAGGTTTCTGAAGAACAACAAGGTGTCAGCTGGTGGCTCTGCTGGTCACGGTGTCCTCAGAGGGGATCTGTAAGCATTGTTTTGGTGACCTCGGTGAGGGAGGATGGTGACCAGTGATACTATGACACGTTGCTGGAGATCTGTGTATGCCAATACCTCCTGAAGATTTTTGCTAGTTGAGGAAGCTAGGCTACTCAATAGCCATTTAATTAACCTCTGAGCATGACACATGGCCTATTTATTTTCCTTGCTGGCAACTCTACATGATGCAGCGTGTCAGGAGCTTGAGTCCCAGCAGATGCATGTTCACCTAACGAGGGACATGCAATTCCCTCTGCTTCAGGGGTTAGTGGCAGAGAGTCTGGCTTGTGCTCTGCAGGACTCACACCAGAGCATTGCTGGTTTTCACAGTCTGTGAATCAGGTCTGGCAGCATGAGAGTGATTTAAGCAGGGTCAGGAGAGTAGGCAGCAGATGCTCTTAGTCCTGATCCATCCTGGTCCTCATGGACCTTGGCAGCAGAGCTGGGCAGTGGCCCAGCCTGCCCTGCCCTCAGCAGGTGCCTGACCACGGGCTGCATGCTGCAGACTGGCTGCTCACTCTGTCGTGCACCTCATTATCCATAAGGGGACACTGAGTGTCCTCTCAGGCATGTCCCAGTGCCCCTTCACAGGCCAATGCTGAGGTTTTCAGACCAGGAAGGGCTCTACAATGCATAGCAATTAACTCTTGAGTAACTGTGAAAGCAGGCAAATTTACAGTGAAAATTTTTAGGTCAGGAATTTTTGAGTCAAAACTGGTCAAAACACACAGCAGAGGCCCACTGTTTAAATAGGATTGTATTCATAGGACATGCATCCATAGGGTGGAATGACAAAGAGGAAACAGCTTTCGTAATACATGTACCATCCATAGGAGGATGGAGGGAAGAGGTCTTCTGGAAATTAATATTTTGTCCATTTCAGGTGGGCTTTAGGGAGGCAATCAAAACAAAATGCCATTTGGGCAGAGGAAAAGTCCATACAGTCTCAACAAGAGCTACAGCTTGGCCCAGATGGGTGAACTGGCAGCTGCTGTTAACAAAGAAGCTTTGTTTTTGGATGATGAAAAGAGGATCAGCTCTGATGGGCAGGTCAGAAGAAGGTTTTGTGGCACAGCTGGTGTGATGAGTGAGAAATATGCCTACATTAATGAGGACTTCCAAAAGGAAAGGGTGTGCTCTTTAGTCCCCAGACTTTGTTTTGTCATCTGGATTTGAAATATTTTATTTGCTTAAAGGTAATGGTCACTGGGAGTTTAATGTAATGTGGGACGACACACACTCATGCTGGTCAACCTCAGCTAGAGGAGCTTCCTAAGGTGTGACGCTGCAGGACTTGGCCTGACGTCAGTGCTGGTGAATCAGAATGTGCTAGCTCCAGGTTCATGCAACCTTCTCGTGGAGAGAGAGGCAATGTTAAATTCATTGACTGCTGGTCAGAGTGGAAGGAGGGGATGATGTTTTACAGTCCATGAAAGGACACAAGACCTTGTCTGCATCTGGGAGTGAGGGAGTAGTTTGGGTTGGAGTGGACCACTGGAGGTCATCTAGTCCAACCTCTTGCACAAAACAGGCCTGACTTTGAAATTACCTAAGTTGCTTATGGCATTTTCCACTGGAGTTTTCAATACCTCGAGGAATGGAGAGTCCACCTGTTTCTGTGCCTCTGCTCCAGTGTCTCACCATTGTCATAGTGGAATACTGTCTTTTTATCTATCAGCTTCAATATCTATCTCCTTCCCATACATCTGGCTTGTAAGAATGCTGCTTCTGTTTTTCATTAGAGAGTATGAGATTCTAGGTGGATTTCTGTTTAACCCTGAGGATCCTTAAAGTGAGATTGTCCTTGATGTTGGTTTCCTGCAAACAGCACCATAAATAATACTTATTCTGAATTCCTGTCAGCTTCATGCCCTAGTAGAGGAATGAGAAACACTGTTTTAAAGACTAAATATAGTTATTTTAAAAGCAATGGTGAGCTTCTTTCCTGGTTTCTTCTGGAAAGATAAAACAATGACTTGGTGTATCTAAGTATTGCCTGCACTGTCTCCTGAGAATCAGAAGGACATAGGATCACAAACTGATACTTAATTTATATTCTGGCAGCCTGAACAGTCTCTGCAGCACTTCTGCTACCTCCTGTTCCAGACAGAGAGCCAAACCTCAGTCTGCATTCTGTCTTTCTCTACAAGAAAACTGAGTATCAAACAGGAAGATCTTTTTCTTAGAGAAGTCAGTTGGAATTGTGTCCCTGTCTGGACGGGGACCTGGATATCCTCATCACAGAAAGCAAGTTCATGGCTTCTGTCCTTAGTGGGGAAGAGCAAACACCCTCCTTCCCCTCTGTCAAAACCTGCAGACCAGTGCAAGATGATTTGGAGTGGGAGCATGGCCCTGTTTCCACTGGAGCGGATGAGGCATTCAGGGACATGATCATCTCTGCCTCCTTCACGGAGTGCTGACAGAAGAGGCTGCTTTTGCTGTTTTGCCAGAGATTGGTAAAAAATTTAATGTTTCCTCTGCAGCATCAATAAAAAGGGATCAAATCCAGGCTGCAGATCAGTGCATATTACCTGGCTCATCCAGTATATTCTTCCAGAAGAAGTCATCCTCATTTCCAGATCTAGGAAAGTTTTAAAAGGCAGAATGGAGTATTAACTGAGGGTGGCTTAATTAATCCACAAAATGAAGAAGTGTCTTTTGAAATCCATAGAGCACTGGTCTCTGAAGCTTGGAGCTGTCTCAATCCCACATGGGAATGACCTGGAGCTGCGGAGGATCTCCCTGTCCCTCCTAGATGGCATGGTGTCCCTCCATCTTGGGTCATTTCACTGACCCACTGAGCTCCCCTGGGTGCCTCAGTGTATCCCTCAAATGTACCCCGTGAAATGAAGATCCAATGTAGGCCAGTCTACTTTATCACACTAAAAATAGCCAGTAGGAATGTAACACCAAAGATACCCCTTCCTGAGAAAACGAACATTTGTAATTTAAGCAGAAACTTTTTCTCACAGCTTAGGAAAACAGTGATGAGATCATGGATGGCCCTCTTACATTTTGAAGGCAGCTGGATGGAAAGACAGCAAGGTTTAGCCATCAGGTGGCACTCTGAGCATGCTGTTCAGCAGAGATGGCACTCAAAATGTTCCTGGCTGGAGGAAATTCCTTCAATTCAATAATATGACATAAACTTCAAGAGCAGTGATTCATTTTGGGTTAACACCCTTTCTTTATTTCTGCAAAATTAATCATCCAGCTATATTTATTGCATTGTTTTAAAACATAGGAGGCCTAGTAAGAGAAGTACAGCAGCTCCATGTTTCGTTAATGTTTCTTTATCTAAATATTTATTATGTGACTTGATATTTTTGCTGAAGCAGACTAATTCCACTATTTGTTCTCTGGAGTAAACTAGTGTAACTTGGCATCTGTTCTAAATTTGTTTCTGTCCTTGTCTTAATCTCCTACTATCAAGCTGATCTCAAAATAGGAACCTGAATTAATGGACTCCAGGTTTTTCACATAAATCCTTTTTTAACCTTTGCAGCCATTTAATTATATTTGCAGTCTCTGCTATTGTTCTACATGAGGTTTCACTTGGGAAGAATTTCACTTGAGAGATTTTAAATTTTTTTTTTAGGATTACACATTAGATAGAAACATAGTATTTGAAATGCCTTTCTGGTTAGTTTCTTGATTTTTTTATTGCCATAGAGTGTCTTCTACTTTGATATACAAGCAGTAGTTTATTAGTGTGTTGGTTCTACATTAATGCTTCTATAGGAAAAACTTTAGTCATGGTAATTGAAGGGTGAAATTAAAGGGCTCGTGGTGAGCACTGCAGAACAGCACTGCAGACTGTAAAATCACTGTTCTGCTTCTTGAAGCCAGAATTTCATAACTGGCATCAATGGAAGACAGAGTGGCTCTGTAGTGCCTGGCAAATGCTACTCACCCATGGAAGAGAAAGGGGCTGAACAATTTATCTCTCCCCTCCTGCCCAGCGTATTTGTAAAACCTCTTTTTTAACCTTTCTAACCAGCTCACCACTGAAAACAATCTAAGTTCTTACTCCTGCATCATCTGACCCTGACAGTCGGTGTATTCCCTGTCATTCACGGCTCCATCCACGGAGCCCTGAACAAAGCTGTGCTTGTTAGAGGGAAAAGCATGAGCTCATCCATTGTAATCACCCGACTGCTTTAGCTGCTGCTCCAAAGGAGGTTTTGTGGCGATTTCTGAATGCCTTCAGACAAGCCAGCGCTGGATAATCTTTGGTTGAATCTTCAGGGAGCAAAACTGAGTGGATTAAGTCCTTGCATTTGCTATAGGAACAGGTTTTCTGAATGCAGGGAAGTCCTGGTTATTCAGATAATACAGTTGTGTTTCAGCTCCAAATACCAGGCCTCTTAGAGGCTCAGGGAACAAGGTCCAGCATAGTCTTCAGGCACCCACGCAGCTGAGTAACACACATAATCCTTTGATCCTCTGGCATTCAGGGCTGGAGGGAAACAAAGGTGAGAAAATGAGAAATGCAAATAAGCAACTTTGCACGTGTGAAGGAAAGGACTTGATGAAGCTCAAGTTTGCCAAAAATAGCAGTGAAACAACTGCATTTTATGCAGACGAGCTATAATCACATGTAAATTGCATTTAAAAAATTGAATTCACTGTAGCTTTTGATTTAGAGACCTGCTTGAGGTCCCTAAGTGTCTACAATCTCTCCTCCAGCTGTGGCTCCAAAGCACAGAACTCTGGTAAAATGTCGCACGTGGCCTGCGTGCTGAAAATCAAACAGCCAAGGCCTTTTGTGTATTAACTACCCAAAAGGGCTTCAAAAATAAAGAAACAGCACTATCCTGCAGTCATTCACGACCAAGAACAGAATTAACGAGCCAGAAGAAGTTTTCCCACTGCACACGAGGGTACAATGAGGCAGCTGTAGCTTTTCCTCCATACTGTCTTTTCATTATCTCCCAGGTTAAAGATACTAAATTCTGGCTTTTTAGTATTACATAAGCTAGCTAAGTTATATAATTAAGTTAAGAAGGAAGTTTGGTGTTGAAGTTCAAGGAGTTCAAGAGATATTCACAGGTTTGCTCATGGTGTGCTGTGGGACCCTGGGGGACGTGTTTTGCTCCTCTAAACATCATGTTTCCCTACCATTAAAAATTAATGTGTCATTACATCCTTGGCACCACAGTCCAGTAGTGGCAGAGGAAGGACTGCTGGGGCTTGTGGGGGATCTTCTGTATCTGACCCCTCTCAGTTAGCAGAGAGAAGTAAAAGGCATGCACATTGTTCTTTCCCTTCTTTGTCATTAGTCTGTAAAACTTCCCTCTAACTGAGAGGACCCTACCAAAAAATGTCACAGGTGCCGAGTTATTCACACTTGTCTGATTTCAGTTTCGTAATGTGAGCCTGACTTTGAATCTAAAACTTAAGAGCTCAGACTCTCCTCTTAATGCAGTAATCTCTTTACATAATGTGGGGAAATGGCATCATTCTGCCAGAGGGCTGCAGACTCAGCAGGGAGCATGGCATGCAGACCCTGATCAATTGTTTTCCTATCCTGAATCATCCCAAGCCATTCTTGGTATGGTTTCTTCTCATTTTTAAATATAATGTAATTCTGGTTTAATCTTTTCCTCCCAGACAAACAGCTGCCTTTTTAATAAGTGCAGGTTTTATTCAACTAATGCACTAATTATTCCTGCATCGAGAGAGAGCAGCAGCAGAATTGCAGACGAAATGGAAAACAGAGCTACAGCAAAAAGTACAGCAGGTTAAACCTAACTCGTGACCTTTTAAGACGAGTGGGTCAGCTCTGTGCTACACACTGTGATAACGTGGAGTTTTCCTGGCTTCAGCAGAAAGATACTCAGATCCCTTGGCTCAACTACTGAAGAAAAAGGGAAATCTTCCTTGTCACATGCCAGGCTGGTCAGCAGGTTTTATTTTCCCCAGTAAGATGTGCATGTACATATTTGACAGTCATTTCTTGAAGGTAAATTCTGCATTACTAATATGAAATCAAGAACACAAATATAATTAAATCTTGTATTACCCAGGAAAGTAAATAGTTGCTTGCAGTATTGCCAGCTTACAAATGGTACAGAGGAACAGAAGCATGAGGGGGATTTATGTAAACGTGATGAAATGAAGGATTGCCAGAGCTCAGAGATATCCTCTTTTGCAGTCTCATGTTTTAATCCCTCATCTTTCTTTCTTTTGATAAAGATAAAAGATGTTTCCCTATTCCACAATATTTAAGGTCTTTTCAGGTAAGCCCTGAATCACTGTTACTCTCTCAAGCTTCCCCTGACAAAATCAGAGCGTGACCAGCGAACGCTCATGAGTATTTTAGCTAAACCCATTAGTTTTTTAACACGGCAAATACTACAAGGAAGAGGGGAGAGGCGGCATCACTTGGCGTTTTGCTTCATGCAGGAATAACGTTGTGCAGGGCCACAGAATCCAGGGCAAACCGAGGCCTGTTTACTACAGCATCTCTTGCTGTGTGGAGGCCGGAGAGGGCCTTGCCCTTGCTGGTCCCTGCCCAGCGTCACCTCTGCCCTCTCTGTGTCCCCAGCCACCGCAAGCTGAGCTTCAGACACCTTCCTTGCCGCCCTGCTTCCGAAGGCAGGTTGTGAACACCAACAGAATTTTCCAGGGAGCTGCTGTTCACGCCGAGACTTCCGCAGCTCGGAGTTTTCCTGGGAAGAAAGCCGGCTAAACCGCCTTTCTGTGGGGATTGCCATGGCAACCCTCGCACAATGCCACTGGCCCAGTTTTCCTTCAGCCCCTTCTTTCTGAACTGACAGCAGTGATTTTAATGCTCCTTGAACCAAAGCTTTGCATGCAGAGAAGTCTTTAGGAGAAAGAGGAAAAAAAAAAAAAAAACACACCAAAAAACAAGCAGCTTTTAATCGGGGCTGGTTGTGCTCCCTCCTTTCTTCCCAAGATGAGAATGGGAATGGCTTTTAGCACCGTGTCCCTCCCAGCCTCCTTGAAGCTGCAGCTGGATAATGACTATAAAGCAGTCCTGAGTTTGGCATTTTCAGTATCATTCAGGGTTATAAGACACCACAGAAATGATGCTTGCACAGGGATTGCTTTTTTACAGATATTTATGTCTTTGGGGTGGACAGTTGGAAGCATGGCATGAAAATAGAAATGAAGCTATCACGGAAGCCAGGCCAACTCCCAGCTGAGTGTGAAAGCAGGACACTGGGCAACAGCACTCTGTAAAATGGGCCAGGCTTCACTGTTCTTTTTAAGCATCCCAAAGTGGCCAAGATCCGAACACTGCCAGGTCTATAAGCTGTAGTAGGGTCTCCCAGTGACACTTGGTAGGGCATAATGCCACAGTCAGGGCTGGCTTGTGGCGAAAGCTGGTGACATGGGAGATAGGAGAGCAGAGCCAGCACCTGTGGATGAGCTCGGAGCCAGCTCCCTGCGTGGGTGAAGCCACTCACCATCTGACCGTAGGCACACGGCACCCCGGGTGCCCAGCACTGCCAGAGAGCCAACATATGGGCAGGCATTTAGACACAGCTCAGGCAGGGAAAGAAAGGAAAATCAGCTGAGCTGTGCCTGACAAATGTGACCCAGCCTTTATGCCAAGTAAGCCCTGTCCAAGGTTGGTGCTGGGATGCTGGTCTGCACACCCCCCAGATACCTCCCTTTCTTTTGCCACTGTTCCTGTGATTTCCTCTTTCCTCCTGCCTGCCCTTGGAGGGGCTCCATGTCTAGTTGCCCACCAGGCACGGAGAAGGGGGCAGGGTGAGGGTAGCCCTGGGAAGATCCCTGGAGGGGGGGACACCGGGTCATATGCAGCCGCAGCTGCACAGGGTCCCTGGGGTGCAAACCCCCACCACATGCACCTTCTGCAAGGGGAAACAAATCAAAGCTATACATGCACTGTCATGCCTGCTAATGGCCTGACTCCAAGCCTTTCCTCACAGCTGCTCATCGTATGTATTGGCAGAATTCCCAGCGGTGTCCCTGTTTGCTGTAAGCATCTGGCCCTCAGCAAACACATTACAGGTAGAGCTTAGTGCTTCTGTCTTTGGGACAGGCTGTGTGGACATTAGGAACAGAGGGAGCTCCTGAGTCATTGAATCCAGCCCTGGGCTATCTCAGGTAACCATGTCATGTACGCTAACTAATCCTCCCAGATGGAAGGATGAGCTGCCTGGATCTGTCTGGGGAAGGGAGGGCTGAACCCAAGTGCGTGACAGGCAGCAGAGATCTGCAGGGTCTCATCCCCTCTCTGGTTGAGCCTGCCTTGGTCAGCAAATACGAGCAGTTACCACTCAGGCAGGGATCGTGCCATTGGTTGAAACAAATGGAGCATGGATATAGAAGTGGTGATGTGTGGAAACATGCTTTGGGGGAGAAATAGAGGCCAATTCCTTGTCACTGGCATGAAACCTAGGAAGCACTGGGAGCTGCCCAGTCTGAGGTGGCTGAGCCCTCCCCACACCCGGGGTCTCCCTGTGGATGCTGCATTCACCTGTGTCATCCCTGCTGCACTTATGCTGTTCAGTGCTGGTATCCTGCTGCCCTGTTTCCCCTGCTGCCTTTTTGGGGTCAGGATGCCAGGCCTCCCCAAAACTGACTTCCTCTCTCTGCTGCCACATTCTCACATAAATCCTACCCTGGCAAGGGCAGCCTTCCTCCTTGGGGCCCAGGAGAAATTACCTCCCTAAAATAGGAGCTTGCAGAGAGCCTTGCAGCAGCGGAGGTGATGTCGCAGATTCCTCCGAGCTGTAAGTGTATTTATATCCCTACCCCATCCACTCGCAGTGAAAACCCCCTTACTAATGCCATGGACTGGAAGGAAACCACGTTTGCATTTATTTGCACTTTTTTTAGCTGGTGGTTTGATGGGCTGTGTGAGCTGTTTCCCTCAGCAATCCCCTGCAAGCTGCTTTGGTGTAGGGAGGGTGGGAAAAGAAACTAAATGTTTCCTTGGTGATGTTCCCACCCCATGCACCGTGGGGCAGAGGGACAGGGCATTTTTCCCCTGACCCTGCTGCCCAGGCAGCCCTTTCAGCAACATTGAGGGCAGTAGCTGAGGATGGAGAAGGAGGGGATGGGACCATTTTGGGGCATTCTTTTATGCCCAGAGCAGATGCTTACAAGCTTCTCATTAAATTTCCCTCATATATCTGTCCATCACAGCAAAGGGATGAGCTATAGACTCTATCTTATTATTTCCTAGCGAGAAAAAGTCCTGTTGGGTTTTATATAGTCTAAAAATAACCTTCCTCTCATTCAGAAAGATAACAGTCTGTACAAAACCAATTTTTACAGGATGATTTGCCACTGTCGGAGCCAGGCTGGGTCCCAGTTTGACCACTGGCATTATCTCTGTGCTCACACAGAGCTGGAGGTGCTGGGTACAGCCAGAGCTCCCGGGCTGAGCCGGATGGAGAGGCTGCCTCACTGCTCTCACTCAGCAGCTCTCAAAGACAGAACAGCACAAATATTTGTGTGTGAAAAGAAAATAAATCATGCATTTTGCTGGAGGACTGGAAGCATTTGTTTTACCATGCTATGCCTGCAAATGTTTGTAAACACTGTGTCAATTTGCCATACTCCAGCAAAGACTAGGATTTATTGCTTTAAAGCCTGTGTTGAGGCTTGAAGCCACTCTTTTTTTGCTGAGGTCTTTGAAGCCTGTTTATATTCCAAAAAGTATGGTTTGGGTGTGTGAGTCTGCCTGTGTTTTGGCACTGCATGTGCTTCAGCAAAGGGCAGTGCAGGAGGTGTGTGGCCTCCTGGAGACATGTCTTTCCACCTGGAAATATCACTTTCCACCTGGTGACACACAAATATTAACTCACTAGAAAATACAAGTTCCCTGATTGCTTTTCACAAGGTGCAGACAAGACTGAGTTCATAGCCCCACACCGAAATGAAGGCTTTTAAGAAGCAGATTAGAAATTCAAGGAGCTGGAGAGAGTCCACATGAAGCCAGCAGGAGACAGGCAAAGGGCTACAGCTTTCCCACTGTAACAGATCATAAATCTCAAGGTTTATAATCCAGGCTGCAGACAACAACCCTTGAAATCCCACATTAATGGGCTGCCCATCCCACTGGTGTCTCCTCCAGGGTCTCCTCCATGTCCTTCAGCCCTTCACGCTCCATCCTTCTTACCTGCTCCAACATGTGCCCCACAGGACTGCAGCCATCACTTGGGTTTAGTAAAGATGGAAAAAGCCTGGAAGACCAGGGTGTCAGTTCCATGGATATGTGAAAAAACTAACCACTACACATGGGTAACCATTTGCATATTGGAGAGGAGAAAATGGGCCCCTTTCCTGGGTCAACCCTTTTTGCAGGAGATGGTGCTTCAGAGCTTGGAGCAGGCATGCCATGGAGTGGAGGGAATTGTCTTCCCAAAACCTTTGCCGAGCTGATGTTTGCCTGATGTCCTGCTGGAGAAGGTGCTGAACTCATCCTGTGCTGGGAATACTCCTGGCACCTTGCAGGCAGATGCCACATCTCCTCTGCCAGGACCTCACTCTGTCAAAACAGCAACAGAGGAACCATGGGGCTCTTAGCAGGGAAAAGTCTTCCAGAAATATTGAGTGTCTGTTTGTAGGTCCAGCCATCCTAGTTGGGGAACAGAGTGGTAGTGTAAAGCTGCCAGTCATGCTGGACTGGCACTATAACCTGCAGGATGATAGACCCTCATAAAGACTGTTGAGCATGGCTGTGCGGGCCTCTCTGTTGTAGAGGCTCACATTTGTATTTCTTTTTATTGTGGAATAAAACTGAAGATGCTAGGAGCCTGAGTCATCTGGGCGTGTAACTTCACAGAAAGTTTTTATGTGACTGAGCCTTTTGGCAAGATACTAACTTCAACTGTTTGCTTTACCCAATTCAAGTATACATGGGATGTGGTCTGCCAGGTAATCCTGGTGCTCTGCTAATCTTCCACGTTAAAGTCGAAGCTCGGCACACAGGTCCTACCCACCCCTCATCTCCCTGATTTATGACATATTTAAGACATGAGATTATTAATTTTATCTGTTTCACTTATGCATTTAAAAGGTACCATGTGTTTGCCACTTGATGTTCAGGTGGGACCTGGCTTTACTTACAGGTGAGGGATCTCACCCCTCTGCCTCACACAAGGATTTTCTTTTACTGCCAAATCTGTCTCTACGTATTTGGTCTTTTTCCTTCATGCCAGCAAAGCCTAACTCTACTCTGTTTGGGTTTTGTTTGTTTGTCATGAATACTGGAAAATTCAGGAGGTCTATCTGTGACTTCTTGTTGGCCTTTAACAAAGTACTTCGTGTTTTATGTTCCAGTTTTTCTGCAAACACTGACTAGTGGAGCCTGCCTTAGTACTCCCAGCTGTGCTGGATGTTTAATATGCAAATGCTTACAGAAAAGTGATGGAAGATGAGAGATAAATATATGTAATATATCCCTTTATTTCAGAACTGCTGTATTTTGTCTGTTTTCTGCAGTAGAGGCATCTCCTTTGTAAATAGCTCTTATGTCCTGCCAGCATCCAGGACACGGATGTGCATGAAGCACATCTTGTGATTTCTGTCCTGTTGGAGCATATTCCCAGAAAAATTCCTACATGAGTCATGTCACCCTCCCAAACCCCCTGCCTACTGCCAAGATGTCCAGCTGCATGAGAAGGAAGCAGCAACTGTCACATGAGAACCTTCTCAATGGTGGAGTCCTGTCTGCCACACATTTGTCAGAGCCTCTTCAGGCAGCATACGTCAGGCTGTGCTGGCTGATTTGCAGCAAGTCTTGCTTTGCCATAGGAGATGAGTGGTAATGAATTCCCTTTGGGTCAACTTCATCTGCAGCAGAAAAACAGACAGATGGGGCCTGAGGGAAGCATTTCCATAATGAAGCAGAGCAGCAGAGTACCTCTCAGGATGGCAGGAGTTCCCTTGTATCAATAACATTTTAAATAACAAGCACTTTGATGATCTTTTTCTCAGGAGCTGCTCTTCTCAGAAGTCACTTCATTCAGTTTTACTGCTTCTTTGATGAACTTGAGCTTTCTTATCTCTCCATTCACAGACTGTTACTGTATTTCAGCCCTTTATGGACTCATTCATCGATTTGCTGCAAATTCAAAGGGGCTGTTAATGGTGCAGACTTGTAGTTATCACTTATATCAGAGATACCTGTTGTAAATGTTGAGCTTAGCCCACTCTATTCAACTCAGGGCATTCTCCTTTTCCTCTCAGTGATGAACAGTGCCAAACAAGACACGTGAGGTGCCAGGCAGGGAGGTGGAAGAAGACAAGAGTGGGAGGAATGTGCAAGTGGTTTTTGTGGAAATAACTTTCCAGTGGCTCATTCTGTCACAAAAGTCTGAAGACCAAGGCACAACAGGAAATGTCATTACTCCAGCAATGTTCTTTGGCCACCAGTCAGAAGTCTTCAGTGTGTCATGTCCTTCTATGTGGGTGCATGGTTTACATGAAATGGTGATGTCCTATTCTCCTGTTCTCCAGCAACAAACCACACCTCTGGGGCAAGACACTTGGCCTCTCATGCTTTTAAGAATGAGGGGAATAATGCCCACCTGTGTAAATGACATTGCTAGAGTTGGGCTATGTTCATCTGCACCCCAGCGTAAAACAGTCCTGGAAGTGTCAGATGCTGGCTTAGCAATTAACCTTGTTTTGTGTTTTTAAGCATTTTTCTGTTTCAGGTTCCTTGGAGACTCACAAAGCTTTTACAAAACACCAGAGTGACAGTGAAGAGCCTTGCTTGTTCATTGCACTGCTGGATGGAGAGGGTTAGAAGAAATGAGACTGACCTGAAAATCAGAAGGCATAAAACAATATCAGAAAAAGTTTGCCTCACCTATTTGGAGCCTCCAACTACAGCAAGGGCCACACTTTTCTGGGTTTTTTTTTTTCAGAAAAAAAAAAAAAAAAAAGGAAAAGAGAGGGAAAGAATAATTTTCAGGAAGTGAAACCTGCAGAGAAACAGCAACTACTGGGAGCACTTACAAAACCAGAGAAGGTAGCAACGCTGCTTTAAATACAGTTTTGAAATTTACTGTCATTTAAAACCCTGTCTCATTCCTTGTCTGCTTTCCTTAGCTGATTTCAAGCCCAAGGTAACTCTGCTGTTGCTAAGCCTTCCAGGAGAGAAACTCATGTTTCTAAGGGCCGTTACTGTTGACACAGCAGGACTTCAGCTGAAAACTAATCTGATGTGAAGGTTGGGTCTGGAGGACACCCTGGTGCATATTGCCATGCCCCTGGCTGCTAGGTCAGAGCAAATTTGGTGGAGCTCAGCACCAAGTATAAGGGTTGCAATTGTCCTGGTGTGGTGGGTGGCGAGAGACAGCCTGTTCTGATGGGCATGGGGGAGGGATGGGAGGAGGAGGGGGCTGGGGGAGGAGAGCTTCATTTGCCACTGCTCCCAGGGCTCTTAATTGCAGCAGCATACATGGTGATAAGCTGCTGAATTGCCTTTCATCGGCCAGGAAACCCAGCATGTGAAAAAATTTGGTATGTCATTGTCTGTTTGCATAGCTCACTGCCTGCCCGTCTGCACACAGGTCTGGGAAAAAAAGGACAAATATTATTGCCACTCCAAGAGTCACAGACCGAGGCATCGTCCTGCCTGGCTGAGAGAGGTGGAAGGATCAGGTAGTGGAAATTAATTCATTTTAGCCATGTTGCATGCTTTGTTTCTCCTCCTTTTGGGCCATAACCTCTGTGACAAAGCCTTTTCCCAGCTGCAGATGGGTGGGTGGGCCATACAGAGCTCAGCCTGGAGGGCAAGGGTGGCACATGTGTTAGTGACTGCTGGTGGGGACAACTTCCCTTGGTTTTTACAGCTCCCTGGCCCAACTCTTGAGCACTAAGCAATTGCAAGGAACCTGTAGTTTCCTTATTTATTTATCTAGCTCTTCCTGTGACTTCCGAGGAACAATTTCTTGTCCTTATGCTAATTCAAGCCCTGCTGAATAAAGAGGCTTTTTTTCCCCCATCCCATCCTGTGAGAGGTCATCTTTATTCAAGAGCCATGAATGATGTGCACAGGGTACTAATCGTGCACAAAGAGCCCCGTCCGGAGCCAGCCAAGCGTACAGCTGTCCTTTTGTTTACAGAGATGGAGGGGGAACCTAAAAAGTGCTCCTGCCCCAGGGACAATAGCAGCAGCTCATGAGACGCCTGAGATTTGGCAGGGCCCCTCTTCCCTGGCGTTGAAGGGCCTTTATTAAACATAAATCATGTCAGCTGCTACCGTGGCCCTTTCTTAGCTTATGAAAGATTCCCCTTTGCTGGTTAAGTGACACGATGGAAAGGAATCAGCCTGAAATACCCCAAAGACTAGAGCAATGGACCAGGATGGGGACAAATGACACTTCTGACTGTTTAATAGTAGTGCTCTTCTGTGGCTGTTACAACGATGCTTGGAGCTGGCTTAATTATTTAGGCTGGCTGGTGATTCAGTGTGCTTTATTGATTTTGTCTTGGCTTGAAATGTCAGGAGGTTGGCAAGGACAAATTTCATACCTGTGAGTTAGAAGAATAACAGAGGACCTTACAAGCGCTAGGATAAATATGTTGCCAGCACAGATATCTTTGGAGAAACTTAATGCCTCAGGCACCAAGAAAGTAACTAAGTGTAGAGCATCTCTGCAAAGAACAGAGTACTTCTGTTAAGGGAATAATAGTCCTTCCTATTCAGCAGTGTGAGACCTGACTACAACATTTCCCTGAGACAGGGAGCAAACACTCTTTCTTCTTCCCCTTGTAAATAAAAAGACAGTCTGTGTATAAGGAGCAAAACTTCTCATGGAAAATGTGTTGCTTTGAGTACTGCTATTGGCAAATCCTGTACCTTGTTAGGCAGCGGGTGTTTGTGTGCAAGGAGAGGACCTGAGGTGTCACTGGGAGCATGAGACATGTCAGCCATGGGAGCTTCAGGCAAGATGAGGATGTGTCAGGAGGAGTTTGACATCTCTCTGGCATTTCAGGCAACTGGATGCTGGCTGTGTCTGGAACTAATGAGGGAATGACTTAGAGGTCTTACCTGCAAGACTCCCTTCAGGCTATAACTGTCTGGGCTCATCTTCTGCTCCTTGTACAGAAAGTTACTACCTAAATCTGAGCAGTTAGCAGCTATGCACTCTGTTTATTAATACTTGTATCCCCTCTTTTAAAATTGCACTTTAATAGCAGTGACAGCTGATTCAGACCATGCCTTGCCCATCTCTCCTTAACCCCTGTTTGTGTTAACCTTTGTTTCCCTTGAATCAATATATCTGAGTGTCCAGCTGTCCTGCTTGCTGGCAGACAGTTGTCACAAGGAACATATTTCTCTTCCACAACCATCCCAGCCCTCCTCTGTGCTCGCTCTGGTTTGGTGTCTCAAGAACTCTTGCAGACCAAGGCTGTGCAGAGATGAGCCCCATCCATGCATGTGGATTCCCCAGTACAGGACACTTTTAAGATTCAGCTGCCCATGGTGCAGGGCCATTTGTCTAGAGTGTGCTCTTGCCAAGAAAGGTTGGACTGGGTGATCCTTGAGGTCCCTTCCAACCTCGTATTCTGTGATTCAATGATTTGCATTACATGCCAGAATAGGTCATTCAGAAGGTGGTATTAATCCCCTAATTCAGCATTGGTGTAATGCTCCGTGACATTTCTGACCATCATCTCATGGAATTTGGGGAAACATATTAGTGGCTTTCACAGGTGAGGTCCTGCTGTCATTGGGTAACAAACAGAGCTCATTTTTCATGTTTTCAACATACTCTGCAGCTTTTGACAAGGATCTCTACTGATCTTCCTAGGATTCATAATTAACTGAGCCTACAGCTCTATTTGTCATAGCACAGCTCCTCTCTGCAAAACAAGTTGTTGCTCCAAACCACCCATGATCTCCAAGTCCTGCTGTGGTTTCAGTGTTGGCTGCTCTGTGCTTCCATGCAGGACACCCAGGATCAGCTCCTGGTGTTGGTAAACAAACAAGTTTCAATGATACATTTTACAGTTGTTTGTTTTTTTGTTGTTTTTTTAATCAGAAAGCTAAGTTGACTGTTTGAATTTTCCAGGTGATTTGTGTTGTGTTACCACATCCTATTAACATTGTTTTAAAAATAATTTTTGAGCATGCTTGATTTTTCCCCTTAAGGTTTTACCTAACTTGTCATTTGCCCTAAAGCCATCAGGCTGGCTTTAGATCTGATTTGGGCCTGCCATGTTCTGACACAAGTTCCTCGAGTCAGTGGAGAGTTGCAGTAACTTTGGCCCTGAACCTGCAACAGTTTAATCTCATTTAGAAAAGAAAGCAGTATTGTGTACATACCACCAGGACAGTCACAGAGAGGTTATAAAGTGGCTTGATTTGCCTCACCCAATGGCTGGAGCCCTCTGCATTTGATATTTGCCTTTTGAAGATCTTGGTGACACTGCACCCACATGAAGGTTATTCTAGAAAGACACATTTTTTCCTGGTGTTAGTGATAGGCTGGAAAAAGGGCTAGTGGAGTGTTAGTAACACAGAGACCAGTAATCACATTGTTATCTTCACAAAACTTGCCTATATGAAACGTTCAGCTTTTTTACAGGTGTCATTAAACTTCGATTTTCTCCTAAATAATGTATCTCAGAATTGAGATATATATTTACATCAAGATTAATATCTCAATGCACATCTCATGTGCAAAAGATGTAAAGCTGAAGTGTATCAGTGCTTAGAGGAACTGACACCAATGAAAAGCAGAGAGAAAATGAGGTACTAATTGCTTTGGATCTTCAGATTTATTATTTCTGATTTGCTACCTAAAATGCACAATAGCATAGGGGAATCATTCTATGTGCTATCTTTACACTGAGATTTTAAATGTATTTTTTTCTTTAAAATAGCTTTTCAACTGCTAGGGTGCACTGACACAAGTTTCAAATAAATTGCACTCACTCATTAAACAGAAGAAGGACGACAAATGTCAAAGTGAAAATGTGCAGAGGATGGGGAGATGATTCAGCCTTACTGATCACTATTTACCATGGAAATTTGCTTTATAAGTTGCAGATGTAACATTTAGCAAAGCAGGATCATTTTGGATTGTTTCTGCTCCGTGCCTTAGTGTCTCCATCAGTTGAAAAACTTTGCTAGGGCTGAATTTGTAACTTGTGGTTACTCATACAAACAAGAAAGCAGGTTCTCACAGTTTCTGCTCAAGAAATTCAGCTGAAGTGTGACCACTCACACCCCCCACCCAATGGACTTCTGTGCTCAGCACTTGCCCTGGAAAAGTTTGAGCTGTTGGAAGGATGGGGCAGCAGGCAGATTTTCACAGTTTGGGTCCCACCTTAGAGTGCAGATGTCTGTATATGTCAAATCTTGTTCCTTTGCACCCATGCAGGACCACTGAACTCTTTTCACATGACTCACAGCTTCAGAAGCTGGCCTTTGCTGGGGTGATTTGGCTCTGTGCTTCCCAAGCAAGTTCTGGAGAATTTAGTACTATGTCTAATTTCCAACGGTATCCACAGCTTTTTGTGTGTGAAAGCATGTGACTGCTCAGAGACTGCTTGAGCTGGTAGAGCACAGGGGCTCCTAGAAAGCACGTGTTGTGCCTTTGGTTATCTGTACAGCACCAAAATAGCAGAGCATCAGCATTTGTGAGATACAGCTTTCCATTTATTGATGAATAAAGCTTGAATAAATAAATGGTGTGTCCATGGTATGTCCCTACTGAACAGGTGTGTGTCTGGGGGGGAGGTGTATGATTTCTGAAAGTGCCTTAGAAGGTGCTAGGGAACAGTAAAGGATTCACTACTTAATCTTTTCAGCTTTCATCTTACCACAGGATGTAGGTCCAGATCCCTGAAATTTGTGCCACCAATCCCTCACACCAGTGAAAAGGGGATGTGATTCTGGTCTGCTACCAGAGCACATCCCTGTCTTACGATAAGGGATATAAACTTTCTACCAAAAGCTGCACTTTGATCCCTACTTAGGTAAAATTCCTGCACTGCATTCTTCTGAAATGCAGCTGATAACTGGATCGTTTTCACACCCATGCAGAGCTTTAGCCCCAGAAAAGCTGAATTCTGGGCCCAAAATTACCTGGACTTGCAGGGAAAGTGGGTCCTATTTATTCTTTTCCCCAATTCACGGATATGAAAGTCCATTAATCCTGACAATCTTCTTAAACACTTTTCACAGCCCAAGTATCACACTCTTGATTGGCACGGTCTGCAAAAAAAAAGAGATCTGAATGTGAAATCCTCATTTCTTCAGCAGCATCATTCAGATGTAGGAGCTGCCAGATGGCTGTGCTCTCCTGGGCCAGCCCATTGTGGGGAGCAGAGACAGCGACAGGCTGGCAACCATGGGCTCGCTGGTCCCCGGGCCAAAGGAAGCAAATCCCACCTCCTCCCTGCTTCAGGACACACGAATAGGAGCGGAGCAGCTGGAAGGGGGTGGGCAGGGGCTGGGGTTTGGCAGAGCCGGGTAGGAAGGTGCCCCATTTCTTTAACAGCTGAGAAAATTGCAGAGAGCTGGTTTCCTTCCTGTCAGAACCCAGGGAGCTCGCCGTGCCTCCTGGAATGCTGGGGTGCAGGGTTGTTTTCCAGAGGCAGTTGAAGCAGCAGGCAGGGGTTTTAGGCTGGCGTCTGGGAGTCGCCTGAAAGGCGGTTGCAGGGAAACTTGCAGCACCCAGTGCCTCATTCCCTGCCCAGCTGATGAAGGCCATCAGAATGAATTCAGACACTGCCATTTACATTTTGATCGATTACAGAAACTAGATCCTTTTTCACCAGTCCCTGCTGCCTGCAGGTGAAGATACCAACTTCAGTCAGAACAAGTGCTGCTGCCTTTGTTAGCCTTGCCTCAGCCCTCCCTCCTACCCTTGCCTGTGATGCTGGCTATTTTTATCCTCCATAAAGATGGTGCAATCAACTCCCTCTGCTACCAAAGGAGTTCTGATGGATAATTTAATACCAAACACTTAGATGGTTAGTGGTGCAGGGAGGTTTTTTTAGCAGTCAGAGAGAAGCTGAACAGGCAAAGGTTACACTGCACTTCTGAAATGTCCCCAAAATAGCAATATGGAAAACCCACGGGGGGAAAAGCTCTCCAGAAGTGTCAAATGCTGAAAGAGCCTGGTGGCTTAGGGATAAAAGAGGCGCTCCTTGGAAAAGGGGGCTATTCACCTGTTACACCCCAGCCTTCTGTTACCCTGCAAAATGGGCTGGCTTCTGGTACAGCCAAAAAAACCATGAGGCAGCTATTCAGATTGTCAATGAGTCAAACAAATCAAGCCATACTTTTGGCTGCCATTAATTACACCCACTGCTGTTGGACCAAAAAAGGAGTAAACAACTCTACTTTCCCCACTGAAGGAAAAACAGTTTCTTTGAAGAAGCTCTCCTGATATTAGAGGTCACCTGTTTTACTTCTTTTTCAACACTGACTTTACTTCTTGGTCATGCCTCTGTGTTGCTGGTGGAAGGGTGCTCATCATGTCTTGCAGAAAAGCATGTCTTATAGTAGACTGCTTTCTCTTTGGTATCTTCTGTTGACTGGAAGATGCCTCCATGTTGAGCTTTGCACACAGTTAACGCAGCAAAACTCCTTTCAGATGGGCACAGATGTGCTGGTATAAATACATCTGTATTGAGATAGCTACACCTGTACAGAAATGGAATAACTCTCCCTATCTAAAACATATATACCAGTTATACCAGTACAATTTATGTACTAAGGGAATTAGTCATATAACTGTATATAGTGATTGAAATGGGATTTACCAGCTATAGGTAAATATTTATTCTTATCCATACAGAAATACGTACAGGCCTGTTATTAATCTGTCCTATGTAGCAGACAACAGTACGAACACAAATGGCAAGCAGTATGAAGCATCCTATAACAGTTTGCTTCCTCAATGTATTAAAAACACATACCTTGGCAAAAATAATTATGACAGGACAAAGACTGCCCGTGTCCTCTCTGAACAGCCATGTTGAAATAATTGCTGCCAGAGGTGGGTTAGAATCTTCCCTCAGTCCAAAACCTTTCTGGCTTTGAGATTTGAGTCATACCAATATGAATGAAAAAACTTTCAGTTGTTTTGGGGCATTTCAATAAGCTACTCAGCTCTTGTGAAACCCATCCACACCAGCTAACAGTGTGGCTTGTCAACAGGAAACCCTATTTAAATAATAAAAATCTGAGACAGATCAAGATGGCAGTGTGAGGAGAAAACCCACACTGGATCCCACTGTCCATCTTCATGATGAACTGGGTGTAGTTTCTTGTTCCTGGTCCTTTGCAGGGGGTTTAGGAGGAGGGAAACACCAGGGATTGCCCTCAGCACTGATGGGTGCCAGTCTTAGGGCTATGGCAAAGACTTTCCCTTCCTCTTTGGTGTGCTGAGGAGCAGAGACCTGTGGGACATGAGCATTAATGACAAGCTGGAGCATTCACATTCCATCCCCACTTATCACTTGTATCTTACATTGATGTACCCCAGCCTCAAGGCATAAAGGATCCAGCCTTTGCTAATCGTTTGCTAGAGCCCAGCAACAGGACTTCTATTTTGTCATGCAGGGCTCATTTCAAAGACGCCTGGTCCCCAGAGAGGCAGCTGACATTCTCTCTTTCTTCATTTCATCCTGCCAGCTGTCTTCCCATTTCTGTCTTTTAGACCTGTTTTTGTTCCTGGGCAGAAATACTTGTGCAGGTCAGCACTGAGCTTTCATTCAGTAGCAAGCAAAGTAAATTTTCAATGGTGTAATGTTAGCCTATTTCCATCTCTGCATAAATTCACTCTCCTATAACCTGGATACACTGACTTTAATGGTGAGTCACATCAAGAAGAGAAATGGCAGAAGAAGTAAAATAAAAAGTCCCAAACCTTTTATTTTGGCTTACTCAGAGAGACTTTGCAAAGTGGATGGAGGATGCAGAAATCTACCTTACATTGCATCGCGCTAGTGACTTTTCCAGGCCAGCAGAGATGTTCCTCAGTACCTGCTGTTTCAGTTCCTCGCTCAGCCACAGACTTCAGCATAAAGATAAATTTTCTGTCTTTTGCTGGGAGTTGCTGATGTGGGGAATAAGAAGCCAGGCTGCAGAATCAAACCTTGTGTCTCCCAAGCCAACAGGGAATGCTACAATGGTTCTCACAGTCTTGGGCAGTTCACCAACACCAACAGGTTTTCCAAGTGTGAATGTCAATGCCTTTGTCCTGGCTAAAAACACCCCTCCCAGAGCCATTTCCCAAGGTCCCAATTACAACTGTGTGAGAAACCCTCCTCTCTCTTCCTTTCACTTGCAGCCTGTGTCTTTGTGGTGTGGGTGGAATGGCTGTTTTGTAGGCAGCAGTGTCCCAGGGCTTCGTTTGTGAATCGCACTGCACCAGCCACCTCTTCTTATCTGCCAATCAAGGTATCCTCCAACTAGTCATTTTATAATCCACTATATAATGCTTCACAATCTACTGTAGAAGAGACCTTTGCCAAGGTATTTCATGTTTTATTCAGAGTAAATGCACACTAAGATCATGTAACCTAGAGTGGATGTGGTTTCCAAAACTTTTTGTCTTCTCTCTGGCCTCTGCTGACAAAACTTGCAGCTCTTTCTCCCCAGCTTGGATGCTGACAGGACTTTATTTCATTCTTCTACCTTTTCTCTTCCTTCTTTAACTGAAAGTAACTACCAGCTCCTCCTGAAGACAAGGGCAATACTGTGACAGACTTCAGCAGCTGAAAGGCTGGGTCTTTAGCTACACTGTTCATCT
The DNA here is from genome assembly GCF_020740795.1 of Apus apus. Taxonomy (NCBI): domain Eukaryota; kingdom Metazoa; phylum Chordata; class Aves; order Apodiformes; family Apodidae; genus Apus; species Apus apus. The sequence goes on along the minus strand of NC_067286.1, from coordinate 55,713,581 downwards.
ACCAGAAATGAGACCAGCATCACCTCCATGGGACTTGAGGGCACCTTTGAAATACATTATCCACCATAAAAATGAGGCCGTGCAGCAGCACAGCTGCAGGCAGGCCACTCACTCAATGACAGATCAAGTTACCAGAAGTCAGACTGTGGAGTTAGCAGACTTACCCTGAGCATGGCTGAACTGTAGAGAAGACTTTAAACATTAGTCCTGGAGATGCTGAGAAAAGGATCATATTGTGAAAAATCAAGTTGTTGTGCCAAATACGCTTGCTCAGCACCAGCAAGTGAGGTGGTGGCATGGGAGGGGGTTTGGTTGCTGCACATATATCACTCGAGTGCATTTTTATATCCTGACTGGTTGGGAAAATTCTGCAAGAATGCTGATAGCAGCATTTTGTTGGGCACAGCTCCTACAGAGCCGCTCCCTCTGAGCAGCCTGTGCTTCCCTGGGGTGCCTCTCCCACTGCTGTGCAGGACTGGAACTCCCCAAGCATCATGGCTGAGGGTTTGACCCAACGCACCTTATGAACACGAAGACAAAAGGTGCTTTAGAGACGTGTATTTCCTCCATCACTGCTGAGCAGCAAAATTGCTTGAGCCCATCACGTACGTATGGGCTTGTCCCCGTGGCATCAGCAGCTGTGCTCAACTGGTCCCATCCATTCCCACCTGCTGCACTGGTCACACAACGTGCCTCTGCAACAGGGTGAGCCCCAGTGTCAAAGGCCTGGTCTGCAGCTGCTGCAGACCCAGATGCCCCCAGATCTTAGGTATCAGCCAGGGATTTTGCTGAAGTAAAGAGATACATTGACTGAATTCCTTTGCCTCTTGTTCCTCCCCTTTGTTCTGTTGGTATTTCTTCATCCTCACATTTTGAGGAAGCCTCTGCTCTGTGGGAGACCTGCAGGACATCAAGCAGACAAGTTGGCAGCAAATAGCCCAGAATTTTGTGAGGCCATCATTATTGTGCAGATTATTCCTACCCGGAGGGTTTGTGAGGAGGGAGATGTGTGGGAGAGTGAGCCCTCAGCAGGGGGCAGTGCTCTATGGAAAATCCACTTAACAGCCTTCAGACATTTTGAGCATGGGAATCAATGATATTACAGAGCCAGACACGGCAACTTGGGGTCACTGTAATATTCCTCTTATTCCCCAGCACTTGTGATGAGGAGGGCTTGTGAACAACTGACACTGCACAACAAACTTTTGTTTCTGGCTAAACTATCTGCTTCTTTTTGAGATTAAAGAAAATTACCAAGGGTTGTCGCAATGTTTAAATCCATGCATGTTTCCCCAGATGTATCTGGTGTCTTCCTGGGCCATTTCTAGATAGGAGACTCAAACCATGAAGGTATCTCCACAGCACCCTGAAGAGGGAGCCCTCAGCGACCTTCCTGCCTTTATCAACCATCATTTCGGGAGTCACATGCTACCCCAAGAAGGGCGATTTTAATTACAACTGGAAACTATTGCCAGCCCTTCCACTCGACTCCAGCGTCAGCCCTTTTCCTGTGTTTACTGCAGACACATCCTGCCCGGAGCTGTATCCAAACACAACAGCATCTTGCAAATAAACACTGGGTAGTGAGGTCCGAGCCTTCCCTCCTCCCTGTCTGCAGACCATGACCCCACCACCCCATCCTGGGTTTGTGATGGCTGTGCTGTGGGAAAGACAGCCACGCTGTTCGGGAGGGAGCAGGGACAGGTGGCTTTGCTGAGCCAAGCTGCAGCTCAGTCCTGCAATTTAAGCAAACTCAGGCTTTCCTGAAGGTCTGCTGTTGCCAATTAGGGAAGAAAGTGGTTATTTTATCATAATTTCAGAGTGTGGTGCCACTGGGGAGTTCAACTGGAGGTGGTAATGAGCTCTCCATCCCACTCACTTTCCAGCTCCTCTTGCCTGCCTCCAGCATGCAAAGATCTCAAGGGGACATCACGTGTGAACCTCCACTGAGCTTAAGCAAGCATCAAGGCAGTGAGAAGATTTTTTGTAGCTGATCTGTATCTGTTTACTTGCTTAGACTTGTTATAGGGGTATAAAAGAGTGAGACTACTCTTGCTGGTCTGTCCCTTCCCACCCAGGATGCATGGACTTTCACTCACTCTTCTGTTGATGGCATCTCCAGGGAAACCACAGAAGTGGCATTCGGGGTAGAAAGGGTTTGGAAGGGATTGCTGGTCCTTGAAGAAGTCTTTCACACCATAGACTTTGTCTCTGACATCCCCAGAGGCCCCACAGGAGCCTGAAGCCGCCAGGAGAGAGGCACAGTGGAGCTGCCCAAGCCTTTAGGGGCCTCACAATGTTGGCACTGTGTTTTGCTTTCTGTTTTCATGATCTCTGCTCCCCGGCTTATCCTCTGATCCCTTTCTCCTCCTCTCTCTGACGTGTCTCTCTGGCTTTCCCAAGCACCATGCCAAGACACTAATTACATTCCTTGTGCTCCTGAGTTTCCATTAACGGCTGAGGACTTGGACTCGTTCCTCCTTCCTTCTCTCCTCCTGGAGTACCTTTCCCCAGCCCAGAAGACATCCTGCCCTGAGTAAAGAGCCAGCACTGAAGCTGCCACATGGGACAGGGCAGGGCTCTGAAACCCAGGGGAGCAGAGAGGACACAGCTTGTGTGTTCCCCAAACACACACGTGAAGGGTGGGACACATGCCCCAAGGTTATGCAGATTCTAGAAGCAATTAGCAAACTCACTGAAGGCAAATATGCCCAGGGCTACTGAACACACAGACATCACCCCCTAGAGCTGTGGGTCAGAGGAAGCAGGGTGAGCATTCTGGGGAAGGAGCATATATTTTTGCTCTGTTTGTAGCTCTTCTCTGTGTTGCACCATTAATTGCTCTGCAAAGCCAGAAAAGTTGTGTGAGACCATTAATTCTCTTCCATCAGAATCTCTCTCAAAGCATCCCCTGCCATATCCACACTTGCTCATTTCCAGGTTTCCAGAATCAGAGAGCTAATCTTCCACTGCAGGGTGCAAGGAACTGGCTTCCCCCTTTGAATGGTGTGCCAAGGTGGCAATGGCTTGACTGGCAGGGGAGCACGTGCTGCCAGCTGCCTGTCCTGCCCACAGGGATGGGATGCATCACCTCCACACCAGCCATCCTCGGGTTCATCCCTTGAATCCAAGAAGGCATTTCTGTGCCTCTACAGCTCCATGCGGGAAGCTGCGTGGGACTGAGGGGAAGGTACCCCAGGTAATCCAGGTACCCAGCCTTGCTGCTCAGCCTGTTGCTGTTCCTCCAGGAGCTGCTGCCACCCCTGCCTATCTTGCCCATGTGCAGCCCCTCCTCTGCAGCTGGGACCCTGCCCCATGTTCACACTCACATTCTCCTTTGGCTACCAGGCCCAGCTGTGGGCTGCCATGGGGTTCCTGCACCTCCCCCTGTTCATGCACCCTCAGAGGAGCAGGTCTGGGTCTTAACTTGTGTCTATATAGGGGAGGGGGCAGCCCTGGGAGAGATCTCACTGCATCATACCAGTCCCCCAAGACAAGCTGCACCAGATCTGTTTAAAGCCATCGTCACCCGAAGGCTGCGCGGCATTGCTCCCTGCAAAGGCTCAACAAGCTCTAGTGCAAAGCTGACCCAATTTACAGCTTTCAGTGCTATTCTAGTAGCTTTGGATGTAACGAAAAGGAACCTGGCATCTATCCTCATTTAGTACCCATCTCAGCCTGACTTTGAAATGTCCTACTGGAAGTACAGCCAAGGGAGGCTTTTTTTTTTTTAGCAGACAAACAGCCAAGTGGGAGTAAAAAGCAGGGAAGAAGGACCGAGAAAGAAGCAAACAAACAGCACCCAAGGATTTGGGGGCTGCAAATAGCTTCATGAATAATATTATCCCCTGGAAATCAAGCAGCTGGAAGCACTCGCCTGACCCAATATGCAAATCTGTCCTGGGAAGAGACAGGGCAGGGGGGATTTCTTGTACCCAGTGCTGGGCTGTTGTGGGGGATGGGCACAGCCAGAGGCTGTTTGGCATGGCTGGAGGTCTCTGTGTGTACCACCTTTGAGGATGCTGCTACAAAGGAGGTCAGGCTGTTTTGGTGAAAAGTGGAGGGATGCTTTGAGGAGGAAGGGGATGCAGGTGGTTGGTGGGGGTGGGGCAGTGCTGGCCCACAGGAGCTCTGAGCACTTGCACCATGGATACATGGGGTTGTGCATGGGGGCTGCAAGAGCAGACCAGGACCCCTTGCAGCCCCAGCTGGGAAATGCAGCCCTTTTCCCAGGAGTGGCAAAGAGCCTCTAACCATGTGGCGTGGCTGGTGCCAAGTCCCCAGCACACATCTTGCAGCAGACTGAAGGTGGGTGCTCCACTCCCTCTGCCCTGCCAGGGCAGCCCCAACCAGCCCTGTCGGGAATGTGCTGCAGCAAACACACCTCTGTTTGCAAAATATTAAATAGCCCTGACATGGCACCAAGGGAGGGAACAGATCCTGGAGAATGCAAAGGACATTTGTTCCCCATTGCTCTCGTCAGCCCTTGGCGTGGAGGAGCCTTTGCTGTGGTGGCCCTGCTGCAGAGGAAGGGCCATCCCTGCCACTGGCCCCCATGGTGCTTGCAGGGGAATGCAGCTGGTGGATCTTGGCACCCTTGATCCCAGGAGCCCAACACAGCAGCTGTAACAAGGACTGATGTTTTTACTAGGTGGTTTCTCAGGACATTTTCATGTGTGCTAGGCTTGGTTTTCCAAGGCAGGGAGGTCCATCAGAGTGACTTTTTTGAGTAGAGGTTATTAGGTTTCAATAACACACACAGTATCACCAGGTATGACCAGTGCACACGTGAGGGATTACCTGTGTACAGCATTCTCAGGGCACAGTGTTTTATAGCAGCTGCCCACCTGGTGTCAGGCAGTGATGCACGGGGACTGGCGTGCTGGCCTGGCACAGTGGGTAAAAACCATGATTAATGTGCCCTGGCAGAGGTATTTACACAAAACTGGTGGCTTTCACCCTGGAGCGCTGATAAAGGTAGTTATATCCATGCTGCCTCAGCTCCCTTCCAGGGGTCAGTCAGCCCCCAAAGGCTCATTGCACTCTGAAAACTTTTCCTTCAGTTTTTACAGGAACATTCTTCTCATGTTTTATGGGGCTATTGTCCCTCTTTATACACATCACTCAGGGATCACAGCAGCATCTGCTGTTTGTTTGCATGTGACACATCATTACACATTCTGCACTGATTGTTTTGGGGGTTGCCCCCATGTATGTTAAAGTTGGTCCACCAAGCTGCCTCTGGTGGATATAACTCAGAGCATCTCTTTAGCATCAACACCCTTTAAACATATTTGGCAGTGAGTGGAGTGTTAGTCAGATAGCTCCCAGAGCAGTGATACATCTTGTTGGTCTCACATGAGGGGCCAGTACATTGAACTTGAGCACAAGGTGCTGGTGCTTGAATTAAAACTAATTGCTGTAGCACACTGGATGAGCCTGATAAAGCTGAAGCCAGCAGAGACCATCACCAGCTCAGCAATTTTCTGGGGTGCAGCTTACTGACCTTTCTCTGGATGGAGCTGCAGTTGGTTCATTCCTTCTTCAGCACTAGGAGCAATTGCAAAACTTGAAAAGATTGATTGCTGTGCACCAGCTCACCCTTTAGTTCACTCATGATTAGCATGGATTCTGGAGGCTGAATCCTGCAGTGGCTCCCTTGAATGCATCTTGCTGAGGTACCTATGGGACTAAGTCCATAAGAGTTGTTTTGCCTGGCATAGAGGTGCAGTGGTGGGTTCAACACTCCTACCAGAGCCTCTCCCTTCTGGTCTGAAAATTTACATGAGGCAAAAACCATTCCTTACACCACAGAGAGCTGGGCTTGTACATGTTCCCTAGCCAGTGCAATAGCATTGTTCTTCATTTGTCTAGGATGGACTTCCTAACTTTAATCACTGGTCACATTTGAGCCTGAAGGCTCTGTTGCACTAAGTTAAATAGACAAGGTTCTCAATAATTGCAGTGAAATTGCTAATAAGTGGATCAGTTTTAACACAAGGTTCAATTTTTAACCACGTTTGCTTTGAAACCTGACCAATACAAGAGGGAACCAAGTCTGTTTAAGTTCAGGTGTGAATTCTGCTCTGTGGTAGGACAAGCAAATGGCAGAGCTCTGAATCCCCAGGTGCAAAGAAGGTTTGGTTCTCTTGATACTGCAAGGAAGAAGCTGAAAATCCAGCTCTGGGCTTTGCAGTGCAGGTGCTGCTGACCCTGGGAAGGTTTGCCTGGGATGTAGCTGTGTGGAATGGGTCTGCATGAGGTTTGCAGCATGGCCTGAGTTTGTGGTAGGCATTTGGATGAGGTTTGCAGCATAGGCTACAAGGCCAGATGTAATTAAATTCCTCTGTGTCTATACCATGTGTGTATATCTCCTCTGAGTTTGGGAAAGGTTTATAACTCCATCAAATTAACTGCCTCAGGACAGAGATCTCCAAACCCCAGCACACTTCTGATGATGTATGATATAATGTAGTGATAGGAAAAGGAGTACTGGTTTTAAACTGGGAGAGGGGAGATTTAGATTAGACATCAGGAAGAAATTCTTCACTATGAGCGTACTAAGGCACTGGAATAGATTTCCCAGGGAAGTTGTTGATGCCCCCTCCCTGGAGGTGTTCAAGGCCAGGTTGGATGAGGCTTGTATAGCCTGGTCTAGTGTGCTCATAGCAGGGAGGTTGGATCGTGTTAATCTTTAGGGTTCCTTCCAACCTTAATGTCTATAATTCTATGATGTATGGGATAGCTGTTGCTGGAAGGGCTGCTTCTAGCATCTCCTCCCCTTGCTGCTTCCACTTTTACTCTTGTGCCAGTACAGTGAGGAGGTTCAAGGAGATGGATGATCAGAAAACAAGTCCTACATAGAAAAGGAGGATACTTGTCTGGTTTCTCCACAAAGCTGGAGAAGCCCCCATTCTTCATCTTAGGGGAGGGGAGGTGGGATCACCCTTTGCAGTTCTGCAGTCAGCTTAGCTGTATTGTCCCAATGCTCTCCTTTGATTTTCATTGCTTTTCCCTCCCCTCTCAGGGTCATTCCTGTCATTTTATGCATGCCACCAAAATACAGAGTGGCTGTTTCCACAAGGCAAAAGACAGGTAGCATCAAATTACTTCAGAAAACAGATCAAGATTTTTAGAGCATGTGCTGTGATAGGAATCTTCTTCACCTGCTCTCAGGAAGAAGATACTTCAGCAGCTGTGGATATAAATAGCACTTATCAGGCAGTGGAAAGGAAACAAAGCTTTGGGTAATTAGAAGAAGAAATGCCTAGGGGAAGATTATACTTTTTTTTTAAAGGGCAAGTAAATCAGCTCTCATGCAGTTGGTGAAGAAAGGAGATGCCTGACAACATAGTACCACATAGCTGGGTCTAGGAAGGATCATTCAGTAAAGGTCAGGCAAGAGCAGGGGGTGGAAACTCATGCATATGTTTGATCACAAAAATCAGAAGTAAAAGAAGATGACTGTGACTTTAATAACTGAGTTAGATTTTCTCTGATTCAGGTACAAGACTCTGAACCTCTTTCAGCTAAAGTCTACACAACGTGGTTATTTATTTCACAAAATGCATTTTTCTTATACCTTCGCCTTCTAGAGGTGGGCACCGGATGACATAAAACCATCATTTCTCTGGTGAATGTATTTCCTTCTGAAATCTTAATTTAAAAAAAAAAAAAAAAAGAAAAAGAAAAAAAAGAGATCTTGAGGGTGCCTTCAATGCCAGCAGGTCTTTATAGTGTCCAAAGCCCCTTGACATCAACAATCAGCAGGGGGGTGAGGAGGGCAGGGTGCAGCTGCAGTGGTGATGAGGAAACACTGTGCTGAATCCTTTCAACAGGATGGTCTTGACTGGCCAGAAGGAAAGTTATCGTGACCAGGCAGAGGGCAGTGAAACCAATGGAGCTACACTCATGTAAATCACCTGAAGCCCAGGTCATTAATTCAGCATAAACCACATGATCAGTCTTGGACTGTGTTCAGTTTGACTGTACTTATCTCGATTCTATGCGACGTGCCAGTTTTGCCCTTCTTGACCAAGGGTTCAGGAAATATCTTCCTGGAAAGAGACATGTAGAAACACGTATCTCTCACTCAAGCAGTGGAAGGCTGTGTTTAGCAGATGTGGGTTTCCATTTGGTTTATGTGTTGCTCAGATAAACACCCTGAATTGTTAGCAAGGTTGCCCAAGGGTGCTGAACTCTCACTGGGAGGAGATCAAACACTGCAAAGCTGAGCTGTTACCTCTGCTGTCACTGCAGCCCAGAGACAGGGATTTCTGGACTTTGGCTGTGCTAGTGATTCGTTGCTGCTCTTCTGTGAGGAAAATGGTAATATGGCTGCACAGATTACTTATCTGCTAATGTACCTCTCATGATTAAAGTTGGGGAGTGAAACAGTGTTGATTATGTGAGAGCGAGTGAGCAATTGCAAATGTCTCCACCTGCATTGGTCTCTGGAAAAAAAATGCATGCAGTGCTGACATAGCAGTGGGATTGTCCGTCACTTAGCTCTGTCCTGATTTGACTAAAACAATTTACTTCCAGCTTCTTTGGTTTTAATGACAACGAAGGACAAACTGCAGCTGCATCATGTAAAAAAAGAATGACTTAACCATGCTACAGCTTGTCTTGCATTAACTGTTGGGAGTTCTGCAGGACTCTGGTGTGTTCTACAACTTCACAGTATAAACAAAAAGAGGGAAATACAGTTTCCCTGAGATATGGCATCAAACTTAGGTTCTTAACACATCTCTCCCCCTCCTCTCTTCCCCTCCTCTCTTCTTCTGCCACGCTTAGCACAACAGGGCCAAGTCAAAACCAGCAAGTAACTGCGAAGTTTCTCAAATCTTAACAAATCTTATGAATTTTTAAGAAGCAACGCTGGTTCTGGGCCTTTCAGTGTTAGTTGTGCTCTGCTCCACACCTGTCCACGTGAAAAGTCCACGCCAAATCCTGTTTCCCTTTGACAAATCTCCCTGCCTGTTTTTCTGTTGCCCAGAGTAGGGATTTTACTTTTCTTGAGCTGGGGACGCTGCCACCAGCATTGTGTAACAGCCAGTGTGTTGTGCCACAAAAACCATGCTGAGCTCTCAGCCTCAGCTCCCTGCGACTGGTCTGACACATGCTGTGGAAAATGCTGGGAATCTTAGGGTTAAGATAAGTTAGGATCACTTTTTTTAGTAAGGCAAACAATCGCAGGGCTGGGGTGCCCAGGGAAAGCTCTGCCCCTTTCCATGATGAACGCTCAGGCATGCCAGGCATTTTTTCCCTTTCTGAACTAGAAACTACTCTAGGGAAGCACACTTAAAAGAGCAGAAGGAAACTCTGAATATTTTGCTATAAAATTCCATGTTAAAAGTAGTTACTAGTTACTAGTCTCACCACATCTTGGAGTCTGCTATGAACTAGGCTGCGGAAGCCACAATTCTTGCAGGAGGCTGGACCCTCAGTGGTGTGAAGGCTTCAGGATGGACAGCTGAGCCCCTCAGTCTTGCCTTCTGCCAACAGCCTGGTGCTAGAGACATCCTGCTCTCCTTCTTTGGTTCCTGACTCCCAGGCCTCTAGGGAGGGTTCAATTTCTGCTGTTTAGTGACATTTTGATGTCTGTATGATTTTAATCAGTATTTGTCCTTTTAGAGAACCCATCTAGCTAGCAGTTTCCATAAGGCCCAACAGCAGCCCTGGTGCTTGTTGGTACCAGCCTGGTCCTAATAGTCCCAAATCAGCTGCCAGAGTTCACAGTCAATTCCACCCCACCCATTTTTTTCTGAAAAGTGGCTATGACTTCTAAGTCTTTCTGCAGGGGAAGGTGGGAATTATTCTCCCTTTCTCCCCTCTCCCTCTCCTCCCTCTCTTCTCCTTCTCCTCTCCTCTTCTTAAAAAGGCATTAGTTTAATACTCCACCCTAAAATTTTGGAGAATAAATCTGAGTTACCAAGGGAAGGGTGATACAACTCTAATTCATCATATACCAATGGGCAACATGTCTCAGTCCTCTGGTGAGAGCATGTGAATGCAGTGGGATTTGTATTTGATGTCTTGAGCCCACCTGAAAGCTGATCTGTCCAGACCTCATTCAACACAGTGCCTACCAGAAGCACCAGCAGAGGACTGTCCTCCTCACAAGATAAGATTATTGACCCTGTTCTGCATTCTCTAGCAGCCTTTGACTGCCTCCTCCCCACTGTTCATCAATGGATGCCAGAGATAGTTTTGTAAAGCTTCTAGCCTTCCCTGTCTGTGCACACCCAAATACCTGGCCCTGAAGATGTGGGGCCACTCAAAACCCACCAGTGCTGAGAGCCAGGGCCCCCAGACAGACTGCACCCGTGGTTTGCATCCTGTGGCCCACCCTAACCTCCATTCTGAGCAGAAATGAAAACCTGGAAGGCAAAAAAGGGGAATACACCAAATATCCCAAGGAAATAAGAAATGCCAAGGAAGCCACAGTTACAGTTCAGTGTAAAATTCTCAGGCCTTGATTGCAGTATCACCACAGTGAAGGACTGCAATTTTGCCTGGGTCTGTATGTCTGCCACCTCCTCTAGGCACACCCCAGTGAGAAAAGCTAATGAGTTCCAGACTGATCCGAGTTGGAAGGAGCACAGTCTGCTTCTCAGAAGGATTAAGAATTAAAGAGCCACTGTCAGGTCCCATAAGTGTAAGCACGAGGTACAAAGCCCAGCAGCCCTGAGCTGCTGATGCTGAAACAGCTCATTGAATTCTTCAAGGCAGGTTGCAAAGCGCATCAATCCAGCAGGGTCTGCAGAGCAAGATCTGGCACCATGTCAGAAGGAGGGGCCATGCCAGGCAGGTTCTTGAAACAGGTTGAAAGTGCAGTGATCACCAGACATGGATTAGCAACCATTTACCCTTGAGGCAGCTTCAGCCTGAATATTCTAGTCACCTGTTCTTAGAACATGCAGCTTCTTTATATTGACCTGGTCTAAGGTGCAGCTCAAAACAGCTCAGCCCAAGTGCCCAGGCAGTAGCATGTCCCCCAGAAGGTAGTGGAGGAGCAGAGGTGTTTCTGAAGAAGTCGTCCAGGTCTGTGGGGGTCCTGAGTCACCCTACTCTGAGCCTGGACATCTGAGTCACGGTCCCACTTCCCAGCTGGGCTAGGAGGGTTTGAATCAGATCACAACAGCATGAATCAGGGCTGGAACGAGCCCTTCTCCTGACCATCAGGAGACTCTGAATAAAGTTGTGAAACAGTCCTTCCTTCCCAGACACGGAGGGTCTGAATCAGGATCTGAGTTGATACTTCTGCTCCGGAGCAGAGGACATTAACAGAGCATGACAGCAAGTATCCCTGGCTGGCAGAGTGAGAAGGGAAAGACCCTAATTGCCTGGCTTGATTAAAAATTGTCTTCTTAGCCAGTTTGCTGTAATGTCACAGGCCTTTTGAAGTCAAGAAAAGAGGGAGGAATAGAAAGAGGAGTATTCTTGAACAGTAATGATGATAGTTGTGGAGAAAAGGCACTAAATAGGACACTTTCAATCTCTGCCAAGTACATCCAGTAGTCTTCAGGCCACTACAGAGCCCCTTGCCTCATTGTCTCTGTATTTCATGCAGGGGAGCACAGTTTGTGCAGATTGTTACTTAGATTTTGGGGATTCCTTCCTAGAGGTGGGAGCCCCTCTGTGCTGGGCAGGGCATGGTCACCTACCAGGAGAACTTTGAAAAACACCAAATCCAGATGGGCAAGAGGGCAGGAAAGGAGGCACTATCTGATTTTGCAGAAGGGAGACTGACTTTTATCCTAAGTCACCTAAGGGTGCAGTGTGGCCAGCACAGCTTTCCTTACTGCTTTTGAAGCTTTGTTCTGCTGACACAGGCCTTCTCCTACTCCACCAGGCAGTAACAGGTGCTTTCTTCAACTTTACACTTTTTTGCACACATTCACTTCCATGCTTCAGTTCGTTGACTTGTTAGTGATGGGAGTAATTAGAGTGGGCCACATGTGCTTTTCTGTGCTCCTGATCTTCTTTATTATTCTCCTTGACACTAATAGTGCTCTCTGGCTTGGAAGGCAATGATTCATGTGACACTTATTGTCACCTGAGAACAGAATTGACAAGACATGCCTTCTTCCAGGCAGCACCATGGTAGCATCTCTCAAACTTCAGTTGCAGCTAAGAGCTGCTGCAGTGCAGTGTCTCTGCAGCATGAGCCATCCAGGAAGCTGGAGGTTTTTTTGCAAGAGAAGATGGAGGCAGGAGGAAAACATTTTTTAAAGTGTGAGTCAGCTCCACCTGTGCGTGCAGCTCTTTGGTTTCAGGGTGTGCATGGGACAGCACAATGTGAACAGCCAGTGTCTCACTGGTGACAGCCGAGGACTGTGGGATATGAGTAGTTCAGACAGGATTGCCTGAATTTTTCTTCTCCACCTTGGCAGCTGCAAATGCAACAGCAGGGGTGCTTGGTCCCAGCTTCCAGTGTCAAGGCAGAAGATGTCAGACCACATTTGGAGAAGGAGGACAGAGAACAATGTTTCTTAGGGCTCCATTAGAAGAAGAGATATTATGGTGAGAGAGAAGACTGAATAATATCTGGCAGGAATGAAAGAGTTTTTTTAGCAATTTGTGTCACCTACTGTTTCCTTTTTTCCTACAATATTCCCTCCTTCCATTCCTTGCAGCTGTTGTATCACATAAGTACTTCTGATCTGCCTTAGCACCCCTGGGAATCCCTCTGATGACTTGGGACCCACAAGTCCCTTTGGAAGGCACTTCTCAGCTAACTGTTTCTGTGGTTTGTAGGAGAATGCCATGCTAGGTTCAGGCCAACAGCAGAGATCAGAGCTTAACTAATTAATTAAAAATATAATAATAACTAAGTGGCAGCTGTATCTTCAGAGCTCAAACCAGGCTACTGAAAGAAGCAGAGCCTACCAAGCCATGCCAGGCTGTTGCAATGTAGTGCAATCATGGTCAGGGGTGAAACTCAGCTATATTTTCCAGTTCCTGAATTCTGGAACTCCTTCTGGCTCCTAACTTGAATTACCCATGAGGGAGTATCCTGCTTGTTTCATAGCAGATGATTTCTGATTTGAAACTTTCCTAAAAGATGTGTCTGTAAGGAAATGATCATTCCATGGCCATCATTTGCCTAGTTTTTCTCTACAGTACAACTCAGGAACACTTAGTAAGTTTCAAACACTTATTTCTGAGGACTTACAGAGCAAGATAAGGCTAAAACTGAAGATTATCCACCCTACAGACTGTCATTTAATGTAATGTATATCTTCAGCGTTCTACTGTATCAAGAAAATGTTATGATAAGGGGGACAAATGGAAGCACTTGTGAACATACACAGAATTCCAGGCAGAGAGAGCAGGAAAGAAAAACCACCTTTCATGGCTCTGTGTGCTTAGGTGGACTTAAAATACATGTGTATAAGACAGATACTGGTTTTAGTTTCATTGGGCTAAAATGTACAAACTGGGATGCAATTAATGTAGTGATTATTGAAATGCCTCTGGGGTGAAGCAGCTGCCACGCAAACCCATCCCACATGGCTGATGGCTTTTTGCTCTCCCTAACAAGAAATTGGTATGAGGCACTAGGAGCCACTTAAATACAGGACTCAAGCTTACAAACACTTGCTGTCGGCCCAGTGTTTCTTACCCCTTTGCTGAGGCTGGGCAGCACCTTTCTGTGTCAGTTTTGCTTAACATGCTAAGGATATGCCCTGGTCCCAGGGCACATGGGTGCTGCTGGGATGCTGACACCTCTGAGCATGCAGAGTGAGGGGTCTGGGAGTCAAAAAACCAGTCATATCAATCAAGCAGAGATTTTTTTTTTTTAATTTGTTTAACGAATGGCTGGTAGTAAATCCTGTTTCTCTTGCTGTGTTGCGGTGAGGGTGGCTTTCTCCAGACTTCTGTGCCCCAGTGGGGGCTGCAAAGACCTGGCAGCAAACAGCAGAGAGGAACTCCTTGTCTCTATACTGAACCTGGAGACGTGTGTTGCACAGAGCATGGGGCTTCCCATCTGTCATCACTAAGCATGGAAACCAAACTGGTCTTGCAGTGAAGTCTGTGCACCCAGGGACAAAGTGGCTGTGCCACTGCTTTCCCGTGCCACCTTCAGCATGTCCCTGAGCAGGCAGCTCCACCAGCCCAGGGAACCAGTCTGGCCCCTCACCAGCTCCAGAAGGGGTGCTCATGTCCCTGTTGCTCACCTGATGCCAGGTTTATGCCTTATGATAAGTATCACAGTGGCATTAAATGGCATAGAAACATCTGCTCAGGAGCTCAGGCCAGATGGGAGCGTGGTGACCCACACACTGACTGGTGGGAGCTTCAGGATGAGTGAGAGCATCCAGAGACTGAGATACCTACATACCCTCCATCACTGGCAGAACAAAACAAAACTGTTTTCTAGAATTTTTCCACCCACCAATCCTTTTCCACGTCAGTTTCTGGTTGTGTCACCAGCGGAATTAACAACCCTTATTTAGGTTGTCATTTGGTACCTCAATTTAATGGACAAGTTAGAACAGGAGGCAGCTTCCCGGTCTGGACAACGCCTTTGAGTTTAACAGCAGCAGGCAACACTGGGGACAGATTTTTTTGCCTTTGTTTTGCTGTAATCCTGCAGTATTGTTCAAATGTCAAGTGCTGTTAAGAAGAATAACCTCTGGCTGGTGGGAGTGTGACGACATTTATTTATTTGTTTCCAAAGAATCCCAATAGAGGAGGGCTGGGAGAGCAGGAGGAGGAGGATGTTTTTTGCATCTCAGCGGTGTTTGGAGCAAGTGACATGTGGGGAGAGATGGGGCACCAGTCACAGGCTATTGTGATGGAGAGGACCAGCTCCTCCCTGCTTCTGAAGGGGCAGCAGCTCTGATTGGTGTGTGCCCACAGGGCTGCCAGCTGTGGCTGTGGCCACCTTGGGTTTGGCTCACTCTGATGTCTTGGCTTGTGAAGAAGCAGAAGGAGTTAGTGCCATGGCCTTGAAAACGTCTCCTTGTCCCTGATTAGACACACCCATGCCTCTTGCCCACCACGTCACCAGAGGAGGTGTCCTGCCCTGCCCAGGGCTTTGGCTGGGAAAACCCCATCACCCTGCACTGCAGTTTCTGGGGGTCTGGTGGCGAGAGGCACCACCAGTTATTATTATATGCAGTGGTGGAGGTGAGCTCAGGGCCCAGCAGGACAATGGCAAAGCTCTGCCTTTAACAGGGACGCTGCCATGTCACTGCTCCCCAGGGGCTCTCCCTGGGGCTGTGGCCAGCCAGTGCCAGGCCCTCCTGGGTGTCTGGGATGGGGACAGGCTGCAGGCACCCAAACCCTCCCCAAGGAGGGATGAATTGGAGGCATGAGCCCAGCCTGGAGAGGGGACTCGGCTCGGCTGGAAGGCACAGGCTGCTGCCGTTTGTGGCTCTCCCTGCTCTGCTGTCACACCCCTGAGCCTTGGGAGGGAGAGCACGTCTGCCCATGGCAAGCTGACAAGTGAAGCAGAGGATACGTGCAACCAGCAAAGCCGGGGGAAGGAAACAAGGATTTGTACTCCCACTGTTGTTTTAGACAATGCTTCCGCTTGCAGCCTGAGCTCTCGTTAAGGACGTTTATTGATTGCTTCTCTGCTTTACTACTGGCTGCCCAGGGAGCAAATAACATTTTAAATGAGCAGGCTGAAATATGGCAAGGCAGGAGCTGACAAGCAGTGATTAAGCAGCTCTCTGATCTGGAGGAGGGCAAGAAACAAATGACAATATATAGAGATGTATGACAGCCAATATAGCAGGGGAGAAAATAAACTCATTGCAGGAAGGTGGAAGATCTTTCAGCTACTCTTGTTCCTGTCTGATGATGAAGCTGCTAAACTAAAGGTTGCCAGAGGGAGGGATGATCTCAACTACATTTTTAAAAACACTGCTGCAGACCACGGTGTATCCCTGCTCCTGCAGCACCTGCAGAAACAAGCAGCTGATTCAAAGGCTGCTGAAGTCAACGGGAGGGGTTCCAGTGACGTCTGTGGGTTTAGATCTGATCCCTAAATCCTGGACATGTTTTCATTGAGAAAAACACTCAATACGTGGCAGCCTTGGAAACTGCTCCCCAAATTACTGTCTTCAGAAGAAAGGAAGCACTGCTGGTGAACAGCAGCAACACCTGAGTGCCACAGTAGCAGCCTGGATCACAGACATGCAGTTTCACACTACAGATACTTATATTGCCCATCTCAAGAGCTTAAAGGATGAAAGCCATATTTCCCCCCATTGCACCCCAATCCTGAAGTGAGACATTTAGGCTAGTTTGGAGAGTCCACTCAATGGTACTCTGCAAAGCACTTTGCTGAATGGGTCATTTGTATTTAATGAGTAATTCCTTATAGTTAGTACAAATAACTTTTTAGATGAAAGGAGTCCACCTGCTGTTCTGCTCAGTACCATGTGCTACCACTGTGTCAGCTTGAGCCCAGGCTACTTAATCACATATGCCTGGTGGTGCAGGTGCATTTATCTGCTGATAAGAAGTATTTGCATAAAGTAGATAGATTTATATATTTTTTTAAATGTATCTTGATAGAAGAGGAAATAGGGTCCTGGAAAATACTGGCAGAGAACTAGAGAGATACTGTAGTTCCTACAACACCCTCATCAGCCTTTAATCTTTCTCTATCACTGGAATTACCATTTGCAGTGGGGCTGAAAGGCATTTCAAAGAGCTCAGGTGGCAAAAGCGCTGACTGCAAGTTCGGACTCCGGCTGAAGGTTATGTGCTGAGGTGGAGCCAGCAATGGCAGGTCTGACAAAGAGGTTGAAAGTCAGGAGCTCACCTTGCAATTTCTTCACTGGACGTGAATGAAAAGCCTTTGAAGGTCAATGGTGGAGTTTTCTACCAGGTTTTCTGTCAGTTTTCTAGAAGAGAAAGGACTGTCTGCAAATAAAGTTTTCACCAAATGCAATGTCAGGATAGAATCAAAGTCCTCTTTGTTTAGCAAGGACAAGGAGTTTATGAAGATCTTATCACTGCTGGGACACTTCTGTTGCTCTGCAAAAGCACACAGCGGGGTGCCCCAGAGCACAGGAGTGACAGGCTACCACATTAAAACCTGTAGTTAGAATGGTTCTTGCTTGGAAAAAATAAACAGTGAATGTAAATTCTTCAACTTTTTGCAGGCAGGGTCCAGAGAGACAGCATGCAGACACAGCAAGGTGTCCATGTTATATAATGCTGGGCTGAGCCTTTAAAGAAGCTAGAGAGAAAGCCCAGCAAAGGTGCTTGCATGCGTTCAGTCCTCAAGGTATGATTTTCAGGGGTCCCACAGGATTTTCCACTGGTAGTGCAAGCTGGCTTCACTTTAATCTCTGGGAGTTTTCCTTTCTTCTCTTTAAAATTAACTTTCCCTGCTGATATTTCCTCCTAGTTGTGATATGATGAGTTGTTGGACTTCACTGAGGGTGAGGCAGCTGCAAGGCTGTGTAGTATATGCTCCATAACATGGGCTTCAGGGGAAGGTGGAAGGAAAAAAGGTTGCAAATTTGGACTGATGCAAAAGACACATTAAAAGCTGTTATTTAAATATGCAACGGCAAGCTTTTAAAAACACAGCATTTTTATGAATAAGAGAAGCTCATTACTACTTCATAAACAGTGCCAGCTCTAAGGAAGAGAGATTTTTGTTTAGCTCTGTGTGCTGTGAGGGAGATATTTACACTGAGAACAGGCTCTATCATGTAAAGATCTAGAGAAACATGACAGAAAAATTTCTTCACTAAACTGAAGTGTTGCCCCACTGCAACCCAGGCTGGCAGGATACAGGTGAGGAGAGCAGGGGATGGATTGGGCTGCATCCCTCTTTAATCTGCACTACCACAAGTTCATCTGGCTTCCACCTAGTGTGTGTTACAGCTGAGCTTGGCTATTGCAGCTCTACTCCAGAGACCTCCAAACACTTTGCTTTCATATCTGATGAAGTGCTTATTTTGTGCAGCGATAGAGCTGAATTGTATCGGATCATTCCCTGCCTTTCAGAAAGCTTGGATTGAAATTGTAGACTTGAACTATGAAATTTATGACAGACCTTTGTTTCAGTGTACATAAGCATTCTAAAATACATTAATTTACTGAATAAATTGCTAATATGCTGACCTTATAAAGCACACTTCACTTTGCTTTCTGCCTGTAATCGATCACATCCATATGTCCTTTGTA
Source organism: Apus apus (assembly GCF_020740795.1). Classification (NCBI taxonomy): domain Eukaryota; kingdom Metazoa; phylum Chordata; class Aves; order Apodiformes; family Apodidae; genus Apus; species Apus apus. Next base: position 55,695,413 of record NC_067286.1, on the reverse strand, counting down.
GAGTAGAAACTAATATTACAAGCAAGCATGTTAGAAGACTTAATGTGACTAATAAAGAGGTAGCAGAATGCCAAGGGCAGAGCCAGCAGCAGTATCTGGCCCCGTGCTGATTGATTGCAGAGTCCTTGCCCGTGATAGTGTTGTGCTGGACCTAAGTGACACCTCCAAGGTCAAACACAGAGAGCAGTTTGGCAGTAGCAAGCAGAGACGTTGGCCCTGCTCCATCAGCTGAAGCTTTCCTGTACAGGTAATCACATTTTCCTTGATTTCTTTGTTTTGAATTTGCAAGAAGCTGCCCCTGCAGCCAGAAGGATTGATTCCCTAGAGGGGAAGCAGCCTCCCTGCCCATGCCCTCCCCAGATTGGCACTGGTGTTCTTGAGGTTTAGTATTTCCTCAGCTAAAAGGAGACTGATAGCAGGAGTTCTGGCAGAGAAGTGGAAAGACTGATTTTCTGCAAGGAACAGGGAAAAAGTCTTCCCAGTTCAGGAGCCTGAGTTTCTGGAGTTGCTGCCTCCCTCCTCACTTGCTCCTGCTGAGACAGAAGGGAGAGAATATGGTTCCTGCAGAGGAATAACATCAGTTCCCTGCAGTGTCTCCAGCTGTGACAGGGACACATGGGCACATTGTGCATGTGCTCCTGCTCTCAGGGCAGCATTGCTTCTGGAGGGACATCCACCTCAGGGTTGCTGCCCAGCCTTTGCTTTGCAAGTGCATATTGATAACAGAGGGCAGTTATTTGTGGTGAAAGCAGAATAGCTTCCTTTCCCCCAAATAAAGCCAAAAAAGCCACCCGTAACTAACATCTGAATTGGCAGCACATGACGCAGGCAGGTAAAGCTGTGAAGTGATTAAGGAGGTAAAGCAAGAGCTGCTGGCTGCAGTGCCGAAGTGCCAACATGCCTCTTGGGCCATAAACAGACCTATCCCATGCCTACCAAGATGTGCAAAGCCTCGAGATGGGAAAGTAGTCCCTGCAGTGCTGCTGCCATGACAGCACCCTGCACCACCATTCCTGCTCTCAGGCATCAGCCCTGACACCACCACCCAGCTGGAGAGCTGCCTGAGGAAGGGGAAGAGATTTAAACTAGCACATTGAAGAGACCAAAATGAAAAGCTGTGGGTGCAATGTGAATACATGCTTCAGAGCTCATGCTCAAATATAGTGGGGGAGGGGAGGGTTTTAGGCCCTGTGCTGGATTTCCAAGTGGTTATTTGGATAAATGGACACAAATTCCAAAGGGATTTTAACTACAAGGACTTGGATCCAGAGCCTCAGCTCAGCCTGAGCACAGGCTTTAACCATGTCATGGAAAAAGCCTGATTTCAGTTCCACGGGGCAGGGACAGGAATTTGGGAAGGGAGCGTGCTTATAACAAGCATGTTTGCACAAGGTTTATTAGGATTTTTTAGGAGTATTTATTGCACCTGGCCAAAACTGTATGATGCAACACAGGCTCCCTTCAAATCATAGTTTGGTGAGAAATGACAAAATAAACACGCATCTAGTGAAAGACTCAGGAATGGGATTAGTTTTTATTTTATCTTTGGCGTGATTTTCCTGTTAAGTAACTAATTCTGCTGTTAAAGCTTTGTTCACAGAGAAGCGTGGTCTTTTTTTGAAACCGACTTCAGGCTGCATCATGGGGAAGGAGTCTCTGGGGCTTCCCAGATACTCCTTTTTCAGGGAGGTGGCGGGGGAAGAGGTATGAAAGTGAAGTAGATACTATTAGGATTCAGTTAATTCCTCCTTACTTTCCCCAGCTACTATATCACAGTTCAAAGCCACTCTGCTCTGAACCCTTGGGAATGGCACGAAGCTTCACTACCTAGATTTACTCCTGGTCCTGAAGAGGTGAAAGAGGATTTGTCCTTCCACTGGCAAAACCCACTGCTTGGGCTGTCACCCCTGTGTCAGCATAGCTCTCCAGCACCAGTGGTTAAACCAAACCAAAATTCCTTGCAAGGCCATGTCAACAACCACAGCCTGTGCCTGTGGAGCTCAGCCTGGTGTTCCTGGCTCCTGCTGCAGCACCAGGATATTCTTCAGATGCTTTTGAAGCCATCTCGCCTCTTTTCATCTGTATTTCAAAGATAATGAGCCAAATTTCTGATGCCATTGGTTTACAAGTCCTCATTAACTCTAATTGCACTGGGTAGGAGAATGGGGCTTCCAGGCAGAGACACGGCAGCCTCCTGCCCTTGCACGGCAAGGAAGGCCTTGGTGATAAGGGGAAATCATTAGAGCAGTCTTGTGTATGGGTCTCCCCTGAGTAACTGCTGAAGGTGAAACGGCCTGGGATGTTAATCAGATCAGATCAAAGAGCAGAGCCTGTCTGGCCCAATCAGCCCTGACTGGCAGCTTGATAAGCTCAGTGCCAGCGAATTCAACCGAGAGACCTCCCATAAAACCAGTGCTCAGGAGGGCACCCTGAGTGCATGTGACTAACCAAACACGACCATAAAAACACCTCTTAAATGCACCTGGGACTTAAAAATGTCACCTTATACACAACGAGCCTAATTCCAGAGAGACCCTTCCAAGCTTGTTCACATTATCCCATCAAACACCAAGCCTGGGAGCATCCTTCTTTGGGACCTGCGCTGAACCCACTTTTCCAGCACAGTTTTAGGAGCATGACTGTCAGCAGCAGTTGTTGGACAGGGCTTGAATTATTGGGTCATTCCATCTCCCTCCTTGTGTGAATGCCACTCTCACAGGCAGACAGCTGCTTTTACCTCTTCTCTGAAATTCTGTGAATTTTGGACTCGGTTCAAGACTAAGCAAATCCACCAGGGACTTTCCATTGTTTGCCATGAGCTTTGGAGCAGCTGTTATTGTTCTTCATCATCTGCTGGAACATTTCTGATTGAGTTATTGTTGTCTCGCAAGGAAACTTTTAGAAGACTTGCAGAATGAAGAAGCCTTCACATATTGGCAAAGTGATCTTTTGGTTTCATTCCCAGGGCAGTAGTCAGAGTTTTTCCTTTTTAGTGACGTCACAGCTTTTGGATGTGCTTGGACAAACTCGTGGGTTAATTCAATACTAGTCTTCATAGCTTCTGCTACATTTTCCTTTTTACTTCTGTCATTTATGGCCACTAGTTCTTACAGAACCATGTTTAATTTCCACAAAAGAGCAAACTAAAGTCAGAAAAAGGTCTTTATTCTTGAAATGTTTAGAAAAAAAAATAATTAATTGCTGTTACTTAATATCCCAACTTTTTTTGTTGGTGGTGTTTGTGTTTTGTTTTTTTTTTCCTTTTGCAAAGATTTCTCACACATCTCTCCATCTGTAGCTGTTTTTCTGGTGTGTCTGGGTTTTGTCTCTCTCTGCATGTGGGAACACTGACGGGCATTGTCAGTTTTTTCAAAAGCTGTGGACTTAGAGATCCAGAAATCTACTAATTAGTTCATGTTTAATCTGAACAATCTGCAAGAGCAGTTCTGGAGTCTTGTAGAATTGTTCCAGCACAGTCAAATGATGTTGATTAGCAAAAGAAAAAATAATAATAAAAAAATGCATAAACAGCAATTATTTAAAATAAACTCCAACCACATAAAGACTGAGTTTAGCTTAGGCTGTTGAAAAACTTCATGCAAATTGTAGAGCGTGTTTATTGCATGTTTTTCCCAAATGAAGTGAAAGAGTTGGGCTTTGTAGTAGTCAGAAAAGAAGTGGAAATGCCATGATCACCAGAGCCATGATCAGGAGCAGGGAAACTGCTACTGCCCGTGCACCTGTCCCGAGGCAGAGCTGCCTCTTACAGCTCCTGCTAAAATCCTAGTGCCTGTGAAACAAGCTGCTCCTGTTGTGCAGGAGGTCACTCGAGCTGCCTGGGGGGGACAGGGCTGCTCCCCATGGCAGCCACCCGCTGGCAGCCCCAAACTCTGGTGCAGGTCAATGGGTGCAGGACAAGGATGGTTGCCCAGCTCTCCACCAGTCGGTGCAACCAAAGCTGCTACTTGGCAGTGTCCCTCCTGGCACTGCAATGGTTGCTGTCCTCATTTTTGGGGTGAAATGGAGCTTAAACAAGGAACTTTAAAGTCTTGCTCTTCAGTTCATCACAAATTCAGGCAGGGTAGCCAGGAGAGCCAGCCTCCCAGGCTGCGCTGCAAGGAAGGAGGCTTCTTCCATCGTTGGTCTCCCAGGACTGCTGCACTTGTTAAACAGCAACACGCATGCTCAGAGCATGAACACAGGGTAGAAAACAAGTCAATCTGAATGTTTATGGACACAGTGGAGCGAGCCTGCTGCTTTTTCAAAGGCTTTCAAATGTTTAGGAAACAAAATCATCGTGAAAATCTCCCATCTTGCAAGTGGACAAGGGTGCTGTTAAGAACCACTAGTGTTTTGAATATAAATCTTATTACTGTGGTTGAAAACAACTGGAATTTGACTCTGACTTGCAGCAAGCAGCAATTACCCATTTTGGGAAATGTCACGGAGCTTTAGACCATCACTGCCAGGAAGGTACAGAAGCACCTTGGAGTCAATGGGCATGAGCTCCTAGATTAGCTTCATTTAGTCATGCTCTGCTAGGAGCTTTAAAACAGCTCCTCCAAAAAGGATTGAGCTTGTCCTTCCCTCAGAGAGGATAAGGGTGCTCCTCTTGGCAGCGCTGCTCAGCCTGGAGCAGCCACTGGTGTGAGCTGCTGCTGAGCTTCTCTCTCCATGCTGCAGCCCCAACACCTGGTACCCAACACACACCAGCTCACACCTCCCCTTAGGGCTGCCCCCCCTCCCCTCATCCTGGTAGCCCTTTGCATTTATCTACACTGAGTTCCACCTGCACTTTATTGCCCAAACATTCGTAAGAAGGACTCACCTGTAAAGTCTTTCTATAGTTCTTTACAACCTGTCCCCATCCTTACTGCCATAAGCAACTTTGTGCCACCAGCAGACCTCCTTAGCTAACTGCTCAGCCCTTTTTCCAGGTCATTTATAACAATGTTGAGCTGTACCAGCAGGGAAGCTGAGATGCCACTTGTGACCTCCACGCTCCTTCAAGAGCCAGCTAGGATGGCTGCCCTCCATTTCGTATCCCTGAACTTAGCCTTCTTTATCCTACAACTAAAAGCTTCAGAAACTGCCTTCATTCTATGAGGTTCCCTAGATATTGCATGGGTGGCTGTGCAGTCTTGCTCGTGGTCTTTTAATATTACTTAGAGGTTTATAATTTAATTCAACCACTTTTAGGTGCTGTAACAAAGTGGGGCAGGGTGAGAGGAAACCACTGGTTGCCTGGCGTTTTGAGCAATTAGCAGCTTATTTCTGCTTGGTTGATTTTTACTTCAGGAAATCAAATGCTGGCGGTGACTGTATTGGATCCAGACTATCCGAAACCAGTCCTACGTTTCATCTGGCAGGAGGAAAAGTACAGGCTCTATCTATAGTCACTGATCCTTTTAATTCACAGGCAATTTGGAGGGTTTTTTCAGCTCTGACAAAAACAATGCAGCGCATAAGCCTCTTTGAGTCATCCCCTCTGCTATAAGATCAGCCACAAACAGCTGATTTCTATGAGGCAGAGGTATTTATAGGCTTGAGATAGAACATCGATTTAAAAATGCCACTTTTCCTCTTCAAAGAGATAGACTTACATTTTTAATCCGTATAAAATTAATTCAGCTAATTAGTGAAAATAGCTACACAGTAAAATGAATTAAAGTTTCAGAAAATCATTAAGCATTGATATGGCTGCATGCTCCGATTTGGTAATGAGCTGTGAGATGGTGAATATCCAAGTAGTGTAAGAACTCGTGGGCAATGAGGTGCTGCCATGTAAGAGCAGGAACAGCTTTGCTCTGGAGAAGACTCTTGCTCAGCATGAGGAGAGCACTGTTATTTAGGAAGGAGCTGTGACCCTTCTAGCACCGGGAACATCTGGGGCATCAGGTTCTGTTTTCCACCTTGCCACTGACTTGCACAATCCCCTTATGCATCAGCCTTTAAAATGAGCAGGGTGCTGTATGCTTCCCAAAGAAGCTTGTGCAACCAGGGTCCAGGTTGTCAAGGGAGCTGTTCTGAACTCCCACTGAAATAAATGAGAAATGAAAGTCAGTAGGAGCTGGGGCATGAAATCCCTTTACCTCCTTTGAGAAATCTGCTCTTTTTTTCAAGCAACCAGCAGCTCCCTAACATGGAGGTAGATCACCACACTCTCACAACACCCATGGGTACTTCCATCTGCTGCCACAGCCATTTTACAAATCCCTTCCCCTCCCTGGGTAAATATTTGCAGGATCAAACTGCATGAGAAACGAGGAACTGTTTCCCTGCGAAGCAGAAATCATGTCTCACGTGGAGATTTATCATGTGGAGGAATCGCATTTTCTTCTTCTGGAGAGGCATGTTGCACCTTGACTCTAGTAACATCCCTCCCTCAGAAGTGGTACAGACAGAGCTGGCAGGTGCATAGGAAACCCTGAGCTCTGCATATTCCCTGGGAGGCAGAAAATGCTCAAGAGGATAATGCGCAAGACCCAGCGCTGTTCCTGAGGTCAGGAGAAAGCCCTGAGCGAGCTGACGTGCTGCAGTCACCCCCCCTCTCATGCCACATCTGTTTTGCCTGTGGCTTGCTCAGCTGGTGAGCTCCTGGGGACAGGCTCCACGTGCAATGTGTAGCCCACCTGGGCCTCTGGGTGTTGCTCTAATGCTACCAATGCAAAGGGGCTGGATGTAAAGCTGGCAACACGTGTGGGGGCACAGTCCCAGTTCTAGGCTAGATAAGAAACGTCAGGGAGCTGTTGTTCTTGCTCTGACACCTGTTCATAGGTTGGTCATCAGCCATAAGCAAGTGAGTATCTGCACTCTCTGCTGAAAAAGGGCGATTTTCTTTAAAATGCTGCTAAGATCAATGAGGAAATGTTGACAAAGAAGGATCCTCCTGGGAGCACTTGGTGGCATAAGCTGGAAATCAAACTCCTGTCTGTGAGGCTTTGCGTGCTTGTGGGATATATATTCCACTCAAGTATTACCCGTTTTCTTAAATATTTCTACCTTATCTGTCAGAGGACACAAAAACACAGTAAGAGAACATGAAGAAACTGCACCTGGTGTCTTGGGTAGACCTGATTTCTCAACACAGGTAATGAAATCTCTGACTTGCCCCATGCCCTTGCCCAGTGCAGTATTGAAGCAGGTGATTCTTTTCTGTATTCTGCAAGTATATTGCATATTTTGCTACAACAATTTACACCACTTTTCTAACAATCGCATGACATGACACACATGTAATCCAACAGGTTGAACTGAATGCAGACACTTTAAAAACCTCTTTCCTCTCCCTCTTTCCACTCCATCAGTTGCAGATCTCAGCCTACATGCCTTGTTAAAACAGCCTGATTGAACTGATGTCCTCACTAATGAGCCTTTCTGATTCATAGCTTTTAAGGGGAGCAGCTGAAACCTTCCGGGGAATTGCCTTTTTGTTGCAAAAGGCCAGGAAAGGCGGAGTCTTCTCCCAGAAATCATTCTCAACCTTGCTACTGCTTCTTCCACTTCCTCCTCCAAGATTTGGTTCTCACATCCAGCCAGTTGTTTTATTTTTGTTTAAATTATTCTGAAACAGTGCTTTATGGACAATTTCTGGGTATGGGGGACCAAGGTAAATGTACACAGAGCATACGATCTCACCATCTTCCTCACGCCTCCAAGTGGAATAAAACAACTTTTGGCTCAGAATATTTTGAGATCACAACCTTTAATTCCACGTGCCCAGAGACCAGCCATGCTGAGTCCCTGAGCTAGGGACTACCTAGGACCCAGCACCTGTGCTAGGGGTAACTACTGCTAACATACTTTTGACTCAAGGAAGGAGGGGGACTACAGCCCCCCCCAAAGCAACAGAAGAGAGAGAAAAATCCCACTACAGACTTCCCCTTCCTGCATGGTGCCTAATACAAAAGGAGGTTGCTAAAGCAACAGTTTCTCCTGGCTGACTAGATGTAGTCATGCATATGGGCTTCATGCTGAATCGGTATCAATGCAATAGGAAAAAGATGGAAAAGCTCCTTCCTCTACTTACTAGCCTTGATTGCTCAGTCAGCACCTCTGGGAGCAGCAGCAGCTCTGAATTCACTTGGTCCAGACCTCTGACATGTCCTGCAGCTCTCTGGACACTGGGGAGAACTCCATAGCTCGAACCATTCATGCAAACCACCCTCTTTGGGACTATAAAGGAGTACAATATTTAGCATCAACCCACTCAGCCCCCATCGAAATAACTTCAGGCTGAGGTCTTCGGCAGCTTGAATGATGCTGTGCTGTTCCCATGGCAGCACACCTCCCTCCCAGGGTGCCCAGGGTCAGGAGCACTCAGGCGGCTTCTCACCACAGCACCTCGCAGCAGCGGGACCTGCACAGCCTCTGCGGCTGCATGTCCTGATGGGGTGGCAAAAAATAGCCCCTCTCCCCACCATGGGGGCCAGTAAAGAGAAGAGCAAAATGCCTGCCTCTGCCAAAAACCTGGCTGTGCCATCTGAGTTGCCTTGGAGTGCCAGGAAGAGCTGCTGCATGCTAGCAGTATGTCTGTTAGCTTTGAGGGCAGAAGAGGGATAATGACATGCAGGTACAGTGAGATGCCCCACAGGCCAGTGTTCCCAGCTGTGTTCTGTATTTATTTCTATCAGCATATCAGCCAGCTAACCTCAGAGTTCAAAGCTGTTGCCCTGTGGCAGAGGAGAACAGGGAGTCCTGAACAGCCTATGAAAGGACACAGGGCTACTGGGCAAGATATGCAGGTAAAGGGCTGGATACCAGTGAGGAGGATTATTTTTATTTGACTATTTAATTCAAGGTTTATTTGTTCCCTGTGTTGATAGTAATGCAGATTCATTCTAGTTCAGAAGCTGTCACGTAGGGAGAAAGGAAATAACACAATCTGGCTCCCCTCTTTTGGCATCCAAACAACATAGTTCCTCAGGAGCACTTAGAGAAGCCAGCAGCACGTAAATGCTTTCCCTCATGGTGACACAGACAGAACTTTCTGGTACTAGAGTAACCCCCTTCCTCCCTTTGACTAGTCCCAGCTGCACGTACCTTTGGTGTAACATCATGGTTATGCAACACTGGCTCTCCCACTTTGCTCTCTTATTGTGCCTCTCATATTTGTGCAAGCAGAAGCTGAGACAGAGCCCACCCATTGCTCAACCCTCCGTTTCTGAGTCTGCACCGCTCCCACTGGCATCAGAGGTGCACTGGGAGCACCACACACCACTAAATTGCAAGACCAGGAGGGCACAGTTGTCTCCAGTCTCTTCCCAGAAGGAACCTGGCATGGCATAAACAAGTGGGCTGCTCAGTGCAGTCACCCACCTAAATGATGCAGACTCTGCTGGGACGTGCACTAGTATTTACAAGCAGATCTAGGTTTGCTGCATCTCTGGGCCCCCCTCCTTTCTAGGTCACCATGACTTCCGCAGTCATCCAGTTGACCAGGACTAATGGAGCGCAGATGTACTCTCGAGGGAGTCAGCATGAACCAGAGCCTTCATCTCTGGAATGCTTCCCAGGGAGAACCATCTCCTCACCATCACGTATCAAAAATTACCTAAGGAGAAGACAGAGCAGGATATTAAGCAGAAGAGTGAGTTCCTAGCGTTTTTGTTACTTTATCCCTTTAAGGTTCTCAAGCGGGACCTATGATCACATGTTCTTCAGAGGAAAACAGTGCTGTGCTAACAGGTAAGCTGGGAACAACCACAATGAGATACAGATCATTAATGCTTTAATTAAAGCACAGGTAAACAGCAAACAGCAGAAGACTTCTCAAGTGTTTCACAAGCCTCATCTTAGTCAATACTGTTTGTCTTGTAGGTTGCAAGGTCTCTAAGACAGCTCTCCATACTAGCTTGTAGGGTATGCACAACAGGACAACCTGGCTGTCCTGCAGAGCTGAGAACTGGTGCTCGTCCACAACAACTGACGGGTCCAAGCATATGGCAGCAATGAAAGTGTGCAGCCTGCCAGTGCGTGGCCAAACTGTGTCAGAAATGACGCTTCATTCCAGACTGAAGACTAAAACATATTAAAGAAAGAAGGCCTGGCCCCAGCAGATCCCCCCAGTATGGCAGGAAAGACCCATGTTTCTGATTTACTCCTTTTGGTAGGGAATGTAGCCTGAATGTAAAAGACAGGGGATCATAAGGAGATTTAAACAGAGGGGAGTTCTGGCAGCACTGTACCATCCACGCTGGACAGTGTGGGATCCTCCTTGTGACCCTGACAACAAAGAAACAGCAGGAAGTGGTGTGGTGCTGCTGGCCACGGCTGTGATTGGCAACAAAAACACAGAAGCCTTTTTTGCAAAGACAGAAATGAAATCCTTCTCCTCTTACGCAATGCTTGCCCTTCCTCAGCAGGGATCAAATCAATATGGGACCACAGAAAGTCAATGGTTTATTTCAAGGGATTCTGAATCGGGCTTTGTAGGCAAAAAAAGGCATCAGCCTTGTTTCAAACTCCATGAAGACACATTGGTATTTCCACATCTATTTGGAAGACAGAAATGTGACTCTGTTCCTCTTTAATCCTGCTTAAATGTTATGTTATTTTAAAATAAGGTCTGCCAGGAAAAAAGAATCAAGTCTAGGGCTGGAATTATTCCTGGTGAAGACTGGGGATCCCACTTGTTAGTGATTGAGAATCACCTTGAAGGAAGTTAAGAACAACCTGGCAGTATTAATGTTGTTTTTCCCCATCCTTTCTTCTAGTTTATGTTAGTACCTTAGCCATACTTTTATAGTGGTGGTTTAAGCACACACACACATGTGCACAAGCATACACATGCAAGTGAGTCACGATAACACAGCTACCAAACAACATACACAGTGTGAACAGTTCACCCCAAACCTTTCTAGAGGACTTCAGCAGCAGGAGAACTTTCACATAATTTCTGGAGAAATGCTACAGTTGAAGGCCAACTTACATAACTGATTTAGTTCAACAGAATTGCTTTCTGCCTTTAATCTGCTCAACAGTTTATCTCTGCTGTCGTGATCGGCTGAGCTTTCTTTAAACCATTATGGATTAGTGTTCTGCTATAACATGTTAAAAGCTTAGCTTTGTTTATTTTTGTCAAGAATGGGGGAGGGAAATCAGGTTCAAATGTTCAGGCAGTGGTTTATGAATGGTTATTTTTCTTACACAGCAATCAATATATTCAGGTACTGAGTGCAATGCACAGCTAAATGCTTCCAGAGACAGTTCTAGTGGCTGGAATAAAAATATTGGTGAATTACTTAAGTAAATGAAAAAAAATAAAATAAAAAGAGAGAATTGTATAAATGTGCATGATTATTTTAATCTGTAAATAGAAAATTTAATCCAGCGTTGAAATACATTCATCACACCCACCAGCTTTGTATGGAAAACCAAAGAGTAGATGGTCTGAAAACTTAATTAAGAAAGCTGGGAGAGGATTTTACTCAGTTTGCATTGTTGTTGCAATTTGGAGACAGAAATCCTGCCAAAAGCAGTATTTCTGTCATTCAACTGCAGGAAGAAAATACACCATAATGCACACAAAACACCAAACAAACAGAACCACAGACACGCTGCTTACAAAGAGGTGTCCAGATATTAACCAGCTGTTTAGTGAATTTTCACAGTGGATTCATCAGCTATGAAATTGGATGATCTATTAGAAGGCTACAATATGAGTTCAAGTCCAAACTTCTACTAGAAATTGACAAGCACAATATACTATTTTAAACCAAATCCAACAATTAGCACAATTCTTTGACCATTGTGTAATCTAAATCATCTGCAGATGCCAGCCTGGAATGAAGTAAGAGGTTGTGTTCCTGAGCATTGCCAATAATCCTCTGTGTAGCTGAACACTATTCCAAGGAAACACTCATTCTGTGATCGGTCACGCTGGCAACCCTATGACCTTGCAACTTTTATCTTTAAAATTAAGCAACCAGGCACTTCACATTCCTAAGAGCAAGATGGACACTAGAGAAGTTTAAAAAGAAAAAAGCATCTAGTGATGCTAGAGGAAAAAAAAAAATGTAAACCTGGGAAAGTAATTCAGAAAAGAGGAGGAAAAAATCCAACTTATTTGCAATTAGTGTGCTGCTTGTTTTTCTTTCTTATCAGGGGGGATCTTTATGCTGCACATTCCAGTGAATGGCCACTCGTTATTAATTTATCTTCTTTCTGACAGAAAGTGGAGCACCATTCCAGAGTTCCAACATTCCCTTGATGCTGCTCTGGTTAATGGTTGTGTGCTATTTAAACAAAGCATATTCCAATCACATCTGACTATATATGGAAGTCCCTGACAAGTAAAAATTTGGATGCCCTACAAAAAAGAACCATGAAAACAGAAAACATACACAAACACACTAAGCACTACGAACTGCATGAACTCAGCATGTACTAAAAGAGGCTCTTGGTGGCAAAGGTCAGGTATCCAGTGTGCCCAACCATCTCCCTGAGTGGCACGCCGCTTTTGAACTGCACAGTTCCTTGCTGCAGATTAGTGCACAGACTACCTTGGCTTGATGGGTTGCTGCTGTCAAAGCCAGTGCTAGAATTATCCTCAGCTGCTTTTCCAAGGTCAGGGATTTGCAAGCTAATTGTCCTTACATTGTAAACTCGGAGCAGAATTTCCAAGGTGTTAATCTCTGTAAAACCATATTCTTCCAGCGTGAGGCAGGTTCTTTGGACTTGTTCAATGCAAGGGGAGAAAGAGCAGATGCGGCCACCTGTAAAATGAGACAGGTAGTGGAAAATGAGGGCAAAAACCCAAACGAAGCACATTTATCTTTTTTCAAATTCTCCCAGGTGCCCGCAGAATTGCTATTAAACAAGCTGAAAACATTCTCCAAGAATATCTCCATGAGGCAACTGTGCAGGTTTAAAGTGTCAGCACAAAATCACACATGGATGATCCTACAAGATGCTTCAGACCCTTTCAAAGTGTTGCCCACATTTGTTCACGGTAAAACTGCTGAAGTTGATTCCTTTAGAGCAGTGACTCTTTCGGAATCACTATCCACTACTTTGGACTGGGACACCAGACTGAAGTTGGCACCTACACAAAGCTGTAAGTCATTCTCCACACACTGTACAGAGTTGCCTTCATTAGAACACAGGCGTGCGTGCACACACACTGACAGAAGCGGCTGTGTTTATTGGAGAATGATGGTATGTGTGTACAGCATCAAGTCATCTCTCCAGGCCATAGATGGAGTGCTGCTAAGGCTTCACCCTTTAAGTCAAGCTGACTAGCACGTCTCCTGACTATTACAGTTTGCTGGATATCACGTTGGGCAGTTCTACAGCAAATGCTTCAGAACTCTAGAATAAGCCTTTTAAGTGATAAACTAATACTTGTCTCCTTGTCTGTACACAGTTCAGATTTTTTATTCTAAATACAGAGTATTAATAGGCCCCTTACAACTTTCTGCATGCTACAATGTCACCTTAACAGCTGAGAATAGAATGATTCAGATTTACTGTGAAAAGCCACAGCCAAATCAGATCAAAGAATTATAAGGACACTGTCTGCCATAAAGCCAGGGCATGTGCTTTCACCCAGGACACAGTGTCCCACAGGGCAACTGCCCTTCCTGAAAAGCTTTTGTGCTGGGGGAAGGAACACTGGGCAATGCAGCTTCAGCTATTGTTTTACTTATTACAATTAGATGAAAATGCCTGCTGACCTGATTTGCATTCCTTCCCAGTCTTCTCCCAGGCTCATGCTGTCAAACCTTCCAACATGAGTTGTCTAAGTAGTTAAAGAACCCATGAAAGTAAGAGCAAAGCATCCTGCTAAAAATAGAGGCTATGCTGGGACTACGTGAAGCCTGCTTTATCTCAAACTCCCCCCCCCCTCCTTTTTTTTTCCTTCCCTTTTCTTTCCTTTTCCTTTTCCTTTTTCGTTTCTAAAGTCACATCTCTAAAAAAAAGAAAGCATCAGGTCTGAAAGCATCACTGTAGCACTCTAGTTACTGTGCAGCAATGATGTGCTGGGTGCTGACTAGGGAAGAACCATGATCATTAATCCACTATACACTAGCTAGGATTTAATTTTAGTCCTGAAATTAAGTCTCCACAGCCATGGGTTCTTATCATGCATCTTCAGAACAAAGTACCCTGGACAACTAATTCCCTGGAGTGACAATTAAAAAAACCAAATCTAATAATCACCTGCAAAATTAATGCTGGTATGTGTCATTATTAACCAACTCTGTTGATGCCAATTTAACTGCACAGCCAGTCCAGTAGCTCCATGAAATTAGATTTGTATGTTCATTAGCATGGCCAGGGCTACCAAAATTATTCTGAATCAGACCTTTTCTGGCCAAAGCAGTGTTTGTAGATTTAAGAGAAAAGCTCAGGAAAACATTTCTGTTACATAATTAGAAAAGCTACTATGATGCACATATGTTATAAAGATGTCATATTCTTCTTGTGTGGGGAACTGAACAAATGTCTAACTTAGCTTAAATGTCAGTTCACAATAACTCTTTGTCTGCAAAGCAAGAACTTGCAAAGGGACCAGAGTTTTACTACTATTTCATTCAGGCTTTTGGTTTTGGTGTTTCATATTGCAATAAAACCAGGAAATATATTTACACTTACAGTAAGACTGTTTTTGAGTTTCAAGGGTTTCAGGATATGTTTAGGCTTCTGAATTCACATGCTCTAGATTTACAGACAAAAACTAAGAAGCCTGCACACAGCTGTTGCCATACAAGCTGCAGAGCCGCCTACGGTTCTTGTCAAGCCTTCAATTAAAGGCAGAGCACCCTTCATTTTGCCTGGGGATGGTCAGCTGAGCACAGCACGTCAACACCAAACTTGTGGATGATTTATCAGACTGCCTCCTTTGCAAAGCAGATTGCTTGGGGAAGTAGGGTTACAGAAAAAGGGCTTTCAAGCTGCTTGGTAGGGAAGAAAGCTCTTGTTTGTAATAACTAATATCCAGAGGGGAAGCACAAAAATAATGTTACTTTACTTACTGCACTGCTGGGAGCTTCTCAGGTATGAAGAGTGAGAAAACAGCCTAACAGCTGGTGTGCCAGGTAACTGAGAGCATCCTGTGGGTTTTAGCAAGTTCTGCAATTTTACTTTTCCCCTTTCACAGCTATTGTTCTGGTTATTATTATACATCTCTCACAAATAAATATACCTACAAATAGCTTAGAAGGAAAACCATCTGTCTTAAATCAAGCATCTGTCTTTACGGATCCTAACAAGTAGAAGAGGGGCCTCCTCTGCTTTTTCCTGTACAAACCACTGGACAGGCTGGATTTGAATTACAGGCTGGACTTGTTTGATTATGCAGATGTTAAGAGAAGACTGTTAAGCTACAATTAGCAGAAGGTTGGAAGGCAAAAATGAAACTGCAGTTTCAGACTGCGAGAGGATGCCTAAAACAGAAAGATATGGGAAGTTTCAATTGCCATGGTGTGTTGAGACCAGCAAAAAAGTAGACTGTGCAGCAGAAAACCAGCACTAAGGACAAGCTCTTCTGTTCCTAGAGCATGCTCTGCTCCTAGAGCAGAGACACCATTATCTTCAACAGACCAGATGCTTCTGAATTCTCTGCACTGTGGGCTGCCCTCTGTACCCCCACCGGGTTACCAGCTAGGCAACAACCCTTCTGTCACAATCACCAAACAGATATAAATCTAGATTTCAGCATTCACAATTCTCAGATTCTCTAAGAGTCCTCTTGTCCTTTAGACATCAAGAGGCATTTAGGGCTTAAAGGACTTGAATATGCATTGCTTTGCCTTGCCATGCCAAGGATTCCTTAATGAATGAAGAAAAGCCATGTACTCCCTCTCACTCTGCTTGCTGGGGCACACTGCTCTGTGGATCACAAAGGGGTAGAATAAACTAGAGAGCAGTGAAAACAACTGAACGGAAACTTTTTAGTACAAACTGATTTTGTGTTCTTTCAGAGCTCTCTTTTTAGGAAAGCTACCATTCCTAAATTTGTTTAATGAGATCTGTGTGTCATCATAAATTGATATAGTAATTATCTGAGATTAATCCTGTTCACATTGGGAAGCTGTGTGAGCTTTTTGATCTGAAGAGCTGTCTAAAAATCTGTTTATTCATGTATAATGCATCTGACAAGTACTACAATTGAGGAGAAGAGAATAATGAGTCTGCATGAAAGACTTAAAACTTTTTTCTACCTTCAATTTTACAGAGAGTGAGTTAGTTTGAAACATTTAATGAAGAGGTTAAGTCTCCCAAACCTGTAGGTTGGAACAAGCCCACACAGTCCTGGCAGTCATTGTAACCAGCAATAGGGTTGAGAGGATATAAAAACTGAAGTACAATTCAGACTGGAATGATTAGAACAGACAGCTTAAGGAAAGGAGGAAATAAAATAAAATATCTGCATCCAGATAGCACTGTACATTTTAAAACATAGAACAGACAGTATCTAATTAATAATAAGGGGACACATCCTTGCATCTTTACAAAGAGGTCAGTGCCTTGAAAGTTGCTCCTCCTTCAAGAGCAGCTCCTGGTATGTTCCTGTGCAAGTCCAAAAAGAAAAGAAAAAGTTTCTGGTTTGTCTGAGCAAGGATTAAAACCTCTATCAGTTCTATTTAGCTAATAAATGCACTAGGTTTCGAGCATGTAAAATCTGGTAGTGCTACCCCATTGACAAGAACTCCAGTGCATGCTTATGATACAGAAAATGTGTCCAAGTTATGAGCTCTCAATTCTGTAGGTTACAGTGTGTGCCAGAAGTGCTCTGACAGGTTTTTTCATCATCCTAATATTATTCAGAAGATGCAAAAAGAACACATGTAGTGCAGCACCACTAAGATCCAGGGAAAAGGGCCTGTAATTTTAGAAATTATTTCATGATGTAGAGAATACAACACAGCATTTTTATCCCTGGTAAAAGAACACAGCTATGGGCTTTGGGACTTCAATGCATTGTCATAATTGGAAGATCACATTACAAAGATCTCATGGAAGAAAAAACCAAAACACTCAGGCATTATCATTATGCAGGGGCGAGACAGGAGAGTCACTGAGCAGCATCACTGTGGCATTTACTCTGTCCTAGTAGGACACTAAAAATACTGCCTCTGTAAAGGGGGACAGAACGTCCTTTAAGTGAGTGCGCTCGTGGGCGATTTGATGTAGCTTCCCTGACAAGGGAAATTAGAGGATTCAACTGTTGGAAGAAATCAAAGGATCTTTCTTGATTCAGAAAAGAAAATTTTCTCCAAATCACTTGCCAGCTCATTAAATGGAGCTTGATGTGATTTTCTGCAAATGTCACTTTAACCTCTACATTTGTAGGTGACTCCTTCAAACACAATTTATTCCTGCTCACTGTTATGGGCTGGCAAAAGCACGTAACAAGGAAATTAAAACATCAGTTGGCTCCAAACTGGGGAATAAAACCTAACAACTTCCTTTAAGGACCCTCTCATCCCAAACTACCTCCTAGAAGCTGTGTAAAGGCCAAGAACTTTGGCTGGCATGGATTATGGGACAGGAATCCTTCTGCTTGACATCTGAAAGAATCACTTTTGCTTCAGGCCATGCCCATCGTGTGCACCTATCACTCCCTGACAGGCTGGAGCTAGGTCAATGCCCTCCAACAAGACACAGCAACTGGCTCTGGCTCATCAAACAGCCAGTGCTTGGGAACCAGCTAAAGCAGCTTTGTGGGTTAATACTGGGTTGTAGATCCTAGTGGGGCAGCTTTGGACTATACCAGATGGCCCCTCAATGTTGAGAGGATAGGCTCCAATTTAAAGTTGGTTTGTGGATCTTTAACCTCACCTGGAGTTTACTCTCCTTCAAATCAAAGCAGGTACCACACTAGCAAAGGCTGGTGCCAACATTCTAGCAAGCACTTATTGCTTCATCCATTTATTCCAAAACAATCTCCTGGGGACACGAGAAATGTTGATACCACCTTGAGTACCACCTGCATGGGTGGAGGACAACAGTCTAGACAGCATGCTAGACTGTCAGGCTCCATTTCCTGCCCTAACACATTCCCTGTGAGCTCTTGAGGTAGCCCGAGTCCAAACAACATCAGCCTTGATGCCACTGCCCGCTTCTCAGAGTGATTCAGCTTGGGGTACTCCCTACCCAGATACCACAGGGGTGAGGCTTGTGGCCAAGGATTTCAGCTGCTCCTCAAAGCCACACCTGGATGGTTTAAAAACTGGACCACTGGGGCTCAAGAAAAAAAAAAGCCAGTGAGACTTTCTACATGGATGTGCTATTCTCTGAAAGCTCAGGGGAGGAGGGAGGGAAGCCCAAATTGAAATTGAAACTAGCTGAACCAGGCGATGCCTTAGCTGCACCAGAGGCTACTGGGAGGATGAGATATTACTTAGTCTCTTATGCAGCATCTGTAATAACCAAACCTGGCATGTTAGGACAACAATCAATGCCTATGCTACGGGGAAAAAATGCAAACAAAACCTGTTTTAAGTCATTGTGTACAAACAAAATAAATGTAAGACTTTGGAAATGAAATGCAACTACTACTACAAAGAGTACAGTAGTGCTGAAGGGCTTCTGTGATGGCTGGAAATGCAGAGGCCCAAAGAGGGAGATGTTCAGAGGGAACTTTCCCTGCAGAGTTTTGGGGGGGAGACCTGACAGCACCATGTTCCCTGATTCAGGTGGTATCTCAAGGATCACGATTTTATAAACTCACAATTTAGGGGCTTTACAATGCTCAAGAGGGAGTGGCAAGTCTGAATTTAAGAGTAAAATATTTAAAGGAAAGAAAGGAAATAAAATAGGAGTTGTTTTAATAATTTTGTGACAGACTGTTAATTCAAACACCCCCAAGGACTGATTTATAATGCATGGGGCCAGTTCCTAATAGCTGTATTTTTCCATTTTCCTACCCAAAAATTTAAAATCTGTAGGAAAGTTTTTGTAAAAATGTGATTCTGCCTTATCTTCCACAGCCTTGAAAGGAACAGACAATATTTATGAGAGTAGGTGGTTGCAGAATTATATTCAAAGCTCTACAGTATTCAGCTGTGAGATGACTGTGAGTCAAAAGTTTCAGGGCATTTAAGAACTGTAGAATACTGAGGATATTTTTCTTTTTATTTAATTTTCTTAATTTTTAAAAATGTAGCTTGAAGGGGTTAACAGCAACATTGCAAAAAACACCAAGGTCAGATATTGGGAACAGCAGCTATGACTATAGAAAAGCATTAGTCAGCAGATGCTGCAAAAGGAAAACAATACAGGTCTGGAAATGAAAGCAAGTTCTGCAGTGCAGCAATGCCCAAGAGATATTACAAGCAGCATTTCTACTGAAACTGTGACTGGTGAAATCAGCACTAAAGGATGCAGCTGAGATGCAAGCCTGAACGTCAGCAGAGCACATCACCAGAGAGCAAGAACCTTCTAGTCACAAGCCTACTGTGCCATTTTGTTCTTGTTCTTTTGTTCTTCAGAGATTGGCAGCACTTTAGATGGGAGGCCAAGCTACTGTAAGTACTGTATTTACAGAATACTGCAAGGCATAGTGAGTGATAAATGTACTCTGTAAAGAGGATCATTAACACTCAGCTACTAGAAGCTGCAACTATTCAGGATCTTGAGCTTAAGTAGGAGAGAAAACTCCAACTTGATAAGGTTTTGTTAAGGTTAAGAACTCTTCTTGCACACTCAGCTGAGCACTCTATAATCAATAGTGTGGTTTTAAAGAGGAGGCTCGCTGATGCCATATATTGAATTTGCTTAGCTCTGATTCCATTCAAAGTACCTGAAGACTTTAAGGAATAAATTACCACTATCTAGCAGTACAGCTGTGATATTTGCATGGCACATCACAATAAAACCCACAGTGTGAATGATTCAAATGTGACCCTGTCCAGATGTGAGAGAGAGGGTGTGGAGGGAAGAGTGGAACGACTCATTTTCTCCAGTGATGCTTTATCACTCTACTAACCCTTGGAACAGCAGTGAACAACAGCAGTATGTGTACAGACTGTTCTCACTGCAGAAGAGCTTTAACTAATTGAAAACAAAACAAAGGAGCACTATAAAATAATCTGCCTGCGGTAGGGAAAGGGAAGAAGTTACAGATACCCTTCTATCATATTTTAGATTTTACAGCTGTAAAAATAACCACGACAAAACTGCCCTCATGATTTATAATGGAACAGAAATGTGTGTAAGTCTGTACCTATTACTACTGCAATCAATTATATTTTATATGAAAACCAGCATTTGTTTTTATGCAAAATTTAAAAAAATGTCTCTGGCTCAGTCAGGTACTATGAAACCCAAAAGATGAGCCTTAAACCAGTATCAGATCTCAGACACGGGTGGCTGTTTGCAGCAAAAACTGCAGCAAGGATCAGCAACTTCACCTTCGGACTGGGACATAAAGTGCCACTTCACAAACAAAAAAATGTGGGATTTCATAGTATTATTTATAATGCCTAAGCAGATGTAACCTTGTAGCACTGAACAGAAAAGTATACTCAGATGGCATGGCCACTTTGGGACTCTAATACTTTTTTTAGGATTTCAAATGCTGGAATGAGACAAGGATTCAAAACTTGGAACTGTTCAAGCAGCTCTGCTTAGTATTCTAAACATGCACCACTTAAATAATTCAAATTGGACTGCGCAGTGCAGCGCCTTCCAAGCTGGGAAGTCAGCTGAGTGTTGTGCTCACTAGATTAGATAATTTGAGCACGAGAAGGGCATCGTACAGTGCAGTGAAGATTATTTTTTTCTCAGGACCCACTGGTAAGCAGCTACAAATTGAGCTATAACCCTTGCAGGTATTGAGTGCTAACAAGTCTATTCACTTTTTAAAGAAAGCATGTGTTACACTGATATCAGAAGGCTTAGAGAATTTTCAGTAGTGGCTGAGGCAGCCTTACAGCTGGGTTGGTCCTGACTCAGCAAAGTAATGTATTTTCAGTGACCTTTAAGAATAAGCAAGCTTAAATCCTGTGATTTCAGGAAGACCTGGCAATTCACTTCAAGCCAGGCCTGTGATTATGTATTTTAACAAAGGAGACTGAGCCTTGGCACACAATCAGGTTTTACTGGACTCATGTCCCAGCATGGTCACTGCTCAGCACTTGATGCTCTCTTGATTAAGGAAAGTCACTTTCATAGACAGAAGTGACCTTGCACAAGGTAGTTCAGATCCACACTAGTACAGTTACACTAATGTAACATTAATTAGGGGAAAATGTGTTTCAGGATAAAGTAATGATTTATTCACTGAAGCTTACTTTTCAATAGGAAAAAGATTTATAAAAAAAATTATTAAATTCATCCAGTACCTCAACAGCAGTTCTCATTTGCTGTCGCCATCCCAGAATAACTGGCATAAACTAGAACAGCCTTTATTCCATTCCCACTGTAACCAACAGCAAACTTCTCATTAGCTCCAACCACAGAGACTGAAGACAGAAATTGGCAAGCATATTTAAGTATAACCAGATTTTGTTTAACATTACCAGTGAGGTGCTCTGTTAAATAGGTCCAAATCTGTAATGGTTGATGTGAAGTGCGTCTGCACAACTTTTACACAAACGCCTTTCCACTGAATTGCCAGAGAAATTTCCTTTCAGCATTTATTGTTACTGCTGCTTCCCACACCTCAGATCTAACAAAATGCATATGACAAAGACTCTAAGATTTTTTTTTTACAATCTGCCCATGGTAATTGTAGCAGCTAGCACAGGCCTGTAGGAAAAAGTTGTTGTTCTCCTTTCACACCTTTCACTGTAAATTGAAGACCTCTTTTGAAGGTTTTTATGCCTTAGAAATGTCTAGAGAGTTTGACATTTGAGAACAGTGATCACAATGGAAGTGAGAAGATCTAGTGTACAGCTCAAAGGCAGAGATGTGTCCTTGTACAGTACTTCCTGAGCAGAAAGAGGTAAGTGCAGTTACCTTCAGCTTTTAATGCTGACTTTGCATATCCTATGGCTTCCCACGGAGACGGAATATCTAGGAACACAGCATCTGCAATGTTTGAGACACCAAACCCATTTTTGCAGACATCCTGGTTAGTCACGGTGACCAGATGCTCCACCCCATGCTCTCGAAATTCCTCCTGGGCCTTCTCAGCTCTCTGTTGGTGGAACTCCACTGTGTACAGGTGCCCTGTGGGAGCCACTGTCCTGATGAGCGCATGGGAGAGGGATCCGCTGCCCGTACCTAGAAAAGACAAATGGCTCATGAAGTGCCTTTTGACAGTGCTAAACATTAGAACAAAGGTCTTCTCCATTAGTTCTCCTGCTTGGATCACTTACTCAAAACACAAATGAACAGAAACCATTGGTTGAACTACTGAGAGAGAACAGTCCTTCCTTCACAAGGAGAGAGGGACTAAATGACCCAGGAAAAGTGCTCCAAGAGAACACAAGGCAGTAAATGCAGCAAGAAAAATTCAGGGAAATTGACCAAAGTTTTTTCTCCAAGTGCCAGACTCTTCTAAAGCGAAATAATTTTTCTACGGAGTCATACTTCAAATTATTTTCAAAACCTTCATTAAAACAAAAAGATGTTGGCAAAGCTCCATGCTTGAAAATCCTATTGCCATCCATCCAAACAAATGGCTTTCAGGATATGGAGTCTGTTTGCCCAGGCCTTTTAAGAGACACTGGCCATCCTCAACTCCCACCAACATTATCCCAAACTAAGGCCTCTGGGCTCCCTGCAGTCGCACTGGCCAAACAACCTGACTTCGCCGGTGACTTACATACATACAGACCCCTACACAATCTTAATGAAGTCTAATGAGATCTATCACAAACCTGAAATTATATGTAAGTACAATTACCCTGTACAACCAGGGACTAATTATTAAGCCACAGATTTTCTTCCTTGTTTTGGTTTGCTAATTTAGGAAACTTATTTTAAATGACCAATTGGCATTCTAAGTAGATTAATGACTAATAACCAACATTTTCACTTAAGAAAACACCCATATACCAATTGAGATTACAAATTACTCAACTGGCATTTAACAGAATAACTCCCAAAACTCAAAACTTCACAGCAACCCAAAATTATCTGTGTTTATTGATTTATAATGCTGTACTTGGAACACATTTCTCCTGTAGAAAGAAAGTCTATTTCTAGCTATCTTCAATGACTGTTCAGGCTAAATTTCAGCCTGAAGCAAGTGCTTTCAACTAGCATAAATCTTCAACAACTTATAAAGGATGGAACCTAAAGTACAGCAGGGGTGGAGAAAGCTCAGAAACGAGTAGAAAGGAAATAAATTAGGGGACACAAGCACTTAATTGGTGCCATAACCATACAGGGAGTCAGAGTTTGCTGATGGATCCAAGGTTCTTGCCCTCCAGTCACTTAAGGGCAGAAACATTGTTGTGGCACCTTATTTAATCTGACAGCTCTGAAAGGGGAGCCACTCAGACTGTAAACAGAGCTCAGGGCCCAGGTCTGCCACCGGATCAACCGACCAAACTGCAGAATCGGCCCTGCCCTGCTCCTCTGCTTCCCTCTGAGAGGGCTCTGACCCCAGCGGGCAGACCAGCAGCCTCCCCCCAGCTTCACTGGGGCAGATTAGACAGGGAGGGAGGGAGGACCTAGGGATTTTGGCACTGGGCTCAGAGGGGCTCCAGGGAAGAGAGAAACTGTGACACACACGCTTATTTAAAGTGAAATCTATGCATTCATGCCAGTATTAAAGCAAACAAAAGGCAAAATGCACTTTCATGTGCACACATGAAAAACTATCTAGTCAGGGCCCAGGTAGGCTATAAATGTCAACATAAACTTTTCCCTGGTCAACAGGAGTTAACGGCAGCACAGTAGCCATGTGGTTGTAAAAACTCAGTGACATATGTGCATAGCAAAGAAACAGCATGTCATCGATTTATTTTTTTTAAATGACAAAAGCAGGGAACTATTGTTCACAGGATGCTCAAATGATTGAAATTCTGCCGTTACATTTCATGCCAGAAGGCAGGATTGCACAACTGAGAACTTCAGTAAACTGACAGAATTTAATTATTTTACCTCTCAAATGGGTAATGCTGCACCCTTTCTGCCTTTCTCTGCTACTCTAAAGGAGTGAACAAAAGGCCTGTCAGCACAGCTGGGTTCTAAGCAGAGAGAGAGGCAGCTTGTGCACATATCCAGTTTCCTTGTTCATATTCTTTTACATTTTTAATCATGTTCCTTTTAAATCTGCTCTTAAAAACACCACTGAAGATAAGTGTTTGTGTCTGCCTCCTAGGAAAACCCAGTAATGTTTTTTGGCTCCTTTTCTGGTACTCTTTTTTTATCTACAAACTCTCCAAGCCAAATCCTGAACTGAAACCAGGATGTTCAGGATATGCCACTTGCAGGCATATTACAGACTGAGCTTTTGTTAAACCAGGTTGCCAGGATTTATTTACTGTTGACTGGCTACCACAAACATGAGAATACTATGAATATATCACACTTTTAACATATCAAATTCTACCTCACTAACATAATTCATGAGAGTATTTCTGAAGATGCTGCCTGCCTTCTCCGTGACAACACTCTCGAAACTGCAGGAAACAAAGAACAAGATGGTTATGAATCATCCACTATTGTAAAATCTGTCCTTGAGAAGATGACAGATTCTGAACCCAGTCCTGTAAAACCCTGCAGACCCTCAACTCTCATGTGCCTGATAGTCCAGCTCACTTGTTTCTCTGAAGTTGTAGAAGGGGAAATTCATGTTCATAATCACCTTGTCCCCTGAAAATCTGCAACATCATCTCCTCTACTCCTTTTCAACTTCTCTCTATCCTTACTTCAAAATCACTACTGAAAAAAGCAGAATTCAGCAAAATGGGACTCAAAGTGTCCTGGGGACTACTCTGGAGGAAGTTCTAGTCAGGTTCAGGTTTACTTGGGAAACAAAAGGCTTCCTTAGTGCAGGACAGAATCAGCCAGGGAAGCAGGGAAATGCAGGGAGCACTACTGAAACATGGACTAGAATGCTACCAAACCTGAAATACTATAGCTGAATTACCTGCATCTAAACAAACCAAAAAACCCCATGCTCAAAATTAATATGTTGTCTCAGAAGAGGCAAATTAAGAACTGGATGGACTTCAAGAGATTTTCATTCTCATATAGGTGCAGTGAATGACTGTCTCCCTGATTTGGCCTAAAAAACAACTTCTAGAACAAATAAAGTTTATAATTTTTGTAGCAGGATGCTTGCCTTTTTGACAGCTTGCACTATTATAGCCTTATAAATGGTTTGTTCCCTGCCACAGGACAAAGACCATTTAACTAGACTGTATTAATCATGAATGGACTTCACAGAAGAGATGTAAACCAATAGTAACTCAAACTGCACTGAAGACATTCTTAACACCCAAGCTGCTGTTTTAAGAGCTCACTTAGGTGAGCACTTAGGTCATTGCTAATGCCTTTGGGAAATATGATGTATTCTGTGATCTTAACATCTCAGTCAAAAGCAGGTATCTGCATTGCAGGCATTTAATGAGGCACTGCAGGGTTCCCAATATGCCATACTCAAAGCTCAAACTTAGGGGAGGAGGACTGTGTAGGGCATCAGCATGTAGACTAGGGAAGTGTTCCCTCTCACTACGAGGGTATGAATTAAGATCATGTGTTAAAACCACAGGAGTTAGGTGGCTAATGGCCCTGCAGACCGATGTTGTATCCTTCCCTTCGTCTTGGGCTCAGGCACAGTCCATTCTTTTGTGATATAGCTAAGCTCAGGAGAGTGTTTCTGCCCTCTCCCAAGAAAAGGAGAACACTGCAGTTTTAGAGGGATTTAAATCCTAACAAGTGGACACCTAGATGAGACACTCCAGCTCAGCACCTACTGATACTTTCTTCTGATTTGTAGACAATGAAATATTGATCAGATGAACTCTGATCATTCCTCTGACCTGAAACATGTCTGTTATTCTCACCCTCTGCTTATTCAAGTGACAGGTTTTCCACAGAGAAGCCTCCACACTCCTCAGCCATCTTGAGACAATGTCCATGTATGTAAAGATTGTTTCTCACCTTCTCAAAGCAGCATTGGACATCTGAGCTGTTCAAAATATCATGTGCTATTTCAACACAGTACAGATACACATCAGAACACTGTCAAGAAACCATAAGCATTATCCCAGCATCTATCATAGCACTCGACTGGTAATGGAACAGGAGCACATTTTTACACTGCATTCTGTTTATTCTGCTTGTCTTACTGCAAAGGATATTTGTCTAACTTCCTGGAATCCCACCCATACTATAAACATGATTCTGTGTTCTACTACATTTCCTCATTGCAGGCTATCTCTTTACTCATCTTCCCTAAAAATTTCTCATCATGAGTGCTTCTTTTTAAAAACAGGATCTACAAATTGTGATTTAGGACCTATGGATGTTTACAGTAGTTTATAAGCAAATGCATTTTGGAATAAAGCTGAAGAAGCTCTTAAGTGCATACATAGGTTCATATTGCTTGAAAAGAGGAAAAGTGGAAAGTATGCAGCACATTACTTAATACTGGGTCAATATCTAATATCTGAGTAGAACTGATGTTTCTGCTCCAAAATCTGGCTACCTAAGACATTCTAAAATGAGTAAATAAAACAAAGCAATGACAATGTTGCTGTATTTGTCTCCTAGCTACGCCAGTTAGACCTAGCAAATAGTAAGACACAGGTCACAGGTCAGCCATGAGAACGGAAGGAGCCTCAAAACTCAAACTGATCTTTAGTTAGAACTAACAACTCCACAGAAAATATCAAGAAACACTGAACAGAGAAAGACTGCTTGCTGTACATGACAGGTTTATGTATCAGAAGTATCATTAATAATTTTTAACAGGCATATGGAAGAGATATTATGCCTCTGATGGAAACCAACCCAAAGATCTTACTGTGAAATTAGTCAAGGGTGGCATGGTGAGACACAGCAAGACCAGGCGCAGTGAGAGGGAGGGAGAAGAGGAAGAGTTTCAAGATGAGCTGGTGGCTGAAAGAGGAAAGAGCAAATCAAGAAGTTCCCTTTATGAAAGATAATCTCTTTCTCCTGCTGATCTGCTGTGGACACCGTACAGAAACAGGCATTTCAGGCAGCAGGCTGGACATCAGAGAGGGCTGCTGCTCACTGGAGTTGGGAAAGGTAATAGGGAAGTTCTCAAGGCTGACACTGTCTACAAAAGGAATGGAAATGTGAAGACTGAAAATGATTTTTCCTTAGAGATTCAAAAGCCAGAGTTCTTTAGGGAGGGATCTTCTGCAAGTGAACATACTACTACAAAGTTCAAAGCTGCCTGAGTGGTCAAGTGAATTGAGAAGATGAGAGTCCAGAAAGTCTGCAAACAAACACTTCAGAGTATGAACAGCATTCTTCATCAGCTGCAAGTCAGCCAGAAGTCTGAATACATTAGAGTGATGCCTCATGTGGCCACAGTTTTGGTTCAGTTCTTTGGTATGCCAAGAGAATAAATACTCCAATACTCCAATACTTGCACATCAAAAGGTGCTATACAAGGCTTGTGTTTTTGAATTCTTCTCTCACTCTAACCTGAAGAGTTGCTAAGAAGTAGATAAGGGAGACAATTATAAAAGATAGATTTAAATAGTAGGAGCAAGTTCCAAAATCAGATTAATACTTAGAAATTTTGGTCTGTACTTTACACTAAAAATAGAGCTGCAAACAATTTACATATAGTTAGGCCACAAAAATTGTAAAGACATGAGCAGGATTTGTCAATAAGTCTATAAACACTTCAGAAGAGTCATAAGCATACAGCTGACTTGCTGGGGCTCCACAATAAACACGCAATAAATAATTTATTGAGTACCATTAATCATTAAGTCATCATTAATTTTTTATGAGTGTACTCTTACCAAAATCTATACCCAAGCTGTGAGTTTGAAAATTTCATAATTGTTTTTAAGAAGCTCCAGTGTAAGGCTGGCTAGCAGCTCTCATTACTGCTCCACAGAGAAACCATGAGAACCCAGAATACTGTCTTCAGTCTTCAGAAATCCAGCCTGTGGGGTCAGAAACTCATTTCTGTGTTGCAATGAACAGGATTTAACAATTTTAATTTGGGATTTAGCTGAAGGGAAATGAAAAAATGCAGTTAACATTTCTGCTCATGTGAGTCTGGTTTTGTTGAATACAGAAGGATCATTGGGATGGTGGTTAGAATACCTCCAAGTAAATTACATTTTGTCTAAAGACAATGTTCCATCAAAGCCAAAATATTTCTGAGATTTATCAGATTAAATGAGGTTTCACAGTACTGCACTGCACTCCTTCAGTAATTTAGAGGGTTAGGACAAACATTTGTTCAGGTCTTACCAGGGAGACAGAACAGTAAAAAAGCCTAGATCTGTGGGGTATGTGGGGACTGGAAAGAAAAAAAAAAAGGTTTCAACACACTTCTGTTAGGAAAAAAAATCTTAAAGGTTTCATATTGGTCCCAATGTACTATAAAAATACATGTGAAACTCCCAATTTTTTTTGTCAGTTTGAGTTGTTACACTTCAGGCAGCTGTAACCACTAGACCGAAAATAGCCTTGCCTGGGAAGTTGACATGAGGATTCATTTTGGAGAGTGTGGTGACACAAAATAGATTCAGCTTATTCCTGTCTCTAGACAGTGGCTGCACATGAAATGAACACAAATGGGATCAGAGTTACCTGACAAGAATTAAAGTTTTGCTCTACCAGGCCACTCACAGTAGGTACTTTAGCAGCTATCTCAAGTATCCTCTAATTCTGGAAAGATCAGGCTGTTGAAGACTTCATCTGAGTGGGGAATTCCTCACAAGAAGGGGCCAAAGTTTCCAAGAGATCTTAGCTCCAGCAACAATTCTAACAGTTTTTAAATCTCAACATACCTTTTTTAAATTAGAAATTAGGAGAAGACAGGAAAAGGATCGTCTTCCCACACCTCCATCATGAAACATCAGGGAGATGCCGAGTTCCCTTATAGCCTCAACAGAATATGGTTGGATCATTTTAATTATGCCTGCACTACTGACAAGCTTGCTCTTTATGTATTTTAAAGATCATTAAAACAGTAAAACCTGTATTAATATGTTTATATAATTTAAGACAAATAATGACTAATCAATTTAAACTGCATAATACAAGTGATGTAAAATTATGCCTTCTGGTTATTCTGCTGATTTTTTCTAATCACACACAAAATATAATTTACACTGGTATTGACAGTATTACCACATGACATGAAGGGTATTTCATCTTATTTTATCGATCTTTTCTTCATACAGTTGTGGAGACTAATCCACAATTCTGCTTGCTTATACTGAGTAAATACAGGGCACCCTTCCACAGTCTAATTAGTAAGACAAGAGGAAAAGAGCCTGGCCTGTCTCCAGTGCATGCTTTGCCAGTCCGTACAGAAACTATGTATATCAGTTCAATTTCAAGTAATAAAAAAGACAGACCTTCATGCTAATTAATGTTCCAAATACATCTAAAACCAGCACAAGCAGGAAGCAGATTCAAATGTCATTACTAGACCAGATTTCCTGTCTTGTTTCTATTAATCACCATTGGGCTGGTTCCGTCCAGGCCACACAAGGTTAATCTAAGAACTGATGATTTTGGATCTCTCAGTACTGTCTAATTTAGGATGGCACCAAAGTAGGTTACATCATCACACTGGAGGCTTCAATACCTGTACAAATTTTAATTCAAATAACCACTTCTGGTCAGTTGCAAGCAAATTTGCAGTAAGATCTCCTGCTTCACAGTTAACCAGATGGACTTCATGCAATACTTCTTTCTTTTTTTGTCATCAGTGCATCTTTCAAGCAATAAAACCAAAACTGTAATAGTAAAACTGTTCACTTTTCCTGGAAAGCTTAAGTTGTAATACTTACACAGCACAGGCAGTGAAATAAACCAGGGGACAGTCTCCCATTAGCAAAAAGGATTGTTTGTGGCTATAACTTTTGACTCATAACATTTTTGGGAATCTGGATAGGTTACCTCATCGTGTCTTTCCATTTCTTAGCTGTTTACATAGATGAGCTTTTAAATGTTTTCACACTCTCCAGCTCCCTTTGACATTACTGAAAACATTTTATGTGCAGCTCTGTACTTTAACATTTACCTACTCCAAGTGGGGCAGACATGGAGCAATTCCAATCTCCTCCACTCTGAATAATTTGCCGTATTTACTTTTCCCATTCTGTCTGAACATGGCAGGGAGGGGAAGAGGTGAAGAAATGCCCAGTGAACAGTACTGTTTCTTCCCATGACAACTCTAAAAATGCCTGATCGTCCCACAAACCAAATTATAAATTCCTAAGACCCAACCTTTTTAACAGTACCAGAGGTTTCTGCACGTGCCTTTGCCCATTTCGAGCGCTGCTATAGAGCAAGGGGTTCCATGTACCATCTGTTTCTTAATGCAAGCAAGCGGATGCAGAGATAAATGGCATTTCAGTTGTGTTGGAAAGTGGACGTTATGCTCAAGAAGCTGCCCAAAATTGTGCTTGAATGGGAAGAAGTGCTAAATGCAAAAAAATGCAGTGCAGGACAACCACATCATGCTGATCCTTTGCCATATCTACACTTGAGAGGGAAGCGTATGAAACTGCTTCATAACAAGACTCAAAGGAAGCAGCCAGAAAAAACAAGGACAAAGTACCTCAGTTCATATTTTTCCAAACTAGAGAGGCAATCAAATCAAGCAAGCCTCATATTGCCTGTATGAAGGCATTACTGCAAACTGCTTCTAACTAGGAAAGTATCTATTAGTATAAAATTTCATTCCTTACTTGCAGATCAAGCAAAATCACGGAAGCTGTATTAAATTAAACCAAGTTTAGAAACAAACATGGCCCTGTGAGAAACACATCATCCTTTGTATTATACAGCTACAGTGATTTTGCATGCAGTTGCAGTGCTGCAAGTACATCACACTTCGGAAGAGAAAGATGAACTAGATGTACTTACATGGTATCACACTGTATAAATACCACCCATTTATTTTCCTTATTAGTTCAACCCTATCATCAGAGTCTTGTTCACTGGGTTATCTCAACTATGTTATCTGAAACTGCATATTCAAAGCCTAAATTTTTATTCAAAACATGTAATTAAAAATGTTTTGGAAGTACATCAGTTCCAGAAAAGGGTAAGAAAAATGTTTATATATTTATTTTAAGAAGATGAATTAATCAAACACAAAGGTATGCTGATACAGGAGGCCAGCACACTGAAGTAACATTACTTGTTGGAGAAACAGCAGCTGGGTAACATGTGCACATGAAATAAAACTATTCCATGTGTAGGCTGGGAAAATTATTACCACAATGGAAAAAAAACCAAACACAACAAACCAGACACTTTTTGCAAAATGTAAAGATAAGCCTGTTTTTTCCACGAAGTGTTGGTGTTAGTTCTTAATAAAGGTTTTCAGCATATTGATTATTACCTGATTCGCACACTATGGAGCCTGGCTTCAGTTCTAACATCATGGTGATTATAGAGATGTCAGTGGAATACAGAATCTGCGTCCTGTGTGGAAGATTCATGGTCCACAGTTCTGGAGTTGGATGAAGAATAAACACCCATCCTCCTTTACTGCAGGTCACTTTGGAGCCATACTTCTTGCCTATGAGGTCCGTGGAATGCCTGATGACCCCGTACTTTGTCTGAGTTACAGTGCCATGCTGGACTTTCACAGGAAACATGGATTCGTGGCCCAAGAACACAATAGCTGTGTCGCCATCCTTTATTGTATCTCCATATTCAACAAAACTCATTGTGACAGTCCTGCAGTTGGCTGATGCTTGTCACCTAGCAGAGAATATACAAAGAGAGTTTTGCAGGATTACAATGGAGCTGAAGCTACAGACATAAACCCAAGTAATTTTAAATAAACCCAGAGCAGAACAAGCTGTGTAAGTAAGATGTTAGCAAGGGAACTCCATGAAGTTCAGGGACCTTCCCCTTGCTGTACTCTTGATCCAGTTAAAATCAATTGAAAGATCCCACAGGTTTGAAAATAACCAATATTTCTTTTCCCATTTTATGGTACATTTTAATGAAAATTTAGGAAATACATTATTATTATTTACTCAGCCTGTTCCACAATACTACTGAGAAACTTGCCAGGTGTTATAAATTTCAGTGCTCTGTTCAATTCCAGTTCACAAGCTCTCAGCGTACGTGTAATAACTTTTATTTCCATCTGCTGGCTTATCCCTTGGTGATTTACAACATTAAACAACTGTTACTTGCCTAGATCTCAATCACTAGTTACTAGGACCACTAAGAAAAGTTTGCTTTGAAAGTTTTCCAAATGAAGGTTTAGAGATAGGATACAGGTAGTATCTGCATTAATTTCTGCTTAAATTTGACTAACTACAAGGAGAAAAAGAATATTGTGGCCTTTAATTTGCCATTGCAGGCGCAAAGTAATTGTCTGGGAAGTGATCTGTGCTGCAACTAAATGTAAACAACCATTTGCAAGCTAATGCAAACACTTGTATCACTTTAGCCCATGGTCTTAACAGCTGCTTAGAAAATTGCAATTAAATTTTGAAGCCAACCTAGACATGGGAAGGCAGCTTACAATAAAACTTGGCATTGCCTTTCAAATAAGGCAGCTTACTACCTAAGCTGCAGGTTGGTACGTTTGTGGAAGGAATTGTTTAATAAACTAATGGTGACCCCAAAGTTAGAAATCAAAGCCTGTGACAGATGTCTTTGAAAGTCAGATTTCTAGTCATTCTTCCACAAGATAATTAAAAGCAAGATCCTCTTAGTTTCAGAATAAGTATTTGAGTCCAGCATTTTTGTGTTGACTATGTAACAGCTTGGAGGAGACAAAGGATAATGTGTGCAAGTTACTCCTCAAGAGATCCCGAGTGGACACCAGAAGAAATTTTTTTACTATGAGAACATGCAGACATTGGAATAATCTCCCCAGGGAAATGGTGGATTCTCCAACACTGGACACTTTTAAGACTCAGCTTGACAAGGTGCTGGGCCATCTCATCTAAACCATGTTCTTAGCTAGAACGGTTGGACCAGACGATCCCTGAGGTCTCTTCCAACCCGGCATTCTATGATTCATAATTTTAATTTAAAACTTTAAATTCTCAAATTCTCATATATTTTTGTCAGCCAGAACTCACTGTAGTTCAATTTGCTGTTAAGCAGCTAGATTTATAATTTTTTCCAGTAACTGAGATGGATAAACAGATATGCTTGTGGCCAAAACTTCCAAAGCTTATGACATGGTTATTGCAT
This sequence comes from Apus apus, assembly GCF_020740795.1. NCBI lineage: Eukaryota > Metazoa > Chordata > Aves > Apodiformes > Apodidae > Apus > Apus apus. Next base: position 55,662,161 of record NC_067286.1, on the reverse strand, counting down.
AAGGTATTCAGATGCCAAAGCAGAGTAGTCCTGTCTGGATGTACAGAGAAACAGTAAGAAAGGCATCCCATGAATTCAGAAAAGTATACAGACTGCATTTTGTGAGATTGTACAAATGCTTAACCATGTTTTATAGCTTGTGTCTTCTGGTTACATTAATGATCTCAATCCTCCAGAAATGACACTAGTAGTTCTTATTCTAGGTCCTATTAATGCAATGTAGTTTGCAGCTCTTACAACAGTAACAATCGAAAAAAGTTCGGCTGTAATCCATTTCTTTCACAGCATTTAGACTGTAGTCACACCCTTGTGCAAAAGCAGCATTCCAGTGACATAGAGAGAATTCTCCCTTTCATTACACAAAATGCCTTCCAGTTTCTTTGCCTTCCTTTGAGCCACTACAGTTAATTGTGAGAGTTTATTGCCACAACACTGACATCCCAAGTGACAAATCTCAGGCTCAGATCTCGCTGGGCATGTTATATTCATACACTTGGGTTAAATTTGGGGTCTGTGAGGAGTTACAGTGGTTTCTTGGTCTCCCCCTATGGCAAGGAGCACAATGATCTACAAACACTCATTTTAATTAATTTTCAGTAATTTTCTATTCCTTAACAATGCAGGGCTTCATGCATTCTTGATACACTTCTCTCCCTTACTCTCTGGGTAGCATTCAGGTGTCTTGGTACAGCATTACTTTTGCCACTCTGTGCTGTGGAGTAGGAGTGGAAAGGAAGGCAAGGCTTGTGGCAAGAGGCTTTCTATGGGCTTGTTATTACTGCCTAAACTCGATGACCCAGGTGATCCCTTGCACTCTCACAGATTAAGCAGCCTTCTAGTAACTGAAGAAGCCACAGGAAAGCTGGGGAGGGACTTTTTACAAAGGCATGTAGTAATAGGACAAGGGGTAATGGTTTTAAGCTGAAAGAGGGTACATTTAGACTTGGCATTAGTAGTAAAATCTTTAGTGTGAGGGTGGTGAGACACTGGAACAGGTTGCCTAGGGAAGGTGTGGATGCCCCATCCCTGGAAGTGTCCATGGCCAGGCTGGATGGGGCTCTGAGCATCATGGACTAGTGGGAGGTGTCCCTGCCCATGCAGGGGGCTTGGATCTAGATGATCTTTAAGGTCCCTTTCCACCTAGACCATTCTATGATGAAAGCACCAACATACTGACGTGTTCCCTTCAACCAAAACCCAGGCACACCCCTCCCTCTCCTGCCCAGCCTCCACACAGACCTGGCAGGCTGCCTCTCTCCTCCCTCAGACGCCTGGCTACGACAGGGCAGCAGGGGCAACCTCCCGAGCAGCAGGAGACAGGGACAACTGCCTCTCCCCTGGGCAGTACCGGCCTCCCGCTCACACGAAGACCGGTGGATCCCGGCCACCCGACCCAGACCGGCCGTCCCCGGCGGCAGGGCCCTCCCCGCGGGGCCCCGCAGCCGCAGCCCGGGCCCCGCGCCCGCAGGGGGCGGTGACGCCGTTCCCGCGCCCGGGGAGCGCATGTGCCGGGCGCCGCGGGCCAGGGAACGCAATGGCCGCTCCGGGGCCGCGTCCAGGACTGACCGAGTTCATTCGGTGTTGGTTGAGGCGGGAGGGGGGGGGGGCTTAACACCACAGTCCCCGCAGTGAAGGGGAGACGAGCCCGCCGGCGAGGGAGGGGTCAGCCCGTAAGAGAGCGGCGTTACCCCGTGGCGGGCCCGGGCAGCGGCCGCGCGGGGAGCGGGGGTCCCCTCGCCCCGCCCCGCCCCAGGGCCCCGGCCGCTCCTCGGGGCTCGCGTCCCCCCAGCAGCCACCAGCGCTCCCCCCGCCGTTACCTCTCGGGGCTGAGCCCCGCCAGCAGCCCGGCCCGGCTCTCCTCACACGCCGTGCCCGCCCAGCACCGCTTCCCGCCCCGGTCGCAGGCTGCTGACGCTCCCGCCGCCTCCGCCCCCGCCAGCCCCGCCGCCAGCCGGGGGGACCCGCCGCCCGTCCCCGGCGCTCGCAGCCCGATCAGGGTATCCGTCCCCTCCGCCCCTGGCTGCCTGACCCCGGCCTCCCATCCTCTCGGCGCTCCGTGCTAGGTCCCGGAGGAGCGGGGACCGTCCCCCGCAGCCCTCGGGCACCCCTTGCCCATCCCACCTGCCTCGGTGAGGGGCGGTGGTCCCAGCCGGCCGTGGGGCCACGAGGGGCAGCTGCACGTCACTGTCCCGCTCGGCGAACCTGAGGGGTCCCAGCGGGCATGGGTGGCTGTGAGCGACCATGAGGGCTGTCAGTGAACCCGGCAGGAACTCGGGTGTGTCACCCATCGGTCCTGTGTTGGAGTCAGGAGGGCCGCTGCCAGCAGGGGAGAAGCCCCTTCCCCAGGGAATGGCTTTGCCTTTGCTGTAGGTGGACCTGGGACCGCCCAGGCAAGGCGGCTTCTAGAAAGGTCTGCACACCTTCTTGGGGGGGCTGCTGCTCAGGGGAAGGGCAGCGCAAGGCTGACCAGCCTCTTCATACGGGTTTCGTAAGGCTGTAGGAGAGACCAGAATGTGGGCTCAGAAGCAGCAGAATTGTTATCTAAACCCCAAATAGCATGGAACTGACTCCTACTTCTGTCTCGTGTTCAGGATTGAAGTGATGTGGAGAGCCCTGCCTGCCCCCGTGGTACGGAGGATGCAGTCAGGAGGCACGGAGGAGCAAAGGAGGACAGTATTGCCTATCTTCTGCTTGAAACAAGCCCAGGCCACCTGGCATGGGAGGGGTATGGGCATAGCAGAAAGCATGTGAATCACTCTGGACAGGCAGGTAACATTCCCAGCTCAATCAGATAACACTCCGTACGGTGCCGCCTTTTCGAGTAACCCGAACTGCACAGTGGTGGAGGAAAGTCATTCCTCCACAACCAAGAACACAATAATGCAGAGCTGTTTAGATGTCCATTTGTGATTTTTTTTTTTTTTAAAAGAAAGTGATTCCATGAAGTATAAGGGAATTTTTGCCCATTACCTGTAGTGAGAACGTATTTTTTATTATACTGTTGACCTGCCCACATCATAATTGCAGCAGTCGTTGTTACTTAGTTATGAAACTCTCCTCCATATAATCTAAACATAATGTATGCAGTTTCAGAGGTTTCTTAAGCTGCAAACTCCTACTCAGCTGTTTTTCTGACTGGCAATCATGGCTCTACTGTGCCTTTATATTTGCACCCACCTTGGGGTTTTTTTCTGTCATTTTTAGTGTCACTGGTTGTATTTGTCATTGTTTATGTTCTTACTTTTGTCCTGCGATGAACTGCTGTGCAGATCACCGTGGGCCTGACTGTAGGTAAGATAAAGACGCTCAGTAACTCCTGGTTTCCACAGGCACTCGGCTCACTGGAAATGATCAGCAATATTCAACAGACTGCCCAAGCAATGTAAAAAATACACAGAGGATAAAATCTAGGCAAATAGATTTTAAGCTATAAATATAACGTGAAGAGAAGTTTCATTTGGGAAGTTAAGCGGATGCAGCTATAACCAGTTCCTTTAATCTACTGATACTTAAGTGTTATGTTTCATTTTCAAGTGTTGTTTAGTTGTCAGTTAAGAATTGAAAACAATTCAGTTGTATGTAGCAAACCACTTTCTCTCACTATTTCCAAATTTGTCATGCTCTACTAGATTTTCAGGAAGATGTTTATCCTCTAATTCTTCAGGGTCATCTTACGTTCACGCAAGTAATTTCAGAAGACACATTCACTAGCTAACACCCATCTCCTCTTGCAGTAGTACACTGCACAACATTTATAATTAAGCCTCTTAGGAAGTTAGCTGCATGGCCCATGATTAACTTCTCTTAATTCTTCACTCTTAAAGCTCAGTGCAGAGATCTCTGGAGTAATCACCCCACCTTTCTATCCTGAGCTGCAGAACAGCAACATAGTTTAAGTCAGTATGCACTAAGATACCATCCCAGTGTGGAAAGTAAATATTGGTGCCTTTATCACAGTCTTAGCAGGCCATACAGGCTTCTGCAAAGAAAGTATTCTCTCAGCAGATGAACGAGATAAAATGGTTGATCAGAGGTTGTTGACACATGGCACAGCATCTATAATTAAGTCACTAGGGAAGCTGGGCTGGGATGCTGTAACAAAGGTAGGATCCAGTTTACACACAGCTTTCAGCAAATCTTAAAATGCTGTCTGGTTAAAACCCAGTGAGGTAATACCCACTTTTGACTAACTGCACGTTAGAAATTTGTCAAAGAGTGGTGAGGAAAAGGGGGCAGAGGGTGCACTGATTATTCAACATGTAAATTGGGTTGCGTTTTGGTTGGTTTGCGCCTGTGACTCTCATTCTGTGTCTTCTTTTCAGACAAAAGTTTTGTGAAGAAGTGGTGTCTGTGCCAGAAGTGCTATAACGAATGGCATATTGAGGGCACTACCAGCTTATCATAGTGACTGGTATTCCTTGTTCTGCAAGACTGGGAGGGAAAGAGCGTATCCAGTGCATCAAAATGGATCCTGGGATCTTGGTTCTTGAGGTGATCTTGACTCCATAGATCTACAGAACAGTTACAGTACAAAACAGTTGGTTGCTTCTCTTTTTGTGGCAATAGGTCATGGAATAAGACAGAAGGAGCCTTCAGTACCTAATGTGATATGCACTTTTTTCTGAAGAAAAACACCACAAAATACAGTGCAATATAAGACAATGCTCTTAGTTTTATTTCTGTTCTAAATTAAAAATAAAACTCGAGTGTTCTACATTTAAAAAAAAATCCACAATCAAAACTGAGGTCATCCAGCAATATAACATTTGTTTTGAGGACTTTGGGTATGATTTGACACTGACATTCATTTAATACATGCTTAGCCATGGCATTATATGCAGTTTTACACTATTCTGAAGCATGAGCATTGTGAGAAACCAGGGAAATGCAGGGAAAGGTTTTGTGAGGTTATAAAGGCAGAGGCAACCCAAGGAGAGGATTTGTTCTTTGATCCAGGAGATAAGAGACCGAGCAGACTTACACAGGTGCTGAGCCCTTGGCTTTTCTAGGCGAGGCCTGTATATTCAGCACCTCAGTCTATCAGACCTGGAGTAACTCGGAAATCTGGATGGCAGCCAAACACAATGCATTTTTATTTGAAGTAGTCTGTGCTTTTTATATGTATATGTATGATTTTTTTAAAATTCTAAGCCGTTCTGTAAGGTGCATACGCTTCTTGTCAGGTTGAGACTACTGGTTGTGGTGCTGAAAAAGTTGTGGTGGGGAAAGTTTCTGCTGATGGGTCTCCTGACGTTCACAACTCACGTCAAAGAAAGGAACTGTGCTTTGGGTCTGCATTCACAGGGGTAAGTACGCTCTATTTGGA